>NW_026542598.1:18944742-20144742 GCF_028750875.1 Macrosteles quadrilineatus | reverse complement strand
TCATAGTGATATTGTTACAATCTAATTATGCAGATATTTACAGTAATTTGTTATAATCCATTGTTTTATAGATTTTTTACTCAAACCTTGCACATTATATTAACATATGTAATAGTATAATTCTTAACAAGAGTATTAAGTGAGTCGTTACATTTTGAGGCCATGTTTGAAGTGCGAGATTTATCGAGCTCTTTAAATGGTCGAGAATATGTAAAGACCCACTTTCACTCGTGTTTTGAACGTTACTTTTCGCTACACTACAAAGACTAATTATTTTCTTAATTAAAACAGATATTGGATGTTTCTTCATTACAATTAGGAACATGACAAAACTCATAGCATTTTTAGGTTATGCATTATGCCTTCAATTAAAAATTAATATTTAAATTGGTTGTACAGTTTTGGTAGTTGAAAATTAAAATATTTGACAAAACAATAACAAATCTTTGTTTGTTTACGTCGGCAAAAAAAAAATAGTAAACATTACTTTCGCATAGTAAACATTCTTGTCAATTTTTTTTATAGTCAGAGATATTTGTCTTTTAATTGAGAGTATTGTTCCAACCGAGCAATCAATAATTGAAAATTTAAACTTAGCTGTTGGTTAAAAAAAAACACCACTATAACTTCGGATGCAAACAAATAACACAAACACATAGGACTAATTGTATATCGATGACAAATTCATAATGACCAGTTGAGTTTTCATGTATAGGCCTATACACTATACAGTATAAAACTAACAAAGAAATACCGATACAAATGTGTTCCGTATAAGCGTCACTGTTGTAAATCCAAATGCAACATAAGTAGACTTGACAACGTACACAGTTTTCTCATTCTCCAACTCGTATAAAAATTTGTATCCAAGGTTTTTTTTCGGGAAAACAATTTTATGAAAATTGGTTCAGGACACATTTCAATCATTATCCTATTGACAGTTTCAAATTCCTCTAAAACCACATACAACACTTCAACAACATAGATTGTGCAGCGTTGTCTAGCAGTCGAGTGGTTTACGCTTGCATTTAAATCTGAATGTTGTTGGTTTAAAACAAAGCAGAATATATTTTGGATCATGATTCCATTTCAAATTTGGCTAAACCAGAATATGCTAACCAGAAAATATGGTTGTTAGACACTAACAACCCAATTTGGTCTGGTTCGTTCTCGTAACGCATGTGCAAACGATTCCTATTGCGTTAAAACTCACAAAGAATTAATTAGATAAACCACATTTATGAAAACATTGACTTAAGATAAAGCATGATGTAGGAGAAGGATGAGAAGAAGGATTCAATTTACAAAATTCCTATTTCTTCTGTTTTGTACATACCGTACTTAAACAAGTTTTGGCAAATCGGTATAAGACAAACAGTTGCAATGAAATAATAATAAACTATCGATCTCATAAAATTATGAGCTATTTTAAGGTTTTAAAACCCAAATTCGTCAACTAATTCGTTACAAACTAATCATCGTTCATCGACTCGTTCAGCTTGTTTTTAGAACCTTCATCGCCTAAGGCACTCCTAAATGTTTGTTCCATATAAACAAAGTTTATTTTGAAACGATCCTTTGTCGCTTTTCCAAATCAATTAAAAGATTACGGAAAATTCGCTTTAATGTAAAACAAAAGTACGTTTGACAACGGCATGTTTGATATGCCGTGTTTATCATATTTTGTTAAAATCTATGAGGAGTACCGATGTCATCTATCATTTATTATCTTTCTTTATGGATCAGCATAAGAAAATTTTAAATTCCGTCATGTATATAAGTGAGCGTTTTTTTACTACTTTCTCATTGTTGTCTATCCAATTTTCAAAGTATCTAATACAACACAGCGATCTAATTCAGGCTTCACAAGACGGTGAGAAGTATATATATACTGCACTTGCACTAATCAAAGTCAATGGTAAAAGCTATTTTGTCACTTTATGTGGTGACACAACAGTGTACTTGTGATGTCAAATCAATATGGAGTCGAGACATTATTAATATACTCTTATTAGTTCTTTCTCTAAAAGAATGTAGGACTTGTTTATACATTTTTATAAGTCACATTTATAGTTAATGCTGAGTATCCTAACAGTGGCTCTGTTCGCCTTCGAATCAGAAGTTTGGTGGTTCGATACCAAGCAGAGCCGATGCAACTATTTGCACTGGTCTATCAATTGACGATGTTGTCTAACGAAATTTCGGAGTTAAATAGTAATAGGATTTGAACCGCTCCTTGTTGGCGACGTAACATACAATATAAGTCAAATTAATTATATTCAAAAAACATTTTATAGCGATTTTGAAAAGCTTTGATCAAATGACATGTCATTCCACACTCCAGTTTCCCGTAGGATGCTGACTTAGAAGTTTTCTCCCGTGGTGCGATGGATGAGGTGGAGGTCATCGAAGATTGTGCGCGTGTGTGTGCGTGCGGAGGTGAAAGTGACCAATCAGACAACGACGCGGTGGCCGCGTCAGAGCCGCGTGGCAGTCGCTTCTCTCAGTATTGCCGCGACGCCCGTGCTGTAAACATGTCCCGCTCTCTCTCGTTGTGTGTCGTCGTCGCGACGCTGGTCGTCGTGTTCGCCAAGGAACTCAAGATAGACAAGACGTTCGAGCCGGAGGTTTGCGACGTCAAGACCAAGAACGGAGACATGTTGACGATGCACTACACGGGCACGCTCCAGGACGGCACCAAGTTCGACTCCAGGTCAGTGAAAGTGGTTATGTTGTGTAATAGGACTTCCTGGTTGCTGAAAGTGGATTGTCAACAATGTGTGTGTCCACTATAGATGATCGAAATACTTTTTTCGGAGTTAGTAGCTTTTTTGGTCTCTAGCATATGGGATACTTGTAGATTGTTTACAATGAAGACACTTCTTTATTTAGAAGATTAGGACCTCAAGCAAGGTCCTTTCTTAACATCCTCTAAAAAGTAATCCTCTGTTGCCGATTACAATCTCCAATCCTAGATAAAATTACGTGTTTTATCATATGAACAATGTCACATGTCATATTAACAATATAGGTTGTAATAGAAAAAAATGTTGTGTATTTATCAAATTAAAACACGAAATTTTATCTAGGATCGGAGATTGTGTTAAGGTACAATATTAAAAGTTTATAACCTAAGCTCAAAATATACGTTGACAATGAGATTTAGGCGAGGAAAACAACATTTTTGGTGGTTCTAACAACATTGCCAAATAATCAGATTTTCGCCAGTTAGACCCTGAGAAAAGTCAATGGCTTTTAAGGTCAGTAGTTTTATTGTGTCCACGATGAATAATCAAAATGCCTTTCGTAGTTCGTAACTTCTCCTTACTCCGGGATATGGACAATTTAAAGTGTTTAGCCTAATAATAGGCCTAATGTTTAACAAAAATGTGAGTTTTGATTATGATTGACGTTTTTATTTTGTAAAGAACCAAAATAGCTTTAAATGGTTTGGAACTTTCCAACTTTCCTTGATCGGGTTTCTAACCAATTATATTAATACTATATTTTATTGTCCTGACAAAAGGAGCAGGTCATCTTAATCAGTAACAAAGCTAAAAAATGGCTTTCCATTAAACACTCATCTTGGATTCGTATGCAGTTTAAAATACGCATCTAGGTGGTAATGGTAATTTGACATTATCCACTCTATCCTTGTGATAGTTGATTGTTCCGTTTTATTGATGTGCTGTTAAATGTTATAAATAGTACTAATTACATTTCAAATGCCAAATATTACTTTATTACTTTTTGTTGATTGAGAAGGTCAGTGAAACGTGATGAAAAATATGCTTCCCTAATTTTTGTATAAATTGATAATAACGATATACAAACCACGACCAATTTAGCAAGGATATTCTTAGAATGAACAATTGATGCAAACCTAAGTAATGTAATCAAATTACTCTCAGATTATGACTAAGGCAAGGCTTAGTCACCTGTATCGCAAGTAAACTTATTCCAAGATAATTGAGTTTCAATATAAAGGTTTGTTGACTCTTAAACAGATAACAGTGTAAACGAATTTGTGTACAAGTGAACTTTGTAACCCTGACCTTGATAAGAAGTCTGAATTACTATCAACATCATTTGATCCTTGCATTAATTAGGTAGGCGAATTTTGAACGAGTACTCTAATATTTTGGGTATTAAAAAATCGTAAAATATGGGCGCCAAAGAAATGTTATAATTTACGCAAATGTGTTGGTTTAGATTGATTGTTATTTATTAAACCATAAATTAACATTTTAATAGCGTCTAGCTTCATTAGTTTCAGTTTTAAGCCGCAGTTTATGCTTTAAATCTTATCTACTTATTTCTGTAAAATATTATGTTGTATGCACAAATTTTGAGAGGCAATGTGAGAAAAAAGGCATTTAAAAATATAAAAAGTTATTTAAAGTAAATAAAATATAAATTACAAATCATTTACATTTGTTTTCAGTTTGTTCCAAAATTTATTCTTGTATACAAATTTTATTTGGTATTAACTCAGATACCAAAAATAGTAAACCTAACTAAATCCCTTACTAAACTTCCATACATTTTCCTAATATAAATTGAATAAATTTAGTAAAAAAGATTTTCCTGTTATAAATTTGGTAAAAAGTAATAACACTGTATAGATACCGTTACGGAAAATGCATTTTTAACGTCTTGGAACGGAACGATTACAATAGGTATTGTATTTTATTGCATGTTGCATGACACGATCTATTGCATAGTTGTGTTGATCAATAAAGAATCTGAATCTGTATAACTATATCTTGGATAAGAAAACTTATAATAAATTGTGTTCACTGTTAATTGACAACTGCAATATTAACTAATTTTTTTAACCTTCAAATGTGATTGTTCAAGAAACTGTCATAATTTTTTAATATAACTTCTATGATAAATGTTAGTGCAGTATAAAACTACTTCTTCAAATGTTTTACTAATTGGAAATCAGATGACCCACATAAAAAAATAAAGTATTTTAGTTTGATCTTTAATAATTTTTTAGGAAAAGCTTATAATTTGCCATAACATTAGTTGTTTCAAACAACCATATCAATCATATCATGTCTCACCAGAGGACGGGTTTATATTTCAGATCCGAAAACGACGTGAACTATTTGTGTTTTTACTAGTCGTGATGGAAAACTTCCGCAATAATCTTTTAATTAACAGCCAGCATCTTTAAATCGGCATGGAGGAATTGAACAAATTATAAAAAATATAAACATTTTAAACATAGATATGTCGGCCTAAGGAAAGTGCTGTGGTAAAAAAAACTCAGAACTACATTTATCGTTCGGAGGATTGGATGGATCCTACCTGACGTAGTAGGCCTATATTTTATCGAAACAATTCTATAAAATCTTCATTACCAAACTGTTATCGTCTTGTACAGTTACGGTACATTAAAGTTGATATGTATCAGGATCATAAATGTGTTTGCGTGTCTAATTTAATTTTTACTACTGTTTTATTTGATAAATTCTTCATCACTAGATTCTTATTGCATGGTTTTTTGGCAATATCACCTATATATAAAAAAAAATAGATACATGATTTATCAACATAGTTTGTTTACTTTTATTTTTTTGGACTGCTATTACAGTATTGGAAACAGTTCGGACTTCTTACTTAAGTGATGGAAGCTTTCAATTTAAATGGCAGTATTTAAACGATAAGAAATTAATTCAAGCAAAAGGAGCCAAATGACTATAGCCCAGTTTAAAGAAACCACCCCAAGGCTAAAGCTCTGAGATTATATTTAGTCTCCTTAGAATCTCGAAGGGAAATGCAAGCGGGTTTTATAGTTATTAAGTCCTCTTAGAACTTCTACCTATTGATACAACTTTATAATTAAAATTCGCTTATCGACTATTGGGTGGACTTAGGTGTCTAAAGAAGGTTGGTTGCAACCGATGAATCTTTCCACAAACTTGTTTTTAGAGTTTGAAACATTTTTTCATTCTCGTCTGGGTCTTTAAAAACCAGATTTGTCTATGTATTGTTTGATGTTGTATTTTCAAACCGTTAAGCCAACGTAGTAGGTACGTTGTCAATTGTAAAATCTTTATTCAAAAGTCTATATTTAATTTCTTAAACAGTTGTATAGAATCCTGACAAGACAAACAAAGAATTGGACTTTTATCCAATGAAATAAAAAAGTATTTTCTTTGTATTGCTGCATAGTCCCTTTTTTTTCACCGTTAAAAATTCCTATGCGCAATGGAGTTTTTGGAGTGTTTCGATTCCAGTAAGTTTATAGGGGCAATCTTTTATTAATCCAAATACTTGTTGATTGTTAAGTTGTTGTGCTTAAAACTACAAACGCAAAAAAGAGTCTAGCAAAAAACTCTACTTTCTTGGTTTATTTGTTGGATATTTGAGAAAACCACTTCCGTATTTTCGCCTATAACTCTGTAATTAACTAGTATATGTTATTACGATTCAGTTTTGTTTCAAATTACCAACGAAAAATTGAAGGCATAGTTCTATACACATTTTATTCGGACTTAAATTATACTTATTGTTTAAGAACTAGTCTTAAAAGCTATATAAGTGTCTCCATTGGATCTTGGCTTGAAAGCTATTGGGTCCAAGTGTTTAAATGCGACACACCGTGTTGTATACCAGTTCAGTATTCCTGCAGTGTTGCAGCCGACGCAAGATTTTGAATTATTCAGAATACCAGAAGGCCAATAACACCCACTTAGAACTACGCTTCCCAGACGTCGTTCTAAATGCGTGTAGATAAACGATTACGTTTGACATTAAACTGTAAATTGGTGTAAATCATCCAATTTAATTAAGATAGAGAGGCGTTTAACCCAAATATGAATAAAGGATTTAAGTTTGAGAAGTATTGTGTAGCTTAATGTCTTTAGGCTACTTATTAAAAGCTCAAGGATCAAAGGCAACTACAGTACTTCCAGTTATGAACCATCATAAAGATAATTGGTGTTTCTCAGGATTTAACTGGTGTCCTGCTGGTTGGTGAAGACTGTAAACACCCCAGCTATTCAGGTAACATGTATTGCAATGAAATATATTAATAAAGTATAACAATCCACGAAATCACAAATCTTCCTGGAGGAATGCTTAATTTTAAACTGTAGTTTCAATTTTTTCCCCACCAAGACTAATGTACGAATAATATGATAGGTTACGTACCTTTTTGAACACGAAGACTTCTGTCGGGTTTATTGGCCAATTTGATGTGGATTTAAAAATGGGTAACTGTACCCGAAACTAGTAACCCCAGACTAATTAAAGACTGAAGATGGACAAAAGGTACGTAATCATATTATTTAAACTGTAGGCCTAATAGTTTTGTCAATCAAATCGTAGACATGAAAGTGAATCACGAAATTGTGAATGTCGTAGCTCAAATCTTAGCTACGGTGATAAGGAGTTTGTTTTAAAACACAGGCAAAAATATAGTAAACCTAGTTATAGCGATGGTTTGAGCTAGGCCTCAAGTCTTTACGGTGTACTTACCAACCACTGACCTATGCAATTGTACTGTATCTAGCCCCTAATTAATTATCTGTGGATTGTAGCCTGTTTTATTTTACAAACACTCACAATATAGGATCCTAGCTCGGCTTTTACAAACACGATGTAGGAGAATCGGCTGCCAAGATTTCCCTCGTAAAAGTGAGTGTGTGAGGGAAGAGTTTGCTTATTACACAAGTTTGGCTCCCAGGGGACGTCCCTCTTATTATTTACTACTTCATCATCCCCCGTCTAATTATAGTTTGTCCAACGTACCCTGGCCTACTTCCATGATTAAATCCGCTCTACAGTGTATTACTATGGTATTACACGCCTAAATTGATTATCTGGACTGCATGCTGGGACAATCACTTTATTGTTTATACGTTTACACTCCCAAGTTAAATTATCTGGTCGAATTTGTGGTGAAGAGTACCTTAATGAGAAATGCATCAATTAATGTTTGTTTGATAAACATCGTGGTTGTACAAAATACCATGGTGATACCCGGTTATGTGTTAACGTTATAGTTCGTTGGTTTATCTATTTAATGGTCGTGTTGTTAATTTTATTAAATATTCTTTATTATACTGGTCAATTGTCACACTTTTAACGTGATAGGTTGAGTGTAAGTCCAAACAGTTCTGTCTGTGTTGAAATCGACACAATGTTTTCGTTTAGCAACTAAAACCTATTCCAAATGTATCTAGTACTTTGTTAGTTTGCAATTGTTCATCAATTAGCAAAGCTGTTTAATTTCTTCATTGAAACCACCGATTCATCATACAATTTTATAATGAAATCGATAAAGTAACACAAACAGTTAACACAATATACGCCCCCTATATGTAGGTACTCGTCCTATTCGTGCATGAAAGGGAATTAATTACCCTAATTCTCTACAACCTCAAATAACACCAAAAGATTATCCCATAAACAGTTAAACAGTTCAATATAGACTCGCCACCTCACTTTTACTACTCTACAAAATCAAACCAACCGTCGAATAAGTTATTAAAATTAATTGGAATAAACCAAAGGAAAGTCCCAGTGTGTGGTAGAGAGATATCCCGGGTTGAGCTGTTCATTGTTGGACCTTTAATCCCGTACATTGTTCCCTCGTCCCTGTTAAGACCACCGCACTTTCAGGATCACATTTCCTTTAGACTACAAACTCTGACTTTGATCGAAACCGTGTTTGTGGATACGTCACCTCACTCACCTACATGAATGCGACGAGAAGATAAATAGATGCGTCAAAAGGAGGGTAGTCAAAAAGGTGTAAGTCAAAAATGTACCTAGTCATAGTGTGTTTGATTTTGCCTGTGAATTTATACTTTTTCGTGTTTTTAACCGTTTTAACCGTGTTTTCAAAACGTCAAACTGATTTTAGGACACAATGTCTTGGGTCTACAATTAAAACTGCAATTTAGATGGGAAGGACAAGAATGCTTAATTCCCCAGCTTTTTCAAGAAATGTCATTCTATCTCCCTCAAATGTCCTAGTTTACATAGTATATAGTATATAGCAATAAAGTACAAGCATAGTACATAGTACATAGTAAAGCTGAGCATGTCCTGTCCACAGTTTTACTCATAATTCACAGTTGTGTGACTTAATTACGTAACAAATCGCATGTCCGAGACCACGTGATTGTAGCGTTCAGTGCAGCGAAGCGGAACTGCAACAACACATGTCGATGACCGGGAACACTGTATTGTTGTTGGGTACGAGACTTTGACGGGAAAAATATATTTTATCGGTGTGATAAGTATGTTTATCGATGATTTAACTTATCGATAAGGAGAAGTGAGATGGTCGATGGTTCGATCCTGAGAAAAGCCAGACGATGATGGTTTGGTACATGACCCAGCTGTCCTTGATTTTGATTATTGAGCTTGATTGAGTTATAATTAGAATGATCCTTATCAGTATTACCATCTAAACTCAATCCAACCTTGATAATTGCACAGCTGGGAAACTGAGTGGTTATAATCATCTCATAACAATCAAAAGGCCACCGGTCCAATCCTGTTAAAAGTCAATAGCTTTTCGATTATTTAGAACCTTACCCAGCTGTTCTTGATTATTGGGCTCTCATTATACGGTCCTAGTTATTAAGAGTTGATCTTATTTTTAACAAAGCTATACAGATCGTCTCACTGGATTCTACACTCACCATGTATTCATATTCAGCTTTAAAAATGTACATAAAATACGTCGTTGTTTTTGTAAAGAGATTAAGAGGTTAAGAGATACTTCAGCTAAAATAATCAAAAATGCCTTAAATGTAACCGTATTTTTTAGCAGTCAAAGCATGCTCAAATAACACATATATTTAACCAATCAATAAAACCATCTGTCTCATCAGATAGGAACGACGTAGTAACTTGTTCGCCAGAACCTAACAAGGTGGGTAACTCGTTGGTGTTGGTTAGAAAGTTCGTTACTGGACAGCACAGTAAATTATTGTGACCAAGTACTAGTCAACTTATTACTGGTGGTATTCTGCTTACTGGCTTGTAGAGTTTGCTGACTGCAGTATGTCCATCTACGTTATCTCAGGTTTTCTGTTCTGTGATTTCAAACCACATTGCTTTAATAAGCCAAGAAATTTCGTTGCAAATATATTTCATCGAAGAATATACGTTGCGTGATTTGATTATTGCTTACTACTCACCTAATTATGACGATAAGAATTGCCTGGATCAGCTGTTTCTGTTAACTACAGCTACAAAAAGGTATTGACGATAACATGAGCACTTTGAAGGGCTGTAGGGTGGAAACTGGATTTTTCCCAGCCTTGTGACAAACTTAAATTGATATTTCGTTACCAAATACCCCATTTTAAACCAATTCGAAAAAGATTTTGCCCGTACACGCGCTTGTTTTAGATTATAGGATCTCGTAGTGCAATAGATTGGTTACCCTTGTTGATCAACTAAAGGTAATTTTGAGGTTTTTATTTCCTGTACTTATAGATTGTGCATTTATTCCTCACTATTTTACCAGTTTTAAGATAGCTACAGCATTAGAATAATTTATTTTCAAACTGTTAATTTTCTTTAATATCCATTCCCTAAAAGTTTGCAATTTAAATTTGACCCTAAATAAAGAAATTTAGTTGCGATTAGTGTAATCATAACTAGATATGAAACTCGTTTGAAAAAGAAGGCTCCAAAGTCAATGGTACACCTACATTACGATCGGAATGGAAATCAGTTGTTCTTATATTAATCATGTATTCGTCTTTAATGAATGATCTGACGAATGAGACAAACGAATCAGATGTTATCAATGAGTCTCAAAGATACAAAAAACACCATTAAATGTTTATCGTAGCCTCCTGTATGGCGTGTAAAGGATGTGTCAGAATGTTTAAATATGTTTTAAAAGGATGTCAATATTTATACTTTTAAGGTATACCCATCCCAATTCGTCGAAAATGATATTCAGTAATGTAGAAAATTATATTGAATTTCATGAAATAATGGTGAAAAGCATTCACATATAAATATCAAGTTTATAGTTACTGAACCATTTGATTTATTAGCTCTTATTCATCATTTAACTATGGCGCAAATTAAAAATAAAATTCTTATCTCTTTAGTGGAGGACTAAATCTTAGATGCAGCTAAACTTCAAACGACCAAAAAAGGCCCAAATAGTGAACCAAAACAAGAGTGAAAGGAATTTTCGGTCCAAACTTTCAAATACAAACAATCCCTAGAATTTTCATTTTTAAATTTAGTCAGCTTAAAAAATAGCACAGTATAACTAAAATATAGTTCGTTACCCATAAAAATGTTTTTTTGACACCAGCTACAGTTTATCGATCGAATTGAATCCAAGATCGCAAAGAGTTTCCAAAAGACATCTAAAATACGCGTATTTTACTTAACAATTATCTCTACTACTTCAACTTATAAGCTACAGCACGGGTTCTCTTATTGGCAGACTAACAAATGAAGAAGCTTAAGCTTTATCTTTGGAAAGTCAATAAAGGTTAAACGAATGGTGTAGGGTCGTGACATCTGTTGTAAGGTGTGAAGTATGGAAATGGGGCTATCATTCCTCCACTCTCTACACCTGCCTTCACCTTCCAAACCGTTCCACCTTTCTCTCCTTAAATACTGTATTTTATGTACTGAATCAACATTGTTGTTCTTTTTTATTCGGGTTTTATGTAACGAAACTTAACGCAGGAGTTTTATTGATTTAAATTGTAATTAAAGGTTTCCCAAACACATAAGAAAACCTGTCACACATGGAGGATTGTAATTTATTAAACACTAGCAGAGTACCCGTCCTTCGTACGGGGTTGGCATATAAGTTTAAATTGCTTATTGCAGTTATACTCAAGCTTTACGTTTGCAATGGGGGAGGACAAAGTTTTATAAAATTTGCTTCTTTAAATTGACTGTATACTATGGTATTACACATCTACCATAGCCATAATGTTCTACCTCTTCACCTAAACAATAAAGTATTACAAATTTTAAAAATCACAAATTATTCATGACATTAAAAAGATAAACATAAGTAAACAATCCTACTTTGACAGTTCTCATTGCGTATCACAGTTGTTTGTTGCTGCTTAGTTCAAATTAGCTGTTTACATAAATGCAAAAAAATATATAGTGCTGCACCCTGTTGGTATATCTTATAGCTTTTTAATGCTTTTGTATATCATAGAACCAACTTTTTTAGTAGAAACAGCTGACTAAATTCTTTAATTCCCTTTAATGAATACTCATAAGGTCAACATGGGGAACTACAGTGCCACTGGGGCGGAGCCCGAAGGGATTTTTGAGATAAGAATATGCCTATATGTTAATCGGGAATGTGAGCTATCGTCATGCCAAATTTCAGCCCAATCCATCCAGTGGTTTATGCGTGATTGACCTTCAAACAAACAAACAAACAAACAAACAAACACACAAACTTTCACATGTATAATATTAATAAGATAAGATAAGATAAGATTTCCTAAACACATAAGAAAACCTGTACGCTGACACACATGGAGGATTGTAATTTATTAAACAAAGTCCAATGTTATTATTATGTTTATTCATCCTAAACCTTTATTTCTGGTAAATATGTCAAATCGTGTTTATATTATTGGTTTGTGGACAGTTTGGAACAGTACTAACGTAAATGTAGGTAAATTTGGTTATATTTGCGTACTAGCAATTTGCTCGATCAACACAAACCATACAACTTATTTTAAAATGATAGCACTTATTTCTGATTAAGGTTATTTCGTAATGTCCTAGATTATAATCTAGACTTATAATGTCCAAAACCAATATTTCATCAAATGTCTCACCTTTTTTAAAACTAATTTAAGGAGTCTTATTAATCTAATCTTGCTATATTTTAGTAAGTGCAACGTTATAGTCCGTACTAATTAAATAGTGTGGACGAGGATCCTTGTGTGACTTTTGTAAAACATTGGTTTGGTTATTATGATACTTCATTACTTTAATTAAAGGCCTATAATAAATACTACACCTCACTCTATGATCCTTTTCTGTACAAAATTGTATATAACTGTAGCATACAGTTCTCTGTTAAAGCATTTTTATGATAACTCATAGACTAAAATTAAGTACATATGGAAAAATGTTTAATAGAAATCTCTCTAAAAATACATTAAATTAAAACTCTAATTTTAAAAAAAGTTAAAAGAGTATTTTGCCTCATATATCCTTTGTTAAACAACAAAGTTGAATAGTGTATCTATCACAGTTCTTTATTTAACAACTCTAATATCCTTGAGGAACCTTTTGCCTTAAACGAACGAGAGAGTTTTCAAAATATAGAAACAGGAAACACCCATTGCATAAACATATATAATTCGCACCCCAAATCAAAATACCATAAATATTATTTCATAATTTTTAAATAAATTTGTTCACCTATTACACATTAAATCCACCTATGAATATATTTTCTGCTTTGAATTAACTATTTATGAAGCTTTGATAGCTCGGACCGTCAAAGGATAACCCCAATTCCCTGACCAGCTGTTGTGGCAATGTGATGGGGGGGGGGGAGGTGGTTGTAGTACGGTGGGATTAAGCCATTAAAACGATCCTATGGCACATCGATATGAGACCTGGCTTTAACGTGGTACTTTGGAGATTTTTATATACTGTTTCTCGTATTAAGAACACGTTTCGACCACAGATCAGCTAGTTTGGACAGTATTAGAATGCAGACTAATCATACACCTTTGTTTCTCTTCTTTGCTGATCAGCTAATCAGCTGAAGAAAATTTTAGTTCCGTAGTTTACACAGGGTATTTTGTTGCTTTTACCACTTATTTCTCGTCATTTAATCAATTAAAACAATCATTTTAACACACGATCTATTTGTAAATAATTGCTTGTCCTATGTTATGTTACCAAACGGTAAAGCACAGCCCCTAAAGTCCACTCTAGAACAAGGGGAAAACATTTAATTGACATTTGTGCACTCAAACGTCACCAACATTAAACAACGATGAGATTAGAAGTCTAGTCAAAGCCTATACTTACCACTATGATACAATAATTAAATTTATGTCTTGTTTGAACATAATTCCTACGAGATATAGACCAATTCCGAATTACAACAAATTTTCGGACTTTTCGCAGTGGTTTTCAAAGCTATGCCGTACACTAACACTAGTGTGCTGAGTTGTATATGTTAAACATCTTCCATCAAGTTTTAAAGTACCAAACAACTAAATCCATTCATATTAAGTTAAAATAAAATGAAAACAATATACTATACTGATAAAATGTATTAATTACAACTTAAGCTACTTCAAAATTATCACCCAATGATAAACGTTATCTAAGTAGGTATATTTGTACGGCCTGAAGATGGTTCCCTGTGAATTGAAAATATAGTTGCCACAAGCAGCTTTTTGGATTAGTGAATGCAGGTATTTAAACCATTATAAACACCCTACTTTAATTTAAATGTTGGCGAATTTTCTTTTTAGAGGAAAGCTATTACCGTAGATTGCATCCTAAGACAAAGACCCAGAATAGATTTAGTTTTTTAGTTTTGATGTGTATCCTTTGGAATTTATACCCCCAAACATGAAATTTTGCATTTTCTTTCTAAGCTATTTTTTTTGCATACAAAACGCAATTACTAAAAACTGATTATTTAAAACTTCCATGTTATTCTTATGGAGAAAAAATAAACTGATGTAGTTTGCTTAGTTAGAACCGTTAGAACACATGTTGATAAAACTTGACAAATTGTTTTATCTCATACTATAGATAGCTATTAATATTAATAATTCAATAAAAAAAACACTTCATTGCCTTCCCTGTTGCAGCCAAACTACTCACTCAAATTAATGTTATTAAAATAGGAAATTAATGTAAACATTTTAAAGGTGTATTTTAGTGAAAATCCAACTAGGTAAATGGAAATTCGCTCAGTATGCAGGTTTGCTGCGGGGGTATTTTTTAATTACCATGTGTCCTACAACATGTAACAAGACCAACTTTCGCGTCATGTGACATTGTAAATTAAAGCAGCATATGTCGCTCTCACTTGCACTCATTGTGGAGTGGCCGCGGGTGTCTGCGCTCTCTCTCACTCACATTGTCGTGGCCTCCAGCCAGTTAAAGGGAAATCTCTAACGGAAATATGAATTTCCATTCCGACTAATAATTGACGAAGTTCTGACTTAGTCTGGATGTCAAATCAAGTAATATGCTTTTGCTTTGGTGGTGTGCCAATTTGATATGAAATAGTTATTTATTTACGTTATTTGGATTTTTTTCTTTTTACTTAAAATGCAGCGTGGCTGATTTAGTAGTGACTTCAGTCTAGAAGATCCGGATTCAATCCCGCCACTCACCAATGATAGTTCACTTCGTGATAATGCTGGTGATAACGTGATAAATTCGCGGTACGGAGCTACCTTTTGTAGGGCTAACACCTAGGGAACGAAAAGAACTATAGGTTTCCTATGTGATGGGAATTTTCTATGTCACAACATAAATTTCTACCGCGTTTTTATTCCTTGTTTAATTTTTGTGGGTTGGTAAACAACTCAACGTTAAACTGTTTCAACATAAAATTATAAAGTTACCCCACCCTGGAATATCAGATCACAACACACAATTTGATACATATTATGGAATATATAACTCCTACAGTTTTGTTATAATAATATTGTTAATACTACCTGAAAATATAATTATTTAAATGGCCAATTTTAAAAGCAGACTATTTTCAAAACTCAATCCAACTTCTTTCGTTTCAACTAACTTTTCAGTATACGATTCCAATCACGTAGAAACAGAACACAAGGTAACAAAATAAGTAAGACGAATGCTGCCAACATAACAATGACAAATTTCTGACCCAGTTCGTGTGTCAGGGAAGAAGAAGAATGAACTGGAGGCAAGATTACCACAACAGCCCTCCAAAATAACAATAAGTTAAATAATAAACAAGCCCCTCGTCTCGCCATTGTTTTGCGTCCGGTGGAACAAAACTGGATATCTGCGTTGTGGAAAAATTTAAATTTACAATGATAAATTAACCGAGGTTTTGCAGAATTTTAAACTATTTATAACATTTATAAATAAACGTTTAACCCTGGTAAAACGATTGTTTTAGTATTGTACATGCAAAAAAAAATGTAAATACACTTACAACACTTTTTTAATAGTTTGACCTTATATAGGCCTAATAATAATAATAAACTATTGTCTTTTAATTTTCTACAACTTTTTTTGCTTTAGAGAAACATTTGAATAGTTACAATAAAATTTTACGTTAAAAATATATCAGTGTATTGATAACACAAAATCGTACATGGACCATAGTTCTTTTAATTTGCTACTAATTAGTATAACTTATGTGAATAATTTATTTAACGGTTTATACGACGTTTATTATATTTTTAATATAAATTAGGGCTCAGGTATAATTGAACAGGTAATCCATTATAAACACAGTACTGTACATGACGTACCACAATATTGTTTATGATATTATACATTAAAAATTGAGCTATGCTGCTTTGTTATGTAGTTTCTATAGAATAGTCATGTTTAAGTTTCTGTATAACAATTCCGTGGTTAATATAGGGCAGGTTCGTTGTTGTTCTATAGATTCTCTGTGTGTATGTAACAAAATTACTGGTGATCTTGTTAGGTTCTTGATGCATTTTTGATTATCTAGAACAGCTGGTAATAGCCTACTATCCTATTTTATTATTTTTTCAATGCTCATTTTGAAAGATATACGTTTGAAAATCTGAGCACTACTGTTATGTGTCGTATAATTTGTTAGCTTCTGTTATTTAGATTTAATGTAATTGAAAAATAACAAGTTTAGAATAAAAGGATCTTGTTGTAAAACGTTATCACTAATATTTTATTTTTATTTTTGCAGGTAAGAAATCGTTTCCTGGATCTGTCAAAACTTGTGTCGTAAGTAATACCTATAACAAGTACTGTATACATTAAAATCAATATAATAACGTATGGTAAAAGTGTTAACGCAAATTGAAATGAATTTTAATATGAAATATTATCCTTGGCTTTGGATTGGATACTTCGAATAAAATTCTCATCCTATTGTACACATTTAAAGCCTGCTCTGGTGTTGGTATGTGATTTAGTATAAGAGGATAAATATGTCACTCGATTTGTTTAGGGTAAGACAGAAAAATGACAAGATACAAATATTAAAATCAAATATTTTTCTCCCAAACCTGAAATATTACAAGTTAAAATTGTTTTGCATACTAATATACAAAAGAGTATAATTAACCTTGGTTTATTTTTAGCCTAATTTTGACTTATAATTCTTATAACGCTTTATAGTTTGAATCTTTTGAAATATTTCAGAGCATTTATAATAATTACATACATCCGTAGAGTAGCATTCGAAAATGAGTTTTGCGTTGGGCGGGGCTTGGTTGATTTTTAGAGACCTCAGGGTTGGTTAGTTGAAAAAGTGGAAACATACCCAACTTTTACTCGACTTTATATTTTGCTGTTTTACATTTTTTGCTGCGAATAAAACTTGGTGTAAAAATATGAAGTAAGGTCAATTATTCAATAACTGAATAATTTTTGTTTTAAGTACGTTATTAGCTCAAAAAACTATTCCAAGTTCACATCCAACATAGGCTATATCAACAGCCGAAAATGAAACTTGATTTCCGGATTATCTTATAATCAGCCTAATTCTAACAATAAAAATGATATTGGAAACTTGTCTGTATTGCTTATAAAAATAAAATAGGAATTATTTGATTAGGTTTATTGACGAACGATTGAGCATTAGGAATAAATTTTGACTTGCATAACAATCTGCAATACAAAGTAATACTGTGTGAAACCCATGTCGACTAGTTGAAGGATACGTTTGAAAGCATCGTACATATATTTTTAATAATGTATAGAAGATATTCTATCAACTTATTGCAATTCCAACATTGAAGTATATATAAGACAGTTTTCATAAATGCATAGGAGGATGTACACATTTTAAGTTATTTCCGTTTATATACTCGTAATTTCTACCAGTCTTTTTATTTCAATGTTATTAACAAAAGCCTATATAAACTTTGCTTTCTGGTTATTCTTGTTAACATGGCTTACTCATCTCTCTTACTTTTACATTAATTAAAAAAAAACCCAAACAACATACCTACAATGTAGTAGCATTGACTATGGATGTAGTCAATGCGTCCAAACTCGTCAAAACCACAGCTTGACGATGGATACTGCAAGTTAAGTTCCGGTCAAAAACCATACATTCAATATGAATATACATAAAATATAAAATATACATAAAATATGAATTTTAGAACTCAATTTTTAAGTCGACTATAATATAAGAGTAGTTGTAGTAGTTCTCGGGGTCCGGTGATTTGTTGAGGAAGGACTGACTGTGGTCTGAGAGACCTCCAAATCAGAGACCTGATTTCTCCGCTTGTGAAGTCACAACCACTTTGACTTACGTAACACTCGACCGGAGAGAACACTTCTGGATTCCCAATGACGTATGAAATCTCTTTTGGCAATCATGACGAAATACAAACATCGAAATTAAAGAAATTCACATTAACGTTAATTAGTTGTTCAATGTAGTTGTTACCATTGACTATACAGTCAATGTTGTTACGTTCCTTTGTAAAGACATCGTATAGCCTATCTTTACAATACCTACATGAAAATGCATCTATTGTTTTACTACTCATAGAGTAATGATTCAGCTTTGTACGATAGGTACTGGAAAATAAATAATCGAACTAAACTGACTGACTTAAAAGCAAAACCACTGTCTTTGAGAGTTTCAATTCAAGACCTTCTTTACAACATGAGTAAAATAGCTTAAACACTAAAAATTGGTAACATTGGTTTGATTATATTACAAAACAGTTTTGCTCAGTTAACGCATTAAAGGTAACATATATACGAAATTTCCTCTCGTAAATTACTCGCAGTAAGCTTAGAGAATTTTTTGCATTTTGACGAAAATTGTAGTTCATCAAAGGAGGCAGAATTGACTTTTCGACCCCTGCTCTTTTCACAGAATACTGTAGTTTTACTTCAACATCGCCTTCTTCTCGGTTGTTAAGCCCCCCACACTATCGAACATGCCACCCGACCTGACAACCTGACCTGACGACGGACCCATCATCCAACCTGACTTATGTCGGGTGTTTCCCACACACTATCGAGCATGTTACCCAACAAGTCAGGTGAAATATTAGTTCTGAGATGGATTTTGAGACGACTGTTAGCTGTTTCAGGGGGATTTTTTAGCGATGATTTTAGGGATTTTTAGAGCCTATGGAACTAGGCTCTTAAATTTTCAATTTTATTTTTAACGAACTTTAAATCACACATTTTGGATACAGTTCCTTACACTTTTCCATCAGGATATCGTGCCCCTATGTGCATGTTTGTTGCAATATAGTTTACTTTTGACAGCCCACAACGCCTTCTGGTCTCTGTAGAGTTAAATAAATTCTGACCAGAACTGTTCATTATTATTAAATGACATTATGGAAAAATGGGACGGTTATCACATCACGCACAACTCGCTAAATACAATTTTACTGGAAACTGTGGCTAGGCGGGCGAGCAGTTCGACGGTTTCCCACCACACGGTCCAACATGACACTCACAGGCGGACGGCTCGAGTCGGGTGGTGCTACCGGACCGAGCATCCGACCTGACATATCCGTCGAGCATGTCGGGTCGGAACCCAGTACCCACACACTGTCCAATATGTTCGACAAGACGTCGGATCCCGACATGTCCGTCCAACATGTTGGATAGTGTATGGGGGGCTTTATACTTCATGTCGAAAGGCGTTAACTTTAAGCTCAAGAGATAAATAGAAACTGTAAATTTTTAATAAATAAAGTTAATAAATAAAAAAAATAATAAATTCAATATATTTTAACACAGCACCTAGTAAGTTTGAAGTGAAAGATAGAAGAGAATCGTTGAGAACTATGTTTTAATTCAATACAATATTAATGACCATTTAATTTTGTCCCTTTTGTAAATAGCCTACAATCATGGAGGTAGAATCTTAATGGTGATATTTATTCGAAAATATGTTACAGTAGTGAATTTGTTGCACTAAACGCCCAATATTTTGTCTTTAGAATGTATTTACTGATGAAGATTAAGATAAGTCGAAACTTGTCACTGATTACAGATTACACTTAACGTTTCATTGTCGTTTATTTCTTAAGTAATTTTACACTAAATGCTAAATGCTAAACGCTTAGGTAACTATTTTACTAACCTGATAAGCCTTAAAATTCGTTATTTTAATAACTCAATAGATAGTTACAGGTAGGTAGGCATACTTAGTTTTAAGTTCGCTTACGGGGATGGTGAGTTTGTGTTATTGCAAGACATAATTACGAACATTATTCATATAAATTTGTAAAAACGACTTTGTTTAAATTTGTTTTTTATCGTGACGGAAAATTCCCTCAATATTTCTTAAGTGATGATTACAGGTACTTTCAGCAACAACCTGAATATTTCGGTTAGCATTTCGTAATAATAGAGTTTCCATCCCAATATGCAAATTGGAATGATGACGGAAGAAAAATAAACACATACAAAGTTTGGGTTGATTTTGTATCTAAAACTATTATGCAAGTTCAGAATGCTACTAACAAAATGCATTACTGTACTGAGGAAGAAATTGACATTTTTAACAAACTAATGCAAAAATGAGAAGCGTTCATGAGCAAGTTGACTCCGGGCGTCTTCAGCTCACGCACGCAGACTATCCATCGCCAAAGGTCAAGTCGGGAAATTAAAGCATTCCTAAAAAGTGAAAATACTCGGTGAAGGTCGGAATGCAGAAACACGTCGTGGAGGTTGAGGTCGTAATCGTGTGGTGAAAGTGGAGAAAGTGACACCGGATGCAGGTTAAGTTGATCTCGTCGTGGGACATCATATCCTGTCTGACCAGACAAGAATGGAGCCGAACTCGATCATTGTGACGCAAGTTATGAGTACCAGTCTTCTCTGGGATAATTATCCCGAATATGGGAATTGGGAAATGTTTCTTCTGGATGCTACAAAATAGGATCCGAGAATGTAGAGAACTGGATTATTGTGACGTAAGAAGTGAATCTTATCTGGGAGGTTTATCCCGAATACTATATGAATGTTTCAGTCAATGTTGGAAAACGGGAAATGAGATGATTTGGAGGAGGCTTATGCGCGGCCACTCGAGTCGCTCACGACCGCGACTACTCACTGCTCAGTTGCTTGGGGTGGCCATAGGAGGCTAGGGGTGACCGAATTGTATACAGAGTAAGACCCTACGGTCCAATTAGACAACAATGTAGGGGCGAATTTGGTCGTTGTAAGGTAAATAATGAGTCTTTTTTGGGATAGTTATCCCGAAAATAGGGATTATTTAACGAAACGGGACCCGATGATGGTTGGTGAGATACTGTTAACCAACCGCAAAACAATGTACACCCATTTGCTCATTGTGACGTATATAATATGTCTTCTCTGGTTCATAACTAAATGCGGCGGGAAATATTGACTTTCAATGATGCAAAATGGAATCCGGGGATGATTAGTAAGATACTACAAACTAAAACAACAATGTAGAAATTAACTTGATCATTGTGATGTAAATGGCAAGTTTTATTTGAGTTGTAAAGTCAAGTCTTCTCTGGTACAGATTAAGATCGACAGTAACATGATGGAATCCGAGGATGGTTGAGAGATACTCGAGAGACTGCGGTCCAGATAACAATTCTGCGAGAAACTTGATCATTGTGACCTAAATGATAAGTCTGTTTGAGTGACGAGACTTCTCTGGTCCGGAATATGGGTATTTGTCTGTTGATGGTACAACAAGTGATTCTAGGAAGGTTAATATAATACTGCGGCCCAAACAAATAATGACGTAGAGACCAAATCATTGTTACTAAAGCAGTGTCTCTAGAGTGAGGGTTTTTATACCAACTATGGATATTTTTATCTGTTAAGATCACGCAATGATTAATTAGATAGACTTAAAGTTTTTAATACTGTTACCTGCATTTTTTTCTAATGAAAACTTGGACAATAAATAAAAACATTGTAAAGTGGGGAAATTTATGCCTGTGTCTTTAAAATATATATTACAGTTTTTTACGAAACGTCCAAAATAGTGCCAAGTGTCTCAAACGTCAAAGAACACTTCAGCTGCAATTTTAGTCCGCAAAATAAGTTATAAGTAACTCATTGTGTAAATTTCGTAGGGTTGGAAAGTCCAACCCATAGTGGTTAATAGTAATCCAATCACAAGATCATTCGATAAACCGAACCTTGTTTTACCTATGTATAGCCTAACATACATCCTATATGTATGGATGTAAAATAATCTTCAATGCACATTATCAGAACGATTCGTGTAGACAATTAAAGAAGAAACCAAACCATTGAGGTCCTTCTCTCATTTCTGCTTGCAGTCTATCTCTAGAAAAAATTAATGTTGGACTAAAATTAAATTAATTGTTCTTACTTTTGAACAGTGTAAAACATCCAGTAGTCAATGATAATACCTTTTCCTATTAATACAATCCAATTTTTGACTTCAGTATCCAAATAGTCAATGACTTTCTCAAAAGCACAATTTTCAATCTCTATAACATCGATAAATAATACCCTGGTAAAAAAAGTAAAAATAATGAATAAATAAACAAAAAAACTCGTTGCAATATAGTCTAGTTAAAAATATCAATTTGAAATATTACTACAATTAGGTAGTAAACCCAAGACAACAGCCCTACATCTAACGTCTATTGTAAGGAAAAGCAGCTGAAATCCGTCCTTGGGTTTCGAACTTTGAATAGAATTACGTTATAAGTGGTTTCCAGCAATAATTCCTAATATTCGAGAAGGATATCAATAATATCATGAACACGCGTATAGCAGTTAATTTTACTAATCATGTTGAGTTGCACTATTATGAAAATATCCTCAGGTTCACTCCAAATGAATCGGTAAAAGGAAAACGTTTTTACATTCTTTGCTTCTGTAGGTTTAGTGACTCACCACCTACACCCCTTACCTTTGTTCTTAAGGTTTCTTAGGTAAGAATGGTATCTTAAACGAATGTGTGTGAAGTTTTTATACAACTCTTACAAGACACTTTTCCTTGCCTCCGATATACGTGAATTGTAAAAACATGTCTTGGGGATCCGGCTATTCCAAGGATTAGAGCTCGGGGTTTCTGGCATAGAGTCCGGATTAGAATCCCGCCAATCACCAAAATCTATGTGTTAACAACGGAATTTGTTGTACAAGGCCAACCGGCTGTATGTTAAATCATTGACTATTAATACAATATCAAATAGTCAAAGGTTATATCTAAAACAATATAGATGAGATATTTTAGGCAAGGTGAACTTTATCTATATCGGATAACTATCGCATGGGCTGTATTTCATTCGGTGACAGTTTTGGGTATTTGTGTAGGACACCCTCGCTTACATTACTCAAATGTTAACTCCACGCACATGTCAGAGACTCATCCTTTACTAAAGGACTTCTGCTACCTACTCCGTGTCCCTGATATAACATTATTTGTGTTCGTTTTACTATCTTGTTCACTTGTCTACGCCTTATAACGCACCCTGACGCGTCACCGTCGTAAAAACCCTAACCTCTGTATATACGATTAGGTAGGCCTACTTGATAGAATCACAGACAATGGATTCTTTTGTACAGTACTTTTATCAGTAACCCGAACATGTGGTAATAAAGCAGTATTAGTATTGGCAAATACCGTGAATATAGTTTGATGTAGATTATTGTAACACTAGAGAACCCGTGCGGCTCAATGAGCCGCATAGCATGAAATATAACACCGAGGAAAACGTTATGCATAAATTCGAGTAATTCTAGTTACATCTTAGAGTTGTTTATTTAAATACCTCTATTTGCGTCGTCAAGACTCACCTACACCTACATTATTTCTCCTCTCGGCTTTAACTGATAACTTATAATGAATGCTAAACGTGCTGCTTCAATTCGAGTTAACATGTTGCAACAAAGTTATTACCTACAGCATTGAAGATTGAAGAAAACTTTTGCCTTGCTGATAACCTGTGTTAAGTAATTTAAGTTGGGTCATTTTATTTCTTTGATTTGAGGCATCCCCCTAATCAAACGAATTTTTCTCCGTAGAGAATCCTGAAAAGTGGGGTAATATCAACCATTTTATGTGCTCCATTTTTTACCCACAAACTCTAGGTTACCAACTGGACAGCCATAATCTGCTTTGAATATGCTAAATCAGTAACCCCATTGAAAGTTGGTTAAACAATCCATTTGCGTTTTTGCTCAATTGAAGTAGAGCGAGTAATACAAAAATTTACAATAAAAACATAAGGTCTGCCAAGATTTGGTATAATCTTACTACTTTAACTTATCATAGTCAAGGCATTATTATAGTTTCTACTAAATGTTTTGAAATATCTCGATCTGGCAGTATCAGAAGTAAACATTTCTTGCATGCATTGATTTGATCTGACATTAGGCAAGTTAACTTTACCACCGTGAAAACAATATGTGCTTCGTATATATTTTCACTTCTAAAGTAAGTTGCATAGCAGAACTGGCAAATATTATTCATCTCACCAAGGGAATGTGTATCTGGATGGGTATCTGTTAGACCAGGCATATCTTTTTCTACTCTCCTCATACGCATAGATATCTATTAATTGTCTCCTCCTCCCGTTTTCAATTTGAACTTGAGGCATTTTCTGTTCTTCCAATAAAACTGATAAACTGTTTAACTTGGTCTTAACCTTGAATGTTACAAACATTAATCTTTACTCCCAAAAAGCTAATGAGTATCTTTTTATAAACAGCTGTTTTTTGTTTTTAAATTTGTTCTATGTATTTCTTATGGGGAAACCCCGACATTTGAGTGGGTCTCACGCCCTTAAGATTAATAATTTTAAATTTCTAAAACCTTATTGCAAAACTACATATTGAGATAAATCTTTTGACACCTTAAACGTTGAAATTGGTCCACAAATAAGGGAGCAAAAAACTGCAAAAGAAATAAACTACGTTAGCAACATACTCTTCATTACATTTTCCCAGGACGTACCGTTGTATTACCACTGACCACATCATAGTCTGGACTTTTTAATATAAAATGTTGCCTCAGAGGTATAAAAAAAAAAAAACATTTACTATACTGAACTAATAGCTATAAAATTGCACAACGTAAGATATTAACGTCACAATTAAAACGTAGGTACATATTAAACAGCTCATGATCCATTTTACTGTACATAACCTCTAATTACTTAACTCGACAACTCGACTTATCCACTAATTGTTTACCTTGTGTTCACGCAGTCTTGGTCGAAAGTTATGAAATTAATCATTTGGAAAAATAATTAAAAAAAGTTAAGTAATAAATCCTACAAGCTTGGAGCTGGTAGACTCGAACTTTGTGACAATCGATGTAACTGGCTTACGAGCAACTATTGCATTCCAAGCGGTTCCAACTTTCCCATCTTGGATACTTTGTGCAACTTCTTAGCTCAGTTTTGCTCTAACAGTTTTTACCAAAGGCGAAATTCTCTGCAACTGAAACCTTTCGTATTTATTTTTTACTTTAAGTAGGTTCTTGTACAAAAAAATACCTAGTATAACAGCTGGTATACCGATTAGAGTGTGCACTTCTATCCTGAAGGCTTAGATTCAAAACCCGCAAATCACTAACAATTTGATTACACATACTGTAGTATTAATGTAACCCGGTTCAAACCTCCTAGGGCTATACATATACCGTTCTAGAAAATTAAAATAATCTGGTCTCTTGAACTAGCAGTATTTCTGTGAAGTTAGTTCCTCCACAAAATGCCACAAAAATTACATAATTATACTAATATCGTCAAATCCAACTTTAAAACTCATTACAGCTAAGATAACCTTAATGTCCCACACAAATTTAAAAACATTATTTTTATGTCCTACACAAATTTTCAAAGCATTATTTTACTTGTGTCATGAACCAAAGTTTCGAACCCAACATGGCCTGTCATAAATGTTATCTCTAGTCTTATCAGTCACACTGTTATCAGAGAGACAGAGGCCTGGCATACTTCTCAGACCCTCCCATTATTGGACCATTCTTGTATTTTATTACTTTACACTAGTAGGTTCAAATATCTGTGGCCAGCTAAATTCATGGAATTTGACAATTAAAACAGACTTTTAGTTTTTATGACAATTTTTTAATGTTTGGTTTTTATCAATAAATCGGTTGGTGTTTGATTATGTAGCATATGCTGCTATATTCTCAAATCCGTTCTAATATACAGTACCTAGCTTCAAATTGCAATATTTATCAATTATGTAGGTAGTTGTCAATAATCTACTGAAAAATTTTTCAAATAAATTAAACAAACTTTTGTGTTTAGATAAAAAATTACAACAACTTTTGATTAGTCTTCACAATAAAGACAAATTAATGACATCACTTTTCCGTCGATTTGTTTTCCTTTAAACATGTATTTGTGATTGTATCTATTAGGGGTAATATGTTATTTGTTTGATAACAATAATATATTTAACTCAAAAACAAACAATTTAATCGATGTCAAAAGGTAGCCTAAACACAAAAGTGGTGAGTTTCACCTTGCATGGTTATCTGTCCAAAGAGTTAACTTAAGAATTAACTATCAAACGGAATACAAGAAAGCCTCACTTTGCTGCAAAGAGCCGAAGGAGCCCTTAAATGTGGAAGAGGTCTTTAAATAATGTAGCAGTCCAAACATGGCTTCTGAGTTCTGAGGAGTCTGTCTTGCTAACAAGTTGGCAGCCCTGACATGAAATATTAGGAGAAATTGGTTACCCTAACTCAAAAGTGTGGACTGATAATCTTTGTGAAAAATCTATTAATTACAATGCATTTCTTTTGGTTTAAGCTGTTAATTTTTGCATTTACATTTTTTATTGAGCATTAAAAATTCTGGTCTTGTTGCTATTTTATGTGCTGGATTCTCAACTTTTGCTTGAATATTATAATCAATCTATATATCTATATATCCCAACAAGAAATAGCTTATGGATTTAAAACATCAGACACCCCTTGGGATGGGACCAGCAACTTACAGATAAGAGATCGCTATAACTTCTCAGTTACCTAGACAAATTTGATTGAACTTTTTTGCTGGTTATCTTAAATAGCAATACTTATTTGAGTAACTAGGGGGCGAAGTGGCACTTTGCTGCACACGAAAGAACTGTTACATACATAATTTTTAAAGGTAATGAGACAAAAACTAATTTCCCGATCAAGAATTTTATCGATTTGTATTACTTTGAATTTGTGTTTAAAATATTAAAAAATTTTAAATATTACACAAACAATCAAGAATAAATTCCCTATTTTTATCAGCAATAGAACTCACTTCATCCAACAAGGGTTAAAGAAGGGGATTGGAGATAAATGTTAATTGAAAATCAGACAAGCAAATAAATGGCCTTAAAGAAATATTGCCTATAAACTCTGTTATCAACTTGCTAATGACTCAGTTCATTAACACTTCTGCGATTTAGCCCTTTTAATCCCACATTCTCACACACACTTTTTAATGGCAACTTTAGCTTTTCAGAAACATATTGAGGAAATCAATCAAGTTATTATTTGAAAGTAAACTGGTAAACTCATAAATGTTGATAGCTTCTATCTTCTTTTGGTGTAATAACACTCATAATGAATTATGAAAATTCCCATTTAAAAAAATTAGACTTGAATTTTTAAGGGTGTTTACATATTTTCTCTTCAGTAGAAGATGACAAACGTAAAAATATGTTGTAGTACCCATACCCAAGTTGTATAGTAGTACAGCATGAGAGTGCAACACTATTGTGTCAAAACTAGTTTGTGAGAATAATATGTGGAGTGCTATTGGCAGGTATTTACTCCATCTCCAATATTCCACTCATCCACTGTGATCCAGTAGCAATAATACCATGAATCTCTGGGAATCGAAGTCGAGGGTTCATAGCCCTCGGTAGATTTTAATTCCAAATTCCAGGAATCAATCGTCGAATACAAAGTAAGTAATGTTTCTTTTTTATTTTCAGCCATGACAGGGAGCAGCCCTTCACATTCCAGCTGGGTGTTGGTCAGGTGATCAAGGGATGGGACCAGGGACTCCTGGACATGTGTGTGGGGGAGAAGAGGAAACTGACCATCCCTCCGGAACTTGCCTACGGAGACAGGGGAGCAGGCTCCGTCATCCCTGGAGGTGGGTGGAGCTAAGGGTAGAGTGTGCACTTGGTAATCACAAGGTTGCTGATTCAGTCCTGTGAAGTTAGTACTTTGTGATAGTTCGAAGCTGGACCCAGCTGTCTTTGATTATTGGAGTAAAAACCATCCAGAATGAAAAAAACAGCTGATTTTTGTCAGTCCCTTTTATCTCATTCATTCAATTTTCAGAAGCTACATTGACACGAGACCAGTAGGCATCAGGTAACTTTAAATACACTAACTATCGGCTTCGCATAGGGAACTTAAGTTGTACACCTTAAAATGTGCACCTTGCTGTAAACCACTCTAAATCTTTACTAATCTGCTAATGGACTAAACATCTAAAACAGAGTGTTAAAAAAAGTTTCCTAACATAACCACTTTTCATAGTTATAAGAAAAATAATTAGTGGACGTTAGCCATCGATCTCTATTATTACTCATTAGCTCACTCTGGTTTTGTACGTTACCTACGTCTTTAGTTGATCCATTGACTTAATCTACTGCTAGTAGACTTCTTATCCTAATATTAAATTGAAGGTTCTTTTGATGTGGGTCTAATGTACGGTTACATTTAAGGAACATGCACGTTAACTACTGTATAATTCCACAGAAAAACCATAATATACTGTATATGAACAATCTATTTACCGGTATTATTTTATTTTGTTACTTTAAAATACTTAATACCTACTTTTCTTTGAGATGGCGATCATATGAAAGTAGGTATTTTGAAGCCAATTATATGACTGGAGATGAGTGTAGGATGAGTGGCTGATCTTTTAGTCTTGTTAGTGACTAAGGCCGACATATTCCTTAGACACAGCTGTTAATTAATAGCCCATACAGCCAATGGCAACCAAGGGATCTACAGTTTATGGTAGAATCCGAACCACATTTTTGCCTTGTAATCAATCAGTTAGTTATTACAAAATTCTAGATAGTAAATCTTAATCAATATACCTTAAACAAATACCTTAAAATTGTAGCTTTCCATTTCTACGAGGGAGTAATAATTCAATCCATTCTACAGACTAAAACTTGTAATTTTGTTACTCTCTATCGCATATATCCCAGCAAATTAAATCCAAAAAGTGTAGGCCGAAGACTGACTGACAGCAAAGTAATATACCTTGAGAGAAGGAGAGATTGATGTTTGTCGCAATCTGGATGTCACTGGCAATATTGTCTGGCCCAGATCACATCAGCTGACAGCTTCAGAAGCATTGTTATTTCCTTGTCACAAGCACAGCTCTACAAGTTTAACATATCTGGTTTTCCTCAATCAATGTCATTTTTACTGTGATAAAGCATAGGAGCATGCTTGCTGCAAGCTGCAAGGGGGGGCTGGGCATGAGGAAATAACTTGATTAATCATTCTGTGAGATAAAAAAATGTTTGTACTCAGTTTAATGAGTTTGAAATGCATCTATATGTCAAATTACTGTATGCATATATGTTTTGTAATTGCTTCAATTATCATTTATGGTTGTTCATAAATTTCAACCATACCTTGTAATGAATACATCAAAACACAGTCAAACCATCTAAAAACCTTAAATTTATTACTTATATTAATAAAACTGTGTTACTTTTCATTTTTACCCTGGTTGTAATTTTGTTTGTAGTTTCTATTGGTTCAAAATCTTGACATAAATTATAGAAATAAATTTAACGTTTTTAAAGGAATCCCCACTTTTAGACAGCCAAAAATAATATGCTGAGCATTTTCTATTGGAATTTTTGGTAGGGGTTGCTTTTCCCTTATCTTTAGGAACAATACTCCTTCCCCTGCAAAACATTTCCAACACACAAGCATATAATATAGTCAATGGATTGTGTGTAACAACACAGCTTTGTTCGCAACTAAACTGCATAGTTTCCATTAGAACTTTCCTGAAGATTTTATTGTATGTACTCGTCATGTCCGATCACAAAATGTAGGCAGTTTAAGGGGAAGGTTTCCTAGGTCCCCCACCTTTTTTTAGTATACCTCAACTGATCAGCTGTTCAAAGTTAGGCTGAGGTAGAAGGGATGGAATCACTTCCACTCAAACCACCTATATTTCGTGATAAGATGCATTTCTCAAATTTGAACTCCAAAACTCATAAACTTGCAGTTCTGTATCCTATAAGATATAGTAATCACGTATAACCTTTTGGAGCGTTTGCTAAAGTCAAGTGTTTTTCTGATTGCCAGGAGCCACTTTGACATTCGAGGTGGAGCTGATCAACATTGGAGACTCTGCACCAACCACCAACGTTTTCAAAGAGATCGACGCCGACAAGGATAAGATGCTGAGCAGAGAGGAGGTAAGATCTCTTTAACACAAATCTAAAATAAAAAAAAATCTGGGTTTGAATCAATCCCAAACTAACTTGCTTAGTATTGTTGTATGCTGGTAGATTGGTGGCTCAGTCGGTAGGACCATTAACTATATACCATAATATTTATGGTATATAGTCAGTGGTAGGACAGAATGTGAAACCAAGGCAGCAACGTTGTGGGTTTGCATCCTAGTGCTACCGAGTTTAGGACTGTTCCGGACTGGCTTACCCCTTGATACGCTTGATACCCTTGATACGTTTGAAATCCAAGCCTTTGAGTCCCATCATGTCAATGGACCAATGCAAGTTAAAAGAGAATTTCAACCTTTTACCGTCGACCCCTCTCAATATTGTCAGTAAATCTTATTCATTCTACACTCTCATCCTTCACTCCTCTTTGCCTTAGACTATGCATTGGTCTACCGGCATTGTTTTAAACAATCAATCACTGATCTAATCACCTATTTCTAGGTAAGCGAGTACCTGAAGAAACAGATGGTCGCTGCAGGCGAAGGTGAGGGAAGTGAAGCAGCCGACGAGGTCAAACAGATGCTCGAAGATCATGACAAACTCGTCGAGGAGATCTTCCAGCACGAAGACAAAGACAAGAACGGCTTCATCTCTCACGAAGAGTTCTCAGGACCCAAACACGACGAGTTGTGAGCAACACTGAACAAACCGCTCAATTGTTAATGTTGTACATAAACAGTGAATTTACACACTAAACAGAGACATTGAAGAACTTGAAATCGGTTGTCAACAGTGCTATTGAGTATTGCAAAATATAGAGATAAAAATGTGACGTAATTGGCTTAACTGGTAATGTAAAGTCTTTACTGTTAAAGCTTGAGTCTGGCCAGAAAAAATCTAAGCTTAAATTATTTTTAGTCTGTCAAACCCTATTTATTTGTCCACAGATAAGTTAGGAACAGAAACACTTAAGTGGTGTGTGACACTAGTGCTGGGTGTCTGGGACAAAGTCCAACACAATAATTTCTCAGGAATTTCTAAATCACAATGATAAATTTAAACCTATTTCATCCAACCACCTCAAAGATCAAATATTACAACATGATGTTAACAATGTTAACAAATGATGTTATAGTTTGTTCTTCATGTTGAAGATATCAGTTGATATTTTACTGTTAAACTTTATTTGATAGTTTATATTTATATTTTTAATTGATATTAAATATATAATTTATTAATGTTAACAAATATCATACGTTTATCTATGATTGTTTGAGTGTTGTAAACTAATTTTATGCTCAACACTTCAAACACAGATAAAAAATTATTTTATTCAATTTATTTAACTTTATTTTTTATAATTAGAAATTATTTTAGTGTAGTCTTGTTTTATTGGCATTTAATCAAATTTAATGAATTGGAAAATGGATAATAAATTAAATATATAAAATTTTTAAGTTTGAAAGAGGTCTTTCCAATCTATATACTAATTATACCTGATTTGGCATTTTACTTTGTTACTTTACTTTTAAATCAGAAAACTCTCAAATTTAAAATTATGATTTTATTTGTGTTGTTTTCAATTATTTTCAAACGATCAATGATCAGCATACATAGTTTATTAGTTTATTGTACTTTTGTATCATGAACAATGTTTTTCCTCTTTGTGCATTTTTGCACATCGATCTGGTATTCTTTAAGTCAACTACTTCAGTAAACAAGAATGAATGTTGTGAACAAAAATAAAAACTAGTATTTGTATGATGAATGTTTTTATTGTGAGTATAGAGAACTAAATTATAGAAGGTACCAATGCCGAACTTCAAAACATACCTTACAAATGTTGTACTATATGTAAAGTTTAAGAACTTAAGACTGTTTTACTGTATTTATCAATTTTATACAGTGTAAAAATGTATTGTAGGTCTAGTTTGTAATAACTGTAAATTAAGACAATTGTTACAAATGGCTGGTTACTGGATTAATAAATTTTGTTATTAAATGAAACAAACATATTTCTTTCCTTTGAAATCTTTTACATTTTAATTAGCAAAAAAATATCTATTTGTGCTGAATTGAGATGACTCATTTACACCGACATCTATTTTATCTAACAATGTTGAGCTATGCCATAGTGTGTTTATTAAACGCTTTAATAAATGGGCCCGGCCTAGTGTCGCAAAATGGTTTTAGGTTCGTTGGGGGCCCAAGGGAGAGAAAAATTCCCCCACAAGGTACAGAGTATAGAGAGAGAGAGAGTGGCACAATTATGTCGCAGACCCTTTAGGGTATCACATGGTCCTGGTGTCATAGGAATGTGTGTTTGTGTCGATCAATTATTGTTGCAATTATATTTTAAGAAAAAAAATGTAGAATTAGCTGGGACAAAATTTTTTTTTTTAACTCTTGACATCTTACACACTTTTAACAATTAGGTCTACCTGGCTAAATATATGCTAAGCTGTGGCAATTTAATTTAATGGTGAGTCGGTGGCTCAATTGGTAGCGTCACGGACTTCGGGCCCAAGGCAGTGATAGGGTTCGGATCTTGGTCACTGCCACAAACATTTTATCAGTACAGTTCACCTTTGTACTGTGCCGCTCGCCCCTTGCTTTGCTGGATACGTTCCACGCACAGATTTGTAGTCTATGTGGACGGGCAAATGCAAAAAGAGGCCGCCAACCTCTTAAAAAAAAATCAAAATATCTCAAACACAAAAGGAATGTCTTTGTCTTCTTTTTAAAACGTTTTTATTAGCTCGCTTTCTTGTCCGGTACAAATTTTGCGATCAATTTTATACTAACTTTCCAATGAGCTAGAGACTTGAAACTTGAGACATAGCTCACAAATGGATGACAATGCAATATTATACCATTTAATTTTCATATTTACCTTGGGCTACGCTCCATGGGCGTGTTTTTATTAGCTTGCTTTATTACAAACAAGATTTGAAGAAAATCGTCGGAGCCGTTTTCGAGATCTTTCTGCAAGCAAGCAAACATTGCTCGTATTAGAGTATAGACTTATGATATCAATTTCAAACGAAGTTCCCGATGAGCTAGAGACTTGAAACATAACTCACAAATGGATGACAATGCAATATTATATCATTTAATTTTCATATCTCCCTTGGGCTACGCCCCATGGGCTTCCAAATTGTCCATGTTTACATTTTAAAAGAAATGTAAATATAGCAATTAATTAAGTCAGCTATAAATACTTAAATTTGACAGAAGAGCAGAGGTTAAGAGGTACAGGTTCTTTTTTTTAGATTTTATTAACCGATCAGCATTACATTGCTATACAGGTTAGGTATAATCATATGTTTTATCTATGGTATAATATAAGAAAGACAAAAATAACATTATTGATTACATTAACATAGGTAGAGGTCAGCTATGGCTAGCCCCTCAGGCACTTATTGTCACTGTTTTAGCGGGTCGGACTGTAAAGGCACTGTCCACCAATGAAACACAAATGAAAAAAAAGTGGTTATAATAAAACGTCTTGAGGCAATCTGGGTTTTAGTCGGAGTCTCTGGATTTCAGGTACAGGTTCTGCTCCCGATATATTAAAAAAATTTAAAAAAAAATATATAAAAACTAGCTGTGTGCCCGTTCTACGCACGGGGATCTTATTGTAGTCAGTTATTGAAACCTTTTTATTAAGAACAGAATTTGGTTTGCATTTTTTCAGATATGCTGGCAAAACTATTATACAGTATATAAACCTTCGCAAATACAGTATCTGACAGTTTCAAGCCAAAACAAATGCTTCGAAATTAAATGTAACCTGGGTCGTGTTGGTCCATATGTTAAATCCCATGATTAAACTAAAAAATGCTTTATAGATCTATGAGGCATAGCCCTAATGTAGGCCTATAATTGAAAGTTACCTTCCACAATGGTTAAAAGTATTTTAGGTACTACTTCAACCTCCCAATTTAACACTTTATTCGTGTTGACATTTTCATTATAAAGGTACTTTTGTCCTTTCCGTGAAACACTGAGAAATAAGGACATTAATGCTTTACTAACAGACATACACACAAAAATACAGAACTTAATTAGGGGGTTTGCTACGCTTTAAGCATAACCTACTTGTAAAATTAGTATCTAAAATATTTTGTTAATGTCATCAAATTTCATCATAACAATGCATATTTGCTTGGACCTATGATGACCCGAAATGACGGCTTACTATATGAAATGAAGACGACTGGTCCAGGGTGGTCCAGCCACCCTGGTATAGACGATTGGTAATTTATAGTAAATATTACCAAAATAGGCCACGAACTATTGATACATAAACAACGTAAAGCGTTTAAACAATTCATTATGGTTAGCTGAATAAATGTTTTACTAAAGTGCGTTATCGTTTTCTTAGCATAAACTAACATTTTGGAATCAAGAAAGAAAAAGCAAAAATTGTACAGTTAAGACATCAATTAAATTGAATACCGGGGTACGCCTGTAATAATAAATAAGGTGCAACACCAACGATAACTAATTTGTAAAGTACAGTGATGTGTTAGTACTTAACAATGATTCTTGCTACTACCAACAGTACCAACGGTTCTAAGGAATAGAACCGGTACCAAAAACCAACGTTCACAGTTGAGAACTATAGTACAGCCGACCAATTATATGAGTTAATCAAGTCCCGAGGTTATTGATCTCTTGGTTTTTTATTTTCTCGTAAAACGTTTTAAAACGGCAATCAAAGTTATTTCCCAATAATTGCTTTATTTGTAAACAACTTTTAATGTAAACTTATCGGTGTCAGTTTAAAAAAAAAACCTCATACAAACAACTTTTTGTTATTTAATAGATTAGGCCCTACGTACCTATTCTCTAAACAATGATTGGTAAAGGCTATCTTAGAAGGAAATGTGGCAAAAATCACACAACGTTGGGTTTTTGGACGTTTGTAATTTTATTTCTTAAGTAGGTAGGCCGTGTATTCTAGGGAAAAGTACCGGTATCAAGGATCGTCGTCGAACAGTTTGTTATGAATAATTGGGTAGGCGTACGTACCCAAGAGCATGGCTGTATGGTCCAGCGATTGCATCACACGGTGAGTAGGTACTATTGACTATATATATATATAGTCAATGGTAGGAACAGAAAATAACACATTAGAAAAGCGAGTTTAGCATCATCCGTAAACCTCTGTTACAATCAACCACTGCAGTTGTGATTTTTTACTTACCACTTTACACAACCGCCATTGAAGCGCCGTGTCAATGAGTGGAAACCATATTTCTAAGCCATTGGCGACGATCATTATTAAATTTAAAGTTTCCCAGCCGTATACAACACTGATTCAAGGTCTTCTTTCTGGTTATCAAAACTCAAGAACAATTTATACACAAAGAATCTCTGGTTCCTGAACTGGATGATGCCTAGTTATTTAATTTCATTTACACGGTTACACTATTACACTATATTATTGCACTTTCGATTAATTAAATCCGTTACGTAAGAAAAACGTTTTTAATCACTTGGGATTTACATTCAAAACGTGATTAAAAAAGGTTGCGGTATTTGTAAACAACATTTGTAAACATATCAGTGACAGCTAGGAAAAATAATCTTGATCCGAACAGCTGTTCGTTATTTCATAGATGATTATGCAATAAAAATTGGACGAAAACTTGACATAAATCGCACAAAACTACATTTTTGAACGTTCGTAATATTATTTACAAAGTAGTGAGGCCATATTTTAATGGCTAAAGACAATCTCGCCAATCCAGTGAATACATTAAAATTACTTGGATCTTGATAGGTACTCTCGTTTTCCAGGAGAAGATAGCGTAAAATGCCATCTTGAGTGTTACAGACAAAGGGAAAGACAGACAGACAGACAGACAGAAATTGAGATAAGACTCGTTTCTGCTCATTTAATGTATAAGACGTAAAAATAACCTAAAAATATATAATTCTGAGCAATGTACAGACAAAACTCTAATTTTATTTATATAGACAATCATTTCAAAGTAAAGATAAAACATCTGATTTAAGATAATAAGGTTTTGGTTATGTATTAACAGGCCATAAAAAATAGATTTAATATATTTACACATTAAAGACTAAAAATTAGAAAAATAATTTATACTTTTTAGTGTGTTAAAAAACGTGGAATTTTCAAAAAGTATTTTATTTATAAATTATTTTAACTAACCTACCTGTAACATTTGTAAAAGTAAAATGTGTAGGTTAATTTTTTTCAACAGGGTCTTTTCAAGTATTGTGTTCTAAATTAAATATTCTTAGATTACACATATAGTAACTCCACACAAATACTAAACCTATAGTTGGGGTTGTAAATTTTTTTCATAACCGGTACCTATATTTATTTACTTTTATTCTATATTTAATATTTCCCTGGATTTTTGTAAAAATTCTTTAAATCAAAAACTCTTTTGATGATCTAAGTTGAGTCATCACTTATAAAAAAACCCATTATACTAAACATTCCAAAGTTTCTCGTTTTCCTTCCAGTTAAATATATCTAAGATTTTCCAACTCAGCACCTTATATCATGCAGTCTCCTAAATAGGATTTCTCACTATAGTTCTAATAAATAATAAACTTTATCAGGAGACTACTGAAAGGTAGAGTAATCGGTTACCAATATCCTGTGTGCAGGAAGGCAATGTTGGCTAAGTTAGATGAAATGTAAGCTTATCTATTAACTTGTCAGCCGCACAGAGGCTGCCTGGAACAAGCTACTTGACACAGCAGGATATATAGATGCTCATTAAGACCACAAGTCCCTGGGGAAGAATCCATTTTAATATGTAATATAATACAGAAAGATAGGCTACTTGAAAAAAAGAACACTAGTATCCTTTTTACGCTCTCATCCTATACAATTTGGTAAAACTATTTTACAAATTTAAACTCTCTAAATAAGAAAAAAACTGTTATGTCCCAACTGTAATGGTTATTTTATATAAGGAACGATTTTATAAAAGTCATAGAGAACATTTCATTTCATTATCAATAAACTTAAGTTCAAATCTCTCAATAAATTTTAAAAACAAGTCGTTTTAGTTTTTTGACTTTTGTGTTTATCCTTCAGAAAACACAATTAATTGAAATGCAATTCTTGTGCAGGTTACAGAATAAGGTAGATTGAACAAGGCTTTCAGTAATTTTCACTTATTAAATAACTTTTTTAAATTGTGTACAGAAATTTAAAAATAACATGTTTCAAACCTATAAAAGCTAAACTTATTAAATCCCTTACTTAATTGATTTTGATACTTAACTGATAATTGGTGATAACGATAAATAAATGTATTATTTACGTTGTGGTTTACAACAAGGTGTAAGGTGACCTCATCTGGGGTTTGGGACATATCAAGAATTAAAAAAAATCGACAATACATTTATAATAAATAAATAAAATATACAGTGTATACAACATAATACAATATATACAACATAATACAATATATACAACATAATACAATATATACAACATAATACAATATATACCGATATATACAGGGTGCCCCACGAAGGGGTTTAATCGTTTGATTTTAGATTACTTGCCCATTTGTGCTCGGAACATTTTGAAACTTTACACAATTTATGAAGTATGTTTTAAAAATATTCTTGCACAATTTCAGCTCCCTACATCTTGTTTAAAACAAAATGGTGGCATTTTGAAAAATGATACTTTAAACACATTAAAAATAGTGTTTTTGGTTTTGTAAAATATTTGTATTATTGCATCCTATGGAAATAGGATTTTGATCAGGAAATTATACCATAGCCTGGTGAAAACCTAAAGTAGAGACCAAATTTATTCAAACTGTTATCCATCACTAGTTAAAAATTAATAATAAATTAATTTATATAATACAATTAGTTAATAAAAACATTTGATATGCCACCATTTTGTTTCTACTAGGGTTAGGGAGATGAATCTTTCCCAAAATTTTTTTTAAAACCTACTTTATAAATTGTGTAAAGTTTCAAAATGTTCGGTCTATAAATGGGCAAGAAATATAAAATCAAACGTTTAAACCTCTTCGTGGGACACCCTGTACATAATCTATTCTCATTTCATACACAAAATGTATTCAACCAATACATATTATTAGACCATCAAAAATTGTGAGATGCTTCTAAGTGTCAAACTCAACTCACATAGGCTTCCCCTCCCTCGAGGGGTGCTTGAAATATAATTGAACAATAGTTTTTTACTTGATTCCATCAAAAGCAAACACTTATTTAGATCTATTTTCAAAATCTTTAACTTTTGTAAAATAAAAAAAACCACCTTTGTCTAATGCAGGGAAGATGCAGTGCATGAAGGAGATGAAGCAAGTAGTATTTGTAAAGCATTAGCAAGACAAAGAGGCTGCATGTTTAAACCATTAGATGAACTCTGCTCATTAGAAGAAAGACTCCAGGCTTGAACCACTTAGCTTTCCCTGCTAAACTGCTTGCAAGGGGGGGGAGCTTGACCCATTGTTAACAATAGAAAATCATGTAACTTTGAAACAGCAGCCTACAGAACATAAGTAGTAAATCAAGCTGCAAACCAACTGTTTCACAATAATAGGCAGAGCAGGAAAAACTCCATGAAATCATATTTATGTCCAAAATGAAGAATCATATATGTAGAACTATCAGTTGTCATACTGATTTAGTTCAAACTTGTTGAATGTCTAAGCAATTAAAAAAATATATGATTAATTAATTGATTATGCGTGATAGTTTTGGGCCACCCAAATATTCAACCAAATAGATTTAATTCAAGCATCATAGTACATCATAGATTGGTCACCTTATAATGTACAGTAATATTCCCGAAGTGTGCACTTGCTATTATGTTTGTTTTTTTAACCAATTCTTTATAATATAGGCATTAATATTATAAATTTAGCCCTTTGATAATTAATTATAGCTTATACTTAGAGTAAACCTGAACTTAAGATTATAGACAACTAATATATGCACAGACAATCAATAGACTATTTAATTGGTTCCTTTAGTCTATGATAAATGGTTTGACTGAATAAATTGTTGTGATTAATGTATTTGAATTCTATATGTTACAGTCACTTAAGATAAATGTTTTTATATAGTTTATAACATTTCATATGTCTGTTGGTATGTAAAATAAAATAAAATAAATAATTCTTTGAATTATTGCAAATTGTAAATATATAGAGATGATGTAGTTCAATAGTATTAATTACACTTAACTATTAATTTGTAACCAAGAGGCTGATTATATATAAAAAATACATTAGTATATTACCGATAAGAGAATATTATGGTTATTTACTGTAGTTTTCGTTAAGCAGAAGATGAATAATTAATTGATTGACTTTCAATTAGTATTTAAGTTTCAACTTTTTTAAATTACTTTTTTAATTTAACTTTAACTTGTTACCTTAATTGTTATAAACAATTTATGTAATGCATCAAAACCAATAATATATCATTGTATTTTATTTTTGAAAAATGTTTTTTGTGGAAATATATCTTGATTTGATTTGATTAATGATATCTCTGAGGCCTTGATGGACTTGGAAAATTGAAAATTCAATACATTTTATAAAGTTTCAAAGTTAAAAAGAATGTTTGAATAATATTCAAACCAAAACCAACCCTTATCAATTATAGTAATTTCCCTGAAATTTCCCCCTTCTTTTTTGCTTCTGAACTCTGTTTTGTAACTTGTTATTTCATTCCTTTTACTTACATTCTTATCGGTTATCGTACATCAACGTGCCTCTTATAAAAAATAAGTACCAAATAAAGTAAGCTTATTAATCAAATTGAATAACTTTGTGCTTAAATAAATAATTGTAGTAAAAATAATGATTTGGCTCTTCAAAAGATGTGGAAATGTGCTGCTCCAAGCGGCATGTATTTGAGCACTTGCGCTCAGCGCACAGCACAAAAGGGTGAAGAGCAGCCATTATTGGGCGAAGCTTTGTGATGTTACGGGATGGGAACACTTAAGATTATTTAAATGAGTGGTGTTATGTATAATCTATGTCCACTTGTTTTTAAAATAGCTTAATAAGACTTTTATCTGTTATCGTAAGTACTGGAAATGGTTCCCGCCATTTTTTGTTGAGTAAATGCACGATCAAACTTCGGAGCCAGTCGTAATACCGGACATGGCCGAATCATTGACGAACGAAACCGAGGGCAATGGAAATTTATCTTCGGAAGAACACAAAACTGTTTCGGTCTCAGCAGTAGAATCTGTTTCTGTGTCTTCTGCTGTTCCTGTATCATTACCGGTTGGATCTTTAATAAATGTTTCATCTGGGACAACCTTCAACGTCATCACTCCAGACCAAATCCAAGTAAGATTTAATTTAACTTACGGTACAGTACTTAAAAGTTGTGTAGCCGACCCGACCAGGATTTATTTTCATTTCAGGAACCCTAACTTATTCTTATTGCATTGAATTATGTAAACAAAACCACTATCGCGATGCTTAGTTTTAATCATAATTTAGTTTTTAAATTAGGCTAGGCTAGCCTAGGCCTGTTATGTCATTTTTATTTTTCTCTGAACTATTCAAATTACCGTAATGATCAGACTGTGACAGCCTTACTTCTAACTGACCTTACCAATTACTTGGTTAACCCTATATATTTTGGGGAAGAGTTTGAGAGCAAATTTCATAACATAAGTTAACCTAACTTAGCAGTTATCCCCCAAGTTACGGTAGGGGATAACTGCTAAGGCCCTACGTTGTGTTAAATGTCTGGAGTTACCCTTTTTAAATAAAGTGCTTAAAGGTTAACTTAAGTTCTTACTGTAACAATTTTTTGGACTAAATAAAGTTAAGTTACTGTAGGCCTACCTACTAATAAAGAATTACCGAGTGGTATTAGTAGGCCTAACTTATTTGCTAAGCGCAAGTTATCTGAAAGTTGCTGGTTCCATTCCAAGCGTTGCTTATGAACCCAGACGTTCATTTAACCCTCCAAGTGTCCATAGTTTAGGCCTTAATGTCCACCTATTTTTGGCGCATTTGCAAGGTTTTATTAAAACGGATCTGAGAAGCTTAAAACAATGTTAATTCTAATGTTCTATATACCATTTTGTTTGGAAAATCATGGGCTTCAATATTATATATAAAACATAAGGAACATTTTTTCAAAAAAAAATTTTTAGGTAAAAAAAATATAATTTCAAAAATTTTCAAAAAAAAATAAGTTCGCGCTCAATGAAATTGTATAAATTATAGGCCTATAAATATTTGAAAATAGCCACTTTGTTCTAAATTTTATGAGGATTACAAATATATAATAATATAAGGAAGTAGATTTGCAAATAAATAAGTTATGGGCAAAAACTGATTTCAGTACATAGCGTTTAGCTAAGAATGCATAGCCTAACCATAGCTAGGAATCTGGCTGATAATTTACATCAATATCACTACCTACTTCTTCAGGATCATCAACCAGCACTTCAAAACCACTTAAATCTTCTTATAATGCACCACGTATATCACTACTTTTGATTTTTAACACTAAAACAATGATAAACGTAATAAAACACATCAGTCATCGGTCCGGGGGAACCTAGCTGTTTACAAATACACGCACGTCAGCTGTCTGCTACAATATTTTCGGAACTAAAATGAATAGCGCTTAGAGACAGACCTCTGGAGAAAGCTTAGAATATTACGGAAAGAACGATACCTAACTCGATCCAGTTCAATCCGATTCAGTCAGTCATAGAGCCTTCGCCGTAAACGATGTCTGCGTGTCGAAAAATCGACAAGTAACACTACACAAAGTGTGCTGCTTGTCGAATTTTCGTCAAGTAACACTGGGAGGGTTAATGACGTTAGGTAGTAACAAGAACAGGGTAACTTATGGACCATTATTTACAAAAAAAAAAACTAATTGATGGAATTTATGTTGACAGTTATCAGGGGCCACAGCACATTTCAAGCCGTTGCTTTGTGTGGACAACTCCTGCATTTGCGATGGGCGTCAAGACAAAGACTCTGACACACTCAGGTCATGGGTGAGAACGGAAGTAGGTATCAATAGAACTACCTAATTAATTACAAGTTTTTGTCTTCTTAATAACTTGCATACATAGGCTACTTATACATGTAACTTAAGTTAAGTTAGGCCTAATTTAAGTTGCCAAACCTTAACTTATTGAAATGGAGTGTTAAGTTTACTCAGGCTAACTTGTTTAGTATCAAACCAATTTAAATTGTAGCCAAGTCATCATGTTTTGAGTCCGTTTTGAGGCTAAGTTAACTTAATCCATCTGTTTTATGTACCTAACCTACTGTTACCGTAGTATAAAATTCATCAAATATATTTAACTACCCAACTATTAAAGCCTATTAACTATTAAAGAGGGGAAATTATGTAAACTGTTGTAGTTTCTACTTTTTTATGAATATATGTTGTAAAAATTTGGCAAATTGATCTTTTCACCGTTTACTACATTATAACATTTGGTTAAAAATCACTTTTTACGTTCCCCATAGCAGCAAACTTAAGTAGGTAGGCTACTTGTTAAATCTAAAAAATGGAAAATAAATATAACATGTCTTTTTATGGAAATATTTTTGTATGAATCCAATTAGACAAATTGAAACTCAGCAGGTTTGCTGCGGCAGGGGTATAATTGATATATTTTAAAGTAAGCTTAGGTGAGGTTGTTATAATATATTTTTATCAATTTTCAGAATGGTACTCTAAAGGCTACTCATATAGTGATCCAGGATGGAGCTGACGATTCGTCTACGTCTCACACCTGTACTTCCTCATGGACAGAATACGCCAGCATGCCCATACTGCCTGTCCGGTGCAAAGTAAGATTTGTTAATTGTAGTTTCCCATTTATTGTACGTCTAAATAAAATCTAGTAATGGCATGGACAAAGTAGTCGTCTTCCTCTTGTTTGGATACGTTTAGTCTGGCACGGAAGCCTAACTTTGTATTTATGACACACTTGCATGAACAGATGTTTTTCCGTAGGTAGTCTCTTCCACATATAAAGCACAGCCTGTCATGTAGCGCAGTTTGGTTTTCACAGATATGTGACGTAACCATAGACTAACCAACACAAGTAACTCTCATCCCATTGTAAATTTTGAAGCACGTTTTTCGTGTCTAGTTCATGTACGTGACACACGGGCGCTAGTGTCAACGAAACTTTGTTTCTATTATTTTAGGATTAATTTCTTTATTTGTGCTTTACTGTTTGGTTATATAAAAACTAGGGGACAAGTTATTGTTTATTTTTAGATCGTATTATTTGGTTAAACGAGGTTTTAAATGGCTGTAATAACAGGAAACAAATTGTAAACAAAACACGACCTCTACATAAACCGTACAGAACTAACAATAAAATTGTCTTCAGCTGTTCCATAAGGATGAGAAATCTACTAAGGGAGTATGTTTTATCTATGACGTAACTTACTTCTCTATTGTTTAGGGCCTCCTACAATCACTGATGCATTTTCTGTCTGTAGGTTTTGGAGAAGGGGTTTTATATGTCCAAAGTTTAAAAATAACTAGATTAGCCTAAGTAGTAGTAAGTTAAGTGATTCCTGTATATTTGTTTCTATTTTTTTAAATAGACCTTTATATTGCAGGCCTACACAGTTTAATTTTGCATGCCCTCTCCTGAAACCAGTAAAAAAATAGATTTAGGCTACCTAGATACAACTAAACAAGCTATGCATCTAGCTTGCTGTGTTAATCTTAAACAGCCAAGCGCTATCATTATGAGGCTAAACTAAAATCTGCTGGAGTTAGGATGAGTGTCTGGGTGTCTTGTGCTAATCAGTGTGACTACACTGATAAACATGGGACAAACTGACTGGTTTCATTGTCACAACAGGCCTGTTAGTATATTTAATTTTGCAATGTAGCCTATATGTCACAGTGTATTTATTTAGTTAGTATAGGCCTATATATAGTGTTATAGGCTACTTTATACTAACTAATAATTGGTTTAAATACCTCTGACGATTACTCCTATGTGAGTCGTACCGGTTGCCATTTAGCAACACATTTGATCACATAAATGCAGGTATTTACACCAATTCTTATTATTTAAATGCGATCAGGAGGCTTAAATTCAATATAATAACTTACAAAGAATTATAGACACTGGCCTACACAAATTATACGGAATTCGATAACTCACTATGTGAACTAGCGTTTTGAAGTATAACATAGACTGCCTCGTCGTCTTGTTTCCAGGGTTTGACCTTTGGACTTTGTTTGGACCTTGACTTCTTAGGCTATCTATTGTTCTAAATATTGCTATTTGACCAAGTCTCCAACCGAGCAAATTGACAATTACCTAAAGCTAGCTATGGTGTTTTACACCAAAACGAGTCCTGAACCAGTTGCCAATCATAATAATAAATGACATCCATATTTAAGAAACTATCTTATATTTAAGAAACTAACTTAGCTTATAGGCTATTCTTTTGAAATGTCTGACAAAAATAGGTGTTTAAATATATTTAATTAATTCTTACATTAACAATTAGGAGGTGTTCAATTGATGTAATCCATAACGATTTCTATTTGTCAAAATCCAGAAAATTAAATTTCCGATTTATATTTTTAAGGAATATTTATTTTTAACCAGAAGGCTCATAACAGCTCAGAGAAGGAAAATTGCCTTATATTATTGATTGAGGATATAGGCGCATTTCAGCTCTGAGAAGAATGACTTGTTTGTTCCAGACAACAAATGCAGAGCTACACAAGAGTAGGTTCGGCTCTGGCGGTCGGGGACGCTGCATCAAACTAGAGGACAACTGGTACACTCCTAGCGAGTTTGAGGCTCTCTGTGGTCGGGCTTCCAGCAAGGACTGGAAGAGAAGTATCAGGTAACAATATAGACCTACGCACTGGTAGCCTTAGACCCAAATGTTCTGGGGGTGTCGCAGGCTTATTTCGGCTATCTTACAAGTGATGTATAATTTTGTCAAAATGGCTGTAATTGATAGTGTCTTGTATATAAACTATTTGTTACAACTGTGTCTTACAGCCTTAATTATTAGATGAGATCGGTGGTTTTAGGTTTTTGACAGGAAGAGCAGGCTTACCAGTACAATAGTTGTATCTTCTCAATAGAAAACACTTTTATAAGATAAGTTAATTTAGTAGGTCAGAATGAGGTTTTTTTTCACTGAGATATCAGAATTGTTTTGAACACGTTCGCGGCGGCATGGGAGCGATCGCTCCCATACGGAACCCTAATGCCATCCTGGTGGGTGCGATTGCTCCCAAGCTGCAATGCAGTACGAAATGATTTATTTTTAAGCCAGGATTAGAGCTAGAAACTTGAAACCTTGCACAGCACTGCTCAATAGTATACTGTATTTGGTGTTGTGTAGGTAGGTAGTAAATTTCCCCGTAAAATCCCCGTCTGGCAATCTCAATAAGCTACTTTTTGTCCCGTCTTTTTCCCTCCATTTGGCAATACAATTCCAAAGGGACCGGCTATGTTCCAAGCAGTGCTGCCATCTGTGGGTGTTTAGCGAACTACGTCGACTCTCGTTGTAAAGCAGGACATCCTCACACGTTATTTGCCATTCGTCAGACTGAAATTGGAAAGCCAATCACACGCAGCAATCGGGTTTGTTTGACGCTGAGGGCTCCGCCGCACTGGGGATACGCCCGCCATTTGACGTGCCGCCGCGAATGTGTTAAAAAGTAGAATAAATACCATTTATCTTTTTACTAGCAATGTAACATGGACCACTTCTAAGTCTGAACATGTCAAAATTGAGTGGCCTAAGTCTACTAAAAATATTGAGGGATTAATTTTTTTAGTAAACATCTAGGCCTACTTCCAATCTTCAGGTTACAGAAAAAAGTGAGTCATGTGACCCACACTTATTACTGATTTGTTTTTTCTGAACTCTTATATCCCTAAAAGTATATTTGTTTCTCTGCGTCAGATTTGGTGGACGCAGCTTGCAGACACTCATTGATGAGGGAATATTGACTCCCCACGCAACGAGTTGCACTTGCGCCGCATGCTGTGACGACGATTCTGCTGTAAGTATTTCAGTTAATATTTTAAAGCCAAAATGACGGATGCAGGACAGATCCTTGCGAACAACTTTCTAGATGATTTATGGTTGCCATTTAAAGGTTGATTTAGGGAAAGTAGGCCTATTGCATATTTAACTTAATTCAAAACTTTATTGGTCATTAACATAAACAATTTGCATTAAATCGTAAAAAAAATGTTTCCCTTTTTTTTCTTAGGTGAACCAGTAGTTTATTGCTAAATCCTTTGTCTCCTTTGTAGTCAAAATATCCATTGTGTTCAAGGTCAAGTGTATATATTGGTTTACAGACTGGTCCTGTGAGGTTGTTCACCCCTTACAAGAGACGCAAGAGAATTGAAGGGTCATCAGACGGAGAGGGGCGTCCCAGGAAAGTCAAGTCTCGGGAACATGTGGAGAGCAACGGTGAAGACAGTTGCGACTCAACCGGAGGTAAACAAAACTGTTCAAAAACCTTTACTGTAAAAAAGTTATCAAAACCATTGATCCATCAAATAGTTATTATTTCATAAGAGTAGAAAATGAGTCATTACATATTTCAGACCATGTTTGTTCGCTTAACTTCAAAGACTAATTAGTTCCTTCATTAAAACAGGCATCTGGATATTTCTTTATTACAGTTAGGAACATAAACAGATTGTAAATATAACTTTTGCACAGTAAACAATGTAACATGATGAATTTTCGTAGGTGATATTTAAACATATAACGAAAACAGGTCATTTTACAGTAGTGTAGCGAAAATAATATTTTAACTGCTTTGAAACTTTTGGATGTAATTATCTTGAGTACTTGTCCCATAAATCAATCTTATAATAAGAGTAGAAAAATAAATACATCGACAGTAATCGATACAAAAGCCTGTTGGTGAGAAATGTTAAATATTGAAAGTGACAGACATTGTTGTATTTGGCCTACCTACACTTCTTCAAGGTAAGCTAGCTGCTATCCTCCTTCTACAATTAAAAATCCTGGCCTATCTTGAACAAATCTTTTAATAATTCATTTATGTAGGCCTTCTGTACTGGCTCACTTATTTCACTTTGCTCGTTAGTACATACTACCTTTGACTTTTAGATACCAAAGTACCGGTAGACATCCCATTCATCTGGACCAACTGTCGCCAATTTTTTATGAAAAAAAACTTAGTTGAATGAGCCAATCAAAGTAAAATTCTATTTTCTTCCATATTTTTGGTTAGGTACTGAGATCAAAAATACTAAGTTATTTCAACAACAAGTCATCTTATTAGTTCGAATTGGTTAGAAAGTCTGCGGTTAATAATTTACATCAACGCAATCTGTTGGTGGCTCAATTCAACTACTGTACAATGCAATTTTTTTTAAGTGGCAATAACGTGGGGACAGAATGCCCAGTTCTGCCAATAGTGAAACGTTCTACGCACAGGCCTGATAGTCATATGCAAATGGCAAATAACCTCTCATTTCAATAAAACAATTGTGAAGTTTGAATTGGGACACTAATGTTCTGTTCTAGCTGCGGAAATCCTGGGCATCAAGGACTCGTGGAACTCAAGCCAGTTTGTGACAGAGGCGATGGTGGAAGAGAACGCCACAGTGTCAACCTCCGCAGCCAGTGTAACTCCCATCGTGTCAGTGACTGCGACCGTCACAAACACCTCCCCACCTGGCGGCGAGGGGGCGTCAACTGCAGAATTGTTCAAGAAACTCGACGAGGTTTGTGCAGTTTGACTTCAGTTTGTTGTTCATGTTTTTCTTTTCACTTTAGTGATGTTGGTTGTATATTACTGATGATATGTGAAACCTATGGTGGTTAACTACAATATTATTTTCAAGCACATCTTAGCTGTCATAGCGCAAGGTTTCGACAGAGACTTTGAATAGTGTAAGTAGGCCTAGACTTCTTATTGTAAAATCTGAAACTTTTTTATGTGTGTTCTACAATGTATGTAACAACCTAGTACAATGTGAGGGGTTAGAGTGGGCTGATGTTGAAAACATTGTTGGTTTTTCAGTGGCGGTTCTAGGACCTTGTCAAGGGGGGGGGCTTGGGGGGAGCACCCCCCAACATAGCCGGGGGGTCTGGGGATCCCCCCCCCCGGAAAAATTTGGAATTTTCAAAGCCAGTTGGTGACTTTCTAAAGCCATTTATAACACCTAAAACCGTGCCCAATTGTTCATAAACTCCTATTTCACCTGTTGTTTGTCATGAGCAAATAGAAATTTTAATAATTAAACTATGACGATTGCATTCATGAATTTCAAAACACACTGTAGACTACGGCCATATCCTCCTAAAAGCCGTTGAGTGACTTTTTCTACAGCCAGTTTTAACGTCTAGAACTGTGTGCAAAACCTCCCATTTCCTCATTTATTTGTCATTAATAAGTAGACATTTTTTAAAACAACTATGACGATTGCATTCATAATTCTCTAAACATATTGTAGGCTACGGCCATATCCTCCTAAGAGCTATTTACTGACTTTCTCAAGCCATTATTAATGTCTGTATCTTTGTCCAACTGTCCAAAAACCTCCCATTTCACCTGTTATTTTGTCTGTGTCATGAGCAAGTAGACATTTAAAAAATCAAACTATGACGAACTTCCATTCATGAATTTCAAAACATATGCGTACTGTAGACTACGAAGCCATATATCGTAAAAGCCGTATGGTGACTTTATAAAGCCATTTCTAACGGCTAGAACTGTACCCAATTGTCCTAAAACCTCCAATTTCACCCGTTATATATTTGCCATGTGTTAAATATGGTATTAAGAGGTAAAATTGTGAGAAATACCTTTAGATCCTAAAACTGAAGATCCATTAGGGTTTTGGTAGAACAGGAACAAGATGAGCAGAGAAGCGATGGCTCTGGCCAGAGTGACGAGAATCGAAGGACCACAGATGAAAGATGATGTTGAGAAATGACTATTGTTGTGTAGTATGTAATTCTTCACTGATTTAAATTAAAACTCTTCTTCATTAATAAAAAGAAAGCAATTCACTACTCATGAATATTCTGGACTGTACACGAAAATTTACAACACATTTACTTTAAATAAAAATATCTTCTTGGATCCTAGCTTGACACTTGGTACTATAAATTTGGAATCCATATTTAAATGAGAAATGATGAAATAATGCACTTGGAGCGGTAAGAGAGAAAGAGAGATTAAAATATTTAATATGAACTAAACCAAAAGGTAAGCACTGTGTACTGTGAGAGAGGTGAGTCTAAACTGAACTGACTAGTACGAAGTGCTGTAGTGAACTTTGGACAGTGATGTCATCATATCAGCTGTTGTATCCTTTCAATAACTGAACTAAAAACTTGACTTGAATGTTAATACTACTTGATTAATTGTTTATATTTGACTGTATATAGTTCATATGTTATTAAATAAATATTTTATTAAATGTCCTTAGTTGAATTACTAAATATTTAACATACCGGCCCCCCCTGAACCCCTGGGTTCTGAAAACAACACAAAAAATGAGAAAATCAATAAAAAAGGGGGGTGGTAACTCCTCGTCACTATTCCATAGGAAGGACAGACACCTTTGTCACAGGACGAGAGAGGTGTCCACTTGCGGTCTTCAGGTGCACGACCCGTACTATTCCATCAGTACCAGGTGAAACGGAGAGAACTCGTCCAAGCTTCCAGGAGAGTGGAGGCAAGTTGTCTTCATGAATGACAACCAAGTCATTGACTTCAATATTCTTCTTGGGGTTGACCCATTTATTTCTTTCTTGAAGAGTGTACAGATACTCTTTCTGCCAGCGAGCCCAGATATGTTGACTGAACTGTTGGACTAACTGCCAGCGTTTTAATCGGTTGATAGGAATGCTACGCAAGTCAGGTTCAAGAGGTGTCATAAGAGGACCACCTACTAAAAAATGACCTGGCGTCAAAGCTTCTAGGTCCGAGGGATCAGAAGAAAGAGGAGTTATAGGCCTAGAGTTCATCATTCCTTCAATACGGGTGATTAAAGTCGAAAACTCTTCCAGTGACAGGGTCTGTTGTCCAATGACTCTTATTAGGTGAAATTTCACACTTTTGACGGCCCTCTCCCAAAGGCCTCCCTGATGAGGTGCATGTGGAGGTAAGAAGTGAAATTTAATATTGAAATTCTCAGCGTAGCATTGTACTGTGGAATCCTTGATTAAATTTTCAAAGTTGCGTCTGAGTTTTTCGGATGCACCTGTGAAATTTGTAGCATTGTCACAGTGAATATCTGAAACGATTCCTCGTCTGGAGACAAATCTGGTAAGAGCGGCTAAATAGGCATCCGCTGTTAGGTCGGTTACTACTTCTATGTGTACCGCCTTAGTAGAGAAGCAAATAAATATACAAATATAAACCTTGATAGGTTGAACTCGTCTTAGTAGATGTTGCTTCACAAAGAAGTGTCCTGCATAATCTACACCAGATATGGAAAATGGCCTTGAAGGTGTAACTCGATTCATAGGTAATTCCCCCATGAGTGGAGAAGAATGAGGAGGTTTACATCTGAAACATTTTATGCATTTAAAGATCCTAGATCTAATTAAGCTTCTAGCACTCAGAATCCAGTACTGGTTTGCCAGCATAGCCTGAGTTAGAGTTGGACCAGAGTGCAAATATAAGACATGATGGTGGTCAATCAAAATATCAACTAACCTATGACCTTTAGGTAGCAAGACGGGGTGTTTGTGATCTTCAGAGATATCAGCCTTGTTTATTCTTCCCCCTACTCGAATGAGGCCATCTTTATCCAGATAAGGAGCTAGGCGTCTAATGCGTACAGAGCAAGGTTTATTGGATTTCAAACATGAGATTTCTTCAGAAAAATATTCTCGTTGAACCAATTTACAAATCAGGTTATGAGCCTCTTTTATCTCCTGAGAAGTTAAATTCCCAATTTGTTTAACTTTATTTCTGGTGTTATGAATGAAGCGCAGCAGGTATGCGGAAACATGAAGTAGTGTTGTCCAAGATGAGAAGCGAGTGAGGAGAGAAAATGGTTCATCCGGAACAGCAGAGAGAGTGTTAACTGTGAGAATCTTAGTTTCAGGGATAGACTCTTCAGGTAAAGATTTACAGACAGACTTTGGCCAATTTTCTTCAGAGTTACACAACCAGACAGGTCCATTCCACCAAAGTGTGTGGTTAATCAAATCTTGTGGGGCGGTACCCCTTGACCCAACATCCGCTGGATTTTCTAGTGATGAAATATGTTGCCAAAATGAAGGTGGGATGTTTTCCTGTATTTCTGCAACTCGATTTGACACATAAACCTTGAGTCGATAAGAGGGCATGCCAATCCATGAAAGCACGATTGTGGAATCGCACCAAGCTGTGTATGAACTAATCTTGCAGTGAGGTGAGAGAAGTTGTATACAGTAATTTAGGAGCTTAGACATCAGGTGTGCTCCGCAGAGCTCCAAGCGAGGTATGGAAATACGCTTCAGAGGTGCGACTCTTGACTTCGCTATCAGAAGATAAGTCGATATAATTCCTTGTGAATTTACAACTCTCAGGTAAACACAACTACAATATCCTGCTTCACTTGCATCAGAAAAAGCATGTAGCTGAATATCTTTAGCAGAAGAAAGTCCCACGTAGCGAGGTATCTTGAGCATTTCAATATATGGAAGTTCATTGGCGAACTTGTTCCAAACTGATATAACGCTGTCGTCTAGGGGTTCATCCCAATCGAGACCAAGTGTCCATAAGTATTGCATGAAGGATTTGGACCAGAAGGTTACAGGAGTTAACCATCCTGACGGGTCATAGATCTGTGATATCACACTTAAAACAATTCTTTTTGTAGGAGTTTCCTTAATATTTTGAGTTCCTACAGAATAAGAAAAAACATCTTCATTAGGAATCCATTTAAGTCCTAAAACACTATGAACTGGTTGTTCGGGAGCTCGAAAACCAATAGGTTTTTCTTTGTGATCTTCAGGGATCGACTGTAAGAGTAATGGATTATTCGAAGACCATTTTCTTAACTCGAAACCTCCTTTTTTGAGTAACTGAACCACATCATTTTTCAACAAAAGAGCGTTTTCTACGCAATTACTACCCAATAGGGCGTCATCGACATAAATCTGATCCTTTAGAGCAGTTGCGGCTAGAGGATGATTTTTTCCTTCATCAATAATGAGTTGTTGAATGACACGATTTGCCAAGTAGGGCGATGATGTGAGCCCATAAGTGACAGTCGCTAGCTGATAGATTTGAAGAGGCATTTTATCATTCTCTCTCCAGAAAATAAGTTGAAATATCTGATCAGATTCCTTTACAAGGACTTGTCGAAACATCTGCTTGATGTCGCATGAAAAAACAACCGCATGTCGGCGAAAGTTGAGAATGATGTCACATATGTTGTTGTGGAGTTTTGGTCCTTGATGAAGAATACTGTTGAGAGACAGAGATGTTGATGTAGGTGCTGATGCGTTGAATACTACCCTTAATTTTCCATCTTTAAAAATTCCATGATGTGGAAGGTAGTAATGAGGATTATTTTTAAGACGTGGTGACTGACAGAGTGTCATATGTCCCGAAGACAAGTAATCTCTCATAAAATCAACATAAGTTTCCTTGAAATCAGGATTAGAACGAAATTTATTCTCCAGAGACCAGAATAGGGATTTTGCCATTTTGCTCGAGTTGCCTAATGTTGACGGATCGTCTGAGAAAGGCAAAGAGACAATATATCTTCCTTCAGGAGTGCGAGAGTGCGTAGATACAAAATGTTTTTCACATTTTTCTTCGGCTAAGGATTGCTTGCTTGTAAGAGGGGGTTCCTCTACAGCCCAAAACTGTTGGATAGAGGTGTGAAGATCCAAACTATTGGTGGTTAAGAGTGTGACTAATCCATGAAATGAATTTTTGCAAGTTGAGGCGACAGGGGTCGATCCTAAGAGCGCATATCCAAAAATGGTGTCAATTGCTACAGGCATATTCTCACCAAGTGACAAAAACTGGCCTTTCACAGAGGAGGAAAAAAGGTCAGCTCCAATTAGAACATCAATAGGAGCGGGTTTATCAAAAGTAGGATCGGCTAACATTAAATGTTGCATCTGTGAGCGAACTTCAGGAGTGATCTTAGCTCGAGGTAAATCTGGAGTGATATTATCCAAAATGAAGACAGGGTGAGATCTTGCCAATACATATCCACTAAGGGACTGGAGAGTGACATGAGTTAACCCTTTTGTTTTCACCTGAGCAGACGAGATGCCATTAATAAGCGTTTTATTAGCATGAGAGCGCTTAATCCCTAAAGACTGAGCACATCTTTGAGTAATGAAGGTAGACTGAGCAGCAGAATCTAAAACTCCCCTACAAACTAGGGTCTTACCTTCGCTTGATTTTACCACAATTAAAGCAGTGGCAAGAAGAACTGTGTTCTCTGTATTTGTCAAACCAACAAAACCAGATTCATTTTTATTTGAGTCAGAACTTGGAGCTCGTTTGTCTGTGTTACCTTTAGACACATTAGGAGAGGGATTATTTTCAGAATCCATAAAATGCAAAAGAGAGTGATGTTTTCTTTTACACGTAGAACATGTACGCCATGAATTGCATTCCTTTACCTTATGCTTATCGCCAAGACAGTTGGTGCACAAATTTTTGCCTTTAACAAAATTATACATTTCTTGTGAAGTCAATTTAAGAAAACCTTTGCATTGATAGATTTTGTGATCTGCACCTGCGCAAAATGTACAAACAGTGCGAGGAGTTGCAATAAGCGCCGATTTATTTGAGCGCTGAGGGGGTTTTACTTGAGTGTGGTGGCCTAAGGTACCCTTAAGAGATGATCCCACATTAGTAAGATTAGCTGCTTCAAGATTTACACAGTGAGACTCAATGTACTTGGTTAACTCATCTAACTTAGGAGTTACAGAGTTATCACTTCGACTCTGTTCAAAATGATGGCGAAAATCAGAATCAAATTTTCTTAACAAGTGAGAGGTCAAAATTAAATTTTCCTGAGAAATTTCTTCATCTAGAGCTTTAAGTGCTTCAATGTTTTCATTTAAAACAGACAAAAACCTTCTAAGTTGCTTCACTGAGGGATTGTGAAGAACTGGTAAGTCTAACACATTGTTGACATGAAGAGAGATTAGTAATCTTGTATTCTGATACCTTTTAAGTAGAGATTCCCATGCAATAAAATAATTAGCATTAGTCATAGGGATGTTTTTAACAACTGAAAGTGCCTCTCCCTCAAGACAGCTTAACAAATAACTCATTTTTTCAACACCAGAAATACTATCATTTTTATGAATAGTATTTTCAAACAAATTTTTGAACGCCATCCACTTTTCATGTTGACCTGAGAAGGTACCAAGTTGAAGTTTAGGAAGCTGTACACTAACCTTAGTTGTAGCTACTTGGCTGATAGCTGCATTGGAATCATCCAGGTTTGGCTGGCTCGACTGGTTAGAGCTTGGGGAAGGTATCAAGTTCACACACAAAGAGTGAATAGACACATAGAGATCACTTATTTCATCTTGTAATGTTGAAATTGTAGTGATATTTTCACTTTCATCTAATTCCTCAGGTAAAGGCACAGTGCCGAACAACTTATTCACTAATTTGTCAAAATCATTATTTTTGGCTGTAGCGGTGGAATCCAAAAGAGTGAGCTTTGTTATAAGTTGAGGAGTGATAGGTTCCTTTTCGATAGCAAGCACTTTTGCTTCAATTGACTTAAGCCTGGCTAGCACAAGCTCAGATTGCTTCACAAAAGTTGAGAACCTCATTTTGAATAAGTCTTAAATTCAATAAAATTCCAAAATAAAAATAAATGCAGATTAAAATAAGTTTATAATGAGCAAAACTTATTTAAAGACAGCCAGGATTCATTGTATTAAATATTAATATTAGTCAACTTGAAATCAAAGAGAAATATTCAGCCATAGTATAGGCCTATAAAAAGTTTAAGTCCCAGAAAATATCTACCTGCAATTATTTCCAGATAATAAATTTGAAATTCAATAAAACATGTTATTTCAAACACAAACTGTAATTAAATGTTCAATCCGTATTAATAAACATTCTTCTGTCACTTTAATTTAAAAGTGTAAGCAAACAATTGAGGTTATGAAAACATAAACAAAGTCTTGCATAATGACATTTAAGTTTTCATTTCTATCCATCAGCAGCGCTAGTGTTGATCAGCTGTGAAGTTGGTATGACTTCCATGATTTTCTGAATATTCAGCAACAAGAGAGAAACTTGTTTCACATTACAGGGGGGAGAGAGGGGGGCAGACAGGATGCAGCCCGATAATGCACAATAGAGAATAGACAAACTATGCATGAAAATACAGGAGTTGTAGACAGTACAGTCTGAGAACAAAATTTTCTGTCTGGGACAACAAAACTTTATGTGTTATTTCACAAATTACTGCAACAATTTAATAAATTGATAATAATGTGATCAAAAATATTTAATCCTCTTGTTAATGATACTTAATGTTGATGACAGATTTATTCAATTAATTTATTCAGTTCAAATAAATACAAAACTTAATAGTCACAGTAGATTATTTTCCATAGGCTGGGAAACATCCGGCTCGAAGGACCATGTTAAATATGGTATTAAGAGGTAAAATTGTGAGAAATACCTTTAGATCCTAAAACTGAAGATCCATTAGGGTTTTGGTAGAACAGGAACAAGATGAGCAGAGAAGCGATGGCTCTGGCCAGAGTGACGAGAATCGAAGGACCACAGATGAAAGATGATGTTGAGAAATGACTATTGTTGTGTAGTATGTAATTCTTCACTGATTTAAATTAAAACTCTTCTTCATTAATAAAAAGAAAGCAATTCACTACTCATGAATATTCTGGACTGTACACGAAAATTTACAACACATTTACTTTAAATAAAAATATCTTCTTGGATCCTAGCTTGACACTTGGTACTATAAATTTGGAATCCATATTTAAATGAGAAATGATGAAATAATGCACTTGGAGCGGTAAGAGAGAAAGAGAGATTAAAATATTTAATATGAACTAAACCAAAAGGTAAGCACTGTGTACTGTGAGAGAGGTGAGTCTAAACTGAACTGACTAGTACGAAGTGCTGTAGTGAACTTTGGACAGTGATGTCATCATATCAGCTGTTGTATCCTTTCAATAACTGAACTAAAAACTTGACTTGAATGTTAATACTACTTGATTAATTGTTTATATTTGACTGTATATAGTTCATATGTTATTAAATAAATATTTTATTAAATGTCCTTAGTTGAATTACTAAATATTTAACACCATGCAAGCAAGTAGGCACGCTTTTTAACCTTACGTTTTTCTCCATATCATAGATCTGTCACAATATGTATAGTATCGAATTCAGGAATAGCATTGACTATATAAACTTTAACACTAGTGTTTATATAGGCTACTGTTTATAATGGTAATAGGCTACTGGTGCTACCACTGATTGCTGATTGATGCCTGTGTAAAGTTAACGGCTAGCAGACAATTTGTCTACTAACTATGGAACATCAGGAAATCAGCTGTTTCCCCACCACGCTCGGCAAAGGTGCTTGCCTTTGCCGTAGCATGTCAACAGCTGACTGCTGTAAAAATTGGATGATTTGTACTACTTTCCATAGCGTAATATTGTTTTATTCGTTGTGCTACTGTCCACAAAGTTTATCTATGTGAAACTTAATACTACTCTGTCATCACTTATTAAGTTTAATAAAAACTACATTGATGATGTCTGTTTTATAACATCGCGTGTTTTAAGGACGAAATTTACGTTTAAATTTATTTTTCCAGGTTCCAAGGGGGGGGAGATAGCCCCCCCCCCCTTGGAACCGCCACTGGGTTTTATTCCAGGGTAAATTATGTGTGCTTTATTGTTTTCTTTCCCACTAGACCAGAGGCTATACTTAATCATTATTCTGTATAATAGGGTTAGAATAGTTTTAAAGTAAGTAAAATATAAAGAATCGAACAATAATAAACAAAATATTTAATTTGTTTGAACTGGTGGAAAATTTGGGACGTTTATGCTTTGGTTACCCGTTCTTATTGTAAATAAATATATTTAGTGATATATTTACAGTGCAGCAGTGTAAGGAGCAAGGAGCATCTTGTTTAAAGCACTATACCTACTACCTACCCTGGACAATAGACATATTTAAATCAAAATGTTCTATTTGTATTCATACCAATTCGGCCTACATAACCTCATTTCTTATTGAACAAAGAAGAAGTCATAAAACATTTAATTTTAAATATATGTAAATCTGTGTTAATCTAATACCATGCAAGCCTAACTATAAAATTTTACACAGGCAAATGTCTATTATAGTTCATAAAATGTTCATGGATTCAACAAGGTATGCACAACTGAGAGTCATTGATCCTAATAAAACCCACTTAAACTTACAAAACTGGAATTGATACAGTATATGTTAACAGATGTCATCAAGAATGGTGAAGGTTGTCTACACAGTGAGAAGGACCATCGAGGAAGCCAAGGAACAGTGGAGAGCAGAGAAGGAACAACTGAAGGAGCAAGCTAAGAGAGACAAGGAGCAAGCAGTCCTAGCAGCCAGAGTAGAGGCCCAGGTGGCTTGTACCAGGTACGAGCCTTATTCAAAATATTAACTTTACCCCCTCCTGATCTCCCTGAAACTTCAGTTAAGTCCCGGATGTCTCTGAACACCCACCGAATTGTATATGTACGTAATTGTGGTTTCAAGTTATTGTAAATATGTTTTTCAGAAGATAAATACATTATATCAACCATAAATAATTATTATTGTCATGCTGATGTACGTAATGATTTTTGTCGAGAGTTTTTGCATGATAAAAGAGGTAGCGAGTTGTGCTGTTGGCTACAGAATTTATTTTACTGCAACCTGTATGTTCGCCGTTCGGTTTTAATGAAAGTCTTTTAGCAGCTGTAGGTAAGTCTTTCAGTAATATGTAAATAAACATTTTTCTGTAATGCAGGTAAATTTCACCAATTTCTGTGCTCTAGCATATTGGATGATGTAGATTTTCTTTAGAAAAAAACCTAAAGATCTCAATAATCTTTTTGTTTTAGGACTGTTTTTGACTCTACAGTACATGTAGTGGATCCCATCAATACAGTGGGGTTGCAGCCAACATCCGATTCAAATGACTCAAAAAAGGTATGCACATTTTTAAATATCTGTTTTTCAGAGTTATTTTAATAAACGATAGTGTCAAAACACCATAGTGTGATAGTGTGTGTTGTCTATGGGTGGCAAAGCTAAGACTGGGTATCTACGTTACTGGGCAGCTAGCTCTACGGGTTTAAACGTGAACAAAATAATACTTTGTGTCAAAAGACGAGCAAGGAGCTCTCACCGGGAAACCGAGAATTCAGTGACACTTTTGACAATTTCCCATATAAATAATGCAATGTGGCAGAACTATTGACAAAATATGAACTAAGCACATTCCACTCAATAATGAAAACCATCCATCCAGTCAAAACAAATGATAGATTAGTTTTATGTTCTATGTCAAAGGAACAGCCCAAACCTTGGTCTTGTTAAATCTTAACAACAACCTTCACTTTTGGAAGGCAATTTGTTGTACAGGGAATTTATACATTGTCTTTAACCTCAACAACAAACTGTTGTATTCGTGTTTCAGTGTGCCAACTGCAACAGAGATGCGTTCGCTGAGTGTTCGCTGTGTCGCAGGACGCCGTACTGCTCCACATTCTGTCAACGCAAGGACTGGGCTGGTCACCAGGTGGAATGTGTTCATAGTCAGGACCAAGGGTCTATCATGCTTATAGTGGAGAGCTCGGCCGAGCAAGTGCTCACACAGGCCGAGTGAAAACATGGCCATCATTAATCTTAATTGAAGTACTGCATGTGGGCGAGTTAGGTTAGTTACGCATATTTAAAAATACATTTAGGCCTATGTATGACATATGTAAAATACATTTCGTTTCAAAAGCTGTGCTTAACGTTGAAAATTCTCAGAGTAAACAATTGTATGGAAGTGAGGTGTATTTGGTTAATCTTACCGCGTTTGTGCTTCTACAGTTCTGCATGAAACCAACGTTTATTTATTTATATTTTTCAAACATCAACAGATGATCACTAAATACCACTGTTCCATATGGTTTGTCGAGACCTGCTCCATATGATATGTTCCATAGCTAGTTTTGTAAAATCTTTTTGTCTTATTCAGTCCAGCGTAACATGTACGTCACACAACATAAAATAAAGTGCAATAATATTTGATTTCACATTTAAAATTGACATACATTACAATACAATTTGAGACCTCAATCATGAAAATCGGTCGGGCAGCAGAGCCAAACGAACTCTGTAAAGAAAACCCAATTTTGTTTAAATATATAAGATATATGATTGAAAATAATAATTACATCCACAATAGTCCTAATCCTGTTTGGCTCGGTTCATTTTATATCTTCGACTGCACATTTTTCTTAACAGTTGATGAATTGTGTATTTAGTGTGAATTCATCTAGATTGTATAGGTATACTTATGAGAATTTGATTTATGTTTGTTCAAATTGTTTACCCCTTTAAGGTGGGATTTTTGTCAGCTCCCACCAGACTATGCTACGGTTGTGTTTTTTCCAATTATGGTCGCTGTGCAAAGACCATTCATTCCTTGTTATGCCCTACACTTTTTTTTTATAAGTGTTAGTGCTACTGGTGCTAGTCTTGATTAGTTACTTTAATCTTAGCCAAATCAAAACTAAGATATAATGAAAGTCACTGGTTGAACTTAAAAATAACCCCGCCGCAGCAAACTTGCCGCCTAAGCAAACTTCCATTTGTCTTAATTGATTTTCAATTAAATCTATTTAAATAACATTAGGTTTAATGAGTACCTAGGTTTGCTGCTACAAGGAAACTGATACAGTGTGTTTTTAGTAAAATATTAATAGTTTAGTATAAAATAAATAAATTTGCAAAGTTTTATCAAATATCCATAAACAAGCAAACTACAACATTTTACAATATTCTCCTTAAGAATAACACATGGGAATTTTAAATTTAAATTTTTGTAATTTTCTCCGTTTCCAATAACTGTACAAAAACAGTTTGATATACTAAATTACAGTACCTATTTGTTTTTTTAAGCTCATTAAAAAGGTTTAGAGAGAAATTGTGAAATTTTATGTTTTAAGGGCCAAAAATGAGAAACCCCAATTTTTACCCCACAAAACCCCATTCCCATGATCATACTGGTTTGCGAGCCCATTTAACTTTATCCGCCTTACACCTTTAAACCAAATTTCTTTAAGGGGCGGTTTGGGAGCTCGAGCCCAGCTAGTACGCGCCTAGTGTTGGACGCGCCTAACTTTAGTCCCCGGACCAGAAACCAGGCTTGGGAGCTCGCGCCTAAGTTGAAATGGTCGTAGATCAAGTATAGTCGCGCCTAAGTTGCAGCGTGGCTAGATGGACAGGGAATCGCGGGGAATTCAGGTTTTTGACGTTGGCAACGGCCATTGCAGAACCCGTTACCGTTTACAACAACAAAAGATGAACACTTATTGAAGATGGATACAATTTTATCTTGGTATATCAATGGTGGCTAATTAGTAGACTATGGTTTATGTTTCTGCATTGTACCATTGCAAAAATGTAGTTTTGTAAGATCGTTGTTTTACATCCCAATGACTGAAGATCCGTAATTGTTTATATTAAATTCTTTTAAGATCTAACGTTATTATCACTTTACGATTTATAATTATTTAATCAGTTGTCCTTATGTACTACTAGTTGTCTTTTAAGTACTACACCTTATAAATACGTACAGAGCAACATAGGATTAACATCGGAAACTCGGTTTCATGCAATAAAAAGCTTCAAAATTAAACAGTACGTAATTTCCCAGTATAATATAGGGGAATTGACAAAAAAATAATAAAAAGTAATTGCGGAGGTTATGATTGTGTGAAGCCAAGATATATGTAAAAAAAATCTTTTAATACAGTATTTAGAAAAAATTGTTGTCAATTTAAAATCTATTTTTACATGACACTCTTTTATCTAATTTTCCTAGGGAAGTATCTATTACCGTAGGTAGCACTTGGTTCCGGGACCGATAAACTTTTCCATTCTGATGTCCCTAGAGGCCAAAAACACTGTTCGTTCAAAATTTTATATATGTATAGCCTATATATAAATGTATTATATGTATATACGTCCATAAACGTGATAACTTGAGTAATTTTTGTCTGATTTTGATAAAATTTAGCATGAAAGTGTTAGGCGCGATTCTCCTTAATGAGTTCGCGAACCAGCATGATCAGACCAAGGGAACCCGGAGTTGTATAGGATAAAAATAGTTTTTTTCTCAATTTTAACCCCTATAACATAAATCTTTGTCTTTCAAATATTTTAAAGAGTAATTTAAAGAGTAAAGAGTATTTTAAAGAGTACAAAAAACAAATTAATATCTTAAAATGTTTTGTACGGTTATTGGCTACAGAGACTATTGGTAAAATTGTAAATTTTAAATTCCCATGTGATTCTTATGGAAAATAAGTTAACTGTTCTAGTGTGGTCGTTTATGGATATATTTTTATGAAACTTGGCAAATTTATTTATTTTTTATAAAGCTGTTAATATTTTGTTAAAAACACACTTTATTACCCTCCCTGTAGCAGCATACCTACACCGTAGGTAGTTTCCCTTACTAATAAAATATTTATAATTGAGGTACGGGTGCTTATAGCCAAACTCTCAGTTGAAAGAAATTCTATTTAGGGTCCATATTTGTATTGCAGTTAACAGTAAAAACAAAAACCAAATAATCTCTCGTTAAGATTATTTAGATTTAGCTTTCTGCAAGATTTTCGTTTTATTTTGAACAACAGAAAACTAAAAAAAAAGTTTTATCAAATATACTTTGAGAGTAATGAAAATGTTCGGAATTTAATAACGAATTCCAATATAACATTCTTTTAGTTAATATGTAAACAATTAACGTGCTAATGAGCTAATACCGGCATGATGTCGACTTAGACCTGCCCCCTGGCAGGACTAAAGTTGGGGACTAAACTCACTGATTTTTATGACGAAAACATATCTCTTAGTCCCGAAATTGGTCTCCCAAACCCACCGAGACTATCTCTTAGGCTGGCGCCTAAGTCTACTTGACTCCCAAACCAACAATATTTAGGCTCGAGATTATCCCTGCACAAGTTAGGCGCGCGCCTTACTGATCCCGAGCTCACAAACCCGTTTTCGAGGCGGCAGCCTAAAATACCGGAAACATCCGGATTTAGTCGCGGACTAGCGCTAATACCGAGCTCCCAAACCGCCCCTAAGTAAATCGGTCCTGCCTGGGCCTAGGTCTTACCGTGCTACCTACGGTAATAGCTACTTCCCTACAGGGAAATTCGCTAACAACTAAAATAGAATTGAATATAACATTAAATAATCACCTAATGGACAATGTCCTCTATACTGCCCTAGTTTGAAATATTTCACTGATACGTGTTCAGATGCCACCTACTGGGTTGCATCATATGGAGCAGGTCTTGACAAACCATATCAGTGTCTTTTTATGTGTGGCAAGGAAAACTCATCAAACTGTCGTAAAGGGTTCAAATATATTTAAATTTACAATTTAATAAACCCCAAATTTTAATTAAACTATATTCACCAATTTTGTAATACATTTGATTGTCAGTATTTTCCCATAATAATCCAACAATTTATTCTAAGATTACCAACTGAACATCATTTGTCATTTTGTAATAATCTTCTGTAGTATAATGATTAGAATGTTAATCTTGTCATTTATCTTGAGTGTAGGTTTTTAATCTTGTACTGCTATCTTCACCATTGAGTATACACCTACTAGAGTAGCCACTCAATGGAGGTTATCGTTACCTGAACAGCGCTGTTGCAGAATAGCGTCAGCGGCCCGAACTACTCCACCTCGGGCTTGCCGGTAACGCAATTTGGTTGTTTTTTATTATTGCTTTCATTGAAGGTTGTAAAATGTGATTTTTGTTGATGAAATTTGTTTGTTTGTGGTTTTGTTGTTTAATAATTATTATTTATACTAAATGGCTGAAAGGTCCTCAGAGGCGCACTGCACTACTGACAGACTACCGCGACCCAAACGTCAGCGGCCCGAACTACGTTGCCTAAATCGGTAACAACTAATATATTAGCATTATCTGACCTCTCTAATACGTGTATACTCAATGCTATCACACATAATTGGCATGTCTTTGTTGTAAAGTGTACATTGATTAATGTAAATTGTCCAGATAAAATAAATATAATTATTAAGGAATGTGGTTATTGATTTTTTCCTTTTAAGGAAATTTGTTTTGAGTCATAAAAAATAGATAAAATGGGTAGGTCTAGTACAAACAACTTAAATCAAATCCTAGAGCTGAACAATTATGTTTTTTTTACTGTCATACTGTGATGGAGTAGGTCCCATTTCATTCTGGAGTCAAAAGACACCAACTGTCCAGTTTCCACACTAGTATAAACTGAGATAGGCCTAAGTGATGAGTAAACTCTCAATAATTTTACTGTAGATTATAGATGCATTGTTGTTGGCTGGTTTTTTACTTGACTGCAGGCCTACTTTGAATCCAACAAGAAAAATAACACGAGAAACTACTCAGTTCTTATTGATCATACTGTTGAATACCTTAGTCACAGCATTTATTTAATTTGTATAATTGACAAAATGATATGGAGGTGTTTTTTGAAGTCAACTTTAATAGTTAATAAAAGAACATTCATGATTAGTTAGTGCGGCTGGAGCTGGGTCTTACCTGCAAGGGACTCGAGTCAAGCATTTTTTTTTTTATATAAAGTATTGCTTTAAAAAGGCTTTAACATATGGTTGTGATATCATTATGCTACCAAGTTATCCTGAAGGTTTAGTTTCCAAATTGACTACCAATTTAGAGCCTCATTAGGCCCCAACCATTGTCTTATACAGTGATAGCTAGTCCATAAAACAAAAGTGATACCTTCTTGTCTATGATATCATTAGACATCACTACGCAAAAGATGACTCAACATTATGTAGTGGTAATTAATTGGGCCAACTAGACATCGCTAAATTACCTAATGATTTCATATCACTACATGATGTCTAGCCCTCCGAGTGTTATTTGTCGCTGCAGCGACTCGAAAACACTGTTTACGGCGAAGGCTCTATGACTGACTGAATCGGATTGAACTGGATCAAGTTAGGTATCGTTCTTTTCGTTAGATTCTAAGCTTTCTCCAGAGGTCTGTCTCTAAGCGCTTTATGTTCTCCGAGCCGATCGTAATTGTAGCAGACAGCTGACGTGCGTATTTGTAAACAGCTAGGTTACCCTCGGACCGATCACTGATGTGTTTTATTACGTTTATCATTGTTTTAGTGTTAAAAATCAAAAGTAGTGATATACGTGGTGCATTATAAGAAGATTTAAGTGATTTTGAAGGGCTGGTTGATGATCCTGAAGAAGTAGGTAGTGATATTGATGTAAATTTTCAGCCAGATTCCTAGCTTATGGTTAGGCTATGCATTCTTAGCTAAACTCTATGTACTGAAATCTGTTTTTCACTCATAACTTATTTATTTGATAACTTACCTCACTATATGATTATATATTTGTAATCCTCATAAAATTTAGAACAAAGTGGCTATTTTCAAATATTTATAGGCCTATAATTTATACAATTTCATTGAGCGCGAACTTATTTTTTTTTTTTTAATTTTCCAAAATATTTTTTTTTTACCTAAATATTTTTTTTTGCACAAATGTTCCTTATGTTTTATATATAATATTGAAGCCCATGATTTTCCAAACAAAATGGTATATAGAACAGTATAATTAACATTGTTTTTAAGCTTCTCAGATCCGTTTTAATAAAACCTTGCAAATTAGCAAAAAATAGGCAGACATTAAGGCCAAAACAAGGGACACTCGGAGGGCTAGAAGGCCCAATTACCACTAGGTATTTTTTAATGATATTTTTTTTCACTGGGGAATACTGAAGATTTAACTGAAGATATTTGTACCGGGGTTATCTTGGGGTATAAAATGAATATCCCAGACTAACCTGCAAATCTAAGGACAACCTGCAGACTTATCAATTAATCATATTCATAAACAAACCAACTACAACAGTATACTTATTCCCAGTAATAATAACATGAGCATTTTAAATTAATTATATTACGAGCTGGTGGCCCGTCCTACGTACGGGAATCGAGTTGTCAACTAAAACGGAATAATTCAGAACATCTAGTTTACACGCATAGACACAAATTCTGGCAATTTTAATGGGGAAGATCACCTTATAAACAGAAGTAACGTGACAACCTATTTATTCCATTTGAATAAAGACCTAAAATATGGCGATATGCATTTTAAATCCGATAATTTTACCATAAAACAGCATTTGTGTCGATTTGAAAAATATTGAAGTGAGATTGGCGACCGATTCACACTGGTTTTGAGTAGAGTAGCTACATGCTACCTCCAATTTATTGCATACTGTACTACTTATGTACTTACCGTACCTTATCTTACCTCCGTGACCACTGAAACCTTTATGAGGATTCTCCTCTATCACCTGCCTCTTCAAAATTTAGATCCCAGTCTGAGGATGCATTTCATAACTTGATATTCCTGTCTATCGTGTGGTACTCCTTGGAATATACTTTTTAAAAGTTTATGCACAGCCTGTCCATCCAAGCTTTACCTACTTCTGGAAAGCATCCCTATATTTGGGTGTTAACACATTTCTCTTAGCTCTCTGATCTTTTTTATTTCGACCTCCAGGCCGTTTTCTTGAACTGGTCTGTATATTTTCTCTGTACTTTATTATCTAACCCAGCATTAAGGTTTTTCGGTTCTTTGGTCAGTGCCCAAGTTTCTGAATCATCAGTACTACGGGGATAGTTGGTATGGTATGAGTCGACTTTGGTTTCTGCTGCACCCTGCAGTTTATTTGGCAGTTTTATAGAGACCTACTACACTGATTGACGCTTTCATTACTAACCAACATTTTAGTATGCCGACGTACTCACATTCAAACATACAGAAAAAGAAGTAGGTATCAACACGTAAACCACTTATATCTTAAATAATTAAGCAATAAACTGCTGAAAAGATGTTTCCCAAATATGAGTTGAAATTTGCAATGCATAAACTAAATACTTACACAGATTGCATTTACGACAAAACTTGAGTAAACGCAAGTGTTTGAGATGTTTAGTTCAAAATAACACATTTCCTGATAACGGAGATCCTTCACGGTAGGGGTAAACTATCTACATTTTAAAGTGAAATTAATAGTATGTAGGCAAACACTAACGAACAATATTTTTGTAAACAAACAACTCGTAACATAAACATTTCAATGACAGTTATAAACCAGCTGTTGGTTAAACCACCATTGAAAATACTTTAAATTGCTAGCGTCGGCTGCTAGACTTTTTAAAAATTAAAACTTAATTTCAAAAAAACTGAAACCCTAAACTAAAATTATGGCTTCGACATTCCCTAGTTCTCAAAATTATCTTTCTTTCAACACAAAAATCATGAAAATCCGTCGAGTGGTTGATTCAGAATCGTGAAATAAAAAAACCCAGTTTCGTTTTAATATTATAGATATATTATTACTAGCTGACCCGACGAACTTCGTATCGCCTAAGTTATAGGTTTCCCCTAAGACAGACCGATGGAAAGAAAGTACCGTTACGTTTAATTTTCAAGATGATCTCGTTCGCATCGCTCAATCACGTCCTGGTTAAAGTTCGTTCGCTACGCTCACTCACCTTTGGGTTGGAGCTCGTTCGCTACGCTCACTCACCTTTAGGTTGGAGCTCGTTCGCTGCGCTCACTTGCCTTCAGGTTGAAGTTCGTTCGCTACGCTCACTCACCTTTTGATTGCAAATTAGCTGTTGTCATAAATGTAAAAGAAATAATAGTGATGCACCCTGTTGGTAATCCTTGTAACTTTAATGCTATTGAACATCATAGAACAGAACCAACTTGTTTAATTGAAACAGCTGTTTTAAGATTCATTAATTCCATTTCTCATAAGGTTAACATGGGAAACTCCAGAGCCACTGGGGCGGAGCCCTTTTAAGAATTTCGAAACGGGAAATAGTTTACGTCCGATTCGCATACCTACAGAATTTACACACCAAATTTCATAACGATCGGTGAAGTCGTTCCGGAGGAGTTTGCAGACAAACACTGTGACACAAGAATTTTATATATTAGATTTGCATTTTCTCCATATCTATTCAGTGTACATTTAAACACAAACTAAGGTGTTCTTTAAGCTCTAACAAAATTGTTTTTTTAGATATTGTGAAATGTCTACTCACTAATAATACTGATGGGGTGTTAAATGTCTACTCACTATTAAAGGATTTTTTTTAGGATACATTTTCTTACTAAACCGCACATCCACATGCCAAAGTTTTTGTAAATGTATGTTTGTATCTTCTCGAATCAGTTGTTTTTAAATGTATTTTGTATATTGAAGTTCTGACGCCATCAATCCCTTATTGGGTAAAAGATGAAGACATGGTAATAATAAGGTAATAATGTTTTTGTTTAAAGGGTCACATACTGGAAAACCCAATTTTTACCTACCTCTAAAACCACGGTCCCCTATTTCGATCATGTTGGTTTGCAAACTTCTTTTAATAAACATAGACTTAAAAATTTGTACGAAACTTGATAAAAATAAGATGATTTTTATCAACCTGTTAAAACATATAGAAGACCTTTATGAATTTGAAAAGATGCTAGTTTAGGCCACTAGGGACATCTTAACAAAAAAGTCAATTAATTGGTTCAGGGTCTAGGTCTTATACGACCTACGGAGCTGATTCTCTATATGAGAAATGTGTTTATTGGTTAGTACTGTTAGGCACTAAAAAACATTGCACTCCATAACTTTTTTCGGGTATGGCAAGGATTAAATCTTACACTCACCAAACTATTACAACCACTCGTACTATACTCTATCCAAGCAATACAACCCCACTAGTCTACAATATCAATACCTGTTTATCAGTTTCCTCTGTGGCTTTTGAGAACTTCATCTTAGGAAGTCTCCACTCTCCAGGGAAAAACATTCTCTCCTGGTTTTCAAAACAGCTGTTGTGGTGTCTGTGTGTCAAGTGGTTCTACTACTGCGCTCCTTCATAGACAAAATTTTGTCTATGGCTCCTTGCACTCGGCCGAGTTGGCGAGGTGGTCTGTAATATCATTGACTATATATACCTACAGTACACTGTACCTGTAGGTATATATAGTCAATGGTAATTCAGTGGCGGCTGGTCCATAAGGACTCTGGGACGGAGTCCTCCCTTTTTCAACAAAATAGTAAAAAAAAAAATAATAACATACTTAAAAATAATTTACAATCCTACATTCAATGTACATAAACGTCAGTAGGGTCAATGTTCTTGGGACGGGTAGTAGAGGACGCCACATGTTATTGCAACAGGTAGTACGCCGGGACGCAGTAGGTATGAGTCCAAACTCCCATATAAACTGCATGGAAATATTCGACCAATCACAGCGCTGCATCAGGCTCCAATGCAACAGATATAGGGCGTTTGGGACTCCGTCCAAACAGTAGTTCAAACTATTGCCACAACAAGCGCTGGGTGCAGCGAGCGATCTCGATCTGTCAAACGCAATTTATGTAGAGATCAGTCAAATTTTAGTTTTGTGAGGTTATGTTATCGTGCCGTGCCGCCGGTATACTATAGTAGTTAATTAATTAATTAATATACAGTTGTACCTGTACCTCTGTTTCTTTTCGTTTTAAGTGTAGTGTAGTAGTGTGTAGTGCGAATTAATGAACAATGAATTCGGTGAAAAACATTTCAACGAAGTATGCCAGTTGCGAGGTGGTAAGTTTTGAACAGAGAGTTGAGTTAAAGCTGCTAGGCCCGCCAAAACCTGATTTAGTTATAACGCAATCTCAAAAATCTTGCAAGAGTAGAAAAGGATTTTCTAGAAATTTTAACAAATCTATGTACAACAATGCTGAGTGGTTGTGTGGCTGTAACGAAAAGAATGCTTTCTTCTGTTATTACTGTTTGGTTATGAATGCTAGTGACTCTGTTTGGACTGTTAATGGTGTGACAGATTTAAAACACTTGGCGGAAAAAGTAAAAAAACATAAAATTAGTGAGAAACACATAAATGCTAGTATCGAATATGCAGTTTTAGGTAAAGTTAATATAGCAAGCCAGCTGGACAATGCCTACAGGTTAAATATTCAAAAACACAATGAAGAAGTTGCTAATAACAGATATATTTTAAACAAACTTATCGATGCAGTTAAATTTTGTGGTATATTTAAATTAGCTCTAAGGGGTCACGATGAACGTGATTCATCAGACAATCCTGGAATTTTTCGAGGTTTGATTAATCTAATGGCTGACATAGATGTTACACTGAAACAGCACATTGAAAAGACAAACAATCGAGTATTTGTTGGCCTTTCTAAAACAATTCAAAACGATTTGCTTGACTCGATTTATTCAGTTTGCCATCGACTGATTTCCGAGGAAATTCGCCAAAGCAGTTATGTAGCAATTCAAGCAGATGAAACCACAGACGTAGCTACACTATCTCAATTGGTTTTTATTGTTAGGTACGAATTGAGTGGTCAAATTAAAGAGAGATTTATCACTTATGTCAACCCCAAGAGTTTGAATGCTGAGGGAATTAGTGAGGCTATATTTTGTGAATTGCAGAAGCTAGGACTGGATAAAACCCCCGACAAAGTAATAGCCCAGAGCTATGACGGCACGGCTACGATGAGTGGGCAACATACTGGCGTACAGGCTAGGGTGAAAAAAGTTTATAAAAACGCCCACTACGTTCATTGTTATGCACATCAATTAAATTTAATTGTAGAGAGGTGTTCTACTCAAAACAAACAGATTAAGATATTTTTCAGCAATATTGAAGGATTTTCAGCTTTTTTTTCTCAGTCAACAAAACGAACCAAAGTTCTTGACGACATCGTTAAAAAACGCATGCCGAAAAATCCAGCAACTAGATGGAACTACAAATCAAGGATCGTTTCTACAATACAAAATTACAACCACGAAATTGATGAATGTCTTGGGAAAATTGTTGACGACAACAGTAATGACTACAAAACCATAAACCAAGCTATTGGCCTACAACACATCCTCCAAAGTGAGGACTTTATTTACTGGCTTAGATTTTTTAACAAAATTATGCCTCATGTAGATATTCTCTACAATGAAATCCAGCATCGCAGTATTGATTGCATAAAAGCACGGAAATACGTAGACGATTTTAAAAAGGCTATCTCAGAGATAAGGAATTCTTCCAATCCTGATACACACACTGCAAGTGCAGCTGGATGTAGTCGAGACAATGAATCACTACATGATGAGTCATCACAAACCGAACTCGAACCCAAAACAAAGCGCGCTCGCTTTAGTGATAGAAAAGACATTGTTGCTAAGGAAGTGTGCGATGTCATAACTACCGGAATTAACGACCGTTTTAGCTTCCTAGACCATCTGTCAGTCGGTGTGCTTTTTGAGCCTACATTATTTTCCAAATATAAAGATACATTTCCCGAAAAAGAGCTGGAAGCTGCTGTAAATATATTTGGTCTTAATAAATTGGAGCTAAGACAAGAGCTATCTGTAATTTATAGCAGGGATGACTTTAAAAGTGCCAAAGGATCGCTGATGTTATTAAACTTCATTTATGAAAATAATTTAACTGGCGTCCTTGCTGAGTCTGTTAAGCTTCTAAAAATTATTTGCACAATTCCCATGTCCAATGCTGAAAGTGAGAGATGTTTTTCAACGCTTAAACGCATAAAAACATTTACAAGAAACACCATGAGAGAAGACCGGCTGAATGCACTAGCAATGTGCTCAATTGAGAAGGGACTTTTAAAAACACACAATTTCAACGAGCTTGTCATCCAACATTTCTCGGAGCAGAAGGACCGACGGATGAACTTCTGTTTCAAACAATTAAATTAAGGTAGGCCTATGTATTTAGAATGTTAGTAGTTAGTGTTAGTTTTAATAATATGAGTCACCAATTATTAAGATTGTTCACAGCCCGCAGGGTAGTTACGTTTTGGAGGGTATGGGGGGAGAAGGTTGAAGGTTGTATGGACGGGCGGGTAGCGCCAGAGCTACAGATATACGTGTAGTGCGGGGTAAAATGCGCGCCATTCTGAGAACAACGTAAACACACCACTACTAATGACGCAACTGCAGACTTGCGCACGCGCAGCGGCAAAAAACCTTCAAAACAAGAGGGAGCCAATTTCTCTTGTTTATACATGCCAATTGATTTTAGAGTTTAGAGGGTCAAAATCCTCCACCAAAATTCCGAAATTGACCAGTAAAAATTAAAACTAGGTTTAAAAATTGCAAGTTAAATTATGAAATAGAAACCACAATAGAGGATTAATTGTTATGCTTTGCAATATCTATTCATATTTAATATAGGCCTAGTTCTGTTAGGATAATAAATCTGATCTATTAAATAAATTGGTAAAAACTATTTAAAAAATATACTTTACTCTACTCTAGGCCTACTTATGTAGGCTATACTTGCTCGCATGACAAACAACAGGTAAAATGGGAGTTTTTGGGCTATTATTGGACACAGTTTTAGGCGTTAAAAATTGCTTTAGAAAGTCACCAAACGGCTTTAAAAATGTCAAATTTTCTCCGGGGGAGGACCCCCGGACCCCCCTCTTCTCTTGGGGGGTGTTCCACACCCCCCAAACCCCCCGGAGTCCCCCCCTTGACCAGGTCCTAGAGCCGCCACTGGGTAATATCTATCATAAAGACAATGGTAATATATAACACTTGCGTTAAGAAGACTGAAAACAAACTAAGCTCCCTCATATCTTGAAAATATCTCATGAAGAATTTAAGTTTACCAAAGGAAACACTTAATGTTCTTACGTTATGTCTGCAGTTTCTATTGAAAGAAATGTGGATCGGAAGAAAATTTGAATGACACTTGACTTGGATGGTTGATGATGAAAGAGTGGTTAGAATCTGACTCCTCAGAGAGAAATTGTTAGAAATACTGTAGACAGGTTATAACAACTTTTCAAAATTGATCTAAGATCTAAACTGTGGCAATAAATGTAATGTTGCAAGCACAAGCACCTGAAAATTCAACTATATAGGTAGTTCAGTTTTCAAAACATACTAACATACATTTTGTATAATGATTTAGCCGTTTTGCAATATTATGAAGAAACAATAACATACATTTTGGTAATTAGTACACATACCTTTTAGCTTCCCTACGAAGGCTTGTGTTTTACGATCAAATTCACGTAAAATCGCGATAACATGTTTAGAGTATTCATGAGGTAAAGTATGTTATATTTTCTAGTATTCGTGCAACTAATATATTAACCTTTCTATAGCAACGGGATCATTTTAAATGGATCTTCTTAAAAAACAAGGCAGGACGCAGGTATGAGAATGATCCAGTATGTTGACTTGAACACTGCCTTACTTACTTTACTTTCCGTATTCGGAAATCAGACTTCGCTTTTCCAAAAACGACTTCGAACACTGCCTTGACTGTGTTGACGTGTTGGTGAATCCCGGCCACCTGCTAGAATCCGCAGCCTGGTAGAATTGGCAACGTTGCAAGTAGTGTTGTGTAGCGCCAGACGTCCCATAAGATAATATGGCAGACAGGAGACATCAGCTCTTTAATTCACGTATTATTCATAAATTTATGAACATAAATGTATTAAAAGATTGAAAATAAAACATATATACAGTAATTGAAAACCAAAACAATATTTAAAATGAAAATCTATGTTTGTACTTTTAAAGTGGAGTTAATATTTTCATTATAGCCCAGTTACCAAGCTTTCATATTCTTAAAAAATACACAAATACCATTAGATGCCTCCAAAAAAAAAAAAAAAAACAACCGGTACAACCCTACTTGCGATGTTATCACTTTGAAGGCCGCGGCCTGAAGTTAAAGGTAACCGTGGGTGAAGCAGTACTAATATAACTATAACCCCAATTTAAAGTTAATACCCCCACCGTAGCAAACCTGCAGAGTAAGATAATTGCCATTTGCCCATTTGCAACACCAATCTATGCTTGAGCACATGCTCTTTTATAACCTCATTACCTACTCTCGAATATATATTTAATTTAAAGCTGCCTAGTTCAATAATCAATGACTTAATCCATTTATTTTTCGGTGTACCGTTTTCAGAAAACCTCATCAAACAAAACCTACAAAAAAACATCTACCAAACATCTGGATCTGGTCTGTCAAAAGCTAATGGTAAACGGTAAATATAACCTAACTGCTCAATCCATAAAAAAGTTAGAATGGAATAGAAGAGAACATATCATTATACCTCTAACTTATTTAGAGGGGTAAACTTATTAAAAAATGAGTGGTAGTGACGATAAAATTGATGCGGATGTACAGGACAAAAGTAAAGGTAAAAAAATTCGAAAGAATTTGCGTAGGAGAGCTGATTCATCAGACAATGATTCTGAAGAAGAGGGGAACAGTTTTATGTGAGTAAAACGGTATAACATAGATTTAGCCTTTGGTCCTTGTAAGGCATTAACTTATTATTAATAAATTATACAATTTAAGGCTGCACTTTACTTGACGTCCTACACTCATTCGATTGTTTTTTCGATTCGATATTTTCATTCGATATATCGTTTGGTTAGTTAGGTTAGGTTAACCTTACCTAACTAACCAAACGATATATCGAATGAAGCAATCGATTAATCGATATATCGATCGATATTTTCATTCGAATGAGTGTAGGACGTCAAGTAAAGTGCAGCCCAATTTAAAAAGAGTTGTTACATATAGGGTAGCCCTATTATATATTATACTTTTTGTTTTTTAACGCCTGCTGCTACATTTGTATTTTTTCTGAAGTCTAATTAATTGGCCAAGTCCAAACAATGGATTTTTAAAAATCATTCATAGGATACATTTCTGCAGAGAACCTACCCATAACCGAGTTACAACGATGACCTATGACACAAACCTGCTAGAACCTATAAGGTATATCATCAAATAATATTTTCATTCAACAGGCCTATAGCCTATATATTGATTAAAATTTAACGGCTGCTCTTTACTTTAGGTCCTACACTCATTCGAACGGAAATATCGATTATTCGATTGTTATTCGATATATCGTTTGGTTACATTTGGTTAACTAACCAAACGATATATCGAATGAAACAATCAATTTAATCGATATATCGATCGATATTTCCATTTGAATGAGTGTAGGACCTAAAGTAAAGTGCAGCCAATTTAACTTGTAAGGTACCGTAGGCCTAATTTCACTCTGTCTAAATAGTAAATATTGATTCTCTGTGTTATTGTTATGGGCCTATTCTTACAGTGTGACAAACGGGTACAGTTTTCGGATGAATAACGTTATGTATCGATAATTATCTGATTCAATATATCGTTCCTAAATTTTTTTCACAAAGCAAAACATCGAGTTGAGTGATAATTTGTTTACGATTTTATTAGTAGGTAGCCTAAGCTATTTAAATTATAAAAAAATTTTTACCAAAAAATTATATTTAATGAAAAATAAAAAAAACAACAACTACGGTACTAAAACCCCAAACTATGATAAACAAACTAAAGTCTCTATGATTTTGCTTTCTACAGGATCTAATTCTTGTAGTCTTGTTAGTGACTAAAGGCCGACATTCCTAAGACACAGCTGTTAATTAATAGCCCATACAGTTAATGGCATCTAAGGGACCTAAACCACCGGATCATCTGCGGGACAGAATTGTGAGTGGTTTGAGGGACAACGCAACCAAGAAGAGGTTGCAGGTCGTACCTGTTCAGGATGGGCAAAGCCGTGTCACCTGATTGGATATACTGCTCAGGCATTCCCAATAACATGGAATATTCTTTTTTCCACTTTTTTACATCCAGGGTATTCTCCGCGCCAAGAAGCTCGACCTTGACCGGGATGCGGCGTAGGTCATAAAGAATCTAAATGCTAGAAACGGTGAGAGCCCTGAGGGCTTAGGTCACACATTGGCCTGACTTGAAGTAATGTGACAAACAATTCCAGGTCTGTGTCCAACAGAGTAGAGGGGTTTTTTTAGCGAGTAGTCTGATAAATTCAGGAGTCTCACACTACAGGCTGGCTACCTGTGTGCGTAAAAGCATTTTCCCTCCTCTCCCTAAAAAAATACTAAAACTAGTTTAAAATATAGGATAAGTATTAACTCCTGACTGCTGTAATGACTTTTAGTAAAATAAAATAATTATATTTTGTTGTAGGTCACAGTTGGAAGAGCTAAAGACACTACAAAAACTTCGAGAACGTCCAAATGGAGTGAACATTGTCAGTTTAGCTCTAGGTCAGAAAGTTCCGGAGGAGGGAGAATGTTTTGTCGTACGTATTGTTAGCTCTTTTATGAAGTAAAACCAGTTTTATGTCAATACCAGTGGCTGTTAAAAATAAGTTAGTATGTGACTTGTTTGTTTTTTTAAATATAAAGGTTACTTACAGTCTTCGCAATCCTGTTAATTGAGCACTACGGCCGTTTCGGAGATAACTCCATCGTCGGGTGCGTAGTCATTATACACTAATCTGAGCTATTTACATGTACATTTATGTAAATAGCTCAGATTAGTGTATAATGACTACGCACCCGACGATGGAGTTATCTCCGAAACGGCCGTAGTGCTCAATTAACAGGATTGCGAAGACTGTAAGTAACCTTTATATTTTTTACACGCAATCTGCCACACTGATTAATCTTTGTTTTTTTTATCAACCCAGAGTTGTCACAAAAATGTTTATGTTCGCTCCGTGATTCATGAAAAAATTCATTCTCGTTGGGCAAGATTTCAACTGTACGATGCAAAGACATTGCTACACAGATTGCTTGCCTGTCTGTTTTCACACCACACACCAATTAAGCTTAGGTTCCACACAAAGATACTAACTAATTGTAATGAGGAGTTTCATATCCATATTAGCCTATGTCTCTAGTTTTATACAAGTACATATTTTATTATTTCATTGTTTAACCCTCCAAGTGTCTAGTTTTGGTCTTAATGTTCGCCCATTTATTGCGCAATCGTAGGGTTTTATTAAAATGTATCTTAGAAACTTAATAACAATGTAAAGTATACTGTTTTATACATGATTTTGTTTGGAAAATTATGGGCTTCAATGTAACATATAAAACATTACAAAAAAAATGTTCAACAATTTTTGTGGGGTTAACATTTCTCAAAAATTATAAAATAAATGAAAAAAATTTATGTTTGCGCTCAATAAATTGTTATAATTTATAGGTCTACAAATATTTTAAAATAGTCACTTTGTTCAGAATTTTATGAGGATTCCAAAAATATAATAATATAAGGAAGTAGATTAGCAAATAAATAAGTTATGGGCAAAAAACAGATTTAGGTACATAGCGTTTAGCTAAGAATGCATAGCCTGACCATAGCTAGGAATCTGGCTGATAATTTACATCAATATCACTACCTACTTCTTCAGGATCATCAACCAGCCCTTCAAATCACTTAAATCTTCTTATAATGCACCACATATATCACTACTTTTGATTTTTAACATTAAAACAATGATAAACGTAATAAAGCACATCAGTCATCGGTGCGAGGTTAACCAAACTGTTTACAAATACGCACGTCAGCTGTCTGCTACAATTATGATCGGCTCGAGAAAAAAAAGCACTTAGAGACAGACCTCGGGAGAAAGCTTAGAATCTGCCAATTAAAACGATACCTAACTCGATCCAGTTCAATCTGATTTTGTCAGTCATAGAGCCTTCGCTGTAAACAGTGTTTGTGAGTCGAAAAATCAACACAAAACACTACACAAAGTGTGTTATGTGTCGATTTTACGACACATAACACTCGGAGGGTTAAGCATAACATTTTTGGAACTTGTTAAATTTATGGTTACCCTAAAATTATCAAGCAATACTAAAACCTTTTGTAACTTATATATACAATTATTTAGTTTTTTTTTTCATATTTGATACTACACAAAACCATTTAATTCCGAATCTAGGAGATAATGTCATACTGTATTGTGGAGTGACAATAGATACAGCAGTGAAGGTATTTAACTCTTCTGAGACGTGATTTACAAGATTTTAAAATCTTCAAAAGATAAAAGAGATTATTTTCCCTTGTGATACAGACTAACAGTGAACATTTAAATGATAACAAACAAAAATCTTGTTTAACTCTTATTATTTTTGAAAAATATTTAATTCATTTCGAGTTTTTTTAGTTCAAACAACATTTCCGAAGTAGAGTAAAAAAATTAACTAATCCTTAGTTCTGAGCAGAAGTTTACAGCTCAAGTTAATCATCAACTTAATCACACCTATTCTAAAAAAAAAACATATTGGACTCTTTACCTACTTATGACAGTTATTTTTTTTTTCAGAGTGATCCTTTTAAGGTCAAAACAGGGGGCCTAGTAAACATGACAGCTCTAAAAAGTGGCAAAGTGAAGCAAGTTGATGACGCCTACGATACAGGGATAGGAACTCAGTTTTCTGCAGAAACTAACAAGCGTGACGAAGATGAAGAAATGTAAGTTCATCAAACCTATATTGTAATCTTAACGCCTCTAGTAGGCCTACTGATATAGATAAAAAGTCAAATTTCCAAAATGTTATCACTGTGAAAAGAATTATATGTTTTATTCGTAACACAAAATTTACATAATTGTGATACGTCACCAGTAAACATACGTTTCAAAAGTTTGTTTCTAGTATAAAAGACACATTCTAAATTTTATTCCTATTATTTTGGCTCCCGTCTTAAGGAGGAAGCTATTTTATGCCTTTAAAATCTCTTAACACATTTTTGAGAAAAACTGTTTCTTACTTTGCACAACTTCTAGGATGAAATACATAGAGGAGGAACTGTCAAAGAGGAAAGGGAAGCTGGAAGAAGGGTCGGAAAAACCCTTAGACGAAGGCAAGTATTGCTCGCCAGAGGAAGCCGCACTGCAGGCCGTCCCCACACATCTCAGGGCCTCGTCCACCCAGCGCTCTGAGGAGATGTTGTCCAACCAGATGCTCAGTGGGATACCAGAGGTGGACCTTGGGATAGAGTGAGTATTTTGACAGTTAAAACAAATCAAGGGATATTTGAATTAATAATAAGAGTTGTATTTTTTATTATTTAGAGGTGAACTGTAATGAATGACCATGAAATCCTAAGTTCACATCAGTAAAGAAGATTTTTAAATTGAATTTATTTTACCACAGTAAACCTTTATAGATTTGGACTACATTATTTTTGAATTTTGCTTAATTTGGACTGTCATTTGCCAGCGGTTTATAAAAAGCTAAAAATTGAAAAAGTGTAAAATAATTCAGTTTAGTTGTGTCATTGTCATAGACCAAATACCTCGTCCTTGAAGTTTTTGGTTGCATAATCGTTTAGTTGTATTGTATATCTCTGACATTTGGTGTGTCGAGTATTAGACTGTTAGGCTGATAAAGTAGTACCAGCTCCACTTCCAACGACCGCTAGCTGTTTTAGGTTCTATTCTATTGCGTCTGTTTAGTCATGCTAAGTAACAATGATCAAGACCAATAAAACTGGTTCTAATCCATTAATTATGTAAAGGGGCAAATGCACCTTAAAAATAAAGAAAGGACCAGGAAAAGCGTATTGCAAAATCTTTCATATTTAGGTTATTTAATTTTATCTTGTTATTTTGGAACCCCAACTAGACCAGATTTATAAGTTGAAGTTTACTGAATAGTTTTTTTGTAAATTCACATGTTTCATTTTCTAATACTTAATACTGTAATGTTTTGTAACGAAGAACTTGGAATTTCCAGAGCTAAAATACGCAACATTGAGGCAACAGAAGAAGCCAAGTTAAGGTTAATATGGGAAAAACAAAGCAAAAAAGACGGACCTTCACAGTTTGTTCCTACCAACATGGCTGTCAACTTTGTTCAACACAATAGATGTGAGTATTTAAGTACCTGAATTGGACCAAACCTGAAGCGAATCCATCTGTTATGTTATTGTTTCAACAAGCTTGTACAGTAGTAACAACAATTACACGTAGATTTTGCCCAGCAAAACTTAATTTAAATAACGTTGGCTATATGAGAATCTAAGTCAACTATTCTGAGGTGCACCAAATTTTGTTTTGATTAAATGTCAAAGCCCTTTGGTAAAATAAATAAACTACCCACATCTCATCAATATATCCTATACTATAATACAAGCTAAGTCTGTCTGTCTATCTGTAACATATATCTCAAAATCCAGCGGAAGGATTTTTACTAAATTTACGAATTAGGGACTTATAGCTCTAAAAACGTGATTGGTGACAGCCACCACCTCAGGAAAATTTGTATTTCGCTACACAAGCAATACAGCAAGTCAGTTTTGATGCGTGACGAGTGTTTCTAGATTGTGCCGTTTGAGTGCACTGGTGTCAACCAATGTCACTCTTATTTAAGGGATTTTACAATTTTTATGCACTTCTTTTTATAGTTTACATAATTTGGACAGCTGTACTAATAGTAAATTAATTTAAATTCCAATGGAATTTAAATAATAAAAGCCAAAATGAGTTGTAAAAAACATAAGTTTTCTTTATACAGTAGAACCTCTTTAATCCGAACTAATTGGGACCGGGGGTAGTTCGGACTATTGAATAGTTCGGATTACAGAACATATTGTTGTTTTTACATAACAATAGTTAGAGAAAAGTGAAAAATACCTTAAAAAGTCAAATTCAGCGTTTATTAAATACAGTGGTAAACATAGGGAATAAACAGTACTGTATATTACAATTGAAATAATTATGGTGCGGATATCAATAAATACACTATACAATAAAGAACTACTGTACTGTGTATAGAGTACAGAAATGAGGCGTTCGGATTAGTGGACATTCGGATTACAGGGTTTCGGATTAAAGAGGCTCTACTGTATTGCATTTACAATCGAAATAAAAATTATACCGAGCCATGGCTCGGTCCCCCGGTACTTATGTTGTTAAGCAAGCAGATAGCTACCTTTAGTGACTAATCGATTCTCCATAAGGAAAACGTGGTAAACAATATTTAGGCGGTTGAAGAGGAAGAAATCTATCCCCTCCACTTAACCGTTACCTTTAAAATAATAGCTCAACACCTGATCAAGCAACATACATCAAAATACAAAATCTAGTGGTGGGGGTCATCCCCTCTTATCGTCCAAATATTGTGAACAAAGTATAACATCATACTGCGTTTAACTTTTAACATCTATTGAAAAATAAGCATAGAATTTAAAAAAACTATTTGCATTTTCAAACAATATTAATGGTAAAGTTAAATTATTGTACGTTTAACAGGCTTTATGTAGCATATATTAACTTAATTTACATTATTTCAACTATGAATTTATTTTTGCACTATGATGCAAGGTTTATGATTTTTGAGAGCATATAAACTAAAGCACGATTCGAGTCTGTTTGTTTTAGTTTGTATCAGCATTAGTAGTATTTTAGCACTGTTTCAAGTACTAATGGGCTTATTTCCCTTAGTTAATATTGAAGAAGCAGGGCCTCCAAAGAGAAGAGATAAACCTGAGCCAGACAAGAAGAAACCTGTAGTTGTAGAGAAGAGGGGAAGAGAGAACGGTGAAAAGGCTACTGATGACTATCACTACGAGAAGTTTAAGAAACAGTTTAGACGATATTAATTTAGTGATGGTTAAATCCAAGAATTTTAAATCTCGACTTTATTTCGACCTTTTTTTACCAATCATTGTATCTTGAATCCAAGTACAACTTTTATTTTGAGCAATATTGAAAATTCAGTTATGCAAATATTGACCCACACTGCTATTTTTTTTATTCTGAAATAGATCTGAAACTTACAATTGGTTTTCAAAAGTGTTTAAAATTTTTAAAAAATAAACCTATTTAATTCACATTTCAAAATTCAACCTAAGATGCAACATGAATAAAATAATAAAATTAATCAGCATTGTGATAAGCATGTAACAATTCCACATTTTGTTATTTAAGTCTAGTCTAATCGATTGACTTTAGCCTAATCATATTAGTTAACATGCTCAAAACAAAGGAGAAATATAAATAAAGTAAATTAAATTGTTGTTCTGGCCATGTTATGCTTACAGTACTGATGTGACATTAATTTTTTTTCTTTAGATTTGGTAGATTTAAGATTCAGCTTTTGACTCATCACTAGTTTATAGATTATTTAGTGTTTGTTTGTATAAAGCATTTTACATAATTATTTTATTTAGTATTAAGGTTAGTACCAGTTGTTAGTTGATTAAATTGTGAAATCTTTAGGCCTTTCATCTCCTACAATCTCAAATGGAACTAAATTGTATGCATTTTGAGTATGTTTACTACCTTAGAGCTCATTTTGCTATCTATGATGTGTCCTAGATGTGCAAGTCGGTGGCATTCTTAGTTGTAAAATTGCTGTTGGAAGTAATTAAATGTTTTTAGTGAAAGCGGTCCAAATCCATTGTTTTGTGGGTGTGCCTGGAATCAAACCAGACTCTAAACCGACTCTAACCACTAAGCTAACTGTAGCAACACACCTTTTATACTTTCAATACAGCTAATCTGTTTTATATACAAGTTAAGTCAGCTTGATCTTTCATTACAAGAACCTCAGATAAGCTGTGGTCAAACTCAAAAAGCTGTTTTGGTTTCTGTTTGATGAACAAGAATTTGAAGTTACTCTGTTTGGCTGGTGATAAACACAAGCAAATTGGTGTCCTTAACTCTAGCTCATTCTGTTTTGGCCCAGGGAGAAAAATAACTACTTTAGAGTTAGACGTATGCAACGAGTGTACATATTCTAAACATTAATTTTTAGTGTATTCCAGTAGTATGGAAATAATTCACAACTCTTAATATAACAAGTGAAATAAACTTGATAAAAAGTATACATAATTAAAACTATACTGCAATAAACTCAATCTATATAATTAATACGCTACATGAAACTTTGTCGGTTGAACTCCTCTGCCATTTCTTAACTGATTTTATCCATTGACATCTCATTGGAAAGAGCGTGTCGCGTAGATTTGCAAACTGGCCTTACATTTTTGAAAAAGTCCCTTGGGCTCTGCCCCAGTGGCTTTGAAAGTTCCCATGTTATCCTTATGAAGAACATAATTGTTTACATTTTGATCAGCTGTATAATTTAATTGCTGTTATTTATTTTTCAATTCAATGAAACGCATTGAGTACATGTATTTACTATTTGAGTTTTGTATAAACGTAACCCCCAAAACGGATCGCGTTAGTATGGTTGTATCTTTCTTTGTTTTGATACTTTCATTAACAAAGTAGACTGTGGAATCATGATCTTGCACAGGGGATATTGATATAACAGAAGTACTGGCCAAAGTACTTTCGAGCTTTTTTTAATCGAAACTGGACCCAGCTGTTCCTGATCATTGGGCTTTAAATAAATGATCCTGACTAATGAAACCGCTGATCTTAGTCAGTAACAAAGCTACACAGGTCATCACACACCATTCTACACTCATCCTTCACTCATATTTGGGTTAAAATACCCACCTAGGTGGCGTCCCCATCTCAATAATTGATTGATTGATTGATTGATATGAAACTAAACTGACTTTAAAAGTTTGATTCAATGTTAAACAGTTAAATAAAGGTAAAGAACAAAACCAGTAATTATATTGACCCCCGGACCTCACCCAAAATTAAAATTTTTGTTTCAAAATGGTCGAGTTATACGTTAGGTTAGGTTATCAATAACATGGGTATTGTTAGTAACCCATCCTAACCTAACCCGTCCTATCCTATTTTTTGTCATTTTGATTTTCCGACACTTTTTCAGCCGTATCTTCGTTAATATTAATCGGATCTTGAAAGTTCTAGCATATTCTAGTTTAGCTCAATTACCGGTTAATTTGAGTACCCACAATGTCATTTTCCGTTAAATATTGATTGGTCTCCATGGCAGAATGAGAAAACTGTAGTTACTGTATGTTTATCTTTGCTTTGACATATCAATGTAAACAAGAATAACTTGCCAAATGCTCATTTCACAATTCAGACAGCTAATCCAAAGAAATTAAATAGTAGGTATAAATCTAAATCTTTGTGAATGATTATGAAACTTATTTTTTTCCGGTTGCAAAGCACGGGTGCAGCAGCTAGTCATTAATGAACAACACAAAAAACATCAAATAGGAGGAACTATGCAATCACCTTACCTAAGTATCATTCTTTTAAAACTTTAAAGGAATTAAATCAAACCTGTTTCAATGTACAATGTTTATTTCATTACAGCTAATTTACACAAAAAACAAGCTACTAAAAATACAACTATTTACAATATTTACACAGAGATCAATTAGGTCAACTACGCAGAGTTAACAGGCCTTTATCATAAAACATACTGTCGGACCAGTGCTTGCATGAACCTAACTTTCCGTTTGTTCGCTGCTTCACGTTTGATCTCCTCGTTGTTGTTAGAGTTGAGTTCCAGAAGGCCAATGATGTCCACAGCCTTCTTCGCTCTGTCCTTGTTGCCTCGTTTGTTCTGCAGGTAGATGAGGTACTCCAGTATGTTGACATCCCATATACAGTCGTAGTAAGTGTCCATGCAGTCGTGGCACACACATTCCGTCAGACTTTTAAACGCTGTGTTGTAATCCACTTCTTCCAAAAACTGGCACAATACCCCTGCCTGTGGGTCAGTTTTATGGTATAGGATAAGGTTATAATAACTCGATAACAATTTAAAAATTGAAATAAAATAACTAAAAAATGCAGTAGCATAAAAGAAATATAAATAGTTTACGATAAAAAAAATATTTGTATAACTTGGGATTTGCTAAAAAATAGTTCTATTTCCATATGAAAAACATTTTTTTCAATATTAAATTTGAAATATTTTTGTGAGGATCTATCTGAGCTATTAACAATATCATAACGTATCTGGTATTTACACAAGAGCCTGTAAAACGTTATAAAATCCTTCTATACCTTCAAAAGAAGCCTCAAGTGTTTAATAGGAACATACCTGAGTGTGGCAGTTCATCTGACTGAGACACTTGATCATGCGTTTGTACACATGATCTTCAATGGTGGCCTTGGTCAGGGGTCGGCTAAAGCTGTCTGTAGCGATAACTGCGGCCAAGAGGTAGTGCTTCATGGCAGCACTGTGCTGTCCGTTGACTGATCAAAAATTAAATTAAATCAAATCAATATATTGTTCATCCCGCTATAAATTTACATAAATCAATAATTACAACACACTACGATATTATTTAGTTCCATAAATAATAACGGGCATCTATAGAATCAATTGTAACGATTGTGATAGCTTCTACATTGGACAGACTGTGAACTTCGTTAACCGCTTCAAAAACCACATATCTGCATGGAGGAACAACAAACCGGAAAGATCAAATGTCACACAACACCTGTTACAAAATGGCCACGTAATAGGAAAAATGGAGGATAGTCTATGTATTTAAAAGAATAGTAAAAAAGGATATGTAATGAATGCTTTGGGAGTTGTATATTTATAAGGAAAAATGTAAAAATAGAAATAAGCTGATTAATGAACAAGTAAATTTCAACTCCAGTTGTACTTATACAAATTTATTGGCCGGTGCTTCCGGTAGCCAACAGGATATAAGTAGGGAGCTCATCTATAAGGAAGACAAATCTATGGGGTATGTTAAATCTATGGTACAACATTGTCAGACAATAGAAGCATGTTACTTACTGTAGTAGTAATCGCCCAGCAGTTTGTGCAAGCTGATGTTTTTCGGATAGTACTCCAGAGCTGTGTTGACCAACTGGAGCAATGTTTCACTCACCAGCTGTACGTTATATGAGCTTGTGCTGAGAAAAACCAATACACGTACAGTGTTAGGTAAACTAGGACATTCTTTGCTTCCAAACAATGTACATTTAGTGATTGAACACACAGATGCATAGTTTCAGTTCATTATTCTTTCCTTTCTAACCTATTCTACTAGAATGCTAGAGTTATCTTATCTCATCAATTGACAATTTTAAAACCAGAGTAAGCCGTCATATGATTTATAATAAAGATGATTTTGGGACACTTGAAACCTTAAAGCAACAAAAGTTCAGCCACTTGATAGTAAATTAATGTTATTGAATGTTTTATTATAGTCGGGACCACGTAAGTTTGCAGTTGAGGGAGGAGCCTATTTACCATATGGGTTTGAATGAACCAATGAGAACTGTGCGGTGTTGCCAAATCTAATAATACCAGCTGATTTGAAAATATTGCTTATATATTTTAATTAGTTTGGCAATGGGCGATGTGGCAACGTCGCACTAGCGTTGTCTTGTGATTGGCTGCCACCAACTGCAAACTTACATGGTCCCGACAATAGTTTAATATATTCCTTGAATATGATCCAGGAAAGTTCAGAAAATGAACTGGCTTACATCTTTCATTTAGGTTATTCATATTAGCAATAGAGAAGGGGACACAACTGGTGTGTGAAAGATGAGTGGCGAATGGAGTGAGATGCCTTGTGTATTTTTATTATTGTAGCTACTTACTAAGAACAAATGTTTACGGTATTTAGCTAGCTATGAACATTTATCAAAAAGCCCAATGAACAGAGATAAGATAACTGGGTCGAGTTTAGAACAATCAAGACAAATTAGCATCTTAAACTACATGACATAACTTCGTATAACAATTTAGTTGAATAGCGAAAGTATACTAATAAAATTGCTAAGTACAGACAACATACTTGCTGACTACTCCAGGCCAGAGCGCCGTATGGTCAAATACAAGCTCTAGGCTGGTCTCATCACGCAACACATTGTGTAACCGCGCCAACAGAGAGATGGCAGCACTGAGCACGGTCCAATCCCGCAGCAGACTGAAGAACCGCATTACTGCCTGCATCAGCGGGGCATCATGGCCCAGACCTCGCCGGCTCATTGCTGCGGACGGGCCTAGCACTGGCACAACTGCAGAAACATGATGCGTATTAACAATAGCATTCATAGGGTAGAGTAGAGAGCTACAAAAAGCAAGAAAATTAGAGCTATTGTGAAAAACATATTACGTACAGAGTTAAAAAAATATGAAAATGGCAATTGCACTCACATTAATTCACGCAAGAGACACATTGTTAGAGAGAGGAAACATTATGATTTTAAGGAAAAGCAATACAAACTCAAAATGTTATGGAAAAAATGCACTGCAGATCTAACTCTTATACCGTAACCTGAGACGCTAACCTAGGCTAATAGACCTATTTAAAATGTTTTTTTTTATATTCTACAGTAAACAGTTAATTACAACAACAGTTGTACAAACAATTGTTAAAGAAATTTTTATATTTTTATTTTTTTAAACCATCATTAAAACTCTATAGGTTTCAGATCCTTTCCAAATACTCAAGTCTCTGCTCTATTTCTGTTTTAAGATCGTCAAACATGACTTTTATTTATATGTTTTATCATTTGACCATCACTCAGTCCAGAATATAAAGGAAAACAGATTACTTTAACAAGACACAAGGCTTTTCTTTACTATATAATTTTGATTGAGGGAATAAACTAAATTTTGAATGTGTAAAGTCTTCATTTGGTAAGTTATCACAAAATGGATTCACCTAACCAACAGATAAACACAATTTGGTTGAAACTGAGAACTTACTGAGGTCCCAGGCTTCCCGTGAGATCTTCTTGCTGCCGCTGAACCTGACAATGTCATGACAAGCCTGTGCCAGCTTAGCTGCCAAGTCACACATGATGAGACGTTTGCCAGGGCCGAGGGAGATGAGGGGCTCCCACTCCCCCAGGTTTAACAGAGTAATGGCCGCCTGCTCCACCACCTTGAAACAGAGTCAACACACATGATATATGGAATTTGCGCGTAAAATTACTGTAAAAATACTCAAATCAAATTATACCACTAAATGGCTCTCCCAGAAGTATGGATCAGAAATTTGAACATTAACAAAAAATTGTAAGAAACTTAATTTATTTTTGAAAATTTAGAAAATACAAGGCACAATACAAGATAAAGAAGGCTGTAGTTAAAAAAAGAAGGGAATTGAAAGAGATCACTCCTCAGTTGTTGTAGCTCTGATCAAAAGCAGACATTTTTGGAACTAGGGCTATGTACCAGTGCTTCGATGTATAGGCAATTGGGTCAAAAACTCAAATACAATGCAACAATTAATGTGATATTCAATCTTACCTCAACTCTTGGCAACACCATGGCATCTGTCAACTTGAGTACGTTGAGGCAGCCGTGGCTAACCATAGCATTGCTTCCTGGAACAAGAGTGGTATGTGGTGAGCATCGAAGATTGACCAATAGGATGTATAGATCAATATTAGAAATGGGATTACTATTTTTCAGAAACATTGCATTTTCGCTTATAAGAATAACGTTAGATAATAACGCTTATTTTGTTAAATTTTAATCACTCTTCCATAAAGAAATATGAAAACCCACTAATGCCATTGAATTTGTATACAAAGATTCCCCATTTACAAGGACCAGCTGTAGCCAGTTTCACTCAAAGAGAACTTGGTTAAATAAGCCTCTAAACTGTGTAATAAAATGTATATTTTATATTTCGGTTTAACTATAAAAGATGTTAACCTTGTAATATTTCATTTCATTTCATTCATTATTTAGTATTGATTTTTTTTTATGTTAACTTTTATTCATACACCTAATAATCACTCCTCAGAAAGACTGTCCTAATATTCATTTTCCTAATTTATATAATTTCATTAATATGTTCAATTAATCATTAATAATATTCATTTCATAGCCTATATATATATATATATTTTTTTTTTTTTTACAACGCCCACAACCTAATTATTTATTAAATATGTAAGAGAATTGCAATACATCAAAATTTCTTATAATATCATTTCAAAATTAGTCCTTAAGGAATCAAAATTTAAGAAGCAGTGAAAGTGATCCCATGTGTTCAACAATCAGTGATGTGAACATTGAAATTGAGAGAGAAGGAAGCCATTGAGAAGTTGAAATTGTTAGAAGAAGGAGTCAAAATTTTACCTAAGTTAAATCAAATTCATTTATCAAGAATCAAGTTAATTTCAAGTTTCAAGTTATATCATATAGTAGCCTAAACCTCAAGAGGACTCAACTCAATCATTATCTTCAAAATTAAGTATAACCTTTTCTTTAAACTCTTTTAAATTTTGTGCTAATTGGACTTACCTTTTGGACAACACCAAAATTAGATTTTTCATTGTTGGGATTTATAAGTTCAACACCTTAATTAGGCCTATTTGGACACTATTACATTTATTAATTACTAGCTGTACCCGCGGGCTTCGCCCCGTTTAGATTCATAAGTATTCGCATGGCTCATTCACGTCCTGGTTGAAGTTCGTTCGCTACGCTCACTCACCTTTAGGTTGGAGCTCGTTCGCTGCGCTCACTTGCATTCAGGTTAGCTCGTTCGCTACGCTAACTCGACTCCAGGATGAAGTTCGTTCGCTACGCTCACTTACCTTTTGGTTGGAAATTAGCTGTTGTCATAAATAAAAAAAAAATTAATAGTGCTGCACCCTGTTGGTAATCCTTGTAACTTTTATGCTATTAAACATCATAGAACAGAACCAACTTGTTTAATTGAAACAGCTGTTAAGATTCATGAATTCCTTTTAAATTTGAAAAATCATTAGATTAACATGGGGAACTACAGAGCCACTGGGGCGGAGCCCGAAAGGGTTTTTGAGATAAGAATATGCTTTAATGTTAATCGGGAATGTGAGCTATCATCATGCCAAATTTCAGCCCAATCCGTCCAGTAGTTTATGCGTGATTGAGCAACACACACACAAACACACACACAAACACACACACAAACATACACACAAACTCACAAACTTTCAGATTTATAATATTAGTAAGATAAGATTAGCATTCAAGCCAGCACGACACCCTACCCTGAGATAGATCACATCTAAATTATTTGAACCTTCAAGTTATTATTCAAATTTATCTTTTATTTCAATTTAATTTTAACCCCATACACCATTGTCAATCCTTTCATTGTAACGTCAAGCCTTTTCTCATTGCATGTTAATTGTTCATTTGTTTAAATAAAACACCTTTTGTAATCCTTATCTTTGTTAATTTATTAACTTTAAACATTTATAGAATAGGCCTAGCCTAAATGAATATTGTATTTTGTAAGGTGAGTTTACAACCTAGAGTAAGTTGTTGATTCATTTGGCATGGTTAAAAAGTTAACGTGTAAGAAAGGCATTTTTATTATATGGCAGCACACTACTGTATGTTTTCTTTTCTAAAACTTCAACAGCAATACACATGGCCATTTACATTATAAATCCCCTAACCAGATACCATTAAACTTATCTTTCTTTAATTATTTATCCATTTCATGTTGTGCCAGTTTCAACCCTGGTTCTAAGTAATAAGATCTGTCCAAACTAAACATATGTATAGTTTCATTGACTCCGCGTATAAGAGGTCACTCCATCACTCCATATGTGAAGCCTGTAGACGTTTCCGCTGTAATATTTCCGCGATCACGTCATCATGTCAGCTGATGTATCGACAGTCTTGCAGTCTTGAAGCCCAAATCCGAGGGTTGGGTGTAACAAAAAGTGACTACTCGGTCTGGCCCACTCGAGTTGAGTTTGAGGGCCCTCACGACCACTGCATTAGAGGCGACACTCACCCTTGTTCTACCAGGTCATTGTTTCTAATGGTCGCCCATCTTTCTCATTACTCATAGTAGTGTATCCATAGCCTAACTTGCTGTTATCAAAAGGTAGAACTTAGGTAGGAGGAAATTTATAACTGAAACTTATCACATTATTACATAATTTAATTACTAAATACATAGCCTTATGTTAAATCTTATTATATTACTGTTTGGTAAAGAACTGTTTGGTAAAGAATTGCAACACGACTTTCTGATTAAAAAGTAATGAAGGAATTGAAATTACAGTTACAGCCCACTAATGTGAAATACGATGTCTGGCACTTTCAATAATCCAGTCTTAAGATCTAAAAAAAAAGTATTTATGCTGATATAAGTCATTTAAGCGCGTTTGGCAGTCGGGAATGATCAGCAGACGTCAGGAGAAAATTATGGACGTTATTTGCACTCAATTGAATTCAGAGGCATTTGGTTTAAATTTTTACCATTTTATATCACTACTAAAATAAAATAAAGTACAGTAAGACATGGGAATAAAGACCTACTAACCAATGATTTCTTTTTGACCCTCTAAAATTAAATTAACAGTATTTTCATTGCTAGTCTCAGTAATAGAATTTTTTAAAGACGTCCAGTAATCCGGTATTTTCAATAATCCGCCTCTAAATCCTGAACATGCCATATTAGCAAGCGTATACTGTATTTTAAATATTTAAGAAGGAAATCACTAATTTTTATAAAGAAAGAACATTATTGTATACATCATTTCTTGAAATAAACATTATGAGTTTTGCATTTTATGTACTGTACTGAGTTTTTAACTTTACCACATACCGTTTTTGCTCGGCCATTCAGCCAACAGACTGTGAGATTCCACCAGAAGAATTTCCCACACTATCAGCTGGTTCAATTTCAACATTCCTCCGTGGTGGTTGACTTCAGCTTCAGCAGCTGAGAGTAAGCGCTTGGCAACATCATACCTCTGCAACATCACCGACCATGTCGTTCATGACATTTAAAAACAAAAAAAAATGTTTTTTCAAAAAATGTATAAAAAAGGAATCTAATTCTGGTTTATAATTTTGTTGGCTACAGTTTTTAATAATTCTGAGCTAATTTGAAAATTGAATAATTTCCTAGTTCATATACCGATTTATTCCGTAATCTGTGATAAAAGTATACTAGGGGCCCATTGCAGCAATTTCTGCCACTCACCTCTGTTGTAATTTACGGAATTATGTGTAGATAGATAACAGAATCATCTGTTTATAGAACTTGTGTTTTTAAGCCATTTTTACACCATAATTTTTGTAACAAAATGTGATAAAATTAGTCTTGACTTGACACAGATATAGTTGACCATGCTCAATTTAATTTTGCTAATGGAAAAAACTCACCCCAAGACTATCCAGATACTTGGCTTTGCCCAGCAACACATAAAGATAATGCTGCAGAATTCCTTGGGGCATGCTCAACACTATGCCATGGAGGGGGATGCCAAGTTCCCACTGGAAAAAGTACATGAGAAATCAGCATGACAAAAACAAAGCCAATTATTTTCCATTCATACAAATTATAGCAGACGCTTGTGCTGTTTGGTATTTTTATAATTGCTATCATATGTTGAATATTTGATGTTTGTTTTTATTGTATTGTTGTTTTGAGCTTGAAGACTTACTTTTGGGATCTTGGCTAATAAAGTATCTATGTTTAACTGTGGTGTGAGTTTTACCTTTCACTTCATGGTGTCAGGTTAAATAAACTTTTGTGGAGAAGAAAGAACTAAGCATGGCTGAAGCAGTGAGTAGTACAATTAGTACAGTTCAATACCAACTCGTCACACCTGAACCTTTCAATTTCAGGGAACCTTCTGAATGGCCTAGATGGATAAGAAAATTTGAAAGGTTTAGATTAGCTTCAGGATTAGACAGTAAGAGTGGGGAAAATCAGGTTAATATGCTTTTATACTGTCTAGGAGATGAAGGAGAAGACCTTCTAACATCTTTCGGATTAAAAGATGAAGAATTACAGAGTTATGACACTGTCAAGGGTAGATTTGAGTCTTACTTAGGTTTCAAAATCAATATTGTATATGAGAGAGCTAAATTTCTAAAAAGACGTCAGTCTGAGGGGGAACCTGTTGATTCTTTTATAAATAGTTTACACAAACTGGCAGAGCGATGTAAACTTGGGGAATTAAAAGATGAACTAATTAGAGATTTGATAGTAATTGGGGTAAATGATGATAAACTTTCTCAAAATTTACAGTTGGATGAAAAATTAACTTTAAGTACAGCAATTTTGAAAGCAAGACAAGCAGAGAGTTTAAAACAACAACAAAAAGTAGTGAGGGAATCACCAGAAATTGAGTTTGTCAATAAGGGGATTAATCAATCCACTAAACATCGGTTTAGGGACAGTTCTTGCAATAAAAGTCAAGATCAAAGCTTTTCAAAGAAAGGTAAATGTAACAAATGTGGATTTGTTGGTCATCACAATAGCAATGATTGTCCTGCCAATCAGTCTACATGTTTCAGATGTGGAATAAAGGGACACTATGTGAGATGTTGTACCAAAGGATTTGAAGTGAGAGAAATTAATAAAAGTAATGAACCATTAGAAAAACCTAAAACCTATTTAGGGGAATTGACCATAGAAGAGGTTGGAGGACAAAATCCTTGTAAAGTAAAACTTAATGTCAAGGGGCATGATATTTATTTTAAGTTAGACACTGGAGCAGATGTTTCTATAATTGGATATGATCTTTGCAAGGAATTAAAACTGGAAACGAGTGAAACAAGTAAAATATTATTTGGTCCGGGGAAAACTAGGTTGAAAGTGGTTGGTAAGATCGTTGCTACTTTGGTTTTTAGAAATAAATCTATTGTAGAAGATATTTACGTCATTGAGCAACAACCTACTCCACTTTTAAGTAGAAATGCAATGTTGAAATTAAACCTAATTCAGTTCAACATTGATTCGATTTTCTCTAACCAAATATTTTCTCAGTTTTCTGATGTTTTTGGTTCTATTGGTGAAATGAAAGGGGAAAACTACAGAATTGCACTAACACAAAATGCTCGTCCCTTTGCTGTGGCAGCCCCTCGTAGAGTGTCCGCTCCATTATTGAGCAAAGTCAAAGAAGAATTGGATCGACTGCATTCTGAGGGAATAATTGAACCAGTGGTAGAACCAACAGACTGGTGTGCACCAATTGTTGTTGTACCGCGTAAGACAGGTGATAGAGTGAGGCTATGTGTTGATTATACCGAACTCAACAAAAGCATTCAGAGAGAAAGGTGGCAACTACCAACTGTAGAAGAAAGTCTAAGTAAATTAGAAGGCGGACAAATATTTTCATTACTAGACGCTACAAATGGATTTCTTCAAGTTCCCTTACATCATGAAAGTTACAAGCTTACGACTTTTATAACTCCTTCTGGGCGATTCTTTTTCAAGAGGTTACCATTCGGTATTAATTCTGGCCCAGAGGTTTACCAGAAGAGGATATACCAAGTTTTGGATGGACTGGATGGGGTAGTAAACCAAGCAGATGATATACTTGTGGTCGGTAGAACACAGGAAGAACATGACCATCGACTAGCAAATGTATTACAAAGATTGAGAGAACACAATGTTACGCTTAATAAAGATAAATGTAGCATTAATGTGAACAGAGTTAAATTTCTAGGACATTTGATTGAAAATGGATTGATAAAGCCTGATCCTGAGAAAGTGGAGGCCATTATGAAAATGCAAACCCCAAATAATGTTAACGAGCTTCGGCAATTTCTTGGCATGGTTAATTATTTGATGAAGTTTATTCCTAACTTGGCTGAAGTTACAGCTCCATTGCGAATTTTACTTAAGAAAGGTTATCAGTGGGTTTGGTCTGACGTTCAAAAGAGTGCTTGGGATAAAATTAAATCCCTAATTTCTTCAAATCCAGTTCTGGTGTCTTACAACAAAAATCGTAAAACCAGAGTTGCAGCTGATGCCTCGTCATTTGGCCTAGGAGGGGTGATTGAACAATTTGTGGATGGAAAGTGGAAACCAATCACCTATGCATCGAGATCTTTATCACCGACAGAGATGCGTTATGCTCAGATAGAAAAGGAGGCACTGGCACTGACTTGGGCATGTGAGAGATTTTCACAGTATGTTTTAGGAACCGAGTTTGAACTTATGACTGACCATAAACCTTTAGTTCAGGTGCTTGGAAGTAAACAAATCGCTAGTTTATCGGCAAGACTTCAGCGGTTAAGAATGAGAATGGCTTGTTTTAGATATAAAGTAACATATGTGAAAGGAAAGGAATTTTATGTACCAGATGTTTTGTCTAGGAACCCCATTAAGTCAAATGAAGAACATGAAGACATATTGGAACAAGATTTGTTTGTTCAGAGTATTTTAGATGCTATTCCTTGTTCTGACAAAAGGCTCAAGGAAATCAAAGAAGCTCAGGATACTGATGAGGAATGCGGAAGAATTAAATCCTGGATTGTGAATAACAATTGGAATAAAAATTCGGTGTATTGGAAGTACAGGACTGATCTAAACATCAGTAAAGGATTCCTCCTTTTAGGCACAAGACTGTTTATTCCAAAATCGTTGAGAAAGGAAATACTGAGTAAAATACATGAAGGTCACATGGGAATTGTCAAATGTCGAAGGCGAGTGTATGAATCGGTGTGGTGGCCTGGCTGCTCAACAGATATTGCTACACTTGTAACAAATTGTCCAGTTTGCTTGGAGCAAAGAAGTAACAAATCAGAACCATTACTGTTGACTGAACTACCAAAAAATCCCTGGGAGTCTTTAGGTATTGATCTTTTGAAATGTAATGCAAAATGGTATTTAGTTGTGCAAGATTACTATTCTAGATTTCTTGAACTGGTTTATGTGGATGCATTGACTACTGGAGCTGTGGTTGCTAGATTGAAAAATATATTTGCTCGACATGGAGTACCATATGTGGTAAGAGCTGATGGAGGTCCGCAATTTACTTCTCAGGATTTTAAAAATTTTGCTGAAGAATATGGTTTCCGTATAGTGACATCAAGCCCAAGGTATCCACAATCAAACGGAGAAGCAGAAAAAGCAGTTGACATAGCGAAGCGGATTCTAACGAAATGTAGTGATCCAAATCTTGGATTGTTAGAATATAGAAATACACCCTTAGAGTCTGGTCTTTCACCTGCAGAGTTACTTTATTCACGGAAGCTCCGATCAACATTACCGTCAATAAATAACTTCAGACAGGTAACAAGGGAAAGATTGCAAAAGTTTAAAGAGAAGGATTTTTCAATCAAGGAAAGAAATAAGAGAAACTACGATGTAAGGAAAGGTGTAAGAGATCTCTCACAGCTTGATCAAAATGACAAAGTTTGGATTCCAGATTTAAAACGTTATGGACATGTTGAGAATAAATCAAATCATCCTCGGAAAGATTGCAAAAGTTTAAAGAGAAGGATTTTTCAATCAAGGAAAGAAATAAGAGAAACTACGATGTAAGGAAAGGTGTAAGAGATCTCTCACAGCTTGATCAAAATGACAAAGTTTGGATTCCAGATTTAAAACGTTATGGACATGTTGAGAATAAATCAAATCATCCTCGGTCCTACCTGATAAATACACAGGCAGGGAAGATCAGAAGGAACAGGAGACATATAATAGCTGTGCATAGGCCTATTGAAAATGGTGGAAATAGATTTGAACACCAATACCAAGAAGACCAAGGAACTGAAACTGATGCTGGACATAATTACAATAGCAATGAAAATGACAGACCTAAAAGAAGTGTAAAACCACCTCTTAGATACAGTGATTCAGATTTTTACAAATAAACTAAAAAAAAAGAGAAAAGAGAAGATGTGCTGTTTGGTATTTTTATAATTGCTATCATATGTTGCATATTTGATGTTTGTTTTTATTGTATTGTTGTTTTGAGCTTGAAGACTTACTTTTGGGATCTTGGCTAATAAAGTATCTATGTTTAACTGTGGTGTGAGTTTTACCTTTCACTTCAACGCTAAAGTTAAAGTTTTTTTGAGTTTATCATATTATTATAACCTGATCATTGCAAATGGGATTTGTAGGTAATAAAAGTAACTGAATGACTACTGAAGGTGCCTAACAATAAAAATCAGACTAGTTTAATGCTATTTAAACACTCTTTCGATCAAATGGGCTGGTACAGCATTTTATTATTTTTTTAGGGCCTAGGCCTATTTAGATAAAAAATTGTAAAAGAATTTTATACTGAACTTAAAGAAATATTTAAATTTAGAAACAGAGTCATGAGGGTTTTTGTACCACTTAGCGTCAAAATTATATCATACTCATGTCAAGAACATTTTAACCTTTTTTAAACCCACTCAATAATTTTTTTTGATAGAGTAGGCTTTCTACTTTTATTTATAAGTTTGAATTTTATTAATTTGCACCTTTTTTAACAGTTTTAGGTAGCTAGCCAAGGCTAGGAAAACCATTTTTCTAGTGGGGCCTTGAGCTAGCTCACTTGAGTGGATCATAATAAGGGGCTTGTAAATAAACAAGAAAGTTAAGTCCATAAAATTGTTTTTATTATTTGGTAGTCTGCTTTTAAACATGTTAAGAATTTAGATACATATTCTATAGAAAGGGTAACATACCTTGTTTTCAATCTGCCACACAGGTCTCAAGGCGTTGGCCTCTACTAGCTTAATGATAACTTCCTTGATGTGAATAGGTTCATAACTGGTCATCAGCTGATTTTCAAGTTCACCGTTTTTCAATTTTATGTTATCTGAAAAAAACCTTAGTTTACTTAAATTATTAGCTAATAAAAATAGATAATATAAATTGTTTGTTTAACAATTGCTCAGAATATTCTTAGAACTCTAGCTTACAATTAATTATCAAAAATACGCTATTGGATTACGTAAGTTAAAACATTTTAAAGATAAAATACTATGATATAGTTGTCAGATAGTTTTTTCTAGAGGGAGTTTCTCAATATATATAGAACATTCCCCTAGCTTGAGGAACCTATAATTTGTGTTTACTAAGTAGGTAAACTAATAACTTTTACCGAATCTCGGCATCTATGGTGTTGCATTGAAACTGTATACAGACACTTGTACATTGTACATACGCAACATAGAAACTACTTGGGTTCAATGTTTATGCCTTTTTTTAAGTTGTTAGTTCATTGTTAAGTACAAAAACCAAGTGTTATGATGATTTACTCATTTGACCTGGGTCTATATAGAGGATCAATTCTATAAACCACACCGAGCTAACAGTAAGTTAGTTTCAAAAAGATTTTAACTTTTTAAATGTTTTTTAAGCAGAACCAAAACTTGATGTGAGTTACAATCTTCTAATCTTCTAAAACCTATTCAAACATATTTCAAATGTATAAAAATTGATAAAGCATAATTTGATTTGATTTGTATTCTTAACTCTGGACTGCTGCCATTCATCACAAGTTAACTGCTGGCACAGCTAATACGTTTCATAGTAAGGCTAACTATTTTGTAGCCATACAACCATAAAATAGGAATGCAAATATAAAAAAAAACTAACTGAAATCTGGAGACACAAAGTGTTGAACTTCCGGAGGCTTGGTACTTCCTGGGGATGGAGGCAAGTTTTTGATCAGCTGTTTGATGTAGTCGTGGTTCCTCAGTTCTGCCTCAGTGGGCGGTTCAACACTTTCGAGAATTTCCAAGACAAAAAGTGCCAACCGCTCTTTCTCCAACTGCTGAGAATCTGTGACAGTTGATTTTAACGCCTGAAATACAATCTGAGATTAGTTTCTGTAATTTACTTAATTTTTTTACAAATTATAGATAGTGCCTATAACAATTTTTTTTACAAATTGTATTTATTGTATGTATAGCATAGTTGGGAAGCTCTATATTAACATATAAAAATAGTAATTTTTATTTCAGGGTAGCAACATAGTCTTGTTTGTCCAACATTCTATAGAAGAGTTCAACAAAATCAATAACCAGTTTTCACATAACCTTACAGATTGGTTAGCAATAATTACAATATAAACTCTCACCCATGTAAATATGTCAACACCTCTGCGTGCTGCCTGTAACTTCTCTGCATAGTCGTACACGCAAGGCAGGTCTGCAGCTCGCTTGTACACCGTGTTGATGCTCTGTATCTGGAAGATTAGATCACGAGTGGCAGTGAACCCTCCAGAGCTTACAGCTGCTGCGATATCCAGCTCTAGGCTCTCCCGTAACGTCGGTGGGATTTCTCTCTTCAAATTGTCTTCAGACAAGATTGCGAGAATTCCCTTGAACAAGGCAAATGCTATTAACATATGATCCAAGTGATATAGATTTACGTATTAAGAGCATCTTCCCGACACATGTAACACTATTGTTAGTTTTGGAACTCCATGACAGGTTAAAAAAAAACCCATTTAGTCAACTGTGAAATCAGCTGATTTAGCGAGTGGGAATGAGTCTCTAGACCAACTAAACATTATTTTACACACTGTTTAAAGGTGACGGAATGAGATCGTTTCCATGCAGTGGTAGGAAATAGTATATTACGTTACTAGTCCTGAAAATAAGTGTTTACCGGACGAGTGTGGTCGTTCCCGTGCGAGACGAAGTCGAGTACAGGATTACCATACGAGTCCGGTAAATACATTTTGGACGAGTTGCGTACGATAGTTTACGCCATACAACTAAATCTCTACAAATCCTTATATATTACCAACCACCAACTAAAGGACTAAAAATCACTAGTCATAACCTCTAAGCGAGGTTATGTTTTTGTATACAACCACTCATTGCCACCCAAATACAGTACAGTAGAACTCCGATTATCCGAATCAATAGGGACCAGACCCCATTCGGATAATCAAAAATTCGGATAATCGGAGTTTTACCTGAATTCCGGGAATTTTAAGGAAAAATCCTCATTTTCGGTACTAAGTGAACTTTTAATTAATAATAATTTAAATCAGAACATTATTACAGTTTATAATGCTCATAGTACAAGTGTTCTATACATGTTATTAAGTCAATAGTGTTCCATCAAAGTCCAAAATTGGCTAAATGTGTTTAATAACAATTCTTTGATATTTTGCAAAACTTATTACTGTAGCTTTACGTTTTTAAAATTGTTGAAATAAGCGATTCGGATAATTGGAGATTCGGTTAATTGGAGTTCGGATAATTGGAGTTCTACTGTATAATCAGCTGATTGGTGTCCGGTAAAACTCATTGCATAACAGTAGTACGCAATGAAACCCCATTTGATTAAGCTGGCGGCAAACAGCTGTTTTCTGGACTAAATACTTGCGTGGGAAGTTCGTTAAAACAGTGTAGTATGGCGTAAAATGAATTGTTGAATATATGCATAGGCCTACTGATCCCACACATGCTGAAATCATTGTGTGCTTGTGCTAACTGCTGCTTTCCAATACCGTGTTGAGTTATTGCAAAATTGTAGTGCATTAAAAGCTCCTTAAAATCATTAATTTGTTAATTGGAGATAGAATTCAAATAAATATTGAACTCATTATTATTGACTGAAAGGCCTAATATAAAATCAAATATAATACAGTAACACCATTGATTTTATTTTTAGGGCAAACTTTAGTTTCTATAATCTATAATCAATGGTCTCAATGACAGATTTAGGTCTACTTTGTTGTAAAAAAAGTTATTGGTGTTGTTTGGATAGAAATAAATACTTATAGAGGTTAATTTAATATAATTTTTTATGACGTTTTCAAGGGGATATTTAATGTACACTTGTAATTGAGAAACAAGTTTCTACCTACTATATAAAGATTAATCGTACTACTCACTTCATAATGATGGTTCAAGGAGATCAAGAATCTATCTGTGAGAGACAGCCTGCTGGATAGTACAGGAGCTTGACAGGCCGTGATGTAGCCGTCTATTGTGTCTATGTCAGTTTTGAAATATCGGTTTTCTAAATCTCTACTGGAACTACTCCACTTTAGGAACTCTTCTTTGCATTTTTCAAAGTTATGAAGTGCAGCTGTGTGGTCTTCTCGGTAGAATAAGTATGTTGCTAAATCCATTAATATCTGATAATGTTAAAGATTTGATTAAAAGTGTGTAGAAAAATGTGGATTCTAACAAATAATTTAATGTCATGATCACAGTCTCACATAAATTATAACATTCTGATTCTATAAATGAATACAAACCCTAAGAAGCGAAATGCTTATGGAGAATAGTCAGACTGGAATTTTGCTGCCTAAATGAGCTTTGTGGGGCCGCCGCTAAGATGGCTTGCGCAGCAGCCGGGCTACTTTATCTATCTCTCTTTCTAAGCAGATTCTTTGTCTCACTCAGTCAGCTGACTTGGCCGCACGCTCGCGATAGCCTACCTAACGGTCGCTGCGGGAACTATCAAAAATTAAAATATTTCCAGACTGAATTTTTTACAAAGGCATTGCGCTTCTTAAAGGGTTTGTATTCATTGATTCTATTTACAAATTCAAGACTTCTTCAAAAGGTTCATGGTTGAACTTCGGCATTGAAGTTTAATGATAATTGTTTGTTTACATTACTTTGTAATTCTAGTAGGCCTACTGCATCTGAAAATACACTGTTTTGTCATATTAAACAAATTACAAAAAGGTTTTTTTTCTGTAGTGAACCTATTGTTCACTTTTGTTGATTCAGACTGATGAATCCTAAAAGCATGTGAATTAAACTTGCGTTCACTGTGTTGCTTAGTTTATAACATAAAATCAAACAAGTCACAGACTGCTGATCATAGTTTTTTTATTTGTTGACATACAATCGATTACAATCGGTCCCAGCCCTTAACTTAATCGGATAATTTAACACGTTCGCTGCTATGGACGTTCCGGAACGGCAGCGGGGCCACGGCCAGGAGCTAGGAACGTTCCGGAGCGTAACCGTTCATTGGTTGTTTAATGTTTCTATGGATCAGCCAGCTCGCCACGGGGGTCCTATATGTCTTTGCAGCTCGTGGGGACGTACTTTTCTGACAAATAAAAATTATAGTTTCCCAAAATCACCCTCAGGGTTTTTTTGAACAGGGCTTTGTCCACCTCTTTCCTGCTAGATAGCGACACTACTTTACGGACTGCAACCTGGGTAGTGCTGCTATCTATCAGAATCGCTTAGTACTATGTCCAAAACCAGTTTTATTGCAGAACATTGCTATCCAGTATAACTACCTGATGTTTTGACTTTTGAGCTGTGGACTATGTAACTGTGGATGAAAAAAATTCAAATTCATTGAAATTTGAGAAAATTGCTTACCAATATATAATGTTCTTTCATATGACATATTTCTAAATATATATTCTTTCATATTTAGTGTGGGGGGGGGGGGGGAAGTAGAATGAACAAAATAGGCTATTGGAAAAATATAAAGTTGGATTTACCAGAGTGAAAAACTGTGATGAAGAAATTCTAACACCTAAATTCCAGTTTGGTGTTTTCCCGTTCATTGTATTTTCAACCAATGGAATAAATGTTGTAGAAGATGGGATAACAATTTCAGATGTCAGCGGGAGTTTTACAATATTTAGTAGGATCTGTAAACTTTGCTCTGCTTCATGCTCAAGACGTGTGAATCTCTCGTCCTGCATTTCCAAGGTAGAGCCATTCCTGTAAATATTAAATAGAGTTATTACTTTCTCCAGTTTTATCAATGCTAATTCTGTGACTTAAAACACACTCCTGATGTAATTCTAATACATGACTCACAATCCTACGACTCCTTGTGTGTAAATTTTACTTAGTGATTTAAATTATGTAAATTTTAAGAAGAAAGCTATTCAAGCCATATTACCAATTATCATCAAATTTATATAGGAACACTACTGGGCGTGTTTTGACCCAAATATGATGAAGGTTGAGTTTAGAGACGAGTGAGATGAACTGTTTTGCTTTGTTACATCCCAAACTATACGATTGTCCATTTTTATTGTAGAGAAGAGTGTAGCTACAGTGGTTCCTGCATGTTAATAACAGATAGTTTAGATTACACTATAAAAATTATTGTTGGGTTATATATATTCCAAAATACAAGTAGCATCAAGTACTGTATGCATATATCTACCTTAGTTTAGACTGCAGCGCGTGGTTATAGGTAGCTCGTAGCGCCCAACGGTGGTACAGTGACACGGCGAACAATACGTGATCAGGCTCCTGGCTGAGGTCTGTTGACACCATCTCCTCGTGTACCAGATGTAGCAAGTCTTGTAGCAAAGCCCACTGGGTGGAGAACGGAAGCCTACACAGACACAAGCTGTACAATGAGGCCTACCCTAGTAGTCTATTGGATTCTCCAAAGGTTATTGCCTGAGATACATACTTTATTGTTCTCTAGATGGGTAGACTTGCAGCTTTTAATGTAAAATTGAATCATCTGTCATCTACCAGTGAATCATCATGTGGGTAAAAGCCATTAGTGAATGACAGAATTTGAACTTGGTTTTTCAGGATAGAAATCTTGCACACTAACATTTAGACCAGCGCAACTTACAAGTAGAAAATTGTATTTAAATATTTTTTTTATTTATTTAAATTTTGTTGTGTGGGGGAGTAGGCACGATTACTGCAAATATGTTTGGTACTACATATCTAGGTTTACCCTTAACACGATGACTGCTGAAAACAACGTACAGGCGCTCCCCAGTGGCGGGCGAAGCCCCGGCACGCAACCGAATCAGCGAACACAATTGGCATTCAAATATTTCAGTCTGACGAATCACAAAAGAGCAGTGGTGACTGTGCTGCGTTACCCCGAGAGTGGATGTAGTTCACTGAAACACCCAAAGGTAGCAGCACTGCACGGATCCGTATCCAGTGTCTTTTTAATGTGGGTTGAAGAGAAAAAATCCCCGAAACCGGGACAAAAGCATTGCCAGACAGGATTTTACGGGAAATTTTAGTACCAACCTACACCAAAGTAAAGCTCGCATTCTAAGCTGGCAGGCTGGCAACGATTTTAACGTCTCTGTCTGAGGCTAAGCTCACACTGACTCAATATATTTCTGTTGGTCTGGTGCCGACTTTTGTCGGCGCGCGCCACAGCAGTCAACGTGTTAAGTTATTATTTTTCATCATCAGACTAACCCAAAATTTGATTTTATTAACTTTAATCTTATATACCTCAAGGCAGAGGTGTCATGATAAAAAAATTTAAATTTAAACACGATGATGTAGGCCTATGGCTAAATTCAAAATTTAAATGGGGATTATGAATATAAAAACCTTATCTTGAATTTAAAAATCAGCTTACTTTTGCTCCAAAATATCCAAGTCCCAATTGAGGAATGCAGCAACTTTGAGTGCTAGTATCTTGAGACCTCGACTTCGTCTGCAAGGATTGGGTTGTTTATCATCTCTTTCATGATCCTGGTCCAGCAAGATAATGTCTTTGGATGAACTAACATCAGCAGAGATTGCTAGGAACTTGGAAATCAGCTCAGTGGGAGAGGGATCTAAAATTCAGATAAAAATATAAGTTATTAACTTTGTACAGTAATCTATGATCAACAATCCAGATGGCACACCAGTAGGCTATAAAATTAAATCAGGCTTAAGTTTTAGGACTTGACTCTAGCCTACTTTGAAATGAGTGAAATAGGCCTAGGCTACAAATGATTCTCCAGTTCTAGACTCAAATTCACCAGCTTAATCAATTTACTTCTTGCTACCTTAACAATCTTTATATTTATTTTCCGATAAGTACTTAAAAACATGCAGTTTGGATTCGTTTTAATTTACCAGTGTACCAAAAATTAAGAAACAACTAGGCCTAAATTTAACTTCTGGTTATAATAAAAGTTAATATTTAGGCTTCCGACTAAATTTTAATTAGGGAGACTTGGTTTTACTAAATAGGTATTACTTACAGTAGGCTATCGACGTTACACTAAAAAAATAAGCGATAGGCCTACCTTTTAATACATTGCCCCAACATCGTCACTGGTTGGGGCTGTGGAGTGTCCAAGAACCCTACACTGAGCCGTAACTGAGTAAAAAAGGGTTAGAGGGACCCATGGTCTAAAGCCCGGACACTTTAAGGTACTTGCCGAAAATCTCCTCGGACGTTTTTATGTACCCAAAAGGAGGACGTGTCCTGGGAAATGAGGACGTCTGGGATCCCTACCTTCACCAGAGACGGGCAGAGCAATGCTAACTTCCAGCGGTTAGTTTTATCAAGCCACTCATTTTAGAAGGGATGGGGTTTTCTTGCATTTTGAGGTTAAAAACTGGACTAAGTACGTATGAAACAAACTTTGTTTAGGCCTAATGGTTTTGCAGTAAGTTAAGTTGTTTATGGTTGATGTATCCAGAACTTTCCCCAACTAGAACTGAACGCCTAGCTTTTTTCCTGCTTTTGGCAGTAGGGTATGCCTAAGTTACTGAGGGAATGTTAACAATAATATTTCAGTGCTGCTAGGACTACTTATCTGTTAGTTTCTTGTAGAGCTGTGTTCACAAACACTGAAAAGCAGTAGGTAAGTTACATGTTTTACTGATGCTCATATTTTTAACAGAATTTATTTAAACATTTATGTAGACTCAGCTGGGATGACGTCCAACCAGCGCAAAAATTTAAGCCGCGTTTACACCGGAGTTTCAAACAAAAAGTTGCAAACTTTTATTGCAAACAGCAGGAGCAAACAGTATTTTCAAATAAAAGTTTGCAATTTTAGCGAATTTCCCTATATAGTCCAGTAAATAGAGACAGAAATAGGGGGGTTAACTTACAAACGGTCCGGTAAGTCTAAATTTTTTATATGTTGTCTAGGATGGTAAGTAGGTGTTAAAACCGCAAAATGCACAATTCTACCCCCTCCGCGCCCGCCGCCATATTGAAAAATCTAAAAAATCGGTACTTACTAGAGATTTTCGCCTATATCTCCGTTTTGGTGCGTTTTAGCAAAAAATATGTAATTGCAATGTTGTAGACAATTAAATTTCCTATAATATAAGTATAACAATTTGGTTCTAAGACTTATGGATACGAAAATATTCAAATTATTTTACAATAAAACGTAATTTTTTTTGTTATTTTGCCAAATCTCGTTCTTTAGATCGCTGTAATTCAGTTATGAAATATTCTAGGATAACAAGTATCCCAATCACATGTATAGAGCATTTAATTACCTACAAAATGCTTCTATTCTTTAGGCCAACCGTTTGATGTGGGGCTGAAAAACAAACAAAACAAATTAAAAGAATGGGTCTATTTTTTCGCTTTTGTGACCTAAAAATTAACAAATTAACTTTCAGTTTTCGGTTTAATTTTCAGTTAATGAAACCATACTTACTGTACTTATTACATGTAACAGTGCAATGCTCATGATGCAGGTACTATATTCCTCCCTTACAAATATACACTGGTGAGAGGAGGTGTTAAATTTAAAACAACCCACCAACACAGCAAGTAAATTTTTAAAGATTCATTTATTTAAACAAAATAAGATCAAAATAAGATAAATACGTAATGTCAATGTTGTAGACGGTTAAATATATTATGTATAGTAATTTGTGTGGACTTGTATGGATACGAAAATATTCAATTTTTTTAACTGTAACAAATCAAACTTTCTGTTATTTTGCAAAATTTCTTGCATCAAGGGTGAACATCAAATCTATTCAAGAACAATAAATCCCACCTACTGGAGAAGTACGGTGAAGATATCCTAATTGTTGATACTCACAAAAAAACGACAATCTGTTTCAAAAATACAGGATATAAAATACTCACCGACAACTGGTTCAGTACAATGAAATCCACAGATCGAGAAGGAGAGAGACTAAGAGTAGTGAAAGCAGCAGCAGACATAGTTTTGGAAGATATTAGATGTCAGGTGTACAATACCACAGAATACCCACACACTGACCAGTTTTAATGATGTTGCAACAGTTATTCCACAATCTTTGCCACTCTCCTGACATCCGTTATAACAAAGAACAAGAAAAGATCTGTGGAGAAATTGAAAAAAGAAATGTGTGGCCTTATCGCACGCTGTCATAGCTGCTGCAAGACCAAGGTCCTTTGTGTCACCCCTTCTGACTGGATTAAATGTATTCATGTACAAAAAGTTTGGTTCAAAGCTTCTGGTAGATTTAATGTCATCTTTTGGATTTCTTCCTCTTATCACGAAGCACAATTACTTGAAGTGTCTACCATCATGCAACAACAACTACCTCTGGTGAAACCCAACCGTGGCGATGCTTTCTGCCAACTGGTTTTTGATAACGCCGACTTCAACGTCAATACTCTAGGTGGTCGAGGGACTTTTCGTGCCATGGGTGGAATAATATGCATAACCCCATAAGATATTCATATTCAAACATCTTTATTCATCATAAGTCATGTACATTGGTGGTACAGTGAATAGTGTCAGAATACTTAAAATAAAAATACTATATCTATGTATGGGAGGTGGAATACTCCTCAAAAGAATATAATGCTAAATTTATTAAATCATCTTTTAGAATTTTCTTGAATTTAGATAGGTTTGTTTCTTTTTTTATCAATTCAGGGACAAATTTTAGAAACTCGTTACCAGCGTATGAGGGTTTTTTTTCTTCAAAAAATTGTAATTTGTGAGGCTGGACAAACTCTCTTCTCCTCCTGAAATTATAAGAATGTACTGAATTTATTACTTGCTCAGATTCATTTTTTTTTTTGCAATAAGAATTGTTTCATAAATATATTGCCCATAAACTGTAAAAATTTGTAATTTCTTAAAATGTTCTTTTGCCGAATCATCTCTTTTAAGCTTAAGCATAATTCTGATAGCCTCTTTTTGCCGCTTCAGAATGCTATCCATATTAAATTTTTTTGTTGACCCATATAATGCTAATCCGAATGAAAGATGAGAGTGGATGTGAGCAAAATATATACTTTTTAGGGTTTTCAAATTACAATAAAAGGACATATTTGACAATGCATAAATTCCGGAGTTAGTTTTGGTCAAAACTTTCTGTGTGTGTTTATCCCAATTCAAATTTTCATCTATTGTTAAACCCAGAAAGTTGATCAGATTTTCCTTTTGAATGTTATTTGAGTTGTAAATTATTGTTGGCTCTTTTGTAATTTTGTTCTGAGCTGTTCTGAAATTTATAAATTTAGTTTTTTGTGAATTTAATAATAAGTTATGATTGTAGAAATAGTTTCCAATATTCTCTAATTCTACATATGTAAAAATTTCAGTTTCTTCTGGAGATTTAGATGATACAATCAAATTAGAATCATCAGCGTAAAGACATAATATAGAATTTTGCTTGTAGGTTAAATTATCTTCCATGCCCTTAAGGTAACAGAAAAAAAGCAAAGGCCCCAAAATTGAACCTTGTGGGACCCCAAATTTAATTGGTTGATAAGTTGATGATGATTTGATAATTCTATTATGATTTGTCAAATGGGTAATTTCCACAAATTGAGATCTATTTGTCAAATAGGAAGAAAACCAGTTAAGAGCTCTTTTAGATATTCCAATTATTTTAAGTTTTTCTAGTAATTTACTATGTTTTACACTATCAAATGCTTTAGAAAGGTCCATAAATATGCCAATTGTATAATGTCCTTTGTCTACTGAATCAATGACTGATTCGATAAAAGAAACAGCTGCACTAACACGAACAGAAACAGCTGCACTACAAGATGCCTACTAAACGAGCAAAGCTCCAGTAATAAATTTTCTAATATGTTAGTTATTTAGTTTATTTTAGGGTGACCCGGGGCAATTCTGGCAGCCAGACGTGAACCTTAACTTTAACTGCTTGTACCGCGGTGAACATATTTTTCATTTTATTTTGACAATTACCATAGTAATTCTATGTTATTCCTCTAGTGTTTTCATATATTTAGACAACAATCTCAAACTCCCCTTAAGGGGGTTTGAGGTTTTTTTTTTGGAGTGTCAGATGCCAGAATTGCCCCAACCTTGGGGCAATTATAGCAATACCTTATATTTTCCTTATTGTTTAAATTGCTCTGACATTGGGGCAATCATGGCATAGGCCTAATTTAGCTGTTTAAGATGGTGTTTTAATTTTTGTTCTATCTCTATTTATAAGGAAGTTGTGAATAAACCGGTAAGACAGTACAAGCGTACAAGGGCCTTAACCTCAAAACTTCTAGCAACAATAAACAATAAAAATAATCAGGCTGCCATAGAGTAATCTAAGCAAAAGGTGTTTACAAAGCCATCCAAATGAACTGAAATGAAACATATTACACATAACACACGTTGTTATACAATTTATTCTTTAATTTATACATTATTTGTATAAAGATATATAGCTGCCATAATTGCCCCGGGTTCTTTGCCACAATTGCCCCATAGCATATGAAAATGGGGCAATTATAGCACCCATTTAAATTTAAATATCTTAAAGGGATAACTGCTATTACTATTTTTGTTCATGAAGTTTTAAGTCTGAACAATTATCTTTGAGTATAAAAAAAAATAAAATATAAAATTCATAGGGGAAAAAAAATTAGCCGTGTGCGATGTTTCGATATCCTCGGGCTGTGGAAGAAAGTACTTTTTTAATCGCTAATAAAAATTACTACAAACATTTTATTTTTACAAAAATGCTTTCCTATATATAGGAGGTATATGCTGAAATAACAAATATTGCTTCACTGATCTGTAAAGCTGAAATTTAAAAAAAATATAGGCCATTGCTATAATTGCCCCGTGCCAGAATTGCCCCGGGTCACCCTAATTCTATTAGCCATTAGTTTAGGCCTACTTATTTATTAAACGTTTATTATTACAGTATTTGATATTATTTTGTTTAAATAAATGAATCTTTAAAAATGTACTTGCTGTGTTGGTGGGTTGTTTTAAATTTAACACCTCTCACCAGTGTATTTGTAAGGGAGGAATATAGTACCTGCATCATGAGCATTGCACTGTTACATGTAGTAAGTACAGTAAGTATGGTTTCATTAACTGAAAATTAAACCGAAAACTGAAAGTTAATTTGTTAATTTTTAGGTCACAAAAGCGAAAAAAAAGACCCATTCTTTTAATTTGTTTTGTTTGTTTTTCAGCCCCACATCAAACGGTTGACCTAAAGAATAGAAGCATTTTGTAGGTAATTAAATGCTCTATACATGTGATTGGGATACTTGTTATCCTAGAATATTTCATAACTGAATTACAGCGATCTAAAGAACGAGATTTGGCAAAATAACAAAAAAAATTACGTTTTATTGTAAAATAATTTGAATATTTTCGTATCCATAAGTCTTAGAACCAAATTGTTATAGGTTATATTATAGGAAATTTAATTGTCTACAACATTGCAATTACATATTTTTCGCTAAAACGCACCAAAACGGAGATATAGGCGAAAATCTCTAGAAAGTACCGATTTTTTAGATTTTTCAATATGGCGGCGGGCGCGGAGGGGGTAGAATTGTACATTTTGCGGTTTTAACACCTACTTACCATCCTAGACAACATATAAAAAATTTAGACTTACCGGACCGTTTGTAAGTCAACATACCTCTATTCACTGGACTAATAGGGAAGTAGCTATTACCGTAGGTGGCACGGTAAGGCCTAGACGCGGGACCGGTTTACTTTTTCATTTTGATGTCCCCAGAGGCCAAAAATACCATTCGTTCAAATTTTTATATATGTATATATATATATATATATATATAGACTTATATATATATACACGTCCGTGAACGCGATAACTTGAGTAATTTTTGTCCGATTTTGATGAAATTTGGTTTAGTAAAGCGGGATAAACTTGAATGAGTCCGCAAACCAGCATGATCGGACCATGGGAACGGGCTTTACGGGGGGTTTTATGGGGTAAAAATTGGTTTTTCTCACTTTTGACCCTCAAAACACAAAATTTCCCAATTTCTCTTTATAGACTTTTTTAAAGAGCTTTAAAAAACAATTAATTTAGTATAAAAGTATTTTTGTTCGGTTAATAGTAACGGAGAAAATTTAAAAAATTGTAAATTTAAAATTCCCATGTTATTCTTATGGAGAATATTGTCAAATGTTGTAGTTTGCTTGTTTATGGATATATTTTTGTATTTTGATCAAATTTATTTATTTTGTACTAAGCTATCAATATTTTACAAAAAACACACTTCATTAGTTTCCTTGTAGCAGCAAACCTAGGTACTCCTTAAACCTAATGTTATTAAAATATATTTAATTGAAAATCAATTAAGACAATGGAAATTCGCTTAGTCGGCAAGTTTGCTGCGGCGGGGGTATTTATTTCATGGTCTTGTTTCCATGTTTCATGAAAATGTTTGAAATACTTTCGACCTTGATTATGACTCGCCTCATTCTGGTTCCTCGGATCAGTCCTTCCAAGGATGTCAAGTGTCGAGGATGTCATTTTAGCCGTGGCGGCGTGTTAACAGATTCTCTGTTAAATTTAATTATGAGGTTCCTCATCTTATTTTGGACCTCTGCCTTGCTTAAGTTCATTTCCCGTGAAATGTCATTCCACGCATAGTTTTTTTGTTTTTGTTTTAATAGTTAGAAATTAATTGTTTGATTTCACAGCACTTGCTGTTCTCTGTACAAGCTATGAAAATTATTGTCATCTCCCCACTCCATCTCACTCAGTAGATTTTCCATCACTCACAACACGCACGACACGAGATAAGTCACAACAAACACGAGGTAGCTAGTAGCATAGATAAAAGAAGTGAACATAAATGGAGTAGTGTCTACTCCTTTTATCTATGCTAGTAGCAGTACAAACAGGGTTAATATCACTGAGTCAAGACACATGGTGGTGCGAGTGATCAAGTGAGAGTAGAGGTGGCAGCGTAGGGTATGGCGGAGAAATGTTTCTGTTTCGTGTTTCAACGGCTCATAGTGACCGAAACTACTGTAGCCTAGCCTAGTATTGCAAACAAAGAGTTTGCAACTCCCTTTGATCTTTACCGAACTTCAAGTGGAAACAACAATTTCTGTTGCAAACACTGAAAAACTGCAGCGAAATGTTTTGTAAAAAAATGCGCGTTTTTAGAAATTAATGTTTGCAATTTCTATTTGCAGCTCATGTTTCAAACTCCGCTGTAAACGCGGCTTTATTTATCAAATGTGTTAAAAAAAAATCCTCAGAAAAATTCCCACTCCAAAAAAAAGAAGCCTACAAAGCCTATTCCTTCTTTATGGCTAAACTTAATTTCTAGGACACTACATGTTAATTTTAATTACGTTCCTAACTTACTGAAAAATCTGAAGAGTAAACTTGACTTACCTGGTTTTTGTTTGTTTAGATGTGCGTCTAAAACATTAGGGTCTAACAAAAATTCAAACCACAAAGTCGTATCTTTTGAAATAGGTACTGTACCGGGCCTCAATAAATCAACATCCATTCTCGGAGCAATTAAGCGTTCACGAATCACTTTTTCGTAAGATATCGTATTTTATTGGTCTAACAAGTTACAAAAAGTGTACCTACACAGAACATAGATGATATCTAAACGTAGTTGCCTAGTTTTTTAACCTCCTGTTCCTCCACTTCCAACAAAAAGTAAACATAACCTCAACCCTCAAAAATCAAGGCTCGGGGCTCGGCTCAACTCACAATTTTTTTTCTATTTTGCCAACAATGGCCGGCTTTTCTCGGTTAAAACTATGCAGCCACGTGGTTCAATATTTTAAATATAACTTTTTAATTTTTGTTGCTTCCTTCAGGTTAGTAATGTTTTTGAAACAGTTTGTTAGTTACTTGGTTAATTGTCAATTATTTTGTTAACATAGTTACTTTCACATGGTTATTATTATTTTGTAATTTGTTTTTCAAAAAGATTGGGAAATTTCTAATGGAATAAAGATGGGATTTTGAGGAAGGTCAGGGTTGGGTTGGGTGTCTTCACTGCTTGGGGTCTATCAAGCAGACTTTCCTAATAGTCGGTTTGGGTAGCAGGAAAATATTTCAGTTCTGGCGGGGAGGATGCAATTTTAGGTGGTTATAGTATTCAAGTTTTTGACCGACCCCAAATTTTTAAGGACCTCGGTCGTCCGTAGTGACGTCATCAAAATGGATGCTGGGTCGCCATGAATTGGCTATAATGATCGAATGCCTGAACCGATTTTTATTAAATTCGGCACACAAGTGCTTGAACCCATTATCTTGGCACAGGTTGTCAATGGTCGAGTTTGATCAAGTCGTTTCAAAATGGCGGCCGTTAATAACTCAAATAATAAAAATGTTTCAGTGTTTTGTGTTCTCAACTCCCTCCAGAGATCTGCAACAACCTATTCAATTTCCTTGCAATCACAGGTTGTGATGCCGTCTCTGCATGTCATAGAATCTCTTAGTGCATAGAATAGGCAAAATATCCCCACCACAGCAAACCTGCAGACTAAGTGAGTTTCCATTACCCTGATTTCATTTTCAATTAAATCAATTTCAATAACATTAAGTTTCATGAGTACATTCCTAGGTTTGCTGCTACAGGGAGGGTAATAAAGTGAGTTTATATCAATATATATAATATTCTCTATTATATATATATAATATATAAAGTATTCTCCGTGATATAACATGGGAATTTTAAATTTATGTACAATGTTTGGAATTTTCTCCGTAACCAATTACCTTATAAACCCCCCCCCCCCCCCGCCAGCAAACCTGCAGACTAAGTGAATTTCCATTTGCCTGAGTGGATTTACTCTAAAATATCTCCTTAAAAATATCATGTTTATTTCCCATTTAAATATCATTGGTTTAACGAGTACTTAGGTTTGCTGCAACAGAGAGGGTAAAAACGTGTTTTTGTGAAATGTAATAGTTTAGTATGAAATTAATTAGTTTAATTAAACATTTTCCAAATTTGATTAAAATATGTTCATAAACAAGCAAAATAACAGTACTGTATACATATTCTCCATAAGAATAACATGGGAATTTTTAATTTACAATTTTTTGGAATTTTCTCCATAACCATTAGCCATATAATGAAACTTCAATATACTAAATTGTTTGTTTTTTTTAAGCTCCACCTTATGGATTGGAAAGAAATTGCTAAATCTTATGTTTTTTGGGTCTAAAATGGGAAAAACCAATTTTCACCCTATAAAACCCCCCATAAATTCCCATAAGTTCCCATAATCCGGTCATGCTGGTTTGCATAAAAAAATTAATTGGTATCTTCTACCTTTACATAAATGCCAAGTTTCATAAAAGTTCAGTCAAAATTATCAAAGGATAAAATGTTAATGAAAAACATACAAAATGGTGGATCTGGTAACAAAGCGATTTTGTAAAAAAATGTGTTCCTTATTTTATTTTTATTTTGATCCAATGAATCATTTCGTAAATAGTGTCCCTACCTTTTTTGAACACTGTATATGTGTGTCCGTTAGCAAAAATTAATTTACAATTTTTTGGAATTTTCTCCATAACCATTAGCCATATAATGAAACTTCAATATACTAAATTGTTTGTTTTTTTTAAGCTCCACCTTATGGATTGGAAAGAAATTGCTAAATCTTATGTTTTTTGGGTCTAAAATGGGAAAAACCAATTTTCACCCTATAAAACCCCCCATAAATTCCCATAAGTTCCCATAATCCGGTCATGCTGGTTTGCATAAAAAAATTAATTGGTATCTTCTACCTTTACATAAATGCCAAGTTTCATAAAAGTTCAGTCAAAATTATCAAAGGATAAAATGTTAATGAAAAACATACAAAATGGTGGATCTGGTAACAAAGCGATTTTGTAAAAAAATGTGTTCCTTATTTTATTTTTATTTTGATCCAATGAATCATTTCGTAAATAGTGTCCCTACCTTTTTTGAACACTGTATATGTGTGTCCGTTAGCAAAAATTATCAGATTTTAATGAAATTTGGTGAAAACATGTAAACCTACGTTTCTTCAAACAAGTTGGCAAACCAGCGTGGTCGAACCATGGGAACAGGGTTTTTGGAGTGATTTAAGGGGTAAAAATGTTTGACCCTCAGAACGTGAAATTCCCTAATTTATCTATAAACTATTTTGAAGAGCTTAATCAAACAAATAATTTAGTGCAATTGGCTACAAAGAAAATTCCAAACATTGTAAATTTTAAATTTCCATGTTATTATTACGTAGAGTACATAAACTGTTGTAGTTTGCTTGTTTATGATATTATTTTAATGAAACTTGGCAAATTACTTATTTGAAACTAAGCTTTTAATATATTAATAAATACTCGCTTTTATTACTCTCCCTGTAGCAGCAAACCTAGGTACTCATGAAACCTAATGTTATTATAATTGATTTAATTGAAAATCAAATCAGGGAAATGGAAACTCACTTAATCTGCAGGTTTGCTGTGATGGGGGTATTTTCTATTAAATGAAGGGACGGCATCAAAACTTGTGATTGCAAGGAAAAAGAATAGGTTACCGCTGATCTCTGGAGGGAATTGAGAACAAAAAACACTGAAACATTTTTATTATTTTAGCTATTAACGGCCGCCATTTTGAAACAACTTGATCAAACTCGACCATTGACAACCTGTGCCAAGATAATGTGTTCAAGCAATGATGACATATATAATTATTATTGATTTTTAAAATAATTAATTGTTGCTTAGTTACTAAGTTTTATGTAGGATATTGAAATGTTTTTAAAGAGTTATAGTTTAAATAAAAAAATATCATTTAAGAATAAACTGTTGTTTTAGTAAAATATATTTATTTTTTTCTTTTTCAAAGATTTTTAAAATTTATTATTATTATTTTTACTTGAAACATGTTTATTACAATAGGAAATTTAATTTGGATTAATTTACATACAACTTTTATCTATTTAAGTTAAAAGCCAATTTTTTACTTAAACACTGCAAATTAGCCATTTTTTAATGGATTCTAAAGGCTATGAACTCAAAACCAAGTCTGCAATGGGTTAATATAGGTTTTTAAACGAGAAAATCTCAAAAGTTGCAATAACTTTTGAACTGTACTTTTTACAGCAATAACGGTTATACCACCGTGTTCAGAGTCAAAAGGAGTATAACATATAACATTTTAATCAAAATTGTTCAGGCCTTATTATATATTATATTATATATTCTTATAGAAAATCACAATTAAAAATCCAAATGAAAAAAACACCAGTAGAGACTATGGATTAGTTTAGTACCCAACCTAAACACCAAATTTCATCAAAATCAGATCACAGATGTGGTCTGTAGCTGTGTGCAGTGTGCACATCCCCACATGCAAACAGACATCACTTCGAAAACACTTTTTTTGGGATCAGGGGGATCAAAACGGATATATCCACCCAAAACTCAAACTGGAAAATGTTTACATAAAAAATTCTTTCACCATATAATTTGTGGGGAAAGTATAATTTACGTCAAAATTTACAATTTGGAGTACGTAAAGTTTGAGATATTTACCTAAATTGCCCCTTAATACACTTGAGTTTTTTAAAGATTAATAACATTTGTTTGAAGCTCTTTCTGAAATTAAGAAAATACAATAAGGCAAATACAATTTTATTAACCCAGAATGGATTTTTTCATTCTCAAAACTAACACAACACATAGCCTATTAAACACTAAACAGCTTAATTAAATTGTCACAGTATGACAATTTGTTCCAAAGAACCAAATGACCTAGGCATAATTATTTAGGAGAGCCCATATACTCGCAAAAATGATTATCATAATACCGGTTTCTATGAATCAAGTATACAGGGTGGTAAAAAAGTCCCAGGACAGTTAAATATTTTAAAAGATAATGTAGATAGAGCTACAATACTTGGTACAAAGTTACAGGGCATAAAACTCTATTTAACACATATTCAGTGATCCAATAACTCTTTAGGGGGACGGCCCACAAGGAGTCGGAAGAAAATCTTAAACAGAAGCATAGGTCAATATGCACATCGAATTAAAGGTCTTTTTTAGTAGAATACAATGCCGCAAACCGCGCTTCAAAAGGTTGATCCTGCGCAAAATGACAGTTGTTCAAAGATTCATTTAATTTGCATTGCTATTATACGCTTACTCCTCAGGGGGCACAGCCCTAGGAATCGGAAGAAAATTTTTAACGTAAGCATAGGTCGATATGCACATCAAATTAAAGGTCTTCACTAGTAGATTACGATGCCGTAAATTCAAGCTCAAAAGAATGCCTGAGTAAAAAATGGCAGTCGTTCAAAGATTCAAAATGGCGGATTCAAGAAATCTTTGAACATCTACCATTTTGCGCAGGATCAACCTTTTGAAGTGCAATTTGCGGCATTGTATTCTACTTAAAAAGACCTTTAATTTTATGTGCATATTGATCTATGCTTCTGTTTAAGATTTTCTTCCGACTCCTTATGGGCCGTCCCCCTGAAGAGTTATTGGATCACTGAATATGTGTTAAATAGAGTTTTATGCCCTGTAACTTTGTACCAAGTATTGTAGCTCTATCTACATTATCTTTTAAAATGTTTAACTGTCCTGGGACTTTTTTACCACCCTGTATATCATAATCAACAAACCTAAACAACCTACAGTATAAGTCAATGAGATTATTTTAGAATGATTTTATAATGAACGGTAAAAACAAACTCAAACTGCAGATAAAATTTAATAAACAAACCATAATCCTTTGACAGGAGTTGGCAGGGAGTTGTTCTCATTGTCAAACATGATAGGAGTCAGAAAGTGTAAATACAAATAAATAAACTATTAGCTGTACTTTCTTTATACTTTCTTATGAAATGGCGACCATACTATGTAGGTATTTTAAGCCAAGTATGAATGGAGATGAGTGTAGGATGAGTGGCGCGATCTTGTAGTCTTGTTAGTGACTTAGGCCGACATCCCTTAGACACAGCTGTTAATTAATAGCCCAAACAGCTAATGGCAACTAAGGGACCTACAGTTTATAGTGGAATCCGAACCACATTTTTTCCTTGGTATATACGAATTGGTCTAATTATCAGGATAGTACTGCGGATAGTAGTAGTACTCACTAGTGCGGACGTTAATCCACACCAGGGAGTATCCCATCCACAGTGCTTGCCTATAAATATCCACAATCCGTGACCTCCAAGTAGCTGGATTACAGTGTATATTTTATAGCCATTATAAAATGATTTATTTATTAAGATAAAATGTCAAATGGGATTTCGATTGCATAATTTTTTTTTTTAAGAGGTTGGCGGCCTCTTTTAACCTTGCATTTGCCCGTCCACATAGACTAAGTGCCCGTGCGTGGAGCGTTTACAGCAAAGCAAGGAGTGAGCCGGTACAGTACAAAGGTGAACTGTACTGATAAATTTTAGTGGCAGTGACCAGGATCCGAACCCACGACATCGCTGCCTTGGGCCCAAAGTCTGCGACGCTACTGACTGAGCCACCGACCATTGGGCTAATTACCCCAGTAATAAATTAAGGCAGTCATAAAAATTATCTGATAAATCTTGTATGTGCTTCTCACCAACCCCTTGCCACTTGAATCCCCCCAAAAAATCTGATGCCGCAACTTGCGACATCAAACCCCCCTGCTGGGGACAAAATAGTTCTCGGGTCTAGGTCATACCATAAGCCTGTTATTAGCGTGTTCCCAATATGAGAAATTCGTTAAAACGTTTAAATTAATCAGTACTCATTTGAATTCAAAATGTTTTAATAATTTAAAAGTTCACAAAAATAAATGACGGTTCAACAACTACAGTCTAGTCTTATTAGAAAAGTAACAAACACATTAGTAAGAACTACAACTTTTACAAAAAAAAACTCATTACAAAAATAACATCAATTTTTAGAATTACAACTAAAAAGATGTGGAATAAATTAGAAACAACTCCAACAATATTTACAAGAAGTTACAATAAGAAACACTTTATGGTTTAACATTGGAAGAACAAAGCAAGTTAAACGTTCTACTAACAGTATTGTCTCATTAAAAACATTTCACTACTACAATTTCAAATTCAATATATTAAAATAACATTATGTCTATCCTAAAATTTATGTTACCCAATAAAATATGAAGCTTAAGTCATTCATTGTTCATAACAAATGTACATTTAGTTAAGTTTGTGGTTAAAATTAAAGAACATTAGTTACAATATCTCTCCTCCCATCCGTCAGACTTTGATTGTAACGATAACGACGGGTAGCGTAAGTGCACTTGTCTTGTAAGCCACCGAACATCCTACATCACCTGAAAATAAGTAAATAATTACAGACAGAACACAATTTTAGAATTAATCTACATAAATTAATATGAATATATATGTGTAAAATAATTCAATTCTCACATGGGTAAATAAATACAAATAGAACTTTTTGTAAACCTGTGTGGTAAAGGCGCGTTTAACCAATAGCGAGAGAGTTACTATTCCAGTATCGAATGACGGATCAAATTCCAGCAGCGTTTACATTTTTTTTTTGTTACTGGAATAATAATAGCAGTCACGAGTCATGTAGTTGTAAGGTGAAAGTTAAGTATTCATAATCAGCGATTACATTGGTCTTATGTGATCACTTTGTATTAATATGTTTATGTTTAGTATGTATAATGGTGGAGCGAGCTGGTCTAGTGGTTAGAGCGTGGGACTCCGGTTCCTATGGTCCCGTGTTCAAATCCCGCCAAATCACCAATGGATTTTATCTAAGTGATAATGCCGTAACCCCTAGGTCTAGCCTGAAGTAATGTGAAAAACAATTCCGGACTCGTGCCTAGCGTCCTAGGACAAAAAAAAGTATGTATAATGAGTGAGCCTATTCAAAACACATTCAAATTAAAATAATATATAATGTAGCAGAAGTTTTAAAAATATTTGATAAATTGGTGATGTGTCAATACCAAAATTTATCGATTCACGATACCGTTAAAAAAAATAAATTTTACATACATAATCACTAAACTTAGCCATCACTGAACAGTAAACACAAAATCTATAAACAAACATCCCTACGTTTTCACAAACTGGGCTTCACAAAGAAATCGTATGTCTATGATACCCTACTTGGGGGACCTACGGTTACACGAGCGTGCGATCATTTCCTGACATGTTCGAAAGTAACTCGAACGACAAAATGTCATTCGTGCTCGCATTCCACTACTAGCTTGCAAGTGGATTTGTGGTTAACGCACAGGAGGAATGCGAGCTGTACTCTTATGCGAGCTCTAATTAATGTAAATGCTTAATACTACAATGATGCTATTGATTATAGAAACTAAGCAAATTTCTATAATAATTATGGGAAATACACCCAACACCCCTCCCTGTACCCCTGTTGTAGGTCTAACAATTTATTTTTATAACTTTAAGATCGTACCATGTTGAAAACATGGGCTGAGGGTACTACAGTAGAATTCCAATTATCTGGATCAATTAGGACTGGACCCCATTCAGAAAAAAACAAATCTAGATAGTTGGATTTTTCTAGAAAAATAGATTTTAGATGGCAGAAGACATAGCCACTAGGCAGATAACTCAACGCCTGCAGATTGATATGACTCATTACACGATTGGGGCTTATTAATTTTTGAGACATGAAAAAAACTTCAATGACCTAATTTTTGGCCAATTCTATTAATATTTTAAAAACCTTGAGATGATCTGGACGATTGTAATGCAGATGATCCACATAAAACAAACGTTCTGATGTTTAGGTGGAGATCTACTGAAGTTATTAAGACGGAGAAGTTTTTTATAAAATAACAAACCATTCCTGTTTGTATATCAATTCCTTTATAATTAATAAGACAGGCAATAATCTATGCAATTTTAAGAATCTACCAAATTGAAAGAACAAAAAGAGTTTTAGGAGAACTATTCAACTATTAGAGGTTGGCGGCCTCTTTTAATCTTGAATTTGCCTGTCAACAAGTGTGTCAGCACTGTGCGTGGAGCATATGCATCAAAGCAAGGAGTGGTACAGCAGAAGAGTGAATAGGCCTAGTACAATCTAGGTTTAGGTCTCCCATCTTCATTTAACATTAGAACGATGAAAGGAGTTTCTCCCAGACATCGGTAGGAACATTTAGGAGAAATTACGGGTTAAGACGCTTATTTAATTACCAAAGCTTAGCATTAACTTACTGAAGTGAGAGTTTTCGGTCGTTAGAGGGTCGCAAAGGTCTAGAAGCTCGAGTAGCTTCAGGGAATCTCTCGTGGTATCTTTCCAGTCTAAGGTATTTCACTGTCACTAACTTGCCTGAAAAAAAAACCATTCCTCATATAGTTTTTACTGACATATTTTCAATTGTTTACACTTAACTAAAATACAGAAACAAACTCAGATGGTTGACCAGTTACATTACCAGCTAAGCTAACAAACAATAATCATTAATTTTTTGTTATAGACAAAAAAGATTGCATTACAAAAATGTCAGTGAAAAAAGTGAAACAGTCAACAAATTTAAAATGTTGTCAACTTACACAATGAAACGTACAATTTCAAACTGTCAATGATTAGGAATTCAAGTAAAACAAGTATTATGAAAAGGTTAAAATTCTTCTGCTCCTAAATTGGACTACGCGTTTCAATGTATATACATCATCATCAGGTCACAGCTTGAAGAAATGTTATACATGCTTATTGTAAACGTTGACACGATCAACTCAACAATGGTATAAATTTCTTCAAGTTGTGACCTGATGATGGATGTTTATACATCGAAACACGTAGTCCAATATATGAGCAGAATAATTACTTGGTAGTAACATGCATTTTAACATTTTTACAATATTTGCCAATGTGATCCACAATAAACAACACAGCATGAAGATGAAATCATTGCCTAACTTGAAATTCTGATATGCTATGAATTAAGTTTCCCCAGGAGGAACTCAATGTCTGAGTACAGAACATGGATACCATCAGTTTTGGTCCAAATTTGATTAGTTTACTTTTAGTTTGTTTGACACATCCAAGAAGTTTGTTGAGATGCAGATTCTTAAACCGCTCTGTGAAAGATAAAATGCCTAACACGAGTACCTGAGTAAACATGAAGGATGAGTGTAGAATGAAGGGAGATTTATTGTGTTTACTTTGTATGAATAAGACCGTATGTTTTTTTTTACCGGGACCTATGGTCTCCATGAAAAAGCCTTATGATCAAGAATGCTAGGTGCAGTTTCAAACTATCAAAAAGCAGACTATTACGAGGATTGAACCAGATGTTAGTTAGGTTTGTTCAATAAGTTAAGACAACAATCCTAAATGTTAAGAGCTAAGCCTCGGATTCAGTAGAATCTTTAGACCAGTTGGTTGATAAAATTGTAGGGATGGACGGGATTGAATTTTTAGTTCGGGACGGGACGGGACGGGATTTTTATTTCCTTCCCGATTTTCGGGACGGGACGGGACGGGATTTTTTTCTGTGCATAAAAAGAAAGTACTGTATTGCAGTTACCAAAAAAAGACATACAAAATCAATTTTTACCATTTGTGGCACTGATCTATAAAAACCAAAAAATGGGTAACAATTTACAGGTACCTATATAGGTCTCGCCACCCTAAGTTGAGGCAGCCCAGACGGACGGGCAGGGTCATTATCGGCCGGTCCCGCCCGACCCATTATAATCCGATTAGTGACACTTCCGTGAACGCTCTAGTTCCATAGTTTTCATTAACAAAGTTAAAAACCGATGTATAAATTTAGTCTTTTACATTTATAACGTCGATTTAACAAACATTTCCGTTTTTGTCCCATCAAAATTGGACAATGTTTACGGTTTTTGGATTTTGGGATCTACACTACTTTGTTTTTTGTTTATAGCTCACAAACCGTAAACATTGTCCGATTTTGATGGGACAAAAACGGAAATGTTTGGTAATCGACGTTATTAATGTAAAAGACTAAATTTATACATCGGTTTTTAACTTTGTTAATGACAATTATGGAACTAGAGCGTTCACGGAAGTGTCACTAATCGGATTATTAAGGGTCGGGTGGGACCGGCCGATAATGACCCTGCCCGTCCGTCTGGGCTGCCTCAACTTAGGGTGGCGAGACCTATAGTAACTTGTGACTCGCGGGTCACGGGGTGATCGTATGTATGACTCACGGTTACGGCGAGATCGTCGTCATGATTCGCGATCACGGCGCGATCGTCGGTATGACTCGCGGTCACGACACGATCGTCGTCATGACTCGCGGCCACGGCGCGAACATCGGTAGGACTCCGTGGTCACGGCGCGATCGTCGGTTTGACTCGCGGTCACGGCGCGATCGTCGGTATGACTCCGCGGTCACGGGGTTATCGTCGGTATGACTCGCGGTCACGGCGCGATCGTCGGTATGACTCGCGATCACGGCTCGATCGTCAGCATGACTCCGCGGTCACGGCGCGATCGTCGTCATGACTCGCGGTCACGGCATGATCGTCGGTATGACTTGCGGTCACGGCGCGATCGTCGGTATGACTCGCGATCACGGCTCGATCGTCAGCATGACTCCGTGGTCACGGCGCGATCGTCGTCATGACTCGCGGTCAAGGCGCGATCGTCAGTATGACTCGCGGTCACGGGGTTATCGTCGGTATGACTCGCGGTCACGGCGCGATCGTCGGTATGACTCGCGATCACGGCTCGATCGTCAGCATGACTCCGCGGTCACGGCGCGATCGTCGTCATGACTCGCGGTCACGGCATGATCGTCGGTATGACTTGCGGTCACGGCGCGATCGTCGGTATGACTCGCGATCACGGCTCGATCGTCAGCATGACTCCGTGGTCACGGCGCGATCGTCGTCATGACTCGCGGTCAAGGCGCGATCGTCAGTATGACTCGCGGTCACGGCGCGATCGTCGGTAGGACTCCGCGGTCACGGCGCGATCGTCGGTATGACTTCGTCTCCTGCGTTCGCGGACCTATCGCTCGCAATAACGGCGTTATCGGCACTCGCGAAGCGGAAAAATCGCCGACGATCGGACCAAATCCCGTCCCGAAAAATTCCCGAGTCAAATGTAATCCCGTCCCGATAATCGGGAATATTTTTTTCCCGAAAAATTCCCGAAATTTCGGGACCCGTCCATCTCTATAAAATTGTTCTGCATTTTATGACGTGCTATCTTTATCTCTAGCTATAGGCCTACTCACTATCAAACCAGGATCCGTGGAGGGCTCTGTAGGCGCGGCCAGCCTCCTGAGGAGAGGCACACTTGACATACACACATCCTTCGTTGGAATTCTTGTCTACAGCGATGTGCAGCACATTCACTCCCTCACACTTCTCTAATATGGCGTCTTGTACACGGGTCATCCAGTCTTCTCCTACCTCTCTGTAAAACATTATTTATTAGCTATACAACAAAGATGATGTCGCATTTAATATTTTATAGTACAACCTGGAGAGGCTATTTTTATTATGGCAAGCTAAACTGTAAATTTAAAACACAGATTTTAAGAAATCTGGCAGTTTTTGATAAATAAGTTATAAAGGATCAGGTTTCATGCAATGAAATGGTATCTACATTAACCAAAACCATGTTAAGGATTATTGCAGTCCTTTGTTAGGGTCAGCTAAATCTACATATTATGTACATTTGAGAAATGTGAACATTGAAATTTATTGTGATCATAGAGAGCAAAAAATATTTCCGATAAACCTATCATAATAATTTTTTTATAAGTAAAGGGGGTATATCCCTATGTCGGTATTGAATCAAGAATATGTCTATAGTATTCCTGGATACGTAGATTATCTTGAGCAAAATTTCAGGTGATTTGGTCCGAGTGGTTTTAGCTTTCAGATAGAAGGACAAAAATCTGAACATTCACAAAACCATCAACACATAAAAGTACTATTTATAATATTACTCACACATCAGTGTCAAACATATGACGGATCTTGAGACACGGAGTCGGGCTGATAGGTAGAGAGTTTACACTTCCTTCCATTGTCTCAAACGCTTGTCCTTGCCAGACCTTGCGTTTACTGAAAATTCAACAGTCATCAGGAAGAGAAAGATACTACACAATTGAATTAAATCTGTTTTTCATTCCGACTAAAGACAAAAATGCTTCCAGAAATATTAAACTGTTGAAATTAAAAGTAGGTATATTAGCTTTGACTATTATTAGGTTTCAGCATACAAAGTCAATGGCAATAATTGTTTTCATAAAAAAAAACTTGAAATCATTATACTTTGAGGATAGATCAATTGATGGGCCTCTAAGTTGAGTCCAAGTATGTGAACCGTATCTTATTGTGCATTACTTTGAGGCTTCAAAAAAAAAAGAAGGTTGCGATAAATAAATAAAATAAGGTTATAAGGTTGCGATGGAATGGAAATCATATCTCTGCTGGAAGTGCAGTTGTATATTAAAGTGGATAATACCGTGGAACCTCGATAAAAAGAGCAACAATAACAAGTCAACCCCTGATGAGTGATTTTTTCAAATTCCATTGAATTTATTTGGGCCCAAACCCAAATTTGATTGCAAATCTCAATATCGATAAGAATTCAAACTTGATAGCAAGTCTTGTTCAATAATCCCAGCGAGTTTTGTTACAGAAGTTCTACAGTAAATAAGTAAGATTTGGGATTTTTTTAAGTATTTAGATTTTTCTTTACTTTGTCTCAATTGTACTAAGACAGTATTTAGACTTTGTCAATGATATGCCGATCACCACTGTCACAGAGACCGTAACATGTGCTTACGGTTGTTCCTGCGGTTGGGGGAGACAATTACCAGTGTCACCAAGACTGCAGGACATGCTCAAGTATGTTGCCCCGCTCGCGGGAGACAATTACCTATTTCAAGGAGATTGCAAGTTATGCTCCTCCCAATATTCGACCATGGCTTGGTCCTGTTGTTCGGATATGAGGAGTTCTACTATATATTTCTTATATTTACTAAATAAGTAAACCGATATGATTTTGTAATTAATATTATTTTTAGTCATTACAAATCAATGAAATACAACAAAAATTAACATAAATGAAATAAAAATAAATATTTGTTCTTTCTCTGACACCAAATAATCTCTTCCAGGGACTTTTTTCTTCTTATTTGGGTTAATCCAAATGATCCAACATCCTAAAAACAAAATTTTACTGAATTTAACAGTGGTAATCAGTTGGGAAAAATAAAACCAACTACAACAATATTTCCTAGTCAAAAGCAAGTTGTAACTCAACTATTTTTTTTTTACATGTTAGAGAGTGACATCCTCTTTTGGTCTGATTAGATTGGCACTATTAGCATTGACGTGTATAGTCAATGCTATTAGTAACTAACTCTAGTTATTTTGAATAAATTTAACCAAAATAATTATGACAGTGTCTTTTCCCTGGTAAAAAAGTCAAGATTCTTCAAAAAGGTTGAGCTCTTAATTTTTTACTACTAGGGAATAGATGGAGGCATGAATAGTTTTAACATGAATTAAGGTATAAGAGATATTTGAACTTGAACTTGATGAATAGTCAAACTAGCCAAATGTTGGAGTTAACCCAAGTATAAGATGATTCCATACCCGTTGGGTTTGGGGCCAGGGAGCCACCGCCACACACGAAACTCTTCTCCCGCCACCTGCTGTACCTCCGTCCGTACTCGGGAGTCATTCTCCTCCAGATAAGAGACAGCAGCGTCCCACACAGCGGCCATCTCTGTGCAGACAAACAACGGTCAAACAAGAAGAAAATTTAGTATATTGGCACACAAACTTTAAAACTGTTTTAACCTAACAGGTAAAACTGTTTATAGACCATTGTTCGTCTAACAGTATTATAACAAAAGAATAAGGAGCACACTGTCAAATTTAACACAAAATAGGAAAAGAAATTAAATGGTCAACATCAACTACTCCAAAGCACACCAATCATGAAGTATATCAAACCACTCTTTTTTTACAATAGGTTAAATGATAAAGTTTCTGGTTCTTGAAGTTAACAAATGAAAGAGTTTATGTATGATTTGCTACAATCAACTTACAGCTTACAGCTATCTATATTATTAAAAGACTTTGTTGGATTTTTGTGTGCAGCAAATCGACTCCTAAATATTTATATTAATAGTCTTATTGTTTTAGTGTTTTATTGTGTTGTTCAAAACCCCAATTTTGTAAGTTTTTTCTCCAGTTTCCCAAGTGTTTCCTAATGTTTATCACATACGTCAACTATGAAATAACGAACAGCTGTTAGTTTGGATCAAGGTTATTTTTCCGATCACGTTTTGAAAGATAATCCAAACCAAGTGAGATTAAAAAAGTCTTTCCTTGAATTACGGATTTAATTAATCTCAAGTGCAATAATGTGTAACCGTAAATGAAATTAAATAACTAGGCATCAAACAGGCCAGGAACCGGAGATTCTTTGTGTATCAAATTGTTCTTGAGTTTTGATAACCGGGAAAGGGACCTTGATCAGTGTTGTTTAGGGCTGGGAAACTTACATTTTTTAAATCATTGTCGCCAAGCTCACAAAAATTAGGTTTCCACTCATTGAAGGCGCTTACTAATTTGATATGTACTTTGCTATGGTTAAACCGTAGAAAATTCCTTACTTAATTAAATTCTGTATTTTAGTGTGTATGTCTGTTGGTGACACATTAATGTCTTTATTTCTCAGTGTTTCACGAAAAAGACAAGAGCACCTTTGTTAATGAAAATGTGAACCAGAAGAAAGTGTTCATTGGTGAGGTTGAGGTAGTATTTTAACCAGTGACTTCAACTGACTACACTATCCCCGTGCGTAGAACGGGCACACAGCTAGTCTAAGCTATAAAACTCACTGTCTCGCTGATGTGGAGCGATCAACTGGTCCCTGACATGGCTGATGGCAAGGTAGTTGTCTCCTGCACTGCTCTGTTGATGTGTGCTGAGTATCTCAATTATGTTCTCCACCATCTTGAACACCTGTTGGCGATTGCGCTCTTGCCGATCCATCCACCAGTAGCCTGCCTTGACCATACCCAATAGAACACCCAACACTGCAACATGCAGAAAGTAATTTGACTTGTAGTCCGGTTACTTACTAAAACCATTCTAAGTTGCCAGTAAAAATTGTCAACACAACTATAACACAGATAAAAATACTTGATTGATGAACATAACAATTTTAAAATGCTTATGATTGATACTGTAAATAATAGTATTTTCCAGTGTATAAAGGTTCCAGAACAATTTGTAAAATATAATTTGGATGACATGAGCAAATGGACTTTTTTCTCACATTTGAAATCAAGTCAACACCCAGTTCTTGAAGTGTAGAAACCTTGAACTTTTAGGTGTCTATCAAATTATGTTTAGATCAGATTTTCTGAGGTTTTCGTTAATTGGACTATGTTTGGACTATACTTATCCAAGTATTATGACTTGGCTAATTATGTAGCATTTACTCAGGTTAATACAGATTTGGGTATACTGTAATGATTGTCATTTCTCACAACTATATCAGAGACCCATCCTGACGCTGAGCCTTTCTGTACCTAAAGATAACACAAAATCAAGTTGTCAGGTCATTTTTTACCCAGCTGAGTTTTTTAATGTCTTGTTTATTTCATTGTAATTTTTTCCAATTATGGTATAAAGTTTTATCAATTTACATATTCAACTGATGTCACTTTTTGGTGCTTAAATTAAATAATGTATCATTTTTCTTACAGTTACCAGACAAAATGGGCTTCCTTGCACTGTTTATAGCACACAAAATAGCTAATTGATCCATTTCCTTACTTTTGCCGCACACATTTTTTTCCGCACTCCAGTATTACAGCCAAAGAACAGTGTGCTTTTATTAGGCACGTAATACGTGTACCCTTGAAAATAAGTTGGCAACAGTTAAATAAGTTGGCAAGATTTAGATATTACGACTACGATCAGCTAGTGCAATGTTTCCCATTTAGTTCAACGCTTTGATTTAACTTAACCTAAAAACGTGTTGTTATATAGTCCTTGAAAGACTGAATATGCTTTATACTGTAGGAAAAATCAAATTGAATGTGTACTGTAACGTGAGTGCAAAGTGCTACTTAGCACACTAGTTACACAAATAACTATTGCAGCTTTATTCCATCTTGGAAAATTCAGGTGGAAAAAGTGTTTTCCATAAAGCAAACTCCAACAACTAAAATTCAATGTAATGGAATCTGATGAGCTTCCGATAGTTCTTCAACGAGACAAAATGACCATTCTTTTACTTAACACAAAATTTAACCCCTATTACTCCATCATCTTCTCAGCAATAATTTGTTTATATTTAGGTGTGAACCCCATTTCTTTATTAATGATTGCTAATAAGTGACCAAGGCATCCAAGGAGTTAGTGACAGATTTTAAAAAAAATTTGTAAAATAACGTTTATTGTTTGCACCTTTCTTTTCTTCCGACCAGTTTATTCATCTTTTTTATATAGCTACCGAGATGGTATAAATTAGAAGAAACATCCAAACGAACAGGAACCAGGTGGCTAATCAAGAACAAAGTGGTCTTATAAGTTTTGGAACCAGACTATGTATCATCACTGTCACATAGAAATGATGTTGTTCTCATCTGTAGAAAAACCCACATAAGCTAACATTTACAGCTTTCGGTGACTGGAATATCACACTTGTGATTTCACAGTTATGAGTTGCCATTTCCCACCGATTTGCTTATACACTCCTGCTCTTCTCGCTTTGTGTCAGCCTGGATCGAAGGGGTTGTCTATGTTGTGTATTTGAGAATTTAATTATCTCAATTTAACTACAGGCTCAGATTAAAAATCGTACGGTGGCGTCGTCCTGTAATCCAGCTACTAGGAGGTCACGAATTGTGGATATTTATAGGCATGCACTGTGGATGCGATACTCCCTGGTGTGGATTAACGTCCACACTAGTGAGTACTACGACTATCCGCAGTGCTATCCTGATAATTAGACCAATTTGTTAATACAGTACCAAGGCAAAAATGTGGTTCGGATTCCACTATAAACTGTAGGTCCCTTAGTTGCCATTAGCAGTATGGGCTATTAATTAACAGCTGTGTCTAAGGAATATGTCGGCCTTAGTCACTAACAAGACTACAAGATCGCGCCACTCATCCTACACTCATATCCATTCATACTTGGCTTAAAATACCTACCTTTATATGGTCGCCATTTCAAAGATAAAGTATTAAAAGTATTACTACAACTGAGCATTACACTTCTACACCAATGCGTTGTCTCTGGATTTTTAATATTTCTATAGTTAGCCAATTAATACGATTCAAGGAATTGTTTTAATAGTGACTAGCATACATTTAACCCAAATGGGAAGGTAATAGTATATTTCGTACCTAGGGTCTAAAATGAGGTTTTGCCGGCCTGGGATAATTTATTAAGTTCGAGACAAAGTCGAGAACTTAAAACAATAGGGAGCTGCAAAACCCTTTTGGCCTGAGGTATGAATGCAATTTTTCACCACACTGTACAAAATTAGAATATATATACAATAAATGCACACTAACAGTCAACACAACTACAACTTGTGTGAAGAAATATTTAAAGGAATCAGCAAAAATAATATTTTGCAATTGAATTAATGTTTGTAAAACGGCTAAAAACATCATAGTATGGTGTAAAATAAATATAAGCAACAGGGAGATTTCACCCAAATTGAGAAGTGATTCAAAGCAAGTAAAGATAAATGTAATAAGAATTAGGCCTACTGGTGTATTAGTTGATTTGTAGTTAGATACAATGATATGTGTGGCCAAACATTAGACTGGTCCAATGATTACAGTATTCTTTTTCAAAATGTTTGGCAGTATGTCTACTAGTTCTATTTATTCATTTTTTATGTTCAGGATTTCTACTGGGACAGTAGTTGAAGATGGCCAAATAATCTAAAACCATTGCACTGGCACAGGTGTTATTTGATTAGTTCTGGTTTTAACCTCCTAGATTGTGTGTTTTAATCTCACTTAACATTTTTCAGAAAGAATCAATCATTTGAGGCTTTGAGGTTAATGTTGCTTTCAAATTTATAAAAATACTAGCTGAACCCGGCAGACGTTGTCTTGCCTTTGACTATTTATAATCCTGCGGGCTTTGCCCCGTTTAACTTCTTAATTTTCAAGATGATCTCGTTCGCATGGCTCAATCACGTCCCTGTCACTCTCTGAATTTAATAATACATTGATTTTATTAATGTTATTAATTGGCTTTATAAAATATGCAGATTAGTGTAAACACTAAACATCTAACCTTTATTATCAGTATAAATAAGTCACAGCCATAAAATATAATAGAAAACAAATTATTTTGGTTTATACAGTTAGGCCTTCTGATTATTTTGTTTACATATATTTGAGGTAAAAGGAGTACAAAGGTGTATAACAAATATTTGTTATAATGATTTTTTGAATTTGGCAAAGCAATATATGTGCCACCAACATATTTGTGTTTGAAATCTAAACTAGGTATGTTGCAAGAATTAAACGACTGTGTTGATAGGAGTGACCACCTTCTTTTCAAATATTTCTGAAATAGTTATAAAAGTATCTGAATTTTTCACTAACCAATTTATCTTGTTGTTCTGACTTGCCACTTATTTCCTTAGTTGGGAACAGGAAAATAAATTTTGTTTGTGTTGTGGACACAATAACTATAAATCCCAGCGATGAGACAAGGCTTATAATGATGTTGGATTTAAACATTATGTGAGACAAATGAATGGCTTATGCAATGTTTCAATAGCAATGTATTATTCAAATACCTACTTTAATTTTTAATTCAGCCAGTGAAGAACATAACATAATCAATGATAACTTTCTGATGTATGTTTAATTTTTTTACTATGATAACTGATATCTAGATTAGCATGTTGAAAAACCTCTAAATGAGGAAATTGTAATTTCTCAGGAAGATTTTATGGATTTAAAAATAGTAATTAGATACTCAGTTTGTGCAACAGGTACAGCAGTTCCCAAACTGACCCGCCCTACATCTTTGATTTTATTTCATAATCCACACATTGCATAACACTAATTATTAATTACCATAATTTCATTATTATTGTAAGTCTAAGTATGTGAAAGGTCTACAAATTACAGACAACTAACCAGGGTGTCTACTACATTCTGGATAAAAATTCATGGACAATTCCCGTACATTTAAGGACACTTTGCCATAACCTTTGTCGGTGTCATTAGGCCTACCGAATAATTTTCCTGATTTGTCAAACTGTATTAATCTTGTTATTAACTGTAGTTGTACCAGAGAGAAAAGTAAATAATAATAGATAAGAGTTAAAAATTACAAAATAGAAATTTATTGAAAGTAAACAAACATAGGCCTACCTATACTTTAGGTAGGCCTAAAGCTTTTATAGTGTAACAGAGAAACGCAATCATTGTCTCCTGCGATATCGACAAATATCTCCATCCGTCACGTAAACTTCATAACATAGCTTATCCGATCCAGGCGGATTAATTTGGCATGATTCGCCCTGGCACAACGTTAGGTTCTCGACTACTTTTGAAAAAAAAATCTTTAATGCATATTGTTACTCAATTCTTAGTACAAAATCAAGGTATGGTAAGCGGCTATTAATAAGCAATAAGCACAGAGTAAGATTATTGTATTTTCATTTGTAAAGTTAATATCGACACATAGCAAACATTAGTTGTTCATCTTAGGCTCAATTACATTTTCTTAATATATTTTACAGCTCTTTCAAGAATCAAAATACCCAGGCCTAAGCCTAATTATTTAGGAGGGCCCATATAAACTGAGTAACAAACAATGAGGTTATAATAGCAGCAAAGTTACTATCATCATTCTAGTTCATAAGATTTTGATTGCATACAACTCAATAAATAAATATATGGGAAACAAAAAACATTGAAACCTGAATAGCCAACAATATAAGACAAAGATACAGAAAATGCAATGACATAATTTGAAACCAAGCAGGCCTACATAGTGATAAAACATTAATGCAAACAACAATGCTTGTGGTTTTGTCAATTGAAAGATAAAATGTCCATAAAAAAGGGGTTAACTTACAAAATAAGACTGTAGATTATTTACATGTTTAATATGAAACCATAAACAGTTTTATGGCACTAGGCACTGGCCGTGGCAAATTGAATCTTCAAGCCGAAAGTACAAGTAAGAAGTGAAATTTAACAGCCATTATAAAGCTATTATTTTCACGATAAAATAGGTTTGGGATCTAATAATAATTACCCTAGTAATAAAAAAATAAGTTGTAAAGGAATAAAAGTGATATAACTTTTATGAGCTAGCTGCTGAGTCAACAGTTCTTGGAAGTACTTGACTTGACACTTGATTGTCGTGATAAAATATTAATGGGTTTGAGATTGTTAATGGGATTTTTATTGCATAATTACTCTAGTAATAAATTATGAAAATGTAAACAAACATCTGATAAACCTTTTATGTGCTCCTAACCAACTAGCGATCAATAAAATTATGGCCCATTAAAAATTTAAGGACATTGTCTGGCATTTAAGGACAATTCCCGTACATTTCATGGCCAGTAAAAATTTAAGTACAATTCCCGGTTTTCCCGGTTGGTAGACACCCTGACTAACTGAAAGTTGTCAAGATGATGTAGCGTAATTGAAGACACAACATTTAGTCCAAAACAATATTATTTAATAAACTTTTTGAGGACTGAAATTTATTATTGGACTATATCTGGATTGAATATTGACATCTAATGTAGGCGCTTGATATTTTCCACATGTAGTCTATTAATGTAAGCATTTATTTATCAAATACACCGAGTTGAGGATGCACTCTCAATCAAATTCGTTGTCCTTGACACTATTTGATTTTTACAAAACTAGCTTACTGAATTGAAACAATTTTTTCACATTTTGAACTCTCCATGCACCTTTAATGTGTAGCTATCATCCAGATAATGTTTTATACTCATTGCAGTTTGAAGTAGAAAGATAACATGTCGTGATATGTGCTTGTTAATTTGTTTTTTAGCCTATATGAATACTCTTTCAATTTCAGCAAAGTAGGAGTTTGTGGCAGTTTTTTGACCTACTATTGTAAATATCCCTACTTCGAGTCAAGCTCAAAATTCAATAGATATTCAATATCTAGCATTTACTAAGGATAGCGAGAGATGGAGAAGCTTCATACTAGCCAACACTTTATTTGTGAACATAAAAATAAACTATAACTCATAAACTGCCATAAGTGTTTCAGGAAGTTATTTTTTTACAATTTAACTATGCCTACCTATAAATGATACCACAAATTCTCAAGTTTAAAGAATCAAAGTGATTAAATAAACTTTATCCATGCATATACAGTTAATAAAAACTGAGTAGTATCGTTAAAAAATATGTTTACGTACTTATTCCCTTAATACTCACTATTATTCGGGTGCTTACCCACCCGTTTGGGTAGTGGAAAATTACGAGTCCGGATAAAAAAAAAACCTTTAATCTTCGATCGCTTCTCATGACCCATCAAACAAGCTCGTGGGTTGTACATATAGTTACCACTATTGTATCCCATTGGAGACCCAGCTGATCTTAAGTATGCATCAAGGTTTTTATTATATTCCATCAACATTCATTCTTCATTTATCTTAGCAATGGAATTCACTCCCTGGTGTGTCAGTGTCTAATATATTGTAATCAAAGAAGAAATCTTTAAATGTAAAAATATGTATTTATTTTTAAGTACCTACCTCATTAGCGAGATAATAATATATGTAGGAGAATATTATTTATCAGATGAATGAATCATACTGTAAATGTTTTAGAAAGCCTATTTTATTAGTTTGTTAACAATAAAACAGGTAATTTAAGATTCAATAATTTAAGTAAAACACATAGGTTAGCAAATTGACATTAGGTCAACTGCTATATTTATAGAAAAAACGAACAACGGAAATCACCAAACCACACAAACTAAACACCCACCAGTGTACAAAAATGATGTGTAGTTCCCTTATTTAAAAACAATATTGTGTAGTTCCCTTATTTACACCACAAAAAATCCAAATTTCAAAACAAACGGCAGTGTAAATAAACAACTAACGCACACCAACAATTTTGTTTTATTCCCAAAAGTAAAAGTACAATGATATTAAAGCTACAGTGCAACAGATTAAAGCAAATTAAAAACATGCTGTGCAATATTACAACATTTAAAAATGGATAAAACAAAGTATATATTACTAACCGACAACTAAGCGTAATGCCGACCCGACAATTCCGTAGAACACACTGTACAGATAGCAGCCTAGAGGGAGACTGGGGGAGGGGAGGTTGTACTCTCGCACTAGGTTTGTCTCCTTCACCTCCACCCCCCACTGAGGGTTGGCTCCAATCAGCACTCGAATGTTGCCGAAATGTTTCTCAATATGCCATACACTCTAGAACATCAACAAATCACATTACTAATGCTGTACAGATAGCAGCCTAGAGGGAGACTGGGGGAGGGGAGGTTGTACTCTCGCACTAGGTTTGTCTCCTTCACCTCCACCCCCCACTGAGGGTTGGCTCCAATCAGCACTCGAATGTTGCCGAAATGTTTCTCAATATCCCATACACTCTAGAACATCAACAAATCACATTACTAATGCTGTACAGATAGCAGCCTAGAGGGAGACTGGGGAAGGGGAGTTTGTACTCCGCACTAGGTTTGTCTCCTTCACCTCCACCCCCCACTGAGGGTTGGCTCCAATCAGCACTCGAATGTTGCTGAAATGTTTCTCAATCATACAATCATAATCCCATACACTTTAGAACATTAACAAATTACTTCACTAATGCTGTACAGGTAGAAGCCCAGGGGTGACTGGGGGAAGGAGGGTGTACTCTCGCTCTACCTTCTGTCAGTGAAGGAGTTAACAGATACAACCCAAAATTTGTGTTCTTCCCCTAACTCTTGTGTTTTAATCATATGATTATCAATTTGCAGGAGATCAAAATTGTGCTAATCTCTTGCTTTTCTATTACTTAGACCATAATTTGTAATCAGGTTTTACTTTTGTTCGTTAAAATATTTAACACCCCTCCTTACCCTCTCCTTAAAGTATTTTTTGCCTACTTGAAACTTATAGGACTTCTTGCAATAAAACAAATCCTCAAAATCTCAAAGACTCTCCTAGGACGTCTTTTACGTTAGGCCTACAGCTTATAAAAAGAGGCCTGGGGTGCCAAATTTGATTATGAAATTTGAGTAATTTTAAGTAAAGGTGCAGTTTTTTAGGCTAGTATGTAACCTTTGGAGTTTGAGGGAGAAGTTGTGAATGATAAAATAAACAAATATACACAGTAATATTAGGTACCGGTAGCTAAATGAGATAGTTTTTACATACCTCTTGTAGTTTAACCACCAGGAGCTGTGTTATTTGCTCTTCAGATAATGCAGAAGAGATTAAATCACTCCCACAGGCAAACTGTACAGCCTTCTCATTCAACACTTCATAAACTTCTCTGAACATCTTCATTGTTTGCTGGATTTCATTGTTTAAAATGCATGTTGCCTGTAAGAAGAGAAAAGCATCATTCTAATGATGATAAAACTTGAATTCTTAATGATGTCATTGATAAATTTATTATATAAAAGAAATAATATGAGAACACTAAATGAAATGAGAAAAAGGCTAACCAAGAGAAATTTTCAAGCTCGTCAATTTGGGAAAATATTTCAAACAACATTTTTTTCCAAGTGACCAATGGTTATTGTTTCTTTCTACATGTAAATTTTAAAAACTGTCAAACGAGATGAATTCTTTTAACTAAAGAGCTGGAATTTTTAATTTATTGGAACGCCACATAACATGCCACGTATCATGGAACAGGAGAAAAACATGTTGAACACTATTATTAGGTAAGAGGTATAGAAAGGATTTCACATCTCAATGTTCAAGAATTTTGATAACTAAAAAATAAATAACCTTTGTCTACAGTTATCATGGAAAGTAGGATTTTTCTCACTCGTCATGAAGAAAATTTTAAGAATATGGTTTATGGGGGGTGTGACATGAAGTTTTCTCAAAAGTTCATGGGTACTTTTGGCTTTATATATAGATAGATAGATAGATGTGCAATTGTTTTCAATTTATATTGTATATTGTGTATTTAAACTCAATAAAATTTAGGTACTGATTTTAAACTCAAAATAACTATGTTGCACAAATAACTATTACTTACCCCAGGTTTTTCTCCGTGCTTACAAACCGGAAAATTTGTTTCTGAAAAACCATGAAAATGTTAGAATCTCATTTAGCCTACATGTAATGAAAAATATACAAAACCACTAATGGATTTGGATGCAACTAAAAACAAATTTTAAAGCATAAGGACATAAGTTTTATGACTTTTTGTGGGTTAAGAGTCCAATCTGACACACGAAACCCTGCAGTATACTGTAAGGTTTTGTGTTTCTGGTCTCATATTGCACACTTTCCTACTCAGATTAGCACAATATCCTCAAAAAATTATATTTTAGTGTTACACCTGATAGGTAAAATCTTTTCCACACAGACCAACCTGTAGTGGTTATTGGTGTTTCCTTAAAGCGGACATTAAGGTACATTACGCCAACAGCGCAGAAGAAAATAGCGACAATGAATAAGAGCACCATTGACACTGTTGTTGCATTCCGCCAGATCTTCCCCTCCAACGAAGATGTAGCTCCTTTTTTTGAATTCCTGAAAAGTAAAAAGATTGTTTTCCAAGTATTTCTGTCAAATTGATTTCACATGATGCAATTTTGTGAATACAAAATTTAATTATTAGAAGGATCACAAAAACATAGCCTACTCTTATTTTCAATAAAAAAAATTAAACTTGTAACTTTTCTAGTCTTAAAGGTGAAATTCATCAGTGAATACTTTAAGTGATAAAAACTATTCCATAACCATCTTCACTATAAGGGAGTTGGTGTTGTATGTGGCCCCAATATAGGCCTACACTGTTTTGCAAAGGCCTACAAAACAGAGGGCTAAGTGTACTGCACAAGCCAGTTGGTGGCATGGAATATATTTTGACTAGCCTTCACACACAGAACATTCGCCTATCTCCAGGTACCCTCTTCCCCATCTTACCAAAGTATTCCTTGCCATACAAGAATTCGTTAACGCAACTAACACATAAAATGATTATATTGCGGACTCCCTGTCTAAGTTATCAATATTTTCATGTTGGATTATATTTTATATTAAACTTATAAGTCCCAGAACTAAGCATACATAAAAAATAAACAGAAAATAATACAATTGCAACTAAAATTGTAGGTTGAGTTATAAATTAATTACTCAAAGTTAGAAGAATAAAATACCCCTGTCGCAGCTAAACTGCAAACTAAGCGAATTTAAATTTGCCAGATTGGATTTCCATGAGTACCTGGAAGTACCTTCAGGTTTGCTGCTATTTGGTAAAATATTAATAGCTTAGTATAAAATCAAAACAATTTCTTAGTTTTATCAAAATATATCCATGTACAAGCAAACTACAGCAGTTTACTAATATTCCCTAAGAATAACATGGGAATTTTAAATTTTCTGAATTATATCTGTAATTAATACCGTACAATAACACTTATGCTGTTAATTACTTGTTTAAAAAAACTCTTCAAAATTATAAAAGAGAAATTGGGAAAATTCACGTTTTCAGGGTCTAAACCCTATTTTTACCTTTAAAAGACCCATTCCAATGGTCTGATCATGCTGGTTCGCAAACTCATTCAAATTTACCCCGCCTTATAACTTCAAGCCAAATTTAATCAAAATCGGACTGAAATTACTCAAATTATCGTCTTCAAAGACATATAAATTTGATTACTAGCAGAGTACCCGCACTTCGTACGGGGTTGGCATCTATAAGTATAAAAGAGGATGTTTGTATATATATCTATTCGTTTGGCAGTGATAAACTCAGGCACCGCTGAACCGATTGCCACGAAACTTGGTACGTACGTGTAGAATTTCATGGAATAGGTTTAAACACCATCAATTTCGTGATCCGTCCAATCGGCTCCGCCCCAGTGGCTCTGGAGTTTCCCATGTTAACCTTATGAGAAATGGAATTAATGAATCTTAACAGCTGTTTCAATTAAACAAGTTGGTTCTGTTCTATGATGTTCAATAGCATTAAAGTTACAAGGATTACCAACAGGGTGCAGCACTATTATTTCTTTTACATTTATGACAACAGCTAATTTGCAACCAAAAGGTGAGTGAGCGTAGCGAACGAACTTCAACCTGGAGGCGAGTTAGCGTAGCGAACGAGCTAACCTGAAGGCAAGTGAGCGTAGCGAACAAGCTAACCTGAAGGCAAGTGAGCGCAGCGAACGAGCTCCAACCCAAAGGTGAGTGAGCGTAGCGAACGAACTTCAACCAGGACGTGATTGAGCCATGCGAACGAGATCATCTTGAAAATTAAAAAGTTAAACGGGGCAAAGCCCGCGGGTTACAGCTAGTATAAGTATAAAATGCTTATTGCAGTTATACTCGAGCTTTGCGTTTGCAATGGGGGAGGCCACAGTTTAGCCATAATGTTCTACCACTTCACCTAAACAATAGAGATAAAAAATTAATTCGCAAAATATCACAAATAACTCATGAAATTAAAAAGGAAAACATAAATGTAAACAATCCTACTTTGACAGTTCTCATTGCGTGTAACAGCTTTTTGTTGCTGCTTAGTTCAAAGTAGCTGTTTTCATAAATGCAAAAAAAAAAAAAAAAATAGTGCTTCACCCTGGTGGTAAATCTTATCTATAAATTAAAACGAAACAGTGTTTTTTTATTTCACGATTCTGAATCAACCACTCGACGGATTTTCATGATTTTTGTGTTGAAAGAAAGATAATTTTGAGAACTAGGGAATGTCGAAGCCATAAATTTAGTTTAGGGTCCCAGTTTTTTAGAAATTAAGTTTCAATTTTTAAAAAGTCTAGCAGCCGACGCTAAGATTCTAAACTAGCTTTTGGCATAAAATAATTTGTTTAACATAACAGCTGTAAACATTCAGCTTTTGTGTCACAAATTCAGCATTTGGATAAAAATGTAAAGACATACTTAGGGTTGACTTATTTATACTATGTGTAATGCAAATCATTGATACGTTCAATTCTTCTGTAAGAGGATGACAGATTAATTAAATTATACATAGTAAAATACTAGGATGTTCAAATTATTTTTTTTGTAATCTTCAATTTGTTTTAGAGCAATATAATTTGTTTTAACTAACAGCTGGTTAAATATAAACTATGGAACTATGAGGTTATTTTATTTACTCTTATTTTGTCATTGATTATAGGAAATAAGTAAGATTAGTAGAGTTTATTAGACCACAGTTTAAAATAGTTCAGACCAAAATTAATTAAACCACAGTACAAATCGAGGCTCTGTACACGAGTCTTAATAAAAAAGGATAAATGCAAATTATTTTACTAATCCACTTTTCGAGGAAAGAATAGAAAAATAACAATGTTTACATGTTTTAATTCTTCATGGTAGCTTTTTGTTTACAATTTATGTTTGTCTGCTTTAACTTTGTTTGGATTAGGCCCGGAAATATTGATGTCATAAAAAGAAGATCAAGAATATTCAGGAATCACGATTTTAAATTACCACCACAACCTCAGCCGAGTTTTATACAAAGATTGAACATAACGTCAACATTGACCTAGGATACTGCAATTAGACAAACCATCCTTTTATGAAATCGTGTTCAGTGTGGTTACGTTTGGGGGTGCTGATAGGCACCCCCAAACGTGAAAATATCACTTTTATTTCAACTATGAATATATTGTAGTTTAAATTAACTAATATGGGAAATTACGATGTACACTTATTCAATGAGGGTGGGTAATTATTAAGGATAGAACTGATAGTGGTATGGATAAAAACATTGACAATTACGTCATTAGCTTTACTAGCGTGTTTACTTTTTATATTCCTGCTACATGTGACCAGTTCTTTTAGTAATCGTGAGTTCTTTTTTTCAAATGAATGTTATTTGAACCAAACAGCTGTTTCAAAACAAACTGTTATTGTTTTTACTTTTCTTTGTTTACACTCATTTATTTAGCTATTAATGCAGTGAAATTGATATAAAGGATAGGTGTGACGATTTATGTGTACTGTGAATTTTATTGGATATTATCGTTTTATTTTAGGTCGTTTCTATTCAGACCTACTGGAAATTGTGTATAGTAGTTGTATTGTGGTGATAATAATTATGGAAGAGGCAGGTATGCTATGGAAGGTGGTATCGTTGACTAAGTCTATACACTCCTCAATTGACTGTTACTCTCTCTACTGTAGGCTACTTATAATCAGTGTGCGTCTGTGCGAATCGGCTGCAAATCTCACTTCAACGCTTTTAACATCGTAAAAATTGCAGAATTGCTGTTTTATTGTAAAATTATCGTATTTAAAATGCATATCGTATAGGCCTATGATGGAATAAAAACATATTTGGTTACACAACATTTGTTTACAAGATGGTTTTTCACATGAAAACTGCAAGAAACTTTGTCTTTGTATGTGTAAACTAGCTGATCTGAATTGTACACTGTTTTAACTGACTACTGAATTCCCGTACGTAGGACGGGCTAACACCTCGTAACTTTTTAATGCTTTTTCGTATCATAGAACCAACTGTTTTAGTTGAAACAGCTGACTAAATTCTTTAATTCCTTTTAAATGTGATTACTCTTAAGGTTAATATGGGGAACAACAGAGCCACTGGGGTGGAGCCCAAAAGGATTTTTGAGATAAGAATATTCCTATATGTTAATCGGGAATGTGAGGTATCATCATGAAAAATTTCAGCCCAATCTGTCCAGTAGTTAATGCGTGATTGAACTTCAAACAAACAAACAAACAAACAAATAAACAAACACACAAACTTTCAAATTTATAATATTAGTAAGATTTAATAATACCGACTGATACAACCAACGGTTAAAAAGACCGTGCCTGTATAGGCCTACTTCCACTGATCCACTATTTTAAGTAGCCTAGAAAACAATTTCCTACCATTGGCTCTGATGTGCAAATATGCGTGTTGAACTTGAGTCTTCGTCATCACTTTCCTTAACGTCCAGCAAGCGAGGGGGAAGTCCTGAGCCTGAAATGATGCAGAGTATTTATGTACAAAGATGCAAATTTTTCTAAGTTGCCATATTTTGGCTTAGCAACTCAAAATATACACCTGGGGCCACCGTTTCATAAAAATACTAGTCTAGTATTTACTAGTCTATGGACTAATCTATGGACTAGTAATACTAGTGTATTATACAATTCTACGTTTTATCTATTGCGGTTTTAAAAATACAGATTTGTTTCAAGACTTAATTTACACACTGTATATGGCCTATATATATGAATTTGAACGGATGGTGTTTTGGCCTCTAGGGACCTCAAAACAAAAAAGTAAATCGTTGCCGGGTCAAGGTCTTACCATGAGTAACTTACGGTAATAGCTTATTCCCTATATGGAAAACTCGTCAATATATCAAGTTGGAAATATCGATATATATATGTACCAACACAAATTATTTGAAAGGCAGAAAAAATCACTGTAATAAGCTAAGCCTGTTTATATTATTATAAGAATACACTTAAGTGCACAGTAGGGCCTAATTAATATTAGTTTATAAAGAAAACATTATTTTTGTCGTAAAAGAAAATAAGTTACCTATTCAAAGCTGTAGCTTAAGTATTATTTTTTACTTTATGATATAACAATAAATGGTAGCCTACAAATATTCATAGTATACATATTTCTAAACAAGTAGGCCTAGGCCTATACAGTGTGTAAATTAAGTATGGAAACAAATCTGTATTTTTAAAACCGAAATAGATAGAAATATTCTATTTGTGGCAATAATAGTTAACAAAGATTCCGCAATTTTTCACATGAAAAATATTTTTTTACCCCCCTAACAGGGTAGGTGGTAGGGGGTGACTTATTTTTTTCAAATAGCAACCCCTATGGAGTGACCCCTCATTTTGAAGGGTTTGTCAAAAGAAACACAATGACGCAAATCCGAGGTGAATATCTCACTCCTAGCTAACATGGCGGATATTCCAAAATGGGCTTTTTTTTACAAAAATTAAATTTTTCATTACCCACCATTTAGGCTAGGGGTGAAATATCTACCTCGGGTTTGCGTCATTCTTTTTCTTTTAACAAACCCTTCAAAATGAGGGGTCACTCAATAGGGGTTGTTGTTGAAAAAAATAAGTCACTCCCACCCCCTACCCTGTTAAAGGGGTTGAAAAAATATTGTTGATTAAAAAAATTGCGGAACCTATGTCAACAATCAATTCCACAAACAGAATATTTCTATCTATTTCGGTTTTAAAAATACAGATTTCTTTCCATTATTTGTGAAATTGGTGCTTTTCACGTACAATAAATCAAATTTTGGAATATCCGCCATTTGGGCTAGGAGTGAGATATTCACCTCGGATTTGCGTCATTGTGTTTCTTTTGACAAACTCTTCAAAATGAGGGGTCACTCAATAGGGGTTGCTATTTGAAAAAAATAAGTCACCCCCTACCACCTACCCTGTTAGGGGGGTAAAAAAATATTTTTCATGTGAAAAATTGCGGAATCTTTGTTAACTATTATTGCCACAAATAGAATATTTCTATCTATTTCGGTTTTAAAAATACAGATTTGTTTCCATACTTAATTTACACACTGTATATAGGCCTTTGTATATAGAAATAATAAATAGGCCTGGTACTTAAAGGTTCCATAAGCATTTTAGACAAAAGACGGCAAGTAGCCGGTCAAGGTCAATTGACAAGTCGCTTGGTCTCAAGCGTTTCGTTAACACTGAAAAGCAAGTGACATTTCATAATCACACATTTTACCACAAATAATAATCATTTAGCCTACCCATAATTTACGAGTATCCTACGGTAAATCTTTTTGTTTTATTGTTACAATATCGGTGCTAGGATTTATTGAACATGAGTAATGAATGACAAGGCAAACTCACAATCGTCTCGCGCATAAATTTTCATTCAAATTGTAATGACAATAAAATTGATCTTAAGAATCGTTCACAGGCCTAATATGAAAATGAAAGTTTAGAATCTCATCGTTCGAATGGTATCAAAATTATTTGGTTATAGAATCATTCTAAATGAGTTATAAGCTGTTTAAAAGAAAGTGACACTATATGACGATTTTTGTCATATGAGGTATTTTGGAAGCACAGGCATAAGTTATGACAAAAATCGTCATGTTGCTAGTCCTAGGATTAATGTTTTTGTTCTTGTTTTGGAAATTATATCTATGAGGGTGACCAAGAGTTCAATAGTAATTTATATATCATTAGAAACTAGATTTTTAACTGAAAATAATGGTGCAAAAATTTTTTTGCTGCCACAAAAACTGAATTTACTAAGATTTTTTGAAGTTGTTAACTGTAATGCCTCTTGTCGGCTGGTCTCTGTAGCCATTACTGTGAAGTGAATTGACTGACTAGTGACTAGACTAACACAAACATGAACGTTTGAAATTAAAAGGATTGTCTAGGGAAGAAGAAACCAAAGATGACAAAGAGTAAGTTTATACAAAGAGGTAACTTAGAGGCATTTGTAAATTCAACTGACCGTTGATTATGAACTGCTCCAGTTTTTATTTAGACATGTGAGTTTGGTAGGTTGGGTGTTTTTTTAAATCTCATATTTTTGTAGTTAGGCCTACCGTATAACTCAGCCTACATTTCCAGATGTTTTCATTTTTTTAAACACAATATAGAATCGGGACATAACTTATGCTTAGGCCTAATAAAACACTAATAACAAATGACACTGTGTTTAAAGCCTTTTTTAAATTAAGCCTAAGATTAAAAAGATAAAATAATGATCCTTCTTTGTTTAAGATAAAAATAATCAAGTAGGCCTAAAACTAAGTTTGGGTGTAAAGTTAAAGTTTCTTAACTGGGATATACCCGAATAGGCCTATCTATTGAAAATATATACATTAGTAAACCTTTATTTATTCAATTTACTCATCAGCAAGTCTTAGTCCATTTTCTTAAATACCCTAGTTAAAAATATCAATTAGCCCAACTTTATAATCGATCATTTCAATCGAAATTAGGGTAAGCTCAAGCCAATTGGATGAATGATCTAATAGCTAATAACCTCGCAAGGCCCGCTGCACATTGGAGCGAGACGAGGTTCAGGCTAGATGCAGGCGGGAGCAAGGACTTTTTTGTGTCACCGCACATTTAAGCGAGGCGAACAGAGGTTTCCTAGCTTTGGCCCTACTTTCGCTAGTAGAGGAAGATTTTTTTGACCTCAACTGATTCTGATTGTGAGTTGAATAGTAGTTTAATTTTACTCTATTCGCTATCCGAAAAAATAAAAATGTTTTAGGAAAAAGTGATTAGGCCTACCTACATAAAAACATATTAGGCCATGGAGAGTATGTTTTAACTACTGAACTGACAGACCAGTCTATTAGAGAATATTTTCGTGTGAACAAACAACAGTTTGATGATATCCATCATTTTATTGAAAAGTGGCATCAGGTAACGAAAAGGAATGCAATGCTCAACAACATATAAGTTAGCCATCTGAATTAAATACTCCATTACTATATATCTTTCACTCACAAAACACTAGAAAACCAACGCAGGCGCAAACAACGCCTAACTTACATCGCCGCGGAGGTCTGACAGACGATCAATGTGCGGTGCTCCATTTAAACATGTATATTACAGAATCATCTGTGCCTCGCCTCGCTCCAATGTGCAGTGGGTCTAAAAGCCTGATAGGCCTAAGTTAGGCTAATTGGAAAAACTAAGTTAGTTAACCTTATGTAACAATGCGTTGGGGATTTGGTTAAATGTCAACTCAAATTGTATCAAGAACCTAACCTAACTTAACCCAATGCCTTACCAGTAAGAAAACTGTACCCCTAAGTTTACATAACATCCAATTAACCCTCCCAGTGTTACTTGACGAAAATTCGACAAGCAGCACACTTTGTGTAGTGTTACTTGTCGATTTTTCGACACGCAGACATCGTTTACGGCGAAGGCTCTATGACTGACTGATTCGGATTGAACTGGATCGAGTTGGGTATCGTTCTTTCCGTTATATTCTAAGCTTTCTCCAGAGGTCTGTCTCAGCGCTGTATGTTCTCCGAGCCGATCGTAATTGTAGCAGACAGCTGACGTTCGTATTTGTAAGCAGCTTGGTTATCCTCGGACCGATGACTGATGTGTTTTATTACGTTTATCATTGTTTTAGTGTTAAAAATCAAAAGTAGTGATATACGTGGTGCATTATAAGAAGATTTTAAGTGATTTTGAAGGGCTGGTTGATGATCCTGAAGAAGTAGGTAGTGATATTGATGTAAATTATCAGCCAGATTCCTAGCTATGGTTAGGCTATGCATTCTTAGCTAAACGCAATGTACTGAAATCTGTTTTTCACTCATAACTTATTTATTTGATAACTTACCTCACTATATGATTATATATTTGTAATCCTCATAAAATTTAGAACAAAGTGGCTATTTTCAAATATTTATAGGCCTATAATTTATACAATTTCATTGAGCGCGAACTTATTTTTTTTTTTCAATTTTTCCAAAATAATTTTTTTTACCTAAAAATATTTTTGAAACAAATATTCCTTATGTTTCATGTATGATATTGAAGCCCATGATTTTCCAAACAAAATGGTATATAGAACATTAGAATTAACATTGTTTTAAGCTTCTCAGATCCGTTTTAATAAAACCTTGCAAATGCGCCAAAAATAGGTGGACATTAAGGCCTAAAATATTGACACTTGGAGGGTTAAAAGAAAAAAGTAGGGCTTAACTTGATATTGTTTACGGTAGGCCTACTCTCTTAGGGGAAAATTTAAAAATTAAATAGGCCTACCGGTACCTAAGTTTAAATAACTTACCTAGCCTGATTTGATTTGAGAACTCAGGCACATAATTTAATTCAGCTTTCAAGAGGGTAACTTATTAGACTGTTGAAGCTTGATATTAAATACGCAGAGGATAGGCCTACGCGTCCGGTAACCTGACATGGATTAGGCGTCCGGCAGTAAACTTACATAACTAACCTAGCCTACTGTCATAACCTAACCTAGCCAACCAAATTGCTGATAATAAAACAATCAAATGAAGGTTAAATTTTGTTCATAAAATAAAGTTATAAATGCTAAAAATTCTAACAAAAGATGTAGGCCTACAGTTAAGAAGAAATGGCATTCAAAGCAAAATCTTTGACAAAAAGTTAAAGTTACCAATATTTGAACCAGGGACCTCTTTTATATCAGCCGAGCACTCTATCCTCTACTCCACGAACCCCGGTGGCTGTGCATCGTTTCGTTGTGGTAATGGAGTTCCGGGCCCTCACAACCCGGTGACGTCACTGCCAGACCCCTAATCCACGTCCGGACCGGACGTGTCTGCTCCATGATTATAGTAATTTAATTGGACCAAGGGTAGGTTTAAACTAGGGAGGATAGGCTAGCCTAACTTACTTACCTAATAGGCCTAGGGTAGGCCAGTAACTTACATTAACTTATAGCCTAGGCTACCATAACTTGGCGTTTGAACATACAAAATGAAAAATATATAGCATAGGCCTACGGCATGGGCAATCTACAAAATAAAATAACACGTTAACTTAACCCAATTGTTTGTAAGTTATGCCTAGGTAGCCTTGTTAAGTTATTGACGGTGACTTTACCTGATTTGTTGGCTGAAGCTGCAGCTAGACGTCGTACAAAATCTGAGCTGAATGGTGAACTTTGGCTATTATTATCAGTGTTGACAACGCTCTTGGGTGAAAATCTTGGGTAATCATTACCAGAAGTAAAAGACTGCGGTTGAAACCTTGATCTCGTTTTGGATGCAACAGTAGAACCACCAATGCTTGGTATGTAAGATGAGTAAGAATTCTTAGTTTTGCTGGGAGACGGATGGGTGCTTTCAACTTCATCAATACCATCCGTGTCAGATCCAGTATCAAATGCATCTTGTTTCTGAGTACTAAATCTAGATTGAAAATTTGTTGAAAAAGAACTAAAAGCAGAATTATTATTGCGCCTATGATTGTCAGGAGATGTTTTGTGATTGATAGGCGCAATTACATTTTTGGGAGAGTATTTATTCGCTGAAGACCTAGAACCAGATATTAGTTCTGAAGAATTAAATGTGCTACTAGCCGAGGGAGTGGGAAAGTCTGAATTGACACTTTCGTCATCTAGCCCTAGATTTATGGTATCATCTTCTAAATCTTGTGATCTGCGGCTTAGTGATCTACGTTTCACTGTAGTAGGCTTCTGAGCATTCTTGGGAGGAGGCGGCGGCATAGAACGCCGGTTGCGAGTGTTCGAAACGCTGTCGTCTTCACTCTCATCTGAACTATACTTAGTTAAACTTGAACGATCTTTCTTTAAACTCCCAGGAGATTTACCTTCTTCCATAAGATGTTTAAGTTTCTTGAGTAATACCTTCCGTGTAGTGGCCGTAATAGGACCAACAGGGTATCCCAACTGTGCCAGTTTAGTGCGAATTTCGCCATCGGTTAGGTTTTCTAAGGACGACATGACTGATTAATTTATAAATTGAATTCAGAGCCTACTATAAAACACCTCAAGTAAACATAACACCAATTCGATCTTCTTGCACTAGTAGGCCTATTTAAGAAAAGTAAGGTTTGTTACTGATTACTGGCAATGGCAATGGCAACTGGCATAACGAAAAACGAAGGAGCCGAAACGACGAAACGAGAGATGAATGGAAACAAGAAACAAGAAGAAAAGAAACAAAGTGAAGCGGTAAGCGGTAGGCCGGTAGGGAGCGTAGGGAGTGGAGAGCAGGCAGGCAAGAGGCAATAATTATTATAGATAATTGATTTCACTTGATCTTGACATTTATTTTATAAGCAACAAAGCAACATATATCACGAAGGACCCCTGCTATTGAATCGGCGAAGAACAGTGAAGGGTGATAGCCTTTTAGAAGGAAAATATGATAATCTGACGTGGTACTCACCTGTTTCTTTTTTATGAACTTGTGATGGATTGAACAAGCAAGCCAAGCTGCGTAAAGATAATGATGAATTGTTGTGTTGAGTGTACGTGTGTTTATTCTCCAGTGACATTTCATAAGAGATGTCACGGGAGAATAAATGTTTTGTGGATGTGCCTGGAATTGTACCCGTCTGCTCCGAAGTCTACTGGGACGCTAACCACTAAGCTAGCAGCACCCAACAAGTGGAATTAGTATATTAATTGCTCAGTGTAAAAGCATTTTACTAACCAATCAATCTCGGGTAACTTAAAGTCCTCCTTAATATGGATATGACGGAATCCATGGAGACGGATGATCACCTCGACAGAATGAGCCAGGGCCACCTTTAACTCCAGGACGCGGCATGGTAGAATTGGCAACATCGCAAGTAGTGCTGTTTATACCCAGACGTTCCTTAAGCTAACATGGAAGACAGTTTTGACACCCATTCATTCAATTGCGTATTACTGTATTAATTTAAAGTTATGATCATAAATTTAATAAAAAACTAGGAGCTCGCCCTGTGGTCGAAAACTCAACCAAATAAAGTATGTATTGTACAAACTTCTCTATTTTTACCCCACACTATAAATAAACGTGTGATTGGAATTTCTTCAATTTGTTTCGATTTTCTGTTGTTATTTCGTCACCAACATGGCAACCCATAAGGCTCATATTAATTGTTTTTATTTCAAATTTATTTGTTGTGCTTATTTTTGAGCCTATTTAATTTATAAAGGGATTCCTGACATCTACAAATAGTTTTCTAAAAATATGCGTAAATTAATTTTCCCTGCGATGCACATAGCCAGGAGCTGAGAAAAAATGTTTTCAATAAACATTCTTGTCTTGTCATATACAGAGTGTCCCACGAGAGGTGTCTTAAATTGATTACGAAAAAACTACTTAACTTACAAAGATGAAATAAAATTATTTCCCGCTAAATCAACCCCAAGGAATAATGTAAAAATATTAGTTTAACTTTTTCCAATACAGGGGGGTGTGCCAAAAACTGAGGGTCACCCGGTCACTAGTTCGAATCTCTGAATTTTCAAATGTAAACATAGACATGGGCCATTTGATAATCAATGGCAACAGCAAGGCAGGCTACGTCGTCGTATACTGTACTGTGGTGGAAACAAGAGTTTTTTAGTTTTTTTTTTAACCAGAACCACCTTCTCTTTTTGCTGCTATACTGTACAAAGAGGAAATAGGAGGATCTAAATTTACGCGGGAAAAACGAAACATACATGTATTTAACCGTCGTGAAGTTAGCGGCTCTTTTCATCGGCGCTTTTTCGGTTTGTAATAGATGTGGGTTGGTACTCCTGCGGACGCCACAAACGTGTTTTGCGGGGATGTCGGAAACACAATTCAATGACACTACGGTGCGAAATGATGTTTTTATATTTATATAATGTCAATTATACATTGATAAAACGTGTATACAAGTTAATACTAATTAATTGACCTATTTTAAAAGGCATATTTGAGACCGTAGTGTACATTATACGTAGCTATGGCTTAACATAACGCGATCAATTAAAACTCCGAACATAAAAAGTGCATAATCTTTTTTCCCAAGCCCATCACATCAACTTTGAGCTATTCTATTGGTAATATACAATGTGTAGAATATTCAGTATAAATATGATTGAGGCAGTCCAGTGAATTACGAAGCTATAAGGCAAAATGTATATGGTTGATAGTAACTCGTATCAGGAAAAAGTGCACAATCTTTTTCCTAAGCCCATCACATCAACTTTGAGGTATTCTAATGGTAATGTACAATGTGTAGAATACTCAGTATAAATATGATTGAGGCAGTCCAGTAAATTACGAAGTTATATGGCAAAATGTATATGGTTGATAGGAACTCGCATCAGGAAAAGTGCACAATCTTTTTCCTGCGCCCATCACATCAACTTTGAGGTATTCTAATGGTAATATACAATGTGTAGAATACTCAGTATAAATATGATTGCGGCAGTCCAGTGAATTACGAAGTTATATGGCAAAATGTATATAGTTGATAGGAACTCGCATCAGGAAAAGTGCACAATCTTTTTCCTAAGCCCATCACATCAATTTTGAGGTATTCTAATGGTAATATACAATGTGTAGAACACTCAGTAAAAATATGATTGAGGCAGTCCAGTAAATTACGAAGCTATATGGCAAAATGTATATGGTTGATAGGAACTCGCATCAGGAAAAGTGCACAATCTTTTTCCTAAGCCCATCACATCAACTTTGATGTATTCTAATGCTAATATACAATGTATAGAATAATCAGTATGAGTATGATTGCGGCAGTCCAGTGAATTACGAAGCTATAAGACAAAATCTATATGGTTGATAGGAATTTGCGTCAGGAAAAGTGCACAATCTTTTTCCTAAGCCCATCACATCAATTTTGAGGTATTCTAATGGTAATATACAATGTTTAGAATAATCAGTATGAGTATGATTGCGGCAGTCCAGTGAATTACGAAGTTATATGGCAAAATCTATATGGTTGATAGGAATTTGCGTCAGGAAAAGTGCACAATATTTTTCCTAAGCCCATCACATTAACTTTGAGGTATTCTAATGGTAATGTACAATGTGTAGAATATTCAGTATGAGTATGATTGCGGCAGTCCTGTAAATTACGAAGTTATATGGCAAAATGTATATGGTTGATAGGAACTCACATCAGGAAAAGTGCAAAATCTTTTTCCTGAGCCCATCACATCAATTTTGAGGTATTCTAATGGTAATATACAATGTGTAGAATACTCAGTATAAATATGATTGCGGCAGTCCAGTGAATTACGAAGTTATATGGCAAAATGTATATGGTTGATAGGAACTCGCATCAGGAAAAGTGCACAATCTTTTTCCTAAGCCCATCACATCAACTTTGAGGTATTCTAATGGTAATATACAATGTGTAGAACACTCAGTATAAATATGATTGAGGCAGTCCAGTAAATTACGAAGCTATATATCAAAATGTATATGGTTGATAGGAACTCGCATCAGGAAAAGTGCACAATCCTTTTCCTGAGCCCATCACATCAACTTTGAGGTATTCTAATGGTAATATACAATGTGTAGAATACTCAGTATAAATATGATTGCGGCAGTCCAGTGAATTACGAAGTTATATGGCAAAATGTATATGGTTGATAGGAACTCGCGCATCAGGAAAAGTGCACAATCTTTTTCCTAAGCCCATCACATCAACTTTGAGGTATTCTAATGCTAATATACAATGTATAGAATAATCAGTATGAGTATGCTTGCGGCAGTCCAGTGAATTACGAAGCTATAAGGCAAAATCTATATGGTTGATAGGAATTTGCGTCAGGAAAAGTGCACAATCTTTTTCCTAAGCCCATCACATCAATTTTGAGGTATTCTAATGGTAATATACAATGTGTAGAATACTCAGGGTAAATATGATTGCGGCAGTCCAGTGTTTTACGAAGCTATAAGGCAAAATCTATATGGTTTATAGGAATTTGCGTCAGGAAAAGTTTCGGTTTGTAATAGATGTGGGTTGGTACGCCTGCGGACGCCACAAACGTGTTTTGCAGGGATGACGGAAACACAAATCAATGACAATACGGTGCGAAATGATGTTTTTATATTTATATAATGTCAATTATACATTGGTTGATAGGAATTTGCGTCAGGAAAAGTGCACAATCTTTTTCCTAAGCCCATCACATCAATTTTGAGGTATTCTAATGGTAATATACAATGTTTAGAATAATCAGTATGAGTATGATTGCGGCAGTCCAGTGAATTACGAAGTTATATGGCAAAATCTATATGGTTGATAGGAATTTGCGTCAGGAAAAGTGCACAATCTTTTTCCTAAGCCCATCACATCAACTTTGATGTATTCTAATGCTAATATACAATGTATAGAATAATCAGTATGAGTATGATTGCGGCAGTCCAGTGAATTACGAAGCTATAAGACAAAATCTATATGGTTGATAGGAATTTGCGTCAGGAAAAGTGCACAATCTTTTTCCTAAGCCCATCACATCAATTTTGAGGTATTCTAATGGTAATATACAATGTTTAGAATAATCAGTATGAGTATGATTGCGGCAGTCCAGTGAATTACGAAGTTATATGGCAAAATCTATATGGTTGATAGGAATTTGCGTCAGGAAAAGTGCACAATATTTTTCCTAAGCCCATCACATTAACTTTGAGGTATTCTAATGGTAATGTACAATGTGTAGAATATTCAGTATGAGTATGATTGCGGCAGTCCTGTAAATTACGAAGTTATATGGCAAAATGTATATGGTTGATAGGAACTCACATCAGGAAAAGTGCAAAATCTTTTTCCTGAGCCCATCACATCAATTTTGAGGTATTCTAATGGTAATATACAATGTGTAGAATACTCAGTATAAATATGATTGCGGCAGTCCAGTGAATTACGAAGTTATATGGCAAAATGTATATGGTTGATAGGAACTCGCATCAGGAAAAGTGCACAATCTTTTTCCTAAGCCCATCACATCAACTTTGAGGTATTCTAATGGTAATATACAATGTGTAGAACACTCAGTATAAATATGATTGAGGCAGTCCAGTAAATTACGAAGCTATATATCAAAATGTATATGGTTGATAGGAACTCGCATCAGGAAAAGTGCACAATCCTTTTCCTGAGCCCATCACATCAACTTTGAGGTATTCTAATGGTAATATACAATGTGTAGAATACTCAGTATAAATATGATTGCGGCAGTCCAGTGAATTACGAAGTTATATGGCAAAATGTATATGGTTGATAGGAACTCGCGCATCAGGAAAAGTGCACAATCTTTTTCCTAAGCCCATCACATCAACTTTGAGGTATTCTAATGCTAATATACAATGTATAGAATAATCAGTATGAGTATGCTTGCGGCAGTCCAGTGAATTACGAAGCTATAAGGCAAAATCTATATGGTTGATAGGAATTTGCGTCAGGAAAAGTGCACAATCTTTTTCCTAAGCCCATCACATCAATTTTGAGGTATTCTAATGGTAATATACAATGTGTAGAATACTCAGGGTAAATATGATTGCGGCAGTCCAGTGAATTACGAAGCTATAAGGCAAAATCTATATGGTTTATAGGAATTTGCGTCAGGAAAAGTTTCGGTTTGTAATAGATGTGGGTTGGTACGCCTGCGGACGCCACAAACGTGTTTTGCAGGGATGACGGAAACACAAATCAATGACAATACGGTGCGAAATGATGTTTTTATATTTATATAATGTCAATTATACATTGGTTGATAGGAATTTGCGTCAGGAAAAGTGCACAATCTTTTTCCTAAGCCCATCACATCAATTTTGAGGTATTCTAATGGTAATATACAATGTTTAGAATAATCAGTATGAGTATGATTGCGGCAGTCCAGTGAATTACGAAGTTATATGGCAAAATCTATATGGTTGATAGGAATTTGCGTCAGGAAAAGTGCACAATATTTTTCCTAAGCCCATCACATTAACTTTGAGGTATTCTAATGGTAATGTACAATGTGTAGAATATTCAGTATGAGTATGATTGCGGCAGTCCTGTAAATTACGAAGTTATATGGCAAAATGTATATGGTTGATAGGAACTCGCATCAGAAAAAGTGCACAATCTTTTTCCTAAGCCCATCATATCAACTTTGAGGTATTCTAATGGTAATATACAATGTGTAGAACACTCAGTATAAATATGATTGAGGCAGTCCAGTAAATTACGAAGCTATATGGCAAAATGTATATGATTGATAGGAACTCGCATCAGGAAAAGTGCACAATCCTTTTCCTGAGCCCATCACATCAACTTTGAGGTATTCTAATGGTAATATACAATGTGTAGAATACTCAGGGTAAATATGATTGCGGCAGTCCAGTGAATTACGAAGCTATAAGGCAAAATCTATATGGTTTATAGGAATTTGCGTCAGGAAAAGTTTCGGTTTGTAATAGATGTGGGTTGGTACGCCTGCGGACGCCACAAACGTGTTTTGCAGGGATGACGGAAACACAAATCAATGACAATACGGTGCGAAATGATGTTTTTATATTTATATAATGTCAATTATACATTGGTTGATAGGAATTTGCGTCAGGAAAAGTGCACAATCTTTTATTCCTAAGTCCATCACATCAACTTTGAGGTATTCTAATGGTAATATACAATGTGTAGAATAGTCAGTATAAATATGATTGAGGCAGACAAGTAAATTACGAAGTTATCTGGCAAAATGTATATGGTTGACCTAACTATTCAATAATCATGCTCTAACCACACGATCACCGGCGATAGGATAGATGAATACCCATACATCTATCCTCTCGCCTGTGATCGTGTGGTTCATTGAGGTAAGTAAGTGAGTTTACTTTACTCAAGGAAGCCTTAAATGTCTAATGGTAGTCCATCATAATATTATTATGGTATAACGTCTTATTCGTCTGTTGTTTATAACATATTACCATAAACTAACAAACTTAGCGTATGGAAAAAGATTTAATTCAACCAAGGTCAGGGGCTTCATAAGGAAGTGTTGAAATTGAAAACGGCGCCACGCCCGGCTTGGAATTTCTCCCCGAGACTACAAAAAAAGTATGAAATACATGGGCTGACGGGGCCGTCTCACAGCTTTGATCTAGCGCTGACCGACATGGTTTCGCTCCCGTCCCTACTTTCTCTCCCTATAGTGTCACCGTGCGAACACCTGTTAACAACCAACCCTTAAGGAAAACCCGAGACAGCGGCATCTCTTTAACGTTCGTTGACCTTCGTAGCTGCTAGCCAAGAATTTACAACCCCAGACATATTTCGGCGTTTTCCAAAGACGACCTCCTTAGCTCTCAGTCCATCAGAAGAGGTCGGTAACAAGGTTATAAATATAAATTCACATTGATTTATTCGTCACTACAGTTTTTGCAATCATGACAAAATAATAGAATATTTTGTCGGTTTTCCCAATTTGAATACATTTGTCCAGTCTCTGTACGATCAAACTCGTATTTAACTGTAATCAAATAAAAACAAAACTAATTCATTTATTTAAATTCAATCAAGTCGTTTTATTTAGGTTAGTGAACACCAACATCACTTCGTATATAAACCACGTTTAGGGCTCAGGATTCAGAATAGTAACTAATATATAAACTAACTTAAAAGGTTTTGACGAAAACAATGCCAACGTAACTTTTGCCGGTAGCAATAGGCTGCGTTTGGAAATATTGATATATATGGAATAAGTTACTGAAATATAATTCAATGTACTATGTGTAAACTTCAATATTGATACTACTGTATATGAAAAATCAAAATCAAGTAGTTTATCAAGAATTGAACTTATCTCAAAGTAGTTCAATACATCATAAACAACACGGTGACTGACCAATTTTATGTTTAATTTTTATTTTAATATCTTTTATTGGTAAGGACATATTTTGTATCCCATATCACTGGAAACGGGATACAAAATATATCCTTAAAAAAAAAACAATTAATTTAGTATATAAAAGTATTTTTGTTCGGTTAATAGTAACGGAGAAAATTTAAAAAATTGTAAATTTAAAATTCCCATGTTATTCTTATGGAGAATATTGTAAAATATTGTAGTTTGCTTTTTTATTTTGTATTTTGATCAAATTTATTTATTTTGTACTAAGCTATCAATATTTTACAAAAAAACACACTTTATTAGTTTCCTTGTAGCAGCAAACCTAGGTACTCGTTAAACTGAATGTTATTAAAATATATTTAATTGAAAATCAATTAAGACAAATGGAAATTCGCTTAGTCGGCAGGTTTGCTGCGGCGGGGGTATTTGTTATTGTATTGGTTACTGGAATGTTAAAAAATGCCTAGGGATATTCTTGAGCTTATTAATGATATCAATTAACTTTTTAGTAGCACTTGCCATGAGGGTAACGGCCGGCAGCCGCAATCTAGCTGAAGAATAGTGAAATGCACTTGATATTAATACATTTTCATTTGCAGGAAAAACATTTATAACATTTTACCAATAACATAATTTGTTTTTAATACTTGTCATTATTGTTACATATGCGATTACTGCTGATCTGTCGGAACATTGGAGATGTGTCGTCCTGCCTGTCCCGTCAAGACTGTGTGTTGTGTGCTTCACTGTTGCGGCGGAGGTTCACCGTTGAACGGACAACAGCACCAATTCTGACACCGGCATACTTGGACGTGCTTCAAACAATGATAGGGACGAGTCAACATACAGTTTGACATCGCGGCTACACTCGGAATATAAGACAGTCGAAACGCTCCACTTTTACATTTCATTAGGCCTAGGAGTCCTTGGAGCCTAGACGTTCTGATTCATAAAACAATTTAGGAAATTTTCCATTTAACAGGGTGCTGTATATTTAAATTACAATCACTTTGGTATTTGAAAACATATTTTGAGGTGGTAAATAACTCTTCAGTGGCGATTTAAAAATAACGCATTTAACATTGCTCTTATTGCGGGAAAATCTAATATGGCCGTTTGCTTCCATGATCTCCCTTGAAAATCAATTCAAAACAAACAAGACAATTTTTAATGTCATAGTATTGAGGATATTTAAATGATCACTTTGGTGTTTGAAAAACTATTTTTACCTACGACCGTTTTTTAAAGTAGCCATTTCAGTCCAGTTCTTAGAATTGAAAAGTTTCACTTTACAGCTGTTTACTTTCATATCCGCATAGTTTCATTTCATATCCGCATAGTTTTCTCATATCCACACAGGTAACGGACCAATGAGGTTCAAATATTGAGAGAAAATAATTAAAATTGTAATGCTTCGAACGTCAACTAATCAGCTGATCAGCTGATCAGTTGACCAATTTAATTGTTGATCCGACTTGTTCATGTTGATACTCGCGTATTAAGTTAATTAAGTTGGTGGAAGTCCAAAAATAAATGAAATATTTGCCGAATTGTACCTGATGCAATATTATTTATGGTAAGAATGCTGCTAGCAATGTAATATTTAACGAAGTTTAACAAACACGTAATTACAGGAAATCAGCTGATTATACAACAAGTCGTTGCATCACTTTCAGTGGCAATGACAATACACGAAAACATAACCTCTCTAAAAAGTTATCAGTAGTTATTGTTAGTAATTAAATCCAGATTGATAGTAATTAAAAAACGGTCGTAGGTAAAGTAGTGTACGCAACTCGCGTTAATAGTCTTTACGACACTCGTAGAAGTTTTTAAGGCACTCGCCAAGGCTCGTGCCTTAAATTTTCTACTCGTGTCGTAAAGACTCACTTAACGCAATCGTTGCGTAAACTACTATTGGATCATTAACTCTACAGCAGCTGTTTAAAACTATCCAAGATGGCCGCTAGCCTCCAAGGACTCTTAAAATATTGTTGTTGATTATATTTGTTTTACTGTAATAAATTGACACTTTGTAGCATAAGAAGTATTACTAAAAATAATACTAAATATGGGTTTTAAGACAATACACTAGTACCAACAAGCATGTACAGTAAGTTTTTTCTGTACATCTAGCGACAATCTTACCAATTAATAAATCTTACAAGATAGTTTCTAGGTGTATAGAAACCTTATTGTAAAAGGTAATATAATACCAACTAGTAGGAGAGGGGGCGATGTCTACTTGTACCGGCGTCTAGTTGTACCTGCTGCGTTTTGGTGACAGGCGTCTAGTTGTACCCCGTCCAAAGCTGTAGAGACAACTTGACGATGGTGCGGACGTCTAGTTGTCTCTACGTCTAGTTGTCTCTAAGTCTAGTTGTACCTCTTAAAAATCTACAGGTACAACTAGTCGGGAACGTCACCGTCTACTTGTACCTCATACGTCTGCGTCTACTTGTACCTACGACTACTTGTACCTACGACTACTTGTACCTACGACTACTTGTACCTACGACTACTTGTACCTACGACTAGTTGTACCTACGCCTACTTGTACCTACGTCTAGTTGTACCTGCGGCTAGTTGTATCTCCCCTTCAACTTGTCACCGGTTTAAGAGATTTATTTTATTTCTTTAAAAATCATACAATCTTACAACAATTTATTATAAACAACTTGCTACAAAAGCCAGGAAAATTTGGCTTGTCTGCAGCTTATTGAGAAACCCCTGTTCTTGACAACAACGTAGGCCTACTTGTGTCCCTTGGTCAGTCCTTATCCATATTACACTTTGGTTTTCCTTATTTCTTGTCAAGATCTGCTATCATTGTTTTTTCCACTTAAACTCTACCTTTCTATAGAAAACTAACATTATCTAGCTTAAACAACAACTTTAAACAATTATCTTAAATAAATAAATTCAGAGTTTACAAAAACAAGTAATTGAGTATAATAAAGTGTTTTTGTACGGTATTAGTCACGGAGAATATTACAACAAGTTCAAATTAAAAATGTATATGTTATTCTTATGGATATTACGTAAACTGGTAGTTGATGCATATACTTTGACAAATTAGTTTATTTCACACTTAACTACTAACTTTTCTCAAAAAAACATCTTAATTACCTTCTACGCAAACGTAATTAAAGCTCAGTATTGAAATACCATTTAAAAAAATAACCCAGATATGACTTTTTTTGCGCGCTCTTATTAGTTCTTAGTAAAACTAATCTTGGTTTAGTTGCAGACTACATAGCCAGTGTACACATACCTAGCTCAGTATAAAATTACAACACAAATTACACTGATGAAATCACGGAAGTGTTTAACTACAAAAGATCCACCAATACGATTTTAATACTATTTAAAGGTTCTTCCAAAGGAAGAGATACCAGATAACGTACTAATAATAACTCCGATGACGTACGGTAAGGGGAATATTTTATTCATTGAATGATCAACCGAATTTGGCGACTAACGCAATTAATATCAATATTGTTTTTACACTTATTATTCTTTAAACAATGCTAAATGCTCAAAATATGTAGCCTATATTTCATCCAATTTATCGCAGTTAGGTGAATTAACGTAATCCTTGAAAGTAACCGTCGATTTCGACAAGTTTCACCTAGTTACTATTAAATAGTATTAGTTAATATATCGATGTTCACATGACCGGATGAGTCATCAGCTCTATCCCTAGTCCGTCGGTCATTATCCCTCGAGGCACCGGCCGATGGACCAGGGAACAGCTATGATTTACACTATCACCCTCTACTACGACATTTTTTTTAGGTAAACATTCCAACGCTCATGATGACATCGAACACTCATGCATATTTGTATATAGGCCTAGCCAGTCCAAAACCTGAATACACTGTAGGTATGAATCAGACCGCTTATATCATAAACAACTAAATATTAAGGCTAGTTTCCTAACCTGAGAACACACAAGAATGGCACTTTACAAGACTTTTTATACCAAGCCTTCATAAACTAAGAGTATTTCATAAGTTACGTTGCCTGTGTAAATTTAGACTTAAAATCTGTATAAAATCAGTAATGGATTGAAAATCTAAGTGTTATTTACGTTTTGTTTGCACTATAATGTAGTGTACCTGTTTCTCGAAATCGACTAATTTTTAAGCTATGTGTATTACCAGGAATTATTTCAAAACTAATAAATAAATAACGTCTTTGTTGGGCAGCGTACATCAGATTATAGATCTGTTTTACATTAAAACTTTTGTCATTCAAGGAGTTTAAAATACTCAACTAAAAGCTTATGTTATTAATAAAAAAATCACACTGTTCATAACAGTTTGATATAATCAACATTTTTTTGAAAATGTTTAATACTGTGAGTGAAAGAGTTTTTTTTTAGCAACTACCACAGTACTACGTAAAATCAAAACAATATTTAGGTTGATTGGAGGTCAATCACTTTCTCGCAACTACGCGATAGAGGGCTGACCCAACACCCCAATAACTGGAATGGATTGTTGTGAAAGGAAACTCTAAGAATTTGCAAATGAAGTCCATTCTGGGTAACGTGTGGGGATTAACGGGACATTCTGTACGCTGTTTACAAAATATTTCCTTTGCCTTTCCAAGTACTGAATCTATATGGTTTTGCTTATATTAAACAATAAGTCAAATACGTTGTAGCAGATGTCTTTAGCTGCATTTTACAACAGGTATTTCGTTCACCTTTCTCAGAAATAGCTGTTCATGGCGTGTTCCTGAATCAACAATAAGGTATATTGTGTTATTGTCCTAATAAACACGAGAGACATTCGCATATCTTTATGGTCGTATTATATAAATAACATTGAACTGATTAATTTAACAAATGATCATTGTTAATTTATTGTAACAATTAGGCTATTTATGTACTGTACATTTATGTTTTATGTTTTAGATTTATGTTTTATATGTTTGTTTTGTGCTGTATTTATGTTTTATATATACTGTTTAAATATTTATTTATTCAATCAATGTCCTGACTAATCAATACACAACCTAAACGATATTAAATAGAGATTTGATCATATTGTCATAGCATCTCTTTATAAGAAATCTGTCCGGAGTATGTGCAATTTTGGTTTATTAAACTTATTGGTAAATTGGTGTAAGATTGTTTTAGGTTTATTCGTAATCCGGACGCATACGAAGTTGAAGCTTTTGCTTTGGTATTAACAGTCAAGTAAAATAAATAAATAATTAAAATAAATAAATAATTAAATAATCTTATAAATTTAAGAAAATGGGTTATTCGTTTGGCTCTGCTACCCGACCATTTTTATTATTGAGGTCTCAAATTAAAGGTATGCACGCACAGATTTGCCATCAAGCATCGGCGTATATTTTTCTATAATCTCACTCGGCTTATACGTAAACGAAATTGCTCCCCATGTTTTTCTTATGGGAGTTAAATTTGGTTTTCATGATTTTCTTCGTTAGGCTAAACAAATCATGTTAACAATTTAATTTTTGAGTTGTTCTAATTCTTATAACGTAGTTTTCTAAAGTTATCTGTTGTGGCTGCCTAGAAATAATCGGACGTTTGTTTCTCCTTTGAAAATGTATTGATAATTATAGTAGTGTTAGATAATTATGTTACAAGACTATGACAAATTGTCAATTATTGAGTCAACTTGGTCCCCACGCACAGGCTTCGCATATGTGGGCCCTGTCGATTTTCAGAAATTACGTTCATTCTGTATCTATTATTCTTTTGTTATGAATTGCTTTTGATTTTATTTATTTGATTTAATTTTACTATGGTATTTTTCCGGACAAACTCCATTAAACATATAGCACGGGTCGAGGTTAATTTAACAACTTAAAACTAATTCATTCAACAATAGTTTACCTGAAAACTATTTTACTAATATTTGTTTAAAGTTTTACAGAATACACTTACACATGATGCTATTGTATGTTTTTATTTATACATAATATAGGTACTTACAACAAAACTTGTGAATTTTTGTGTTTATTTATACATTTATTGTATGACAACAACGTAAACTTAAAGATAGGAGCGAGTGTATGCAATTCCAAGATAGAGTTTAGTATTCACCGATCCTACGATAGTTTAAGAGTATATTTCGTACCTAGGGCCGAAAATGACTTTTTTTCAGCTCTGGATCATTTGTAAGTTCGAGACGAAGATGAAATCGGTCCGTGGTACGATTGCTGTTTTTCACCAAACTATACAAAACTGAGAAAATATATCAATAATGTAGGCAAGCATGTTTCTTTACAACTGTTGGAAATGTTTAACTTTTTAACTTAGTCCCCTTTGGATTATTTTTTAACAACACTTTGAGAAACACATTTTTTCAATTTGCATATGTATAAATAATGTTATAATTGTTTGTAGAAATATAATAAACAAAAAATGTAACTTTTTAAAACTGGTTTATTCTAATTTTTGTAGAAAATCAGTTTAATTTAAGACACCTTTTTATCAGCTCGTGAACATCACGGAGAAAATATCCGCATATCGGTGGAAATGTATTTTCCTGTCGATCTACAGAATGCCTTTATAAATTAAAATAGGCTAAAAAGACATAAAAAAAGAATTACAAATGTTTAAAACTAACATGGGTTTAACGGGTTGCTATGCTGGTGACGAAATAACAACTAATTATGAAAATAAAATCAAAACAAATGGAACATATTCCAATCACATTTATTATTTACAGTGTATGTTAAATTGAGAAGTATGTGTAGTGCATTGCATAGTTTTTGTCGAGTTTTTTTTTTTTTTTTTTTTTTTTTTTTTTTTTGACCGCTGGACCTCAACTTCATTGTACACTTCATTGTTCATTGATCACTGGGAAATCCATTGTAAACTATAAGATATGCACACTAATCAATGCAAATACTTTAAGGTTATGTGAATAAATATTTAAAGGAATCAGCAAAAATAGTAATACATAATTGCTGGGCAGCGGTCTATTGCAATTCATTAGGGATATACTGCTTGTATATTTAATGATATATATAAATGTTTTAATTAAATAAGCGATTTTCGGTACTAGGGCTGGAAAATTTTAATCACAACTATAGCTGCCATTTCGACCCTGGACAGCAATGCGTAGCTTTCAGCCTCCAATTAACGTCTGTAAAACTACTAAAACATCGTATTGCGGTGAAAAATATTTGCCAATCATACTCAATCGACTCGGAACACTGCAGTTCCTGATTTAATTAAGGGTATTATTAAAAAGTACTCGTGCAGTAATCAATTAAACAGGGTAACGAATTGAAGGATAGATACAACTAGACTATAAGGACGCAAAATACGCGTAGGTACAACACAACTAGACGTAGGGACTACTAGACGGAGGGACCACTAGTCGTAGAGACTACTAGTCGTAGGGACTACTAGTCGTAGGGACAACTGGTCGCATCCGTACAAGCTAGGTGATACTACTTGTCGGTGGGATACACGTCTAGTTGTACCTACGTCTACTTGTACCTACGTCTAGTTGTACCTCCTAAAAATCTGCAGGTACAACTAGTCGGGTGAGCCACCGTCTACTTGTACCTACGTCTAGTTGTACCTACGACTAGTTGTCTCTAGGCCTCGAGGTACAAGTAGACGGAGGGACAACGAGACGGAGGGACAACGAGACGCGGTCCCGTAGGAGAGTCATCATCACCTTTGGTTTGTGTGATCAGTTATCGGTGGAGGGGAGGGGGTGGTTTCAGGACGAGCGGGTGCTGAAGGTGAAGAGTACAGTATTTTACGGTACAGCAATACGGCATTACGGCATTTTAGCAATACGTAATAAAATAACTGTACTACGTTTTTAACACGTTTTTAATTACAATCTCTTCTAGTATGTGATAGAAACAAATATAAATAAAATACACAAAATGTACAAATCTACTAAACAAAACCGGCAGTTGCTATTATATAAATTGTATCCATTTATCAGCGCTCTACATCGCCCTTTATTTTTATATATACAGTATATAGCAATTTAGTTCAAATTGCACATTTTTAAATAACGTGGGAAGCATGGGAATATTACCAAAACATGTTTGTAGCGTTTCTCTGGGGGTGATGAAGATTCTTATCTGAAGTGATCAAAATGTCGAGGTTTCTTAAGAGTCTAGCCTAGGAGGATTAAACATTAAGGAGAGGGCATGCGAATAGGGATATACATGTTGCGGTGAAGCCTAGTACCTAATAGCGGTGAAGCTTATGGTAGAACCGTTAAGGATTTAAAGTCAACGGTAGAACACTCGAGTGGCAAAAACCGTAGCTACCTATAATAAACATGGATGAGATTGGGAAACTTTTGCGTAGAATGTTTTCTGTGCTTTTACTAAAAAGCGAAATCTTTCTGCTATCGCATCCTCTGACGCGACAGTGCGTACGTAGAAGACCCTATCATTATTTTATAGTTATTTGATTTGTTTTTATGCAAATATTTTCAAATAGGTACTTCTACTTTTTTATGATTTGAGTATATGATTATGAACCACACAATCTATATTAACACAACTAGCTGTTACACACGGGCTTCACCCCGTTTGACTTCATAAGTATTAATAAAAATATTGGTTGGTTAAGTTAAACAGAAATTAGCAAAACATAATACAGTAATACAAACAAATAATAACACCTAAATTTAATAAGGTAATAAATTAAAATATTAACAAACAAATAAGTACAGCTGAGGTATTTTTAACATTAGGTATATAAGTGTTCCCTTTAGAAAGGAATTGCGACCTTAAAGGGCAATTTATGGCATAATGGATAGTTTTGCGCAAGGTTTCTCGTAATGACAAACATTTTAAGTATATGGTTTATGGGGGTGTGACTTGTATTTTTCTCATGTGGGATTTATGGATAGTAGTAGGACAAAAAACATGAATCCTTTTTAAAACCATATTAACTGGCCATCTTAGTACATATTATTCGTTCATTAATACATTCTTCCTCTTATGTAGGTTTCTAATATTCCGATTCCATAATATGAGTTATTAATTTTGTTTGCGTGATTTATGTAGACCTATATAAATCTTTTAAATACTTCACTGCTATTTCAGTAACTTAATCTCTAAAATGACATTCTAACGGTCCTAATTGGTTGGCGTGTACGGTTGCCTTAAAAATGTTATATTGTAATGCAGGTATCTAAAAATCCCCCCCCCACACACACACACAAAACGGATCACCGCGGGGTCGGGCTGGCTTCAACAAAACTAGAGCTTTTCCTCTATCCTCCTAAAATTTAATCCTCCTACATTCTAGCTGTGTTAAATTTGCTACTATAGTTCGGCCGCTTAGAAAGCGACCTCCTCCAGCATTAGTTTAGCATTAGCGCGCAAGTCGTTTTCTAAGCGGCCGAACTATACAGTCAAAATCATAAGGGCATTTGTTATTATTATTCAGTTTGTTTACGTAAATATTTCCTCAAAATCTTCATTATAACGAATCTTGAACTTTTTACTTTATCACTGTAATTTGGTAACTTTCTATGTAGTTCTGTTTGTACATCAGATGCATTTACCTATTATTGTTTTGTGTGTGCATTAGATCAATTATCATGGCTATGGAATAATCAATAATCAGTATCCTTAAGCATAAATGTCCTTTTTCCGAAAACTGTATTCATTAAACCCCATTACTCGTTATTATTTACTCGTTATAGTGCAATTTTCAACGTAATGCTGTTATTAACTGTTTTCCAGTAATTTATTGAGATCTTCCACTAGTATAAGGTTTGTTAGCTTGTTCAGTTAGTAGATTTTATGACCTGTTTATGTCAGTCGTAAAACTCCAAAGAACATTTCCTGTCCAATACAGTGTTCATAGTATTAGGTATTGGTTTTTCTTGGATATTTTAGTCTCCTTTTGTGTTAGTCGTGTGTTCATCAGAGCCGGCCTTAGGTACAATGCCCACACATTGGGTATAAAATACAGAATAATTTAAAAGTATTAAAATTTTACAATATTTATGTTAATTATAAAAAATTAAAAGGGGGAATTATTTTATCATCAATTTTTTGTTTGCACCATCCAAGGCCGGCTATGGTGTTTACAGTTGAAATCTATTTAAACTTCGATATCTATCGCCACTGATTTGACAGAATTTTTTAAAAAAAGAATCGTCTTTATTACCTTATATAACGTATCTATTAAATTTTGAAGTAATACAAATGTTATATAAAATTCTTTTCAACCCATTTTTAATGTCTTAAAAACAAATCATTTATTATGTTGAATAGTTGCTAAGGCTTAAAGTTAAAGAAAAACATTTATAAAAAACATGCAAAATTTTAATTTCTATGTTATTTATACATTACCTACGTAGAATAATTAAACCGTTGCAGTTTGCTTGTTTATGAACACAAAAATCTAAAACTACAAATGAAATTATTTGATCCAGAGGAATCATGGATCAGAGTTTCGGTAAAACATTACAGTATAATGGAACAAATTAGATATTATTCTAGTTAGTTGTTTTTTTATCTTTATGTTTTCCAACATGATTTTCTTACGTTTATAGTTTAAGGTTGTGTAAATAGATTATTTTCATACACGATATGTTTATAAAGTAAATAAAATAGCTTATTTAAATTTTTATCTTTTTGAAAAAGCAGTTTCATTTTGTTTCCCTTTCGTTAAGGTTACCTCTCCTCAGATTATACCTCAGATTTCTCCACAGATAATTGACTTGATTGCCTCAATCATATTCATAAATATTATATACTACGATGTATTTTACAATTGGAATAGCTCAAAGTTGTTGTGATGTGCATAGAAAAATATAATGAATTCTTATTTCTTGCAAGTTCCTATCAACCATATACATTTTGCCATATAACTTGGTAATTTAGATGACTGCCTCAATCATACTTATACAGATTATTCTACACATTGTATATTACCATTAGAATACCTCAAAGTTGATGTGATGGACTTAGGAAAAAGATTGTGCACTTTTTCCTGATGCGAGTTCCTATCAACCATATACATTTTGCCATATAACTTGGTAATTAAGGGGACTGCCTCAATCATATTTATACTGACTATTCTACACATTGTATATTACCATTAGATTACCTCAAAATTGATGTGATAGGCTTAGGAAAAATATTGTGCACTTTTCCTGACGCAAATTCCTATCAACTAAATACATTTTGCCATATAACTTGGTAATTTACTGGACTGCCTCAATCATAATTATACTGATTATTCTACACATTGTATATTACCATTAGAATACCTCAAAGTTGATGTGATGGACTTAGGAAAAAGATTGTGCACTTTTCCTGACGCAAATTCCTATCAACCATATAGATTTTGCCTTATAGCTTCGTAATTCACTGGACTGCCGCAATCATACTCATACTGATTATTCTATACATTGTATATTAGCATTAGAATACATCAAAGTTGATGTGATGGGCTTAGGAAAAAGATTGTGCACTTTTCCTGACGCAAATTCCTATCAACCATATAGATTTTGCCTTATAGCTTCGTAATTCACTGGACTGCCGCAATCATACTCATACTGATTATTCTATACATTGTATATTAGCATTAGAATACATCAAAGTTGATGTGATGGGCTTAGGAAAAAGATTGTGCACTTTTCCTGATGCGAGTTCCTATCAACCATATACATTTTGCCATATAGCTTCGTAATTTACTGGACTGCCTCAATTTATACTGAGTGTTCTACACATTGTATATTACCATTAGAATACCTCAAAGTTGATGTGATGGGCTTAGGAAAAAGATTGTGCAATTTTCCTGATGCGAGTTCCTATCAACCATATATATACATTTTGCCATATAACTTCGTAATTCACTGGACTGCCGCAATCATATTTATACTGAGTATTCTACACATTGTATATTACCATTAGAATACCTCAAAGTTGATGTGATGGGCTCAGGAAAAAGATTGTGCACTTTTCCTGATGCGAGTTCCTATCAACCATATACATTTTGCCATATAACTTCGTAATTTACTGGACTGCCTCAATCATATTTATACTGAGTATTCTACACATTGTATATTACCATTAGAATACCTCAAAGTTGATGTGATGGGCTCAGGAAAAAGATTGTGCACTTTTCCTGATGCGAGTTCCTATCAACCATATACATTTTGCCATATAACTTCGTAATTTACTGGACTGCCTCAATCATATTTATACTGAGTATTCTACACATTGTACATTACCATTAGAATACCTCAAAGTTGATGTGATGGGCTTAGGAAAAAGATTGTGCACTTTTTCCTGATACGAGTTACTATCAACCATATACATTTTGCCTTATAGCTTCGTAATTCACTGGACTGCCTCAATCATATTTATACTGAGTGTTCTACACATTGTATATTACCATTAGAATACCTCAAAGTTGATGTGATGGGCTTAGGAAAAAGATTGTGCACTTTTCCTGATGCGAGTTCCTATCAACCATATACATTTTGCCATATAACTTCGTAATTCACTGGACTGCCGCAATCATATTTATACTGAGTATTCTACACATTGTATATTACCATTAGAATACCTCAAAGTTGATGTGATGGGCTCAGGAAAAAGATTGTGCACTTTTCCTGATGCGAGTTCCTATCAACCATATACATTTTGCCTTATAGCTTCGTAATTCACTGGACTGCCTCAATCATATTTATACTGAGTATTCTACACATTGTATATTACCATTAGAATAGCTCAAAGTTGATGTGATGGGCTTGGGAAAAAAGATTATGCACTTTTTATGTTCGGAGTTTTAATTGATCGCGTTATGTTAAGCCATAGCTACGTATAATGTACACTACGGTCTCAAATATGCCTTTTAAAATAGGTCAATTAATTAGTTTTAACTTGTATACTCGTTTTATCAATGTATAATTGACATTATATAAATATAAAAACATCATTTCGCACCGTATTGTCATTGAATTGTGTTTCCGACATCCCTGCAAAACACGTTTGTGGCGTCCGCAGGAGTACCAACCCACATCTATTACAAACCGAAAAAGCGCTGATGAAAAGAGCCGCTAACTTCACGACGGTTTTATACACGTCATTACGTCAAAGCAAAGGGCAGGACGACTATTGAATTATTGAATTGATGTGATCCTATCTGATTCGATTGACTATTTTGACCACGACCACTTACCTACCAAATACCAATACAATACAAATACCGTACCGAAATGACCGATGCCGATACCGGATGCCTAACTATTGAGTACTGACTAGTGACTGACACTGGTGCAGTGGTGCACTCGTGTGTTCATGTAATCGTATCCGTCCGTATGTAGTGTATTTTAAGAGTAATCTCAAACTCAAACTCAATCTGTCCTTGAGCGTTTTGAACATTATTATATTGGACTCGACTACTGGGGCAAGATGACTGAAGAAACAGATTTATTTTGAGCGGGATAAACAAACTAACTAGCCTATTTTATAACATCACTACTAGTAGTCAGTAGTCACTACTAATTTATAGGTTAAACTAGGTTCTTGGCTAGAAAACTACTTGAAGAGTGTAATTAATCGCCGGTATTGTTAACTCACCTACGAATTCAAATAACTTAATTGCAGTGATTTTAAATCCAACATGATGAAAATGAATCCAGTATTACATGTAGAAATTCTTAGAAGAGAAACGAGGTAAGATTGGTTAGGGTAGGTGAGGGCCTAAGTCAATAAGATTTCTTTCAGTGTTTTAATTTTCCACCCAGCCCCATTTAGGCTAGTATGAAATAATGGTAAGGATTGAAGCAAATCCTAGTAATGTTTTACAGGCTAAGTGATAAAATTTACTTAAGTTAGGCCTAAGTTACCTATGTAAATAAATGGCTGAATCTTGTGTAGGCATACCAGAGGGAAATGAAGTAGGCAGGCCTAAACTTAGACATGAGAAGGTTTTTAACAATTTTGTTTTCTCTCAAACGAAGTCCTCTTGAAGCTTTGTTGTATTTAGCCTACTTTCGTTTAAACACATTTCACTCTCAGGATGATCACCAAATGAGGATAGGACCTAGGCTTATGTAAGTTAGGGATTCGGATTGCTAACAATCATTAAGCACGGCACAAGCACTTCCCCGTTACTGCAACCCAACCCCTTGGCTTCACCTTTCCATATGAAAGCATACTTATTTATCACCTAAATAGGCCATACACTTTGAACCACTGTCAATCCATTCAGACAATCAATTCACAAGTTGACCGTCTGTTGTCAGCATAATTAAAGGCCATGTTTTGGTTTAAGTGTTCTTCTTTATGTTATGCTCCACTGACAATGTCAATGCATGTGTGTTTTAAAATTCAAACATGTCTTAAAAACTACCCTAACTTAGATAAATAGGTAGTGTAGCGTCTCCGCTACAACAAGTGGAGTTTGTTTTTGTTTTGGCGTCCAATTGTCCATTTGTTTTTGTACCGAAAGTAGCCGTTGCCCATGACGTCACGCAGACGACTCGCGACGGTCACGGTCACAATAGCTAGATGTGTGCGCACCCCCTAATTTGCCGGCAATGAGGATTCGGTCAGTCTGTAGTGTATGGTAGCTGCCTGCGGGTTATCTTCAATCGGACGAGTAGCCTTAGCATGAGTATAATATAGGACTAATAGGGGTTGGGGAAGTTTGTAGACTAGGGCAATGAGATAATTTAATTAGGCTACCGTATGTCGATTATTAAGTTTACCATGGTTGTGTTGTGGTTCAGTTTCCAGTTTATTAAAATTAACTAGTAAACACATTGCTTGAAATCGAGCAATTGCAAAGAAGTAATTAAAGTAGTTATTTAAAAACAAATAAAAGTCATCATAATTTCCGATGAGTTTAAAAGACTTTGAAATGAAAAATAACAGCAATTAAAATATACAGCTGATCAAAATGTAAACAATCATGTTCTTCATAAGGATAAAATGGGAACTTTAACAGCTACTGGGGCAGAGCCCAAGGGACTTTAAAAAAAATGTAAGGTCAGTTTGCAAATGTACGCGACACGCTCTTTCCAATGAGACGTCAATGGATAAAATCGGTTAAGAAATGGTGGAGGAGTTCAACTGACAAAGTTTCATGTAGGCCTAGCGTATTAATTATATAGATATTTGAATTCACATTACAGTAACTTATCTTGTAGATTTATTAATGAAATCAGATTAGTCCATTTATATAGATAAGTCTCTGGTTCTCTGTTTATTAATTATATTTACCTATTAAAAAAACATAAAAATTGGCTATGATACGCAGCTGAGGTATTATTGTGCACTTTGACGAGGTTGTTAGGTTTATTTGAATATGGTTCAAGCAGCGACAGGAATTGTGAAGATATATTGAGTCCAGGTATCTTAATTAACACCATTCAACTGCATTTTGCCTCATCAGGGCCTACTTTCTTAATTACAAGCAGTAAATTTGAAAGAATACCAGTATTGTTCCAATTTTATCAATTTTTCATCAAGATATTGTTTTGTTAGCAAATTGCAAAACCAGATAAAAAAAAATTCGAGGAAATTTGAAAGTATAATCAATTTACTGCCCATTGGTACTTCAAATGAATAAACTTGTGATTACTTCATCCTATTTAATTCAATTCAATATTTCTTTATTCATTAAAGCACAAAGTACCTACATGAATAGTGTCATTCTCTTACATATTTTTGTATTACAATGTTCTTACATTCTATAGATACAAAGTTCTTAAAATCTAACATAAGTTTATACAAATTAAAAATTAACGCTCCTTCTAAAATTCTAAAGTTCATCTAGGGAATACAATACCTTGTTGCCGAGAAATGTTTTAAGACCCCTCTTAAATCCCACCATGCTTTTTGCCCATTTAATTTCATTTGGAATTTTGTTGTACAATTTGGAGCCGGTATAACTTGGTTTTCTACTGTAAAGTTCTAATCTGTGGCGGTTTAAAGCAATGTTGGCTTTTATTGTAGTGGTGGTGTTCACCAGTTAACGCCAATAGAGAAAATCTGTTTTTAACATATAGAACTGTTTCATAGATATACAACCCATATACTGTCATTATTTTAAAATGCTCTTTTGAAGTTCTCGAGTCAAGGTCCAAAATAATTCTTAAATAAGTTAGCTTTTTTTGTAATTCTAGGATTGTTTCTAAGTTATTGATAGATGTAGCGCCATACAGAGAAATGCCTATGTAAATTCTAATAGTGACTTTATTTTTCAGCAGGCCTACTGTCAGCGTAAAAGAACTGAAAGAAAGTGTTCAAGAAGAAATTTATCGTCTTGGCAAAATAAAACCCGGAACTTGCATTACACAGTTTTCAGATAGAATCCTTGTGGAAAATGTAGAACAAATACAGATTTGTGATAAAGATGGCGAGAGTAGTCTTCATCACGAAAAACTGGTAGGCAATATAAAAAGCTTAAGTTATACAGTACAACCTCAGTTATCCGGAGGAGGCTAACTTAGGCTACATAAAAAATCGGGAAGTACAAAACAATTAAATATATTTTTTTTATATTTGGAAACCAAAAAAAAAAATTACTTTGAAAGTCAACTTTGCAGTCAGTTTTGCATGAAAATACTAGTACCAGCATGATCGGGCCATGGGAACGGGGTTTTATGGCCCAAAAATTTGATTTTCTCATTTTTTATTTTACCCTCAAACCAACAATTTCTCAATTTCTATCTAGGCCACTTTCAAGAGCTTAAAAAACAAATAATTTAGTATATCATTTGGTAGTATGTGTTTTTTTGGGGTTAGCGGAATTTTACCCCCTGAGCAAAACTGATGTCACAAACCAGGCCGGGGTAAAATTACGGCCGCAAACTCTAGAGTTGGACAAGATCAGTTCAATAAATTAAAGGCCGATTCAAAGGTATATTTTCACGGTAGTGATATTAATCAGAACAAATCAAATTATAAAACTTAGAATGTTACCCCCCGGAATTTCACCCCCTGGCTGGATATAGAAATTAGTGAGAATAACTTAATTTTAGTTCGGCCGCTTAAAAAACGACCTGCCCCCTAATGCTAAACCAATGCTGGAGGTGGTCGCTTTCTAAGCGGCCGAACTATAGTTTTCTTCTTTCAGGTTTAATTAATACAGTAGACTCCCTCTTATCCGAACTCCTAGGGACCGAGGCCAGTCCGGATAACGGGTTTTCCGGTTAAGCCGACGTCCCCAAAAACTCATTAAAACACACCGTTTACGGTGATATTCGACTTAAATTTAGGAGAGCATTGTATTTAGACATGTGATTACTGTTCTCAAATCTTTCCCACGAGAACAGTCGTTTCAGTACCGGCCACTTCCTGCCGATCTAGTCCGATTAAACCAATGTGCTGAAAAAAATTGTCCGGTTAAAGAGATGTAATTTCCGTTGAGTGTAGTCCGGTTAAACCGATGTCCGGTTAAAAGGTGTCCGGAAAAGAGGGAGTCTACTGTAGTAAACAATTTATTATTAAGTAGCCTATCTTAATTTATTTGTAACCTCTACTAATGAAACAGGTTTTGGAATATAATTTTGAGATTCGGGATTAGATTTTTTTGGGGCAACTGTTTGTTTATAACGTGTATGTAAACGAACTGAGTAGCCCGTATGCATATTAATTGTTTCGATCATTTGTTTAACGATTGATTATATGACTGAGGAAAAAAAATTCCCTCGTTTGTATCGTAACAATAACAAAATACTATCCCTTTATTGTTTCTTCAGGCACAAACCATGAGCTGCCTGTTAAAATGTAGTTGTAGGCATCCGGTACAAAGTATACAACCAGTTGTTGTGTTGACTACTGTAAGGAAACCCATGGTATGTGCTCGAAGAAACAAATAGGCATCAATCTATCTATATTAATAATACGCTACATGAAACTTTGTAAACAATAAGGTCTAGGTGTGTAGATATGCAAACTGACCTTACATTGAAAAAGTCCCTTGGGCTCTGCCCTGGTGGCTTTTAAAGTTCCCATGTTATCCTTATGAAGAACATATTTGTTTAGTATTATAAATAGGTAACATACCTTATAAATCCGACAAACAGCTCAATTTTATTGAAGGTCTTTACTTAAAACTGACTAACTCAATGTTGTTATTTAGGCTGATCTTCAAAACGAGTTCCTGCCCAGAGACGTGTGTTTGAATTTCCACGTCTATCGGCTCAACACAGAAGGTGTGCAATTAGAGAGCATGGACTCAGGAGACCAGAGTGAGGAAGATCAACCCGTGGCCAATCATTGGATCTTGCCTTCTTCAGATTTTCGAGGTCTTTGGGAGAGCCTTGTTTACGATAATAATGTCAAAGAAAATGTAGGTGCACAGAATGTATACTAACTTTATGAAAACCTTTTGTCAATTAGTTGTTGCTGCAGTTTAAAATTCTTATGGTATTCTTATTGAGAATAGGTAAACTGTTGTAGTTAGCTTATTAAAAACTTATTTTGGTAGTTTTCAATAATTCTTGATTTCATACTAAATTACAGTACTACCATTTTATTAAAAAATAAACACACATTTTATTACATTTACTGTAGCAGCAAAATGCAAAACTGTAGCACAGGGTGTCTACCAACTGGCAGAGGCGGATTTTAGTTTAGGATTTGCCACCCCTGGGCTATCCACAACTGGCCGCCCTCCTCCCCCCAACCGTGTGACGAGAGAATTTCAATAATGCAAGAATAATAGAAACTGTCTCTTTTTAACCATTTACAAGCTGCTATACCCGTGCTTTGCAACGGGAAGATAATGTGACCTAAACAGCTATTAAAGTGGTGCTGATGTGTGTTTTAAGATACAGCAACTCTATGATTTAGTTTGAAAACATGAACTGATTTAAAAGCGTAAACCTGCTTACTTTAAAACCCCTACTTTTGATGTTAATAGATCCCTAAGAATATTATAATAATATTATAATATTATAAGAATAACAAAACGTAAAGTTATGGACTTAAGTATGTACGAGTATTTGAAAATATTGTAAAATAATACTTTTTTAAATCATCAATGACTTTGCCAAGATCTGCTGTACAAGTAGCCTAATGTTGTTGCAGCTACTCAGCTACATGGAAACTACCATGTTATTCAGTGATTGTAAGGTGGACACAAACATCATCACATGGAACAGGCTGGTTCTGCTACATGGACCTCCAGGCACAGGCAAAACTTCCTTGTGTAAGGCTCTGGCTCACAAGCTGTCTATCAGGATGGGCCACAGGTACACACACGGACAACTGGTGGAAATCAATAGTCACAGTCTATTCTCCAAGTTCTTCTCTGAAGTGAGTCAATTTTCAATTACTACTGGTTTGAATACCCAGAGTGTACCATAGTGTTGTGCTACAGGGGTTGTAATCAGCATAATGTACCACCACGTTGATTTTTGCTTCCCTGTTAGTTGGCATGAAACAGTAGAGCATTTTTCCCTAAATCTAAATGAAATATTTTAGTTCTTAATTTTATGGTCAATAATGTATCATAATACTTTTTTTATTTTATACAAATTATTAGTTTGTTGTGTGATGTGGCAAATAGTTGTCAATGAACTAATTTGTTGTGTTTCGTGCTCTATCACCCATTCCATTTTTGAGCGGAGCGAGCGAAGCTCTTATACGTCGACTCTTATGCATTTCGTAATACGCAAACTCCTCCTAGACGGCTGAATCAATCGTTTTCAAATTTTTCATGGTGATAAAGACCATATCGGTGAGTGCCAACATCTATATGGCGTTAAAAAAGTCTCTCAGGAATCCGCCCCACTGGGTCTCAAAGTTTCAATGTAATCCTTATGGAAGCAGTATTTGACACATAAACAAAGACATATAATCAGCTGTTGACTTTTGAATGCAGTAAATAAAGAAATAGCTGATAGCATTATTCCACAGATATTAGAACAGAAACGGTATGGATCATAAACGTAATGAAATGACGACACTAGCTTGAGGTCCGTGACGTAGGAAGTGGTAAAGGAAGTAGTAAAGGTTAGCAGTCTGGAGTGTGGAAACTGTATATGACGATTAGATTAAGGTACCTGCATTCCTAAAATTCTATCGGAAGGGATGAAAACAGGTCCCCGACGTAGGAAGTGGTGACGGAAGTAGTCAAGGCAAGCTGACCGGGGTGTGGGAACTGTTTATGACGATTAGATTAAGGTATCTGCAATTCTAAAATGGGAGGGGAACAGGTCCGTGACATAGGAAGTGGTGAAGGAAGTAGTAAAGGCGAGTTGTTCGGAATGTGGGATCTGTTTATGATTAATAGATTAAGGTATTTGCAATCCAATAATGCTAAGGAAAGGGAGGGAAACAGGTCCGCGATGTAGGAAGTGGTGAAGGAAGTACTTGAGGCGAGCTGTCCGGAGTGTGGGAACTGTTTATGACGATTAGATTAAGGGATCTGCAATCCTAAAATGCTAATGGAAGGGAGGAAAACAGGTCCGAGACGTAGGAAGTGGTGAAGGAAGTAGTCGAGGCGAGCTGTCCGGAGTGTGGGAACTGTTTATGACGACCAGATTAAGGTATCTACAATCTTAAATTGCTATGGGAAGAGATGTAAACAGGTCCGTGACGTAGGAAGAGGTGAAGGAAGTAGTAAGGTGAGCAGTGTGGAGTGTGGGAACTAGAAACCGTTTGTAGCAATTAGATTAATGTATCTGCAAAGCTGAAATGCAATGAGAAGGGATGGAAGCATGCCCACGACATAGAAAATGGTGAAAGAAGTAGTAAAGGCTAGCAGTGTGGAGTGTGGGGAATGTTTGTGGCAATTAGATTAACGTATCTAAAATACTAAAATGATTTGGAAAGTGATGAAAACAGGTCGATGACGTAGGAAGTAGCTCAGGAAGTAGTAAAGTATGAGCGTAGTGTGAGAATCGTCTGTGGCAGTTAGATTAATGTATCTTCAATCCTAAAATGCTATGAGAAGGGAAGGAAACAGACCCCACGACGGAGGAAGTAGTGAAGGAAGTATTAAAGGCTGGCAGTGCAGAGTGGGGGAACCGTTTGTGCAGTTAGATAAATGTATCTGTAATGTAATACATAAATGCTATGAGAAGGGAAGGAAACAGGTCTATGACGTAGGAAATGGTGAAGCAATTAGTAAGGCTAGCAGTGCAGAGTGTGGGAACTGTCTTTGGCAATTACATTAATGTATCTGCAATCCTAAAATGCTACTAGAAGAGAGGGAAACAGGTCCACGACGTAGGGGGTGGTGAAGGAAGTAGTGAAGGTGAGCATCGTTGAGTGTTGGAATGGATCAAAATTTACAACTGAGTTGACAACAACTGATTTTTACTCCATAGAGGCAAAACACGATTTTTACTCCCTAGAGAGTAAAAATGCTACTTTAGACCAGCAACGCATGCATTAAAAACGACTGTTTTTTTACTGCAGTATGACAAAAACAATATAATATGAACCCTTGATGACTCCGCTCAATTTTGTGGATGCCTCTGCGAACGCCACCTAGTTAAACATCAAATTTGATTTACCATCAAATTCCTAATAAATTGATCCACAGTAAATTTGTCTACAGCAACCCAGAGGAAGTACAGGCAGCTCTAAATTATGTTTGCCGATTCCTAACCAGAACTTATGGGCTACAGAATTTTAATTTTATGTTTTGGTTACTAAATATTTTATTTTTTGCTTGATTTATTAGTGTTGTATTTCAAAACTAGTTTTAACAATGTTTTGGAATAATCATCATTATTAATTCTTTCGCGCATACATGTCTTAACACTGCTACCTATGAATTTTCTTGACTCAAGAAATGTGAGGTGGCTACAGATCATACATAATTTTCACAAACTTGCTCTCATCATTGTAGTGATACATCATCCATTCTACATTATTACCAATATTACAATTAATAATGTTTTATTGGTGTCGGCAGAGTGGCAAGTTGGTTGGAAAGATGTTTACCAAGATCAGAGAGCTGATTGAAGACACCAACGCCCTCGTGTTTGTCCTCATTGATGAAGTGGAGAGTTTGACAAGAGCTCGTGAGTCGTCTATGAGTGGCGCTGAACCTTCAGACATGATACGAGCAGTCAACTCTGTTCTCACAGAGATTGATCAGATTCGCAAGTATGACTTTAATAAAATTACCTACGTAATAGTTCTAGACTACTAGTAAAAACCAAAGTAAAATTCAATTCTGACCTATCAGAAATGTAAATTTTGTGTCAGTTTTATCAAAATTCCCTGAAGAAGAGGAGGTGGATATTACTGTAGCCCTTGTGGTAAAAATAAGCAGTGCCGGATTTACCACTGGGCAAGCAAAAGGAGGCTGTTGCGTTTTGTATCAAAACAATGTTTTAAGGTCATAGATAAAATTTTGATTTTGTAAAATTAATAATGTGAATGTGCCATGAGCACGAGAAAGGACGATGTCCCGTGAATGCAGGAGGAGTTGACTATTGCACAGCAATCATGGGTGGTGTCACAGAAAACATACTACTATAACCCACAATGCCAACCGCATGGTAAAAACCATTAAGTGTTTTGAGAGAGCTTTGCCTGTCAATCCGTAGGCAGCGCCACCTACGGATTGACAGGCAAAGCTCTCTCAAAACACTTAATGGTTTTTACCATGCGGTTGGCATTCTGGGTTATAGCAGTATGTTTTCTGTGGTGTTGTTCACAATTTTGTGCCAATTGCAGGTGGGGATGTTGTTGTCCCGGGATTGTGCAGAAGTTATATCTAGTGGTGGAGGCCTGTGGTAAAAAATATCAGTTGAACAAGTGAAGAAAATACAAACACACACGCAAAAAGAAGAAGCTCTAAACTCCAAAACTGTGCTGCTTTTATTTATTGTTTCTTAGTAATTTTTATAAATCAGACATTCCATTGCTTAAACTGCATTAACGTGGCTATCAGCAAAAGTGTTTATACTTTCAAAATTCATGTAACAAATCTCCTAAATTCGTAATACTGTATTTTTCAGGTTTCCAAATGTGATGATACTGTCAACATCAAACATAACCGGAGCGATAGACGGAGCGTTCCTCGACCGAGCTGATATCAAACAATATATTGGATTGCCATCTTATCATGCCATATTCAAAATCTATCTAACATGCCTCAAAGAGCTTATTCGGGTATGTATGGGAAAAAGTTGATTATAAGTCTTATTATGTGTTATAAGTTTATTGTACACGGCAACCGTAAACGTCAGTTTCAACAAGTATACACAAGCAACACAGTATACATGTGGGTATAGCCTAACTTAACCAAGTGGTGCTGATACTTTAGTTTAGATGTGTGCATATAACCCTTAGATATATCTTATCTCTAATAGTCATAAAATTTCAACACAAACGGGACAGTACTTAAGTGTCTTAGGGCCTCCTCCGATTTAACTCTTATGTTGTATTTTATTTCATCGTTTTGGTTTAACTGGCTGTGGTATTCTGTACCTATTAGTATGCCGTGGTGATATGTAAGTGATTTAAAAACTATAAGGGGTCAAATGAAAGGTTTTGACGTTTTGCATTTGTTATTTCAGGTAAACCTGATTGTATCTTCTTCTCAATTTGACTCGCTAACATTTGACAGACTGAGGCTAGAGTCTAATGGAGAAGACAGCACACACGAAAGTGTTCAACAGTTATTAGCACTTTCAAGGTAAGAACCTGACTACAGCTATGATCAGTATTAAGAAGTGTGTAAATTCACCCAAACTTGGGTAAAATTACTCATCACCAACTTAATATAATGGTAAACATCTTAGTACGTTGTTCTAGCCTACTGGTAAAAGGCTGTCAAGTAATTATCTTTCATTTTTCATCCCACAAATCAAGATAGTTGTGTTTAATTTACACCAGAAGAAAGCATGTATGCTTATAAATCAACAAAGTGATGTATTGTTATTGTTATCCTTATTTTTTGCGTAGTTATTAAGACAATGAGAAAGGACAAAGTATTTATAAATTTCATCACCGCCATATCCATTCCTAATGTTGTTTTGACTCAGTATAAATAGTACTAGTGTACCTGTTGCTCGAATTTGATCTATTGCGAAGTATTACGGCATTATTTTAAAACAAATAACAGTCATAATTTCCGATGACTTTAAAAGGGTTGACTCAGAGATTATGGAAATACTAACGATGTACATAACAGTTCGATGTAATCAAAATATCTTATCATTTAAAAAAAAAACTGGTCTTGTTTTTAGGGTTTTCTAAAAAAAATTCCCACTCCCCATTAGGTTGTCCACAATAACTTATAAATTCTAGAAAAACATGATTTCTATTTCTCCTACTTTGTGGTGTTCTGTTCTATGACTTTCCTATGTTTCCGTAGATTGCAAATCGGCTCTTTCAATTATTGCTCAGTTTTCTTTTTGGTATATCAAACTGTCCAGGCTTTCTCGCTTTTTTCCATTGTAATATTTACGCCAACCCAAATTCAAATAATAAATACTAGTGTACCTGTTGCTCGAATTTGAGCAATTGCGAAGCATTACAGGCGTTATTTTAAAACGAATAACGGTCATAATTTCCGATGACTTTATAAAAGTTGACTCAAAGATTATGGAAATACTCATGATGTAAACAACAGTTAGATATAATCAAAATAGTTTGTAAATATCTTATCTTTTTTCAATAGCTGATCTTGTTTTTTAGAGTTTTCTACAAATGTTTCCCACTCATAGCCGTATTAGGTTCTCTATAATAACGATTATAAATGGGAAGAAAAAAAACCATTATTTCTATTTCTTCTAATTTAGTTTTATTTTTAGTAGGCCTATACCAAATTGTCCAGGATATTTTTTTCCCATTGTAATAATTACACCAACCCAAGTATTGTCTACAGACGCAAAGAAAATCTATTTTAAAATCAGAAAAAACCTTTGCAAATACTTCATTTTGACAAATTCAGTAAATCACAATTTAAATATTAACAGCTGTTTCATTAACAAGTTGTGTAAAATTATACATATGGTCATAATGTAAACAAATCTGCTGAGGGGACTTTAAAGGCCTCTGGGGCAGAGCCCCAAGGGAATTTACCTCGTTTCTCTTTTGATGGGTCATCTACAGACCAAGACCTTTCTTTAGAGAACCCTACCAAGTTTCTACGCCCAGCCGTTCTCTGAAATTAGCTGTAACAAAAATCCGTTTTCCCCCATAAGAATAACATGGGATGGGAATTTAAAGGCCACTGGGGCAGAGCCCCAAGGGAATTTACCACGTTTCTCTTTTGATGGCTCATCTACGGACCAAGCGCTGTTTTTAGACACCTCTACCGAGTTTCTACGGCCAGCCGTTCTCTCAAATTAGCTGTCACAAAGAAAAACAGTTTCAAATTAATATTATAGATTATTTCATTTCAACCAAGTCATAAAATATTTGTAGCACACGTTTCCAAAATGAAACTTCTATGTTAATATTAACATCATTTAAATTATCCAGCTGATCATAATGTATACAAATATGTTCTTCTTAAGGATAACATGGTCCCTTTTTAAAAGCCACTGGGGCAGAGCCCAAGGGACTTTTTCAAAAATGTAAGGTCAGTTTGCAAATCTACACACCTAGACGGAACATTTTGGTATATAATATGTGGGGTTAAATCTTAAAACAAAAAAGCCTTATTGTTCACAAAGTTTCATGTAGCGTATTAATAATATGAATAGATAGATTACTATTTTTTAATGCAGGTAAAATGTGTATTTAAAAATGACTAAAGTAGACTGTAGGTTTAAAGTACACTGCTCAAGTAACTTATAACTAAAACACTGTAGAATCGTTCATTTCCAGATTGAGTGAAGGACTGAGCGGCAGAACATTGCGCAGGATACCTTTTTTGGCCCACGCTCTGTTCGTCAAGTCCCGAACTGCGAATCTAGACTCGTTTCTTAGAGCAATGGAATCAGCTGTTATGCAACAAAAAAATGAATCGGAATACAAGCCAAGTAAGTATGTCTTCATTTGTCATTTGAAAGCTATGTTTTGCTACAATTTTAATTTTATCTCCACTTTTTGTGTAAACATTCACAGGATAACTTAAAAACAAATTTACGGTAAATATGCATTTTAAGGTCTTCACCCGATTTTACTAGAAATTCAACGCTGATTCCAAAAATGATGCTCTTTTTCTGTGAAAAAAACAACAATAAACGTGAAAAACGGAAATAACGAATATGCAATTTTTATTTTCATCCTATGTCAAATAAGCGAGATATTACATTTACAAAAATGAGTTTTTGTAATACCCCTCAAATGGATAACTCCCCTGTCCATCCCACCATTTCCCGATATTTAGGCCTATAGGAAATTATTGCGTTTTAGATTTTACCATGTAGCTCTTATGAACTCTGAAATCTTGGCCAACTACTCCATTAGCTTAAAAACAATAAGGATTCAACGCAATTAACAACCTAGTAGACTATAACCTACACTTCTTGCAGCCACAAATCCACATAAACACCCCGGCCTACCCTCCGTACATGCCTAAATATAAGATCATGTTTAGTTTGTGTTTTCATATAAAACTACCATTCTTCCCGGAAAATTCCTGTTCTTGTGCTTTCCACACCCTATAATGCAATTCATATAAAATTTGTGGAAAAAAAGTACACCGTAATAGACAGGTTTGTTTGATAATTTTGCTGGAAAATCCTTAACTGATGATCTTCGTACAGACATAACCAATTAATTATTGGGTTTTGAAACATGATTTCTTGACCCAAGAATGTTACTTGCACAGATTTAGTTACTACTGTATTGTATTGTACTCTCTTTAGACCTAAAATATCCATTGATTAGTTTTTCATTTTGGTATTAACATAGCGTCTTCCATACGTCCTTACTTCCATATTTCCAGACTTCCATTTAAATAATGCATATATCTTGTTAAATAACTGTGCTTATTCATTAAAATAATAAGAAATTGAATTGTTTTAGTATTTTTTTTAATAATGCATCATTAGCATGTGAATAATATTTATTTGATCTTTTATGTCTGTGTGATTTGTTTCAGAATAATCAAATTTTAGTCTAAATATGTTGAAGATCTCATATGAAGAAACCTACAAGTGATAGAGGGATCAATATTTTCACACTCCTATTTAGCTATTTTAACTTAATGTGATAAACTTATTCATATAAATATTTTTGTCTGTGTAAGACTAGAGTTAAAAATAAAAACTAGAGGTAACACACTACATAAAAAAAATAGCATCCGTTAAAATTTTTCAAATTGAATAAAAACAAGTTTTGATTCAACGATTCAAGTAAAGAAAAAATTGGATTCTATCAAATTTTGTGTAAAATCTGTCTTTATATTCAGTAACTCTTCATAACCAAACACTCCTTGATTTTGAAAAGCATATTACATTTCAGTTTTGTCTGATATGATTCACCTACAATAATTTACCTAATTAGTATGCTTAAGGGGAAGAAAATGTTAAGTTTTTAAAACTTATTATACGACCCTCGTTAAAAATATTCAGTGTTATATTTGCTATCAAAATTAAAATCATAATGATAAATTTAAATCCTTCTCTTGTAATGGTTTTGGTTGCTTAAATCTTGTTTTTGTAACATCTACTCTTGTTTCCCTAAAGACATTATTTATGCTGTAGGCTACAGTAATTTCAAAAAACACTATCACCCATACTGTTGCTTGAGAAGTAATGTTATAACTTAACAGTCTTTTGAATCGTCAACTAACATTGTTGTTCTTTTGCTGTAAATACTTTTTTCCAAATTAATGTATTACACAATTTTTTTTTACCACTAATAATTAAAATCATTCCCCATCTTAATAAAGCTTCATCGCCTCATAGTTAAGCACAATAAACAGATACCTAGTGTTAAAAGTATGGCGAAGCCATCATATTTCTAATAAATATGTACTATCTTTGTTTTGGATAGAGATAGGGGATTATACCACACAACATGACTGCCCTTTGGATAAAACTAATGTTAAATTAACATAAAGCTAGGGGTTAGGTACTTAAAAGACATCCTCATAATGAAGTTACTGATGTAGTATAGAGCACAAGTGCCTGTGTTATAAGACTTCAGTCGGGATATCAGGCTTGCTTGAACCGCAAAGAGCTGACTGTAATACTGACCACAAAAACTTTACTAAACATCTACATTCATAAATAAATCAAACAGTAAACTACCACTGAACGTATACCAAGGGAGGTTATAGTTGGAAATAAATGTCTAGAATTTAATGGTTCATTTTATATTCTTCTAAATTGTGTTTATTGTGTCCAAGATGCCCTCATTACCCTTAAGGTAAAGCCTGTTATCCCAACAAAGACACACAATGATGATTTTTAAAAAACATTTATTTTTTATACTATTTTGTTGGATTCTATAATAATGTGACATTGTTCTAGGCGATTTTGTGTTATTGATTAAGATCTGGAGTAAATAGTTGTTTTAAGTTAAACAATTGTTTTTTGTGTTAAAACTATTAGTGTAAATTGTACTTCTTGTAAACTTTTAAATACAAAAAGAGCTTCCATGTCAACTATAAAAGTCGTATTTTATCTTCTGCTTTTTCCTAAAACCTACTTTATTATATCCACTTTAATCCAAAATTTTCAACAGTTATGTAATTTAATCATACTATGAAAGTGTGTGTTTTTTTTACTGTGAATTGAAAAGCTAATTAGTAAATAGCTTAATCACTTCACTAAGACAGTGAAATAACTTATATACATATTTTAAGTTGGATAGGTCTATGAACGCAGGGAATACAGAACAGATTGAGATTGCCTGTGTATCTTTTTCACTAAGATGAGCTGGCTCTTCAGCAAGAATAATTTTTTTAAATATGCCTACTTTATTCCAGAGGTTGATTTAAGAGGAGACTCAGTAGAAGACACTTAAATATGTGGTCAGGCAGAATCTATTGCAGCATAGTAAGAAAGGCTATGTTGGTATTTTTAGTTTTATTTATATTTAGTAATCATGTTAGTTTCACTATACTCATCCCTGGCTCTATAGAATAGCTTACAAACAAATCGCAGAGACCCTCTTCTGATAGTGCGAACACCAACACAGACAGCAACAGTTGCTGTTACTGCAAGTGTAAACTTTACAATCCATCTTACCAATCAGCGAGACTGTCCGGCACAGGGAACATATAATGTATGTTAATTGTCTTACACAATTAACATACACGAGGTGTTAGCCCGTCCTACGTACGGGAATTCAGTAGTCAGTTAAAACCGTGTACAATTCAGATCAGCTAGTTTACAATAAAACAGCAATTCTGCAATTTTTACGATGTGAAAAGCGTTGAAGTGAGATTTGCAGCCGATTCGCACAGACACACACTGATACACTGATTATAAGTAGTCTACAGTAGAGAGAGTAATAGTCAATTGAGAAGTGCATAGACCTAGTCGACGATACCACCTTCCATCACATACCTGCCTCTTCCATAATTATTATCACCACAATACAACTACTATACACAATTTCCAGTAGGTCTGAATAGAAACGACCTAAAATAAAACGACAATATCCAATAAAATTCACAGTACACATAATTTAACTTTGGTGTCCTAACATCAAAACTAATCGTCACACCTATCCTTTATATAAATTTCACTGCATTAATTGCTAAATAAATAAGTGTAAACAAAGAAAAGTAAAAACAATAACAGTTTGTTTTGAAACAGCTGTTTGGTTCAAATAACATTCATTTGAAAAAAATAACTGGTCACATGTAGCAGGAATATAAAAAGTAAACACGCTAGTAAAACTAATGACGTAATTGTCCATGTTTATTATCCATACCGTTATCAGTTCTATCCTTGATAATTACCCACCCTCATTGAATAAATGTACATTGTAATTTCCCATATTAGTTAATTTAAACTACAATATATTCATAGTTGAAATAAAAGTGATATTTTCACGTTTGGGGGCGCTGATATAGGCACCCCCAAACGTAACCACAACTGAACACGATTTCATAAAAGGATGGTTTGTCTAATTGCAGTATCCTAGGTCAATGTTGACGTTGTGTTCAATCTATGTCATCCATCTGTTTATCTTTTTATAAAACCCGGCTGAGGTTGTGGTGGTAATTTAAAATCGTGATTCCTGATTATTCTTGATCTTCTTTTTATGACATCAATATTTCCGGGCCTTGGAAATTTAAAGCAGACAAACATTAATTGTAAACAAAAAGCTACCATGAAGAATTAAAACAGGTAAAAATTGTTATTTTTCTATTCTTTCCTTGAAAATTGGAGCAGTAAAATAATTTGCATTTATCCTTGTTTTTTAAGACTCGTGTACAGAGCCTCGATTTGTACTGTGGTTGAATTAATTTTGATCTAAACTATTTTAAACTGTGGTCTAATTATCTCTACTAATCTTACTTATTTCCTATAATCAATGAAAAAATAAGAGTAAATAAAATAACCTCATAGTTCCGTAGTTTATATTTAACCAGCTGTGAGTTAAAACAAATTATATTGCTCTAAAACAAATCTAAGATTACAAAGATTGCTTTAAAAAATAATTTGAACATCCTGGTATTTTACTATGTGTATTTAATTAATCTGTCATCCTCTTACAGAAGAATTGAACGTATCAATGATTAGCAATACATATAGTATAAATAAGTCAACCCTAAGTATGTATTTACATTTTTTCCAAATGCTGAATTTCCGACACAAAAGCTGAATGTTTACAGCTGTTATGTTAAACAAATTATTTTATGCCAAAAGCTAGTTTAGAATCTTAGCGTCGGCTGCTAGACTTTTTAAAAATTAAAACTCAATTTCTAAAAAACTGGGACCTATAACTAAAATTATGGCTTCGACATTCCCTAGTTCTCAAAATTAACTTTCTTTCAACACAAAAATCATGAAAATCCGTCGAGTGGTTGATTCAGAATCGTGAAATAAAAAAACACTGTTTCGTTTTAATATTATAGATTACATGGATGTATTTTTTTCTGTTGATTGTCTGCTCAGAAATGTATTCAGAGCTAGTTGACACTCTATAGAAACTCTTGGCCATCCACACACAATGAGTTTCAGTAAATTCTCACAACCCTGTATTAGAGCATATATGCCATCGTCAGAAACGTTCTTGCAGTGGTTGAGCCTAAGATGGGAGATCATTTTTGAATGTGGTCCTTGACTCAATGTTTTCAGGCCACGGTCTCCTATGTTTGTGTTGGACAGATCGATAGCTTTCAAATTACACATTCGTGCAAGACTATCTGTCGCTGCATCTGTGAGATTATAGTCTCCACTCAGATCTAACTCTTGAACTAGATTACAAGTCTTTGTAATGACAGATACTACGTCATCTGTCACTCCATCGTTATTTGTGATGTGCAACTTAACCAGGAAGGGGAGATTTGAAAACATCTGTTTGAGAATGGGAGTAGAATGGCTGAATCTATAGTATCTTGGTGGATTCATTACCAAAAGTCTCAACCGGCGACATCGAGATATCTCCAACAAATCTTTACTAGATATATCGCAATGAAATGTGTCCAATCTCATTACGTTGGGATGTAGAAATTCACTGAGACCCAGATCACTATTCACTCTTCTTCTTAATATTCCTAGCTGCAACAAATCTTCTTTTATGTGTCCAGGAAGAGTTTTTATAAAGGCCAAATTCCATTTCTGACGCACAAGTGAAATCATTGTAATCCGGTAAAGTGATGAAGGACCTCGATGCCAGTATCCTTTTTCCATGATAACACTTTTTAGAGGTAGAGTAATATGAGTTAGTGTTGAAATGTTATAAGTTAAAAGTTAATATTTTAGAAATCATTGCAAGTAAGTTGATTGATAAAATGTTCAATAGTTTGAAGATTTTTCTGAACAGTATTTTTAGCTTATTTAATTGTTATTATTGATTTAACTCAGCTGAGCCTGAAGTAAACAACTGAAGGACCATAAAGCAAGGCCCCACTAGAAAATCAATCAGTTTGACTTGGTAAAAAGTATGTTGTATTCAACATAAATTAATAATTTAGATCAGCACAATCTGTCGGTGGCTCACATCAACTATGATTTTCATTTTAAAAACTAGCGATAACTTAAACATGGGGATGGAATGTATAGTTGTATCATTGACTATTGGATACAAAGATATCCCATCTATATGGATCAGCTGTCACCAATTTTTTACTAAAAAAGAATGTAGTTGTGTGAGCCAGTCACAGATTGCGCTAGTGTCTAAAACTCCCTGACATATTGCTGGGTCACAACAGTTGCTATAGCTCATAATAAGTCAATCCATCAGTTTCACTTGGTAAACACCATCATGTAATCGGGATAAATCAGTAATTTAGATCAGCGCAATCTGTAAGTGGCTCACATCAACTAAGACAAATGTTATTATTGGCTACAACATTAACATGGGGATGGAATGTCTATAGACATTCCATCTATATGGACCAGCTGTGGCCAACATTTCATCAAACAAGAACATAGTTCTGTGAGCCAGTCACAGAATGTGCTAGAGTCTAGAACTCTATTTCTACCTTATTTTTTGAATGATGCTTCCCGACCACTCAGGGCCGTCCCTAGGGTTGGCGGCGCCCGGAACAAACGTGGTCGTGGCGCCCCCTCTCCCCCCCAGTAATAGCCGCATTCGCATATTTTTAATACTATGTTAATACAAATAGCCGCGGCATGGCGCCCCCTCAGCCGCAGCGCCCAGGGCAGGTTGCCACCCCCTTCAGACGGTTTTGCGACCACTCACAACCGGATGGATGTACAGTTATGTAGACTCTACATCCATCCGGTCTTGACGCATCATTCTCCATACCACAGTTACCATTTATTTCTCTTTACTCGTTTTAAATATACTATTTTACCATTTCAATGTCCGTTTTCGTGTTCGTTTGTCTATCTATGTAATTTATGTGAATCGACCACTTTCTGATGAAGTGGTTATGACATCCTTTGACACCTGATGATGACTTCGTGAAAGTTAAAAATAGTTGCGACATTAGCAACATCTTGGATTACAAGGAAACAGGTATTTACACCAATTCAGATCTTGTTTAGGTTAAAGATTATTTAGAATGAATTTTGTTTTAGCGAATTCCCTATAGGGAAGTAGCTATTACCGTAGGTGGGTAAGACCTAGGCCCAGGACCGATTTACTTTTAATTTTGATATACCCAGAGGCCAAAAACACCATTCGTTAAAATTTATATATATATATATTAAAGAAAGCATACTAACTCAGTACCCTGAAATGATTTTATATTTATTTTGAGTTTATAAAATATATATACGTCTGTGAACAATTTTTGTCCAATTTTGATGAAATTTAGTTTAAAGGTGTAAGGCAGGATTTACTTGAATGAGTTTGGGAACCAGCATGATCGGACCATGGGAACAGTGTTTTACGGGAAGTTTTATGGAGTAAAAATTGTCTTTTCTCATTTTTCACCCTCAAAACACAACATTTCCCAATTTCTCTTTAGACCTTTTTAAAGAGCTTAAAAAACAGATGATTTAGTATATCAAAGTATTTTTGTACAATAATTATTGGTTACAGAGAAAATTTAAAAAAAATGTAAATTTTAAATATCTATGTTATTCTTATGGGGAATATTGTAAAATTTTGTAATTTGCTTGTTTATGAATATATTTTTCCTACAGTCACCCGACAAAGTTGACTTCCTTGTACTGTTTATAGTACAGAAAGCTGCTAATTGCTGCATATTTATACTTTGCCGTACGGTTTATACTTTGCCGTACGGTTTATACTTTGCCGCACATCAGGATTCCAACGAAACAACACAAAACAGCGTGGTTCTATTATGCACGTAATCCGTGTACGCTTGGAAATAGGTTGGCAACACTTAAAGATAATAATATATGAGCAGCTGATTGACTATTATAACTACGATTTAACCTGTCAATTTGTGTTTATAGTTTCGGTATTTCTGAACTTTCTGGACTTTTCTTTTAAACGTTTTTAAAACATTCCTACGATCTTAATAAACAAGAAAATACCTTTAAAGCATTTTTTTAGGCGCGGAAACCACTTCAAATTACAAAAACATACGGAACTATATTCTCAAAACGCGGAGCACATTTCTTGCCGAGGAAAAATAGCGGAGTGATACGGACCGCGGGTACTACTTTCTCTAGGGTAGGCTACCATTTGTGTTGCCAGCTGAACCTAAAAACGTGTTGTATAGTGTTTGAAAGACTAATTATTTATATGCTTTATAGTGACTGTAGGAAAAATATAATGTGCAACACGAGTGAAAAAGGCCTTTGCTGCACTCGAGATCATTCCGCACTCGCCTGCGGCTCATGCGTAAACATTGCTCTCGTGTGCAGCAAAGTGCCACTTTCACCACTAGTTACACAAATAACTATTGTTTTGACCAAACCTAGCAAATTTATTTATTTTATACTAAGCTATTAATATTTTACTAAAAAACACACTTTATTAGTTTCCTTGTAGCAGCAAACCTAGGTTTAAACCTAAAGTAATTTAAATAGATTTGATTCAAAATAAATTCAGACAAATGGAAATTCGCTTCGGTGGTGGGGGTATTTTATGTAACTTACTGCTGTAGTATCTTTCTATACATGGTCCTACATTATTTTCCAAATAATATATATATATATCTTTATTTTGAATACATTTTAAACAGTAATACCGGTATGGGTTATTAGATGACTAATCACTAATTTAGAATGTTTTTTGGCAAATTCATTGTGTATCTGTATTATGTAATTTCACATAGTGCATGATCAATGGATAATATATTTTTAGTGTGTTGGTCACACTGGAGAGAGTTGGGAATATAGAATTTAAGATTAAAGAGAGTGGAGGGAAAAGTAAAATGTGAAAGATAAGGTGAAGCATAAAGATAAAGATAAGATTATTTAGCTAGGCTAGGGCACTGACTCTGTCAACAAAAGGATAACTATTTCTTAATTTTTATCTGTTATGTTTTCAATTTAACATATCTCATCTCATTTAAACTTTCATTTTCAAATTTTGGTTTTAACCCATAAATAGTATTGCAAAGTGCTCTATATCAAAGGTAAGATGTAGATTTTCACTTATTTAAGTTATTTTTAAGTGTGCCTTTAAAAAACTGATGGTCATCCATTAAAATTATTCAGATATCCTTATCTAAATTTTGTTAATTTGTATGATATTTATTTAATTACACTGTTTATTAAATATTTCCAGAAATGTTATAGGTAACCTAAATAGTTTCTATAATAATGTTGATGTAAAACTCTTTTTGACCATGGTTTAAAATTTAATATTAGAGCCTTGCTATCCCATAATCAGTCAGTTGTGTTTTTTTAAGACCAGTATGTTTTTCTACAATAGACCTGGGTTAAATAAAAAATATCACTGTACCACTGGTAACTGTATTTTTGTTCATTGATTAGGTGTGAAAATCTATATATTTAATAGGCCAACACGAAGTTTGTGATAATTGTTTCGAAGCTGCTACGCTTCAGTCAGTAACGTCTGTATTACTTTGCAATTGCTCAAATTCAAGCAACAGGTGCACTATAATAGTTGTAAATTATTCTGGGACAAGAGTTTTTGAAATGTTACAATAATCTTTATTTATGTCTTTTTTTTAGAATGGATCCAAGTGCTGAAGGTGGATTCATGAATAACAGTGATTACGAACAAATTATAAATGATCTGTAAGTATTACTTTTTGTAAGTAGGTAGGTAGGCCTTTACTTAGTATTCTATTTTCTGTATGACCCAAACAGAATTTGATTCGTTGAATGTGACACTTGGGATTGCCCTTTTTATTAGGAGTTATACCACAATATACAGGGTGTCTCATGAAGGGGATGCTATTTTTGAATTATATATACCAGACCTATGAAACACGGTACAAACTTGAAACTTCACAGATAATAAATGTCTAAAAAATACCTGCAAGTCTCATTTGATTTTTATTTATGAAACAAAATGGCAGGGTAAAAATATTATCAAAAAAAGTTGGTTAGCGTTAAAAAGTAGTTATTTGTTAATCTGGTATAATTTGCCTAACCATTAAACACATTAACACATACAAATATTTACAAAGAGATAGATTAAAAAAGCTTAGATTCATGGCCATGATATTCTTTATCAATCCTAACCTCCAATGCTGAGATGTGATTACTTTACTTCTACAGGTCGGCCGGATAGATAGCGACCTGCGCGAGGATTTTTAGCGCATGTAGGGGAGGTAACAGCAAGGGAGGGTATGTTTCCCCTCTCCGCCAATGGCCGTTTTCACACTGCACGACAAGGCACCGGCACGGCACGTTTCAGTGTGTGAGTAAGCAGCTCATTTGGTAACACAGGATTCCAACTCCCACTACACCGGGGCAGTGCCTAGACGGTTGTCGTGTCGTGCAGTGTGAAAAACGGCCATGACGGGAGGGGATCGGGCTGCAGCCGAGTGGGGGTAGAGCCATAGACTTTCTCACTCCCACAGCTCGGTATTTCTCTCTCGCACAAATTCTACGAAGAGGTCGCTTTCTAAGCGGCCGACCTATAGCATAGTCGTTATCACTTCATACATCAATTAATTGTAAGGTAAGCCTTAGATTTTACCAATGTTCAATAACGCTCCAGAAACTAGGTATCTCCAAAACTTACTTAGTGTTCTGCGAGGGAAAGGGAAAAATGTTTTTTATAAAATGCCAGTAGTATATAGGATAAAATAGATAAATTTGCCAAGTTTGATAAAGAATATATCCATAAACAAGCAAACTGTTGTCATGCCTAGCTTACTCACCTTACCTGCCTAATTTGTTCATAAAATATGGTTTATGTCATATTATTATGTTGTTGTGAGATTGTTTATGTTTATACTTTGTATTGTATACATACAGTCAACTATATATTTGTTTTATACAGGGTGAATAAAAAGTATAGACCCCCCCCCCCCCCTCTAATATTTTTCCAAGTAAATATACAGAGATAGGCTTTTGGTGGTCGTGCAATCTTAGCAGGAAGTTTCATTTTATGATTTTGAAATTTTTGAATGTCCCCCCAAAAGGGGGATTTGGGGGGCAACTAAAAAATTTTCAACGTAAACCCCCATCAAGTGACACCTCATTTTGAAGAGTTTACAAAAACTTAAAGAATGGTGAAAACTAGAGGTCGCTATCTCTTCTCTATCCAAAATGGTAGTCCGTCAAATGTTGTGGAAAATCAATGGTAAAATTGATTTGTAATGGTAATATTGGCTACCATTTTGGATAGAAAAGAGATAGCGAACTCTGGTTTTCACAATTCTTTAAGTTTTTGTAAGCACTTCAAAACGAAGTGTCACTAAATGGGGGTTTACATTACAAACTTTAGAGTGTCCCCCCAAAAGGGGGGATTTGGGGGGCAACTAAAAATGTTTCAATGTAAACCTCCATCAAGTGACACCTAATTTTGAAGTGTCTAAAACTATATATTTTTTTCTTCCTTTTCAGAAGGGATGACAACACATTCTGTGAAATGAAATTTTCACCGCCAGACATAAATTTTGCGAGAATTACTGTAAGTATCTCTTGGCTACTTGAATTTAGGTAGAATTACATGGTAGTTTTTTTGGGACTAGCTGCTTTACCTATGTTTCACAATTAGTTCAGGAAGCAGGATAGAGAGAGTATGGAGGATAGAGTAGCCTAATATTAAATCTTCTTCTTTAAAGGTTCTTTAAATCTTCAGTAGAAAACAGTTATATGCCCAACATTGATGATTTATACAAACAAAACTCGAATATACCATTGCATTTACCTACCAAGAAGGTACTTGGTAGGCCTAATTCTCTTGCTTAGGATCAAATATCAATCCTACTGGTGCATAGTGTAGTAAAATGAATATAGCTTTATTGAAATAAAAAAAAAAAAATGGAATGTCAACATTGACCTGGCTAATGCAAACTGGATAATTGTTAATTTGGCCCAATAAAATGATTTGATTTGATTTTGTGGTTTCCTTCTTTTTCCTTATTTGTTGGTATTGGTTCCCTGAAAGCTCCACCTTCAAAATTTTGACACTACTGGGATCTAGCCCGAGGGGTTCAAGGACATCATTTTATGCAATTTAAATCCATGATGATGATTTTATGGTCTGTATTTTGGCGGATAAGTTGCTTAATTTTCAAAAAGTTTCCGCCCAGTTGGTTGTTTAGTTTTTGTGTTTAACCAAAACAAACACACAGGCAGACATGCAGAAAAGCACCTCTAGTGTAGAAAATGTGTATAAAGTTTACTTAATTTTTGTTATCACTGTCAATAGAAAAACAAACAACTGAAATGTCAGCAGGTTTTACATTTTTGTTATCTGAGTCCATAATCATTTGATGCTGGTTTAAATTAGGAATGTTAGCTAACATTCACAGAATTGTCTACCTTAGCATAGTACATGTTTTCAGCTAAGCTTTTTAAATGTGAATGATGAAGATATCACAAAACCCAAACAATTTACACATCTACCATAGCCATAATGTTCTACCACTTCACCTAAACAATAAAAAAAAAAAATTATTAAAAATTCACAAAAAATCACAAATTATTCATGACATTAAAAACATAAACATAACTGTAAACAATCCTTCTTTGACAGTTCTCATTGCGTTTGACAGTTTTTTGTTGCTGCTTAGTTCAAACTAGCAGAATACCCGTCCTTCGTACAGGGTTGGCATATAAGTATAAAACGCTTATTGCAGTTATAGGTACTCAAGCTTTGCGTTTGCAATGGGGGAGAACACAGTTTGATAAAATTTGCTTCTTTAAGTTTACAGTATACTATACCATACACATCTACCATAGCCATCATGTTCGACCAATTCACCTAAACAATAGAGAAAATTAAATTAGCAAAAATTTGCAAAGTACCTATCACAAATTGTTCATGAAATTAAAATCCTAAACATAACTGTAAACAATCCTACTTTGACAGTTCTCATTGCGTATCACCACAGTTTTTTGTTGCTGCTTAGTTCAAATTAGCTGTTTTCATAAATGCAAAAAGATAATAGTGCTGCATCCTGTTGGTAAATCTTAAAAATGTTTAATGCTTTTCATATCATAAAACTAACTTTTTAATTTGAAACAGCTGACTAAATTCTTTAATTCCATTTAAATATGAATACTCATAAGGTTAACATGGGGAAATACAGAGCCACTGGGGCGGAGCCTGAAAGGATTTTTGAGATAAGAATATGCCTTAATGTTAATCGGGAATGTGAGCTATCATTATGCCAAATTTCAGCCCAATCCGTCCAGTAGTTTATGCGTGATTGAGCAACACACACGCAAACTCACAAACTTTCAGATTTATAATATTAGTAAGATTAGCTGTTTTCATAAATGCAAAAAAAAATATAGTGCTGCACCCTGTTTGGTAAATCTTATAACTTTCTAATGCTTTTGCTTATCATAGAACCAACTTTTTTAGTTGAAACAGCTGACTAAATTCTTTAATTCCCTTTAAATATGAATAGGTACTCATAAGTTTAACATGGGGAACTACAGAGCCACTGGGGCGGAGCCCGAAAGGATTTTTGAGATAAGAGTATGCCTATACGTTAATCGGGAATGTGAGCTATCATCATGCCAAATTTCAGCCCAATCCATCCAGTGGTTTATGCGTGATTGAACTTCAAACAAAGAAACAAACAAACACACAAACTTTCACATTTATAATATTAGTAAGAAAGATTAAATACCATATTAAATAAATGAATATTTCTTTGAAAATCTACTATAAGTTTCCAATAAAAAAAGTATTCTTACTAACCCATTTGCATCGGATGATGTACTAGTACAACAAGTCCGTGATGTACAGTATCATGGCTGACGTACTAGTATGTCAGCCATGAAATTTGAAAATAAAAGTTAAACATTTATATTTACATACATAGCCTACATATGATAGGTATTTAATTTTGATCATCAAAATATTAGATTCCTTGAAGGATTTGATATTTACGTAATATAGGGAGGTATGTACTTATTTTGTGAGAAGTATAAAAAATAGTGTAAACATATCCTAAATACATATAAATATGCATATAACATCCAAAATTATACATACATAGGCCTATACATTTATTTTCAGCTATAAAATACTATAAAAAACATATAAAAATAGTCTAATATTTTTTCAGTCAGGTATTTTCACCTATTTCTTTTATAAATATGTAAAATAACTTAGTGTAAACAACTACTAAATACATATAAATATACAAAATGCATAATTATATATACATTTGCATTTTATTATTATTTTCAGCAATAAAATACCGTACTATATAACATCTTTAAAAATAGTAAAATTTATTATTTTTATTTTTAATGTTTCAGTGATTTTGAGATTTTTGGCAAATAAATACAGTATAAGCATGGGTTAATGAAGATTGAACTAAGTTATTAAATAAAAATAAAAGGAAACCTCAACTATGATAATCTAGGCCTAATCGATAAACTCAATTAGATAAACTCACAAAGTATTTTAATGAACACTGCTTTATAGTCCAGAAATGTTATAGATCTGTTATCTGCTATATTGTTGAGGCAGATAAAGGAAGGTTTCACCAACATTGTAATCATGTTTAGTCATGACTGATATTTCTTGTTCGTCCATTCTTGATCAGAACATCAGTCTTAGTTAGACCTACATGTGGACACATTTTGTCTATGCTTCATTTACAAATTGTGTTAATATTTTTGTAAATTTCTAAAGGTAAGAGTATATGTTTTAAACTCAAAACTTTAAATTAATTCATTACTGTTCTGTAAGGTTTAATGCAATTAGAATTTCTCCAATGTTATTTTTATTTGGATGTGTTTAATGCATGTTGTAGTCACAATTTTCAAAATAAATACTATTGACGCAAAAAATGAGCTTATAATGTTTAGCTTGTAAATTGCATATGAATTTCTGTACGTATCTTTTTTACCACAGTTTAATATACAAAATTCAAAATTAAACTTACATTCTTCAGAAAGGTGAATGTTTAGAAACTATTATAAATCACATTTTGTTCTAAGTTAAGTTAGTCACAGTATTATAAAAGACATTATACACTGAAGCTGTAAACTCACAAATTCAAGAGGAGATAAAAAATATGTGTATTTTGTAAAAAAGTCAAGTGAACAATAACAATTGAATGAAAAATAAATAAATAAATAACTCATGTTGAATCAAAATTAATGTACAGGTAAGTAGTCTGAAGTCACTACATACACATTATAATTCTTTTAAAAACTAATAACCTACTTACTAAAAAAATCATCAATTAAACCCCTCATTTTTAGGAATATTTAGTTACTTGCTTTACCTAAATATGTTGCTTTACTTTACAGATAAAAATGTTGTTGAAATTAAAATAAAACTGTTTCATAACTTATTATTTATAAATTTTAACTAAGGAACTTAAAGTGATAAGAAAATAAATAATAATTTGTTTGTAACCTATAAGTTTTGCATAAAGTTATTGGTTTTGCAACACAAATTAATTTTTTTTATTTCCCGTTTATTCAACAAATAATTTTCAGGCTCATTTCTAAGGGTTTAATTTTTATGGCAAATGTAACTATGACATGAACATACAAAGTATATTTTAACTACAATCTTCTTTATTAAATATAATAGCATTTTATTCATTCAAGCTAGGAAAGTATTTTAAGCTGAAATCTGAATGTCAATCAATCAACCAATCAAAATAACTTTATTTCATTTTATATACACAGTCACATGAATTAGAGTCATTGAAACTGGTTAGTTTTTTGAACTATAATTTTTGAAGAGGGGATTTAAAATATATATCGTTATATTTACGTTATTGATATAGGTTTGAGAATTTGTATGCTGCACTTATTTAATACCATTAGATAAAATCAAATGATTGATTCTCCCTACAATACAATCAAAGGTCATCTATTAGCAGTTGTCTGGGTAACAGAGTGGTTATAGTGCTCGCTTCCAATTCTGAAGTTCGCTGTTTTGATTCCTAACAAGATCGTTTCCAGACCCTGCCATTTGTCATTGGGCTATGAATTAATGCTGCTGTATAACAAAAAGGTCGTCGTTGGATAGTAACAAGACCAAGGTTTGGTTCGTTCCCTTTCAAACGGTAAAAAAAGCCATTGGAACAGAAAACCCACAAAATACACAGCTGTCTGCAAGAGTTATGCTGAAGGTTCTAAGCAAGATTGTTACCAGACCCAGATGCTAATTAATTGTAATAGGTCTATCAATTAATGATGCTGTCTAACATAATATGTTAGCATCAAGACCAGCGACTGGACAGTTCCCTTACAAAAAATGTAAAAAATCAAAAGTCAATAGTGTAAATAGCACCCACAAAAATACTTAAATGGCTATCTAATCTAACCGTGTTCTGCCGGACCCTGAGAAAAGCCATTAGCTTTTAAAGGGTTCAAAATTGGATTGAATTGTTCTTCTTATCAAGCTTTTAACAAATAGTCGTGGCTGGAGAATCACCTTCTGAGTCACCAACAAAGCTATCATCTTACTCAATCAAAACTCATATTTTTCACTCATCCTCCTTTATAAAATACAAACTTTGCAGTGCATACAATAATCCTTATATATAATACGTGAAGGCGATTTCTACAAAACACTACTCCTCCGTTAATAATGGACCGATTTTTACAAACAACGTGTCAAAATAAGGTATTTTTTGTGTAGACACCCCCTTTCACCAATTCCTGTAATAAAAATCCTCGGGCTTTGCCCCACAGGCCATCAAAGTTGGAGTTTCTCCCATAAGATTAACATTGGGGAATCCAAATATTTAATTGTCCCCACTTATTTGAGAGAACGGCTGGGCGTAGAAACTTGGTAGAGGTGTCCAAAGAAAGGTCTTGGTCTGTAGATGAGTTATCAAAAGAAAAACTAATCAAAATCCCTTAGGACTCTGCCCCAGAAGCCTTTAAAGATCCCTTCACAGAGTTGTTTACATTTTGGCCGTGTGAATAATACTTTTTAATGAAACAGCTGTTCATTTTTAAATTGTATTTCAAACAACACACATTTATTGGGAGTTACTGAATTCTACCAAATAAGTATTTGCAATGTTATTTTCTGATTGTAAAATTGATTTTCTTCTTTATCATGTCATGTTTTGCAATATAACGTTCCATTATGTAAGCAGTGGAAAATCCTTTTATCACAGCAATTCTTAAATTATTTCTTATTGAACTATCTTATATCTATTGTACGGGTTGGTGTCTGCCTTTTTTACCACTTTTGCCTACATTTTATCATATTATTCAACACATATGAAATATTTATGAAGAAATATCTGCTCTTATCGTGTCTAATAAAATCCAAACATAGAAACTTTGTCTAAAATGGTTCCCATCTTGACAAATTATTTGCACCTTCCTATATTACGGACTTTGGCACGGTTTGGTAACGTTATTGAAAATAACACGACATTTTGGCTGTAAAAGATGGTACAGAGAGAAAATACGTTTATCAGCTACTGTCATGACAGAAAGGTCATATTCCTTTTAAACTAGATCAAGATCACATAATTCTTTATAAGATACGTTGATTAACCATATGTAAACGTCAATATATACGTAACATCCAATTTACAGTATTTTTGCCTTTTGGAAATGTTCCATTGCTATGTCATTTGCATTATTTGTTGCCTATGAAGCCGCACGACCATATAAACGAGAAGGCCCCTAACAGTACAAGAATAAAAGCCAACTTCACTTCAAGTATTCCACTACATCAAACATTCCGTAGAGAGATTATATTGACAACTTTATGTTATTTATAAGGCTGAGACAACTAACTGACATACCCCATGTCAAGGAATTCCAGCTTTAACAGTAACCCCACAATCAATAATTTCTCAAAACTATGCTAGAGGGTTCATTCATTGGCACAGAAGTACGATATGAACTGACGCGACGTGACGAAGGAAAAATTAAACTTACACTGTAACGGATATACCTCCCTTTGAAGTTAGAATGTCTTCCCAAAAAAAGTTTTCTTTTGAAATAAAATCATATTACACTGATGAAATCACGAAAGTGTTTAACTACAAAAGATCCATCAATACGATTTTAATACTATTTAAACGTTCTTCCAAAGGAAGATATACCATATATTATACTAATAATAACTCCGATGACGTACGGTATGGGGAATATTTTATTCATTGAATGATCAACCAAATTTGGCAACTAACACAATTAATGTCATTATTGTTTTTACACTTATTGCTAAATGTTCAAAATATGTTTATTTCACCCAATTTATCGCAGTTAGATAAATTAACGTAAGCCTTGAAAGTAACCGTCGATTTTGACGGGTTTCACCTAGTCTCATATAATTGTTGATTGTTCCAGATGGAAGATGCTGCAGATTCTACAGATGAACACAAGTTAATCATCGCTTGTTCACCGACCAGCCCTCTGCCCTGCACAGATATTTATCCTGGGCCGTACAACTTTGAGCTCATGCTTGACACACTCACCAACCACAAACGATCTTGGGTGGTGAGTTATACCCACATGACATAGAATAATTGACAGATGTTTTGTCAGCCTTAAAACTATAGTTAGACATAGCACATACGACTTCACAACGTCCTAACTGTAGTTTACTGCTTGTAAGGTTACATGGACTCTTTAGTACAGATTTCAGCAGTTTTTGGTGAGTTTTGCTTTCATAGATAGATACAAGTGAAGGTTTTGTTACTCATGTTTATGATAGAAAATCTACCTTGTGCGCTTAGAGTGTTAAAAGACCTTAGTATGATCATGGAATTTATAGTCTTGATTATCTTACCTTTATTTTTTTTTTTATAAAAAAGAGGTTGGCGGCCTTTTTTAACCTTGCATTTGCCCATCCACATAGACTAAGCGCCCGTAAATTTTAGTGGCAGTGACCAGGATACACATACCGTTAATTTAGTTAATTTGGTTATGGAGGAAATGTGACATGGGATACATCATTACCATAGCTTCGAGGCAACCCCTTTTGCCCCCCCCCCCCCCCCGCTCACTCTCTCCGACTGAACTCGGATGATACCAGAAAGCAAAAGTCAATTTAAATCTCTACGCAATTTTGAGATATGATTTTTTTAGTCTAATGTGTTTATGACAAAGTATCTTTGACTATTGATACTAGACATTCAATCCCAATGTTAAAGCTGTTGCCAATAAAAAAAAAATCAAAATGGATGTGGTTTAATTGAGCCACACTACTGATTGCACTGTTGTAAAATCTTGATTTCTGCTAATACGCCAATGTATAAACAAGAGTCAACTCTGATAGGACGACTTATTGTAAGCTTTAGCATCTGTTTTGTCCTATCAACTGTAGCAAAAAGGTAGATAATATTATTTTAGACACTTTTTCACTCTATGACTGGCTCTATCGACTATGTTCTTTAAACAAAAATTACTATTACTACCAATTGAGATAAGGATGAAACACCAGGGTGTGTATAGTCCAAATATGAGTGAAGATTGCGGTTAGATATTTTTGACATTTTAACAGTTGTCCTCATTCTTAGTGTCATCCAAAGTTCCTGTGACAGATTTAGGCCAGATAACCAAGACTATACCGTGGAGAACCTATTTCAAAGTCTCATATCTCATGTACCACATCATACCTTACACCTCATTTCTCATGTTTCAGTACTCGGAGGTGCTACAGAAAGTGTTTATTGACATGAACAAGACGTTGTTGGTACAGTTCAGGCTGAGCAAGGCTGTGGGGGGACTGCAGGTGCGAGCTTTGCCTGTCTACTCCACAGCTGATTTCCTCAACATCCCTGTACAGAGATGTGCCCTCCATATGCTCAACAGTGATCCTCTGCATCAGGGTAACATAACCTCACATTTCAGTTGCATTTAAACATGGGACGTTTTCTGTTAATTCACCACCACTACTTTTTGTCATGATAAAATGCTATAATTGTTTAATTAACATGTATAGGGACTAGGTTGGCTTAAGTTTTGTTAGGGTAGGTTAGGTTAGAACTGAGATATTACCAAAAACGTCAGTCGTGTATTGTTACATACAAACTAAGTAGTGGTAGATATAATTAATTAACGGAAAATGTCCAAAAACTGTAATAGCTTCTGGATTTTTGGAATGAGAAAATGTCAGGTTTATTTTACATGTGCAATCAAACAAAATGTGCATTTTGACTATAGTTATTTCTTATACTATAGCTTATTAACTATACTATAGCTGTTTCATACTTCTAAGTATATCATCAGAGACTGAAAGATATTAACATCTTAGGGAAGAAGGGGAAGAAATCTACCCCCTTCACTTCATCCTACCATTAAAATAACTGTATTAAAATAACTATTAAAATAATAGTAGGCGGGGGTATTAAAATAACTATAGCGTTCAATATTTAATCTAAAAAAAATCTAACAAGAGCCTTCTCGATCCATTCTACCACCCTACCCGATATACGGATTGTGGATATTTATAGGTATGCACTGTGGATGGGATACTCCCTGGTGTGGATTAACGTCCGCACTAGTGAGTATTACGACTATCCGCAGTACTATCCTGATAATTAGACCAATTCGTATATACCAAGGAAAAAATGTGGTTCGGATTCCACTATAAACTGTAGGTCCCTTAGTTGCCATTAGCTGTTTGGGCTATTAATTAACAGCTGTGTCTAAGGAATGTCGGCCTTAGTCACTAACAAGACTACAAGATCGCGCCACTCATCATACACTCATCTCCATTCATACTTGGCTTAAAATACCTACATTGTATGGTCGCCATTTCATAAGAAAGTATAAAGTATAAAGTATTCAGCCTGAAATTCCACCACAGAATGTATTGCTTTGTAACGAGCAGTAAAGGTTTGAAAGTAAAACTTCTCGTATTGGTTGTCCAGCTCACTCGGAAGACAACAAGACGTGCTACTGCCCGAGCTACAACTGGGTGAGACATGTAGTCCAGTCGTCCCACGCAGGAGCGATGTACGACTATGACAGCTCTAGTGATCGTCACAGCGTAGTGGTACCCCTGGAGCTGCCTCAGCCAGGCTCTGACACGGTGTCTGTGGCTTATCAGTTCACCTGTAAGACCAGCTGTCCTCAGGGTATGCAGAGGAGACCCATCTCTATCATCTTCACTCTGGAGACTGCCCAGTGAGTAAACAATTCACTTGAGCGATCAATGTAGAATGAAAAAAAAATGGCAAGACGGTTAATTTTATGTGTTGACGTAATAGCCATTGAAAATTGATTCATCATACCTGTATTTATGCAATACATTGTGCTATGGGGAAACTAGTTTTGTTTATAAATTTAGCCACCCCTTTAGACACCCTTTTAGACATCCCTTGACAGCCGTCGACTTTCTGCCACTAACATTGCTTTTTTTTCACCTAGGCTAATTTTTTTTTTATCATAGTTGATTTATTTCACCACTTTTACTATCTTGCCATTCCAGTTTGCTCATATTCATATCTCCTTTTTTATTTCTTTTTCTTCTTTCTATTTTGTAAAATAATGATTTCTTTGGACGCAACTACAGTCAACGCACAGGCTCAGTGCCCATGTTGGCTTATTCTATAAAACTATGTACAATTTTTTGTTAAACATAGATGTTATGTAAAAAGTTAATTTAGTTTATTATTCTTTAAATTTTACATTTATGTTTTTCTTCTCTCCGCTGAATATTCTTGTACATTTTTGAAAGTATTTTTTTTTATATAAAGATTAAATTACATTCATTCATTTAATGATTTAATTGGATAAACGGTTTATCGGACATTGCGTTGTCAATGTTTAATATCAGAATAGTTTTTATATACAGGTAAAAAAATAGCCATTATACAGTATAAAGCTTTCATAGAAAAAAAAGCTGTGGCAAATGTATGGAATACAATAATGTAGTTTTTCTGATGGTGTAAACAAAGCTAAATACAAAAATCATCACACTTTTTATCTCAATTTTGTATGGATCCTACAAAAGAAGTTTCTGCAAACAATTCTTCGAGACAGTGATGCAGACTTATAATGCTGGTTCACACATTGTATTTGCGAAAAATCATAGTTGATTTATTATTTAGTTTTATTATTTAGTTATCATAGTTGATTTATTTCACCACTTTTACTATCTTGCCATTCCAGTTTGCTCATATTCATATCTCCTTTTTTATTTCTTTTTCTTCTTTCTATTTTGTAAAATAATGATTTCTTTGGACGCAACTACAGTCAACGCACAGGCTCAGTGCCCATGTTGGCTTATTCTATAAAACTATGTACAATTTTTTGTTAAACATAGATGTTATGTAAAAAGTTAATTTAGTTTATTATTCTTTAAATTTTACATTTATGTTTTTCTTCTCTCCGCTGAATATTCTTGTACATTTTTGAAAGTATTTTTTTTTATATAAAGATTAAATTACATTCATTCATTTAATGATTTAATTGGATAAACGGTTTATCGGACATTGCGTTGTCAATGTTTAATATCAGAATAGTTTTTATATACAGGTAAAAAAATAGCCATTATACAGTATAAAGCTTTCATAGAAAAAAAAGCTGTGGCAAATGTATGGAATACAATAATGTAGTTTTTCTGATGGTGTAAACAAAGCTAAATACAAAAATCATCACACTTTTTATCTCAATTTTGTATGGATCCTACAAAAGAAGTTTCTGCAAACAATTCTTCGAGACAGTGATGCAGACTTATAATGCTGGTTCACACATTGTATTTGCGAAAAATCATAGTTGATTTATTATTTAGTTTTATTATTTAGTTATCATAGTTGATTTATTTCACCACTTTTACTATCTTGCCATTCCAGTTTGCTCATATTCATATCTCCTTTTTTATTTCTTTTTCTTCTTTCTATTTTGTAAAATAATGATTTCTTTGGACGCAACTACAGTCAACGCACAGGCTCAGTGCCCATGTTGGCTTATTCTATAAAACTATGTACAATTTTTTGTTAAACATAGATGTTATGTAAAAAGTTAATTTAGTTTATTATTCTTTAAATTTTACATTTATGTTTTTCTTCTCTCCGCTGAATATTCTTGTACATTTTTGAAAGTATTTTTTTTTATATAAAGATTAAATTACATTCATTCATTTAATGATTTAATTGGATAAACGGTTTATCGGACATTGCGTTGTCAATGTTTAATATCAGAATAGTTTTTATATACAGGTAAAAAAATAGCCATTATACAGTATAAAGCTTTCATAGAAAAAAAAGCTGTGGCAAATGTATGGAATACAATAATGTAGTTTTTCTGATGGTGTAAACAAAGCTAAATACAAAAATCATCACACTTTTTATCTCAATTTTGTATGGATCCTACAAAAGAAGTTTCTGCAAACAATTCTTCGAGACAGTGATGCAGACTTATAATGCTGGTTCACACATTGTATTTGCGAAAAATCAGTTGATAAAGTAAGAATAAAAAAGAAAAAAACTTCATTATGTTGTGACCCGGATAGGAAACAACATTTTGAGGCTACTATTACCCAAGTTTGAGGAGTTAGTTATTATAAATGATATCACCAAAAGAAGGAGAATACACACTGGAAGCAAGCATTTCCTTGCCAAACAAAACTGGAAATAACTTTGAGATATATGGCGAGTGGAGACTCCTTAAAATCACTACAACACAGTGGCAGCCCTAGAGATTACGGGGCCCAAGGCGAAGTTCAATAACGGGCCTCTTACTACCTGAAATACGGCTGTGCGGGCCCCGCGTATGCCTTTATGTAGGGCCGCCTCTGCTTCAATACCTCTTTAGAGTACCAGATAATACAATTTTTGCATGAATCATGTGACTCTTTAAGGTTGGCTACTATCAACTACTCCCCACAAAAGTTGAACATGTCCGACTTTCTGCGGTAATAAATTTTTACTCGTTGGCGAGTGCTACCTGCAGCTACTTTCTGTTCTCACAAAGCGATTAGTAGCGGCTACTCTAGTCGCAGCGAGTAAAATCGCCATGTGTGAACTAGTCTTTATGTGTATAGTTTAAGCTGAATATGAAAGCATAGTGAGAGTTGAATGGGGTGAGCTAGCTTTGTTAGACTTGTTTGTTAGCTTTGTTGACCAAGATCGACTGTTTCATTAATCAAAAAACCCAATGATCAAACCCAATCAATTGTCATGTCAAAAACAAATACAGGGTGTTTATAGAAGAATGCCGGGATTTAAAATGGTAATTGCTTGGATACTATTTAAGGTAACTAAACGTTTTTTACGTTAAATTGAAGCTAAAATAACTATGTTTTGTTTCCTGTGTAGCAAAGGGACAGAACTTTGACCTTGGCATGTACAAAACAGGTGCACGGTAATAGGCCACTATTGCTACTCACGCGCCAGTTGCCAGTGCAATGTTTTTGGCGCAACAGAAGGCACATAGTGTAATCTGTGGTTTACAGAGTTTATATCGATTGCTAAATTAAACTAAATTTAAATCTACTTGATGATAAATAAATTTGACGCTGGTTTAATGAGTTTCGTGGCACTCTAGTGTTTTGAAAAGACATTCACTTGGACATTCAGCTAAAAACAAGCAATGACATAGTCAAAGAAATCCAACAATTCTGCATCGGAAGCCCCAAAACATTGATTGCCCGATAAAGTCTTCAGTTTAACATACCTAAATCAAAACTTGATGATGTTATCTGTAAAAGATAGAGTTTTTGTGCCTAAAAAGATTCAGTTAAGATATGAGATAAACCCGTCGATCGCCCTAAGCGTACAGACTTAGACAGTTTTACGCTCATCTAAAATTGATTAAAATCCTAATTTTATTACTTTTTTCCGAATTGTATAAAAAAATGAGAAAAAACTTTGTACTTTTCCCTTCAATTTGATTTTATTTAATTATCTTTGAATAGTCCCCGAGCAACGAACATTTAAAATCCCGGCATTCTTTTATAATTACTCTGTATATAGCACAAAAGCTATAGGATACTCTACCTATGCAATTCCATTATCTATCAAGATAAAAATTTGACTTTAAAAATATATGATTGCTTGCTCTTTCTTATTTGCTATTGAAAATATGCATCTGGACCACTTTACAGAATGATATATTTTTTCTGTGTAGCCTATGTCTAAATTTCACTCACTTAACTCATCAGATGTGACTTTAGCTTACCATATAAACTTGTATAACTGTGGTGTAATGTTTTTTCAGGGGAGATGTTGTAGGGCGGCAATGCTTATCTGTGAAGATCTGCAGTTGTCCCAAGAGAGATAAGGAGAGAGAGGAGGCAGACAATCCGTTGTCAGAAGGATGGTCTTCTCTTGACACGTGCACCAAGCCCAAGAAGAGGTCAGGGGAGTACAAAGGCTACTCAAAGAAGGCTAAAATGGAAGCTAGTTTACAGTTGGTAGGTTCATGTCAATAGAGTTTTTCGCATTTTACTCAAGCCATTTCTGACGGAGGAGCAATCTATTTGTCTCATTTTAATATCATGGAATTTTGTTCAGTGTGTTGTGTTAATTTTTTTTAGATGGTAATATAGTGTTTTTGGTTATACCATTTCTCTGAATACAACAGTCCCAACAACACCAGTACCAAAAACAAAAGATATGGTTCTTTGGGTTTAAGCTTATTCCTGACATCAGGATTATCCAGTTACTAGGCTCCGCTTTGACCAAGCATTTAGTTACAGGTTTTGAACCAATTTAGATAAAAAGTTACTCTGTCATTATATGAAGATAAAAACTTATAAATTTCAATATCTCATTGTAAATGTTATTAGGTCTCTAGAAGTGCTTCACAGTTCTTACTTATTCTTGGATTATTTCAATTAACATTTTTGAAAATCCATACACTTTAATCATATTAGCGATCTGCCAGTCTAATTTCATCCCGTTGCCAATGTATGTTATTGACTTACAGAAAAGGAATCTCAAGATTACTAATGCAATTGTATCTCAACACTCTGTCTAAATCACAAAGTAAGGAAAACATATCTCATGTCAAGTCCAAGTTATTTATTTCAAAACATTTCTTTTTGTTATTACTCAATGATGTTTTATTTTTATTTCAGAAAAATTCAAATGAGTTTGAACAGAGGCTTGAACAAAAACTAGACAATTTGTCAAAGCAAATCTCCAAACTGACTGATATGATAGCTCGTATGGAGGAATTACAAACAAAAATGGTCGAGGCTTTGTTGCAGCTAATGCGACAAAATACTTATAAAGATATCTAAGTGGCCAATGAAACTGGTGAGTAGAAAGATCAGATATGTACAGTAAATTTTTCAATATCTTTGAGTAGGAGAGTGTTTAAATATTTTACTCAGTTTTATAGTTTCAGTTCTTCTTTCCATGTGGTTTTTTTGTATAACACTAATGTTTAAAAAAGAACGTACGGATTATGAAAACTCCTAAGTATCCTAAGTCTCTATAAGTTATATAATCAACTTCAAGCAATACAACTATAGACATTCCATCCTCCCCCCCAACCCCACAAAAATATCTAAAACCTGGTTTAGAAAAGGAACTCCTAAGTATCATAAGTAGGTATCCTAAGACTCTATAAGTTATATAATTAACTTTAAGCAATACAACTATAGAAATTTCATATTTGGTTACATGTCCAATCTGGAAGCTGGATAGCTGAGCTGGTAAGTGTGGTAATAGTGGTAATAGTGCTTGGATTGTGATTAGAAAGTTGCTGGTATCTTAAAAAAATTCAGAAGCTTTTTGATGGTACAAAGCTGGACTCACGGCTTTCTTTGATCTTAGAACTGATGTCCTGTCTAAAGAAAGACCCAATCTTAGTCAGTAACAAAGCTACTTTTCATCTAGTTCCACTCTACAGTTATCCTGAATTTATTATTTACGAGGTGGCCCCTAACCGTCTATTTCGACGGATTTCACCTAGTAGTAAATATTTAATTTCAACAAAATCAGTAAATCTACCCAATGCGTTTCATTGAATTGAAAAATAAATAACAGCAATTAAATTCTACAGCTGATCAAAATGTAAACAATTATGTTCTTCATAAGGATAACATGGGAACTTAAACAGCCACTGGGGCAGAGCCCAAGGGACTTTTTCAAAAATGTAAGGCCAGTTTGCAAATCTACGTGACACGCTCTTTCCAATGAGACGTCAAAGGATAAAATCGGTTAACAAATGGCGGAGGAGTTCAACCGACAAAGTTTCATGTAGCGTATTAATTATATAGATGTTCAGCTTGAAATAGTTAAACAATGTACGTCCCTATCTTAGTGAACACTTCAGTGCATGTATACAGTCTAAACAAAACAAATGTAAATTGTAATCTAAATATTCTTCCTACTTCTGGGTAAACTTTTTAATATGTGCTCTACTCTATTGTAACAGTAACAGAAGTTGAGCAACAGTTTACCAATTCGTCTATTTGGTCGTAATAGTTTAATAGTTTTAAACGTGGTAAATAACAGGAAATAAATAGTAAACATACACATGACCTTCAGGATAGAAAAAAATTACAAGTTTATTAAAAAGCAAGTTTATAAATTGTAATACCATCTTCAACAAAAAAATATTTCATCTACTTTTGACTAAAGATTGTGTTTGAAATTATTATATTTACCTTAAGTTGGGTTTTGAAATTCGATGATGTTAGGTATTACTACATAGTAGTTGGCTATGCAACAAACTCGTTTATTTATCAGCAATTTCAAAAAAAAATATTTTTATATTAAGGAACTTTGAAATGTACCTTCTCATTCATTAGGAATGTGCTTAACTTTAACTATGATTATTAATTTTATTGTTATAGTTCGGCCGCTTAGAAAACGACCTGCGCGCTAATGCTAAACCAATGCTGGAGGAGGTCGCTTTCTAAGAGGCCGAACTATAGTGGTACATTTACTATTATTTGCTTCTAGCAACCCTCTAGGGACAAAGTTATTGAATGAATTGAAATATTTGAACATGGTGTTTTCTATCAAGCTTTATTTTTTTGTTTCAGATGTTTTGGATAGAAGTTAATATAAACAAGTCTGTGAAGAATCTCTCTTTCAGTGCTATAAAATATTTATTTTAGAAGTGTTATTTTAATTTTGTTTTTAATTTGAACTATCATATTAGTTAATTTAACTAACATTATTGTTCTTAATCGTGTGATGCCTATTGTTGTGAAAACAAGATCTCAAGTGTTAATTTTAGTTTTTTTATACATTTATTATTATTAATTGTTGTTTAAAACTTATTTTGTTTTAAAAGTAAGTTTGTTTCACCACTCAAGTGTTTATGATTTGTTTTGTGTTGAAAATACATTATTTAAAATGTATTGTTATTTTATTTCATCATAACCGGTTATAAATTCTAGTTGTTCTGCCTTTGCTTCACAACAGGAAAGAAATGTGGGTCTTTAAATCTACTGTATAAAATAATCACACACACTTACCATGGATAAAACAGGCAAATCTCAACCGTACTTATTGCGTTATTTTAGTGAAAATCTCTGGCAAACTGTGTGGCGGAATCAAAACTAATCGTGAAATATAAACATCAATAATGAGAATCAAAAGGTTTTTGGTTTAACTTTTTGGGTCTGACTTACGGGAGGTAAAAATGAGGCAACGATGGTATCATAGTTTAGTTAAAAATTCCTCCGTGAACAGCGCTGTAGTAGAGAGCACAGCGTGTAATTTTTATTTCACTATTAGTTTGGCCAACAGTGTCTTTTGGAGGCCTCTCGTTTTCTTCTGATCCATGATGTCATACTTAATTATAAAATTAAGAAAAATTATAAAATTAATCTTATTCATAACCTAACCAAACTTGCTGATAATGAAAAAATCAAAAGAAGGTTTACTAATAGAAAAAATAGTTCAATTAAATATTTCAACAAAAGATGTAAAGTTAAGAAGTAAGTTAATCGCATTCTAAGCTAAATCGTTGACAAAAAGTTAGTGCTATCGGTGGGAATCGATCCGGCTACCTTCAGTTCATCAGCCAGGAACGCTTCCACTACACCACTGAGGACGATGGCTCTATACCGTATCGTTGCGGTAATGTTGTTCCCTCAAGAGAAGAGATCTGACAGCTGATGTCATCGAAGGCTCTTCTATACCTCCCTTGAGTAAATACCTAACTTTTTGGTTTAACTCAGGTAAAAAGCAAACAAACTGTTATACATCAAAACAGAAACAGCTGAATTGTATTCAAAATGTGATTAAATACAGCCCTTTAATAATTTAGGTTCGTACTCTTAGGAGAGGCTTTATCGAGAAACTGATATTTTCAGGGGAAGTTTCAGATCAAGTCCTGTCATTTAAGTATTTGGTTGATAGGCGTTTGGCTTACCGTTTTCTCATATAAGTTTAAAGTTTGTGACCTTTATTAGCTTATAGATAGTTAATTTAATTCAATATCTTATTTCAGTTGTTTTAGAGCCAATCTGACGATTGAGATTGATAAGTTTAGAACAGCCAGGAGAAAACCTATCAGCTCATTTGATATAAGTGTGTAAATGAGTTGCGTTTTTCAGTATGACAGCTGCTATACACTAGCAAAGTAGTGCCGAGTACACAGTGGCTAATAAATGCCTGAGTTGGAACTCACAACAAAATCAACTGTTCAATCAACATATAACTGTTTGCTTGCTTGGATGGATGTGCCCCCCGCCACAGAAAACATAGTATGTTTTCTGTGCCCCCGCCCACAACTCTACCACAAAAAACATGAACTATCTTTATATCAGTGCCTTAGACTTAACCATCATGCCTTAATTAATCAATACTTTTGGGGTATAGTTTTTTAGATTTCCTTACTTTCCTATTTTTTATTATATATTTATATTTTTACTTTCCATATTTTCCTTATAATAGTACAATTTGTTGGATAGCTAAAATACTATAGATTATATTCGTTCTATTACCTCTCATACGTTATTAAATGATAACTTGATAGTGTCTTGTTCCTGTCTGTTTAATATAAAAACACAAGATGACAATTTTTTTTTCTAAAGTTTTAAGACAGAATCCTCCTTGGGCAGTAGGTTGGAGAGTCCTGTACTAAAATCTCTAACAGAGGTGAGTTCCAGGTATGAGCATTGTTTTAGTATTTTAATTGAGAGAAGCAAGATGTTATTGTTATAATGCTCACCTTCAAACCTGAAGGTAGCTGGTTAAATTCCAAGCAAAATAATTTCTGAACCCAGATGCCATTTGTTTTTGAGTTATCAATTAATGTTCTAACAAAATGTTGATGCTAGATAAATTAGTAACAAGTCTAATGTTAGGAGTTTGGGCCATTCCCTTACAAAAAGATAAAGATGCCAATGGTGAAGACAAGCACCATTGTACCATACACCATAGTAAGTGGTACCTAGCTACCGTATTGAGTATTTTGTCATTCATCATGCTCTTTAAACCAAACTATTATTTTTTTATAACAATGAGGTAGGCCTACCTAAAAGTTAAATTGCAAAATGAAAATGATTAATCAAGATAATTTAAGTAGGTACCTACTACCACAGAAAACGTACTACTATACCCAGAATGCCAACCGCATGGTAAAAAGCATTAAGCGGTTTGAGAGAGCTTTGCCTGTCAATCCGTAGGCAGCGCCACCAGCGTTGCCATGCAATAGCATAGCAACGCTGGTGGCGCTGCCTACAGATTGACAGGCAAAGCTCTCTCAAACCGCTTAATGCTTTTTACCATGCGGTTGGCATTCTGGGTATAGTAGTACGTTTTCTGTGCTACTACCTACCTATAAATGTTCAACTTGAAATAATACGGTGTACACTAATTATCAAAGGGAAAACAATTCTCAGGAAACATGTAATTAATTTTAAGGAAAAACAAATATAAAAAAATTCACTTCACTACGAACAAAATGATTGCTTCCTGGAACAAAATTAATCACTCTTTAATGTCACCACGTTGATCCAATGCTTCATTTGGAGGATAAGCCATCTGCCCAAGGAATTCTATTACCGTTCTTGTTGGTCTACCAGACATTCCTTTTTTAAGATATGTGGTTTTACCGTCTTCATGCATAGTGCCAAATGAGTCGATAAATGCCCAGTTAGGCTTACAAGTGAACTGATTAAGCAAAGCTGTTGTAGTCGCCGGTATTCCTCTCCTGAAGTACTTTGACAAAACCGACAAATCCGCACAAGTAAAATCTTTCACTTCTCTTTCAAACATGTTCCACAACGGTAGTTTCCAAAGTCTGTCTCCAGTATGAATAGAAGCAGTTTTTAGCAGTTGCCACAAATGTTCATTTTGAGTGTAAACAGCGTTAGTAGACAAATCAAAGGAGGTTTGGATCTCTTTAGTCATAGTTGCAAGGGTTAGTACATATTTAGGGTTGAATTGTTGAGCATAACATAGCGTGTCTGCTAGCATCAAAGTCCCGTTAAAGTCTCTAGGAGAAATTAAGATTGATTTCCCACTGGCAGACTTGACAATATCACGAGGTCTAAATGCTGTCGCACCAGGCATGTTTTCACCGAGTGGTATCAAGCCTTTAACATTTATCGGTAGCCCAAGATTCGCCAGTGCCCTGATTGTCGCAGCTACAATCGCAGCTCCTCCCATGTCTCCTCGCATGTGCTTCATTTCCTCGCAGCTTTTGATGCACAGACCTCCACTGTTAAAAGTCAGCCCTTTACCAATCAAGACAATGGGTGGAACAGCAGGATCACACCCGTTGTACGTCATCTCCAAAAGAAACGGAGGTTGAGGAGATCCTTTTACGTTGGCTATAAATGCATTCATGTTGTTTTCTCTCAACCAAGCTTCTGGCCGAAGACAAACGTCAACATTGGTCTTACACAGATTTTGCACAATGGTGTGACTAAAAGATCTCGGTGTTAGCAAATTTGCCGGTAGTTCCATCAACTTACGAGCAAAGTTTTGTGCCTCTGCTTTTTCAAGTCCTATGCGCCATTTTTTCCAGTCACAATCTCCGTACATTTGAACATCTGGAATTTTCACAGATCTGTTCTTATGAGCTCTGAGAAGTTGGTTTTCCCACAGTGCCATGTAAGCCCCTTCTGCTGTAGATTCAGGGTCTTCAAAACTGTCTACAAATATTTTTTGGACATTGAGTGACTGGAAGTAGCGAGTAGCTAAGCCGACGGCTTTTCTTATATTTTCCTTAGATTCGTCTCTCTGCTCTGTCTTACTGTAACCTGAATTATTTTCTCCGAGTCCAACAACAGCTACAACACTAAATACTGGTTCTACTTTTGGAAATACTCTTATTTCTCCTAACTTTGGAAGTGGTCCAGAAGCCTTCAACAATTCAACAAGTTTTCCATTTACATTATGATTGAATAAAGCTGCTGCCTTGGTCAGGCAGACAGTACCTCCAGAAAATTCATCTTCTGGATACACTCCTAATACAAGAGCAGATCCATCATCTGCTGCTACACAAGATAACCCTCCCTCGGCTTCTGCCTCTCTACTCCATGAATTAACTGGACATTCACTCTCAACTGCAAATAATCTAGGCAGTTGTTGCCTGTAGGGGAATGGGCATGGGAAAGGTCTGCTCATTACTTTTGTAATTGTGGAAAACATGTTGATGATTTATCCAAAATAATTATAGTTACCTATGTTAGTATGTAGTTAGTAGTTAGTAATGTAAGATTACACAATCTTTTATGATTACTTAATTTAGAAACTTACTTTTTTGTGCCTATATTCACTATAAATTTTCTTCTGAAAGCAACAAAAAATTTGGAATAAACAAAACTGAATATCCACAACAAATCACATGGTTTTAATTGTTGATACTCAATACTGACTGTCCTTAATTTGTTTAAAGTATTGTTCAATATTTTAAAACTTTATTCCCATTACTATATGAAATACTAATTTAAAAAAAATTGTTTTTTATACTCAAAGTAATTGTAATTATTTATTTATTTGGATATTTAAAAATCCCCAAAGATTTAGACAATTATATTTTTGTTATCTAATTATTAGAAATAATGTGTTTTTTTTTTTTTTCAAGATAAAAACAAAGATTCAGGATAAAAATGTTATGGTAAGTAAAAAACTGTATTATAGAAGTAATGTGTATATGGACACCACATTGTGTTACTGGTTAACAAAGTAGAATGACCGGTCGCTGTATGACTTGTTATTTTACGAATTTATGATTTTTGTTTGTCTCCATATTCTTTATTTGTTGTATTGTCTTTATGTTTATTTAATTGGAACACAAACGAAGAACACTCTGTTGGTTTAATTAATTATTGTAATTAGGTTTCATATATTGTTTTGGTACTATGAATGAAATGAGATTTCATCAAATGACTAAGTGTTGTATTTGTTCATTGAAAATAGTACCGAAATATTAACAGTATAATGTAGCCAAAATTATGACAGAAAAGAGAAAGAATGTAGCTTCAATATGAAAGATTTATGTAAAAGATTGGCCGAAACTTTCATTTTCAAACACTGAAATATCAAATTTGTCCATACCCCCACAATCCATTTACCCCAAAAAATAACCTCTAACACTTTATTCTTTTCTCCCTTTACCTGGCTCAGCATAAGGGGCAATTTCAGTCTTTCTGGTTTTGAAGGGTGACTCTTAGTATTCTTAAAAAAACTGGGCAGTTGGTACATCATTTCAAAAGTATCAAAAATATCTTGGGGCTTGCTTTCACTACACGATAGGGTCCTCCCATTGGAGCCCCCTTTCAAGGGAGGGCTTCTGGAGAATGGATATGCCTCTGAAAATAGTACCTAATGAAATCTCTTTGAAATGTAATATTCTATCTATCAATGCAAGTTTTATCAAAATATCTTGTCAATTTTTCAATCTAGAGGTAAAATGTTCAACATATACACTGAAAACCTAAAAAAACTTATTACGTATAAATAGAAAACGTGTGAGTTTGGGACATTTATGCTTATAAGACATTTTTTCCAGTTTTGACCCCAGGAACCATTTACTGAAGTTTGTCAGGGTTCCAGTGAAACACCCTGTATATATATATGTATATATATATATGAATTTGAACGGAGGGTGTTAAAAGTAAATCCTAGGTCTTACCATGAGACCTATGGTAATAGCTTTTTCCCTAGATGGGAAATTTGCTCAAATTAAAATCTCTACCAAAGCATGTTTTATTTTCAGTACATTTTATTCTAAATTATGTAGGTCTAAACATGAATGAAATTGTTTTAGATTCGTTTGAAATATTGCAGAGTCTAGGTTTTGAACATTGCCAGTGATGCCAACTACATCATACATGGTTAGTCAGCTGTTCGGGTGCATCACTGCTGTGAGCCAGCTGTGAACTGTATAAAGCTAGGGCGTCTCTCTCTCCCGCCGTTTCCCCACACTGTCGGACCGGCTCCGAGGTCAGGTCTACTATCAGGTTAGTCCATCCCTTATCAATATCATTGGGTCATCTGTCTTATCATCGGGTCAGCAAATGATAAGGAAACACGTGGTGTGCTCGACAAGCATGCTTGACTTACATGCTAAACTTGCAAAATTACTCATCTCATAAAAATATTAAGTTTATTTCATCAAATAGATTTTTTATTTAGAAGTAAATCAACTATAAGAAAATATGTATAGATAGACCTCTATTATTTAAAAGTATAATAAGTTTGATGTTTCAAACTTTGTTACAAACATTTTAAGTTGAATACGAAAAAAGTCAGCTATTTCTTAGGGTTTATTTTGACTAAGTACAAATCGTGTTTTTCTCATTTGCTGTTTTACTGCGTTTATGGCAGAAATATTGCAACTAAAACTTTCTAAATCGCTAAACACTGATACTTAAATACTTAACATGTTGGTATTCAATTTTTTTTCTTTATACTGGCTAATATTTTTGACTTTCGTTTATTTATTTATTTTTATTGAATAATTTTTGGTGTAAACTGTAGTTGTAAAAAATCAATTTGAAACATAATCAAAACAAGACTTTTCGAAGCGCTTAATATTTGTTTGGACATTTCTGTTTTTGTTAAAGACAAGTTCAATTTGAGCTTTTACAGGTCTGTTAGGCACTTAAACACTTCCATTTCACGTCCGTTGGCTGTCACATGTCCCATGTACAACATGCGTATGTATAAAACCTGAGTGATTGGTCCCAAACCCATCCTACAACATGTGGCTGCAACTTGTTTTAATGGTACGGTAACTTTATTCAGCATTGCCTCCAGGATTGATTTGAGACAGTATAAAATAGGTTTTCACCACACTATGATGTTTTTGGCTGTATTACATACGTTAATTGGTGGCTGAAAGTTAAGTTTTGCTGGCCATGCCAGCTGTCATCGTAATTTGGGGACCAAGCAGGTTTTTACAGGCCGGGGCCGCAAAATCAGCTGTACTTACTTCAAACATGAATGCATTTTAAATACACAATCAAAATCCATAGCATTGCAATAGAATTGTGCTATTGTCACCGTTGCCTAGCAACTATTTATTTTTATTTTTGCTGATTCCTCAAATTATTTCTTCACATAACTTTAAAGTTGTAGCTGTGTTGACTATCAGTGTTCATTATTATAGTGGTGAATAGTGGTAATAGGGTAAAGTGTGGTGAAAATTATTTCTTCACATAACCTTAAAGTTGTAGCTGTGTTGACTATCAGTGTGCATTATTATAGTGGTGAACAGTGGTAATAGGGTAAAGTGTGGTGAAAAATAGCGTTCGTACCACGGACCGAAATGGTATTACAGCTCTCGATCGATTTAAGTTCTCGACTTCGTCTCGAACTTAAAAACTATCTCGAGCCGGCAAAACCTCATTTTCGGCCCTAGGTACGAAATATACTATTACGTGCCTTGCGTCGTCAATCCTTGAATAGTCTTTCAAGCGACTAGTTTCGATACTGACGTTTCATTTTCAAGCCTTGTCGTATAACATAAAATTATTTGAACATGAAGTCGTCGTCAAAATACACAAATATAACATTTAACACGACCAAATAAGTTACAGAAAGATGCGCGGCCGGCCATAACACGCACGACGAACACGGCCTACGATAACGTATAGCGTTTTGTTGTAACATTCGATATCATGGGATTTTTATAAGATTCGCAATCATCTCGAAAAAAGCCTTACAACATCTTATATATTGTTTGTATAATCTGTTTCCTATATGACTTATTAATAATAATATCCACTAGATTGTTAAATGACGCATAGGAAAGTGCAATCATAGACTGACCAACACAAGGGGGTATGTTTAATCTAAGGTACAATGTTAGGTCGGATCAAATAAATTTCAAATAAACATGTGGTATTCACAAAATGAATATGTTCACTTCAATTATCAATTAGTTGAGGTGGGGACGCCTCCTAGGTGTGTATTTTAACCATTTATTTTAACCCAAATATGAGCGAAGGATGAGTGTGTGGATGTAGAAAGTTGATGATCTGTGTAGCTGTGTTACTGACTAAGATCATCTGTTTCATCAACTAAAAAAAAAAAAAAAAAAACTGCTGTAAACGATCCACGCACGGGCGCTTAGTCTATGTGGACGGGCAAATACAAGGTTAAAAGAGGCACTCAACCTCTTTTATAACAAAAAAAAACTTCAAAAGCATGAGGAATTTTTACGGTGGTGGGCTACCGTAACATTTCTCATTCACAAAGTAGTATTTCGTTTACGTTATCTAGTCCTACTGATAACGCTCAACCCGTTATCATCTAGCTTTATTAACATATTGTGAAATAAAGCTTAAACTTTAAATTGGAAACATTGGTAAAAGTTACCCTGTGTCTAATTTTGGGCTTATATTTCACATTTGAATATACACTACTGTGAGACAGGTATTCAATTCCCATGTTAAGGTTGTAGAATAAAATGAAATTGAGCTGCCGATGGAGCGTTTTGCTAAAAAAATACCGTTTTATTTTTTATGCTTCAACTTTTAACTGCGCCAACTTAAAGGGTAACTTTTATTGAGAAATTAAATTTCTTCTATTATATCCCATCAACTATTACGTTATCAACAAAATAAAATGGAATTTAAAATGTAGTGCAATCCATGAGAATATCATTCAACTTAATTATGTTGTGAATGAGCTACATACAGCTGGTGTAGATGTACAGATGTCTAATTCAGCCACTTAATTTACATGACATAAATACAAGATAACAAATTAAAATGGTCCCTTGTGGCGCAATGTGCCACAAATTTATCCATAATATTTGGTATGCTTTAACAACCAAATTAAAGTTCAACTATACACATTAAAATAATCCTAATCTTTTCTCCATAAAGAATACACTATATCTTTGAAGGCATGTGGGTCAAAACCCGAAGGTTTTAACCACATGAATTAACGAGAGGTGGAGTTTACATAAAACACTCCGTTTGTACACATCGTCTGTAAAAATCCGTCCATTATAAAGGGAGGAATAGTGTTTCATAGAAATCGCATTCACGTAAAAGATACTATAAAAAAATAGTTGCACTGTATGTAGAAGTCTAATTCATTGACCACATAGGACCAAGAAACAAATCTTCATAATAAACAAATTTACAAAAGAAAGCGAGTCAATAAAAACAAGCCCATGGGGCGTAGCCCAAGGGAAATATGAGAATTAAATTATATAATATTGCATTGTCTTCCATTTGTGAGCTATGTTTCAAATTTCAAGTCTCTAGCTCATCGGGAAGTTAGTATAAAATTGATTGCAAAGTTTGTACCGGACAAGAAAGCGAGCTAATAAAAACGTTTTAAAATAGCAGAACGAAGCATAACAGCTGGGTTAATTTTCTTCATAAGGGATACATTGGGATTTTGATGGCCTGTGGGGCGAAGCCCTAGGACTTTTATTACATGAATTGGTGAAAGGGGGCATCTACACAAAAAATAGTTAACTTTGACACATTGTTTTAAAAAATCAGTCCAGTATTAACGGAGGAGTATTGTTTTGTAGAAATCACATTCTCTTCACGTATTATACTGTATATATAAGGATATTCTGCCAATGCTGCTTATATTATATACTAGCAGAGTACCCGTCCTTCGAACGGGATTGGCATATAAGTATAAAATGCTTATTGCAGTTATACTCAACTCAAGCTTTGTGTTTGCAATGGGGTAGGACACATTTTGATAAAATTTGCTTCTTTAAATTTACAGTATACTATAGTATTATACATCTAACATAGCCATAATATTCCACCACTTCACCTAAACAATAGAGAAAAATAAATTATCAAAAGTTCACAAAATACATAAACATACACATTAAACATTAAAAACTTAAACATAACTGTAAACAATCCTACTTTGACAGTTCTCATTGCATATCACAGTTTTTTGTTGGTGATTAGTTAAAATTAGCTGTTTTCATAAATGCAAAAAAATTGTAGTGCTGCACCCTGTTGGTAAATCTTTTTTACTTAAAACAGCTGACTAAATTCTTTATTTCCCTTTAAATCTGAATACTCGTAAGGTTAACATGGGAACTACAGAGCCACTGGGGCGGAGCCTGAAAGGATTTTTGAGATAAGAATATGCCTATATGTTAATCGGGAATGAGAGCTACCATCATGCCAAATTTCAGCACAATCCGTCCAGTAGTTTATGCGTGATTGAACTTCAAACAAACAAACAAACAAACTTTCACATTTATAATATTAGTAAGATAAGATTAGTAACTTCAAATTCAACACAAAGTTGAAATAGTAACTTTACTGTTAGTACCATCCAAAAAGGCTTTTGCCTACAGTAAAAAGTCCTTGAGTTTGAGTTAAACCCCTTTGTTAAATAAGTAGTTAACGAATTGTGATTGATCGATTAATGAATGTGAGTATCGTTGAATATGAATGCAGACACAAGAATAGAAAATCGGAATAAATTATATTAGAACTTTTTCTGGAACGTTTAAGCGTTGCGCTGATATTTAACAAAAAACATTGATAACAACGAATGAACCTTTGACGAAGTTATTACTTTAGGCTGCATGATGTAATATATTTTCACAAATAGTAACTCACAACTCATAACACATAACACCCATCTTATCTCTTCTCTACAATTTGCAACAATATTGGGCTGACTTTGTTCATGAAGCTCGGCTTGTCACAGCTGACATTGATTGAGCTAATAGGGCTTCCTCTTACGATCTAACCACAGACAGACGGACAGATAGTTCTTACTTCTTACAGTTAGGTTAGTTGATTTTTTATACAAATGGAAATGTATTATTATCACGCACAGAACAGAAATTCAAAATAAACATATACCAACTTATTACTAAAAGAAAACAGTTTCTACGTTTATTGTCGATATCTGTAATGAATTCATTGCAATATGCAAGTTAATGGAAGGGATTATAATTTGTCAATAATTACCTCGAAATAGGCTAGTTAAAACTGAATACGCGTTAATTATTTTTCCGAGAGTAAATAAAAAGTGTAATAACACTTGATGTGTCATGAGGAAAATCACAAACGTTCAAAACACTTTTGAACAGTAATTTTTGAAGCAATGCGGGCTGTACAAATTTGTTTAGAGTCAAAAAGGGCTGAAACATAATTTCATTAGAATTGTTGGAGCCGTTTTTGGAAAAATCTGATTATCCGTAATTTTCTGGATTTTAATTGAAATGTAAAAACTCCAAGAGATCCCCTAGATTCGTCTACAAATTAAAAATTGTATCAAAATCTAGCCACAGTGTGTAGTCTGTAGCTCTAAACACACCCACCTCCCCCCCCCCAACACACACACACGCACGCAGACACACTGTAACTTCAAAAACCACATTTTTGAGTTCAGGAGGGTTCCGCCTAAATCTCAAACTTGAAAATTGTGACTTTAAATTTAAGAACTATACATTTTTAAAATAAAGTAATCACCAAATAGAAGCAAGCAAGGCAGTTTTATTTTGATATTAAATTAAAGATTATACTTAAGTATTTTACCGTTTTCAAACACTAACCGAACCTTAATCTGCATTGTTTGTAGTCTGTTCGATTACTATCAACAACAACAATTAATTTTAATGAACCAAGCAGGGTACACGTCATCTTATACAAATCGACAGTTGTATAGAAGCATTTGGTTCCAATCAAATATCTATTCAGAAAAATTCAATGCACCATGATTATGTCTGTTATATACATTATATTATACTAGCAAACCCGTCATGGCTCGCGAAAATTTAAATTAAATAGTTATTTGTGTAACTAGTGTGCGAAGTGGCACTTTGCTGCACTCTATGCAGTAAAACACTTTAGTCAAGCCACAAATATAATGTAATAGTTTCATTTAATAATAAAATATAACCAGCTGTTCCCTTAATTATTAATAGTGCAGATTTAAAAGTATTCATGTGTTCAAATGTAAACAAACCTTTTCTCCATAAGGATAACATTGGAACTTTAAAAGCCACTAGGGCAGAGCCCTAATGGAATTTGTTGAAAGCGCTTCTTATTGCACACCTAGAGGTTGATTGGAACCTCCATGCTAATTCCTGAGTGTTTATGGCTTAAAAGTATAGGATTACTATTTTATACAAAAAATTGGCCCCCATTTACTTTATATATTTTGTATAAATATCATATCCTTAAAATATTTAGTATTTATACATTTACATGTTATGAAATGTTGCATGCATTTTACCATTTTACTTAGGACCAGCGTTAAATTTGTTCAATTTACCGCATAGCGTTCAAATCGTCAAAACGAAGTGTACGCCTATAATCATTAATTTTAACTGTCATTCAAACGTTGTTATATTTTAAAGTATGTCTGTACATACTCAAGTGTGAACGAGTTGCAAAAGTACCTACAACACTTACTTAGAACTTGAAACTTGCCTCGTCAGTCAGTTGAGCATTAGATTTCATCCGGGAATTAATTTCCCTTCCTCTTCGACACACGTGCAAAGCAATGTCTGTACGACAGCAACCCCCAATACTGTATAATACAGTAAACCCTTGCTTGTAGTTATAACTATAACAGCTCAGGGTATAGCTCATAATAAACTATAATAAACTACTAGTTAAAAGTTGTAACTACTTGTAATTTCCATTATATTTGCATTGGGCGATCAGCTGATTTACTAATAATATTAGTTTGAGCTACTGGTTCTGAGTAGTACTACATATTTTAGGTAATTTGCAACAGTCATTTTACAAAATCTTATATTAAAAAACTTTTGCAAAATTTATGACAGCTAGCCTGGCCATATTACTTGGACCGAATCGCAAGCGGTTACAGTAGTACCAAATGAAATATATTTTCCTGTAGATGTGCAAAATCCCTTTAGAAATTAAAATAGGCTCAAAATAAGCATAAAATGGATTTAAAAAAAAAATAATAAAATGGGTCTTATGGGTTGCCATGTTGGAGACGAAATAACAACAAAATATAAACAGAGAGTTAAAACAAATGGAATAAATTAAATCACATGTTTTTTTTTCAGCGTGGGGTGAAAATAGAAAAGTTTGCACAACACACTTTGGTTGATTTTTCGACCACGGAGCAAGCTCTTGTTATTACCTGTAAATCTTAAATGTAAAGAACGCGTGATAATTTTTACAATCGAGTCAGTAAGTGAATATTTTTATCCTGGGTTTACGGAGATTTTACCCTAATGTCCTTTTCCATAAAATTATTTTTAGATCGTGTGTAATAGACATACTTTAAGATGAAATAACCACAAGTATACTGTACATCGTACAGAAAAATGTTACGGCTTCAATTCTCTTAAGAGTTCAATTGAATAAGCAACAAGATAATCAAATATATTTAAATATATGACCGCATTAAACATATTGAGGAGTAACATAATATATTATAATCAACCGTTAGACGATCTAGATGGCACTGGCATCATTGCAGCGCGGGGTAAAACATGTCCGAGGTGGTGGTAGGCCTGGAGACACTACGTCACACGATCACACCACTCTCGTCACGTGATCACTCACGTAGTTCACGGTCAATGGATACAATTACGCTCGATCAACGACCTTTACATAACAAATGGCACTATGACAAGAACTACGGAGATAGGCCAACACGTAGGCCGCAACTAACCGGCCCACGTGGCGGCGATAATCTTTATATACGCTAGAGAAAAAATATTGAAGGCATTTGTGAATAGTCTAGACCTTGTCTCGTCTGTTTCAATGGTAGATGCATCTCACCCTTCTCCGAAAAGATGACGAAGTCTAATCCTACTCCTACGTAGATAAATTGAATCTAAGCGTACAGTAATACTTTGCTCCGGAATGTCAAGAATTTCTTGGGAAAGGTAAAAAAGATGGATAAAGGAAGAGTAGCAAAATTCTGGTTTGAGAGAGGAGTTTGTACAGGAAGAAGCGTTTTACATTGCAAGACGACAAAACAAATGGCAAACGTAGAGAAAGGAGACTGGTAATGCTAGGGAAACAATGTTTATACAAAACATAGATTTTTAATTGAGCGGAGCGAGCGAAGCAAAGCTCTTATCCTACACTCCTGCTTTTGTTTTACGAATACTCCTCCTGAACGGCAGAAGCGATTTGCACGAAATTTAGCACGGTCATAGTAACCAACCATAGGAAGGTATAAATCTGAAATGGTACAAATCGGACGTCAGGGCTTTTCCCTACGTGAATTTAAAATTTTAGAAATTTAACATGGGCCTTATGCCCTTATGGGTTAATTGGTCGTCATGACATTATTTGTGAGATAATAAAAGGTAAACACGATACAACATATGTTATAAATAGTCAACAAATCACCTTTAAGAAGAAAAATCAAATTAATAACATTGGGTGAATAACGATTAAAATTGGAATGTTACTACATAATGAATAACCAATAATAATTAGGGTTGCCACAATTAGCTAATGTACCTGCACCATTGACTTTGATACTCCAAATAACAATTCCAAATGTAAACCAAGAGTTTTGATACTGCAAGTAGACATTCCATTAACGTGAACCAGACGTACCGGTCCCATTGACTTTCGATTATGCAAGTATCCAATTTATTTACGTGAACCATTGAGTACCAAATTTACCATTGAGTGAGTTTGTATACTGCAAGTATAAAACTCTATTTAGTAAAACAAACATACCATTGACTTTAAGTACTTCAAATAGGCATCTCATTTATGTGAAGTAAATGGACCATTGACTTGGATAATGCAAGTAGGCATTCAATTTATGTGAACCAAATGCACATGGAGTATTGGATACTGCAAGTAGACATTAAATTTATGAGAACCAGATGAACCATGTTAATCACGAAAGAAAAAAAAAACATACCGGAATGAATCAGATGAACCATCTTGACTTTGGATATTGCAAGTAGACATTTAATTTACGTGAACCAGACGTATCATTGACTTTGGATACTGAAAATAGACATTCCATTTATCTAAACCAAATATGCCATTTACTTTGGATACTGCGAGTAGATTTTTCATGTGGCCCAGATGTACCATTAACTTTAGATACTGCAAGTATAGTTACGTTAACCAGATATCATTGACTTTGGCAAATTATTTGATTAATACTAGCTCCGCTAAATATTTCAAGCAGACAAGACAACTGCATTTTACACCTAGTTTTATATACTCTCAACAAATTATGGCATCTTCCTCAAGATGCGAGTCCTGTTGACTGCTGGAGAAAAATAGTTGAAACTACAACAACAAAGATGTTTCGGTTTGTACTGGTGTTTAAATGCGCGTATGTTCAAAACAGACAAGCTTCTGGAACGTCGGACCAATTATTACCAGACGTGTTTAGGCTATTAATATTGAAGCTAAAACGTTTGGTGGAAGTTAAAAAATAACTGTTTCAAATTGGCTAAAAACTATGAATGAAAATTTTAGTCGCAAAAAACCACGGACTAAAAATTGGTAGATTAGAGCAAAAACTAAATAAAATGACGCAAATCAACAACATTCAAGATAAGTATGACGTATTCCGCAAGTTGATAACCAGTTATAATGTACGTCAATTATTCTTGTTGTGATGATTTGATGAAGTTGGCTACACTGGTGAACTGGTGTACGAAACAATTGATATCTTTAGTGCTTGACTGAGCAGGGTGCCAGCTAGGCCTAAAAATATACCCTAGTTACCCTGAGAGGAATGTTCGGTGTTTGCAACTCTCGACTTTGGAGAAAACAAACATCAACATTGCAAGTTTTATGAAATTTAAGCTTATATGCGGCACCAAAGGAATAAAACACATTTAATAGGCCTATTATACTTTTAATACTTAAATTGACTTGGCAATTACTGGAAATAAAGTAAAATTAGGAATTGAAATTAAAGTAGGACTGGAAATAGTTCCAAAATCCAATATTTTCCAGCTGTAGCCACTTTTTTACTCCAAGAGAACATACAGTTGAATGGATCTCAGGGATCATGTCAACATACATGTTCTCCGATGTTTTAAAATAATATTTGATACTATTCATACAAATGGCTAAGTGGCTTGGGAAACGGAGAACCGGCCACCTCTGGCCCTAATCCGCATATAGAAGTTTGGTTAGGTTGGTTAGGTTATGTTAAGTATAAGTTGGATTATATACATATGGCCCCTGAATTTACGACCAGTGGCCAGTGACCGTGACCCCTTCACTCCAGTGACGTATCTGGCCCCCCCCAGGGCGTTTGAACCCCCCCTAACATTAAAACGTGATTTTTTACAATTAAAATATTTTTCAACAGTTAACATTATATCTTCTATATGCTTCTATATTGGCCTAAACGCGAGTTTACAGGTATAATTTTCAAATGTTTCCTGGGAGAGGCCCCCCTGACCACCACCTTCCTCTCCTGGGGGGTATTCATTCAATACCCCCGGTGTAACCCTTACCCCCCTAGGGTCGTCCTAGTTACACATATGCCGTGTTTACAATAAGTGTTCATGCAGCTTTGCTAGATTAACACATTTGATTCTGATCCTTTCTCTACTTTTTATGTACCGACTATGCTGTATGACAAAAAGGGTAAATTATGAAGAAAACTTTTTAATTTTGCTTTTTCGATATTTTACCTTACCGTCCTATGAGACGACTGTAAACCATATGATAAACATTTCAAACCGTTTAGAGAGTACTGTACAAAGTGACATTGGCGAATATCATTGAACCAGTGCCACAGTACACGACTCGGCCTGACCCGAGATCAAAATGGCACAGATTAAGTTAGGGCAGGGGTCGCTTCCTGCACAATCTGTCCACTTTTTGCCTGGCCATTGTAGAATTTCATCTATAACATAGCGTATTCTTAAGTCTGAAGATTATGGAGTATTGCTTCAGAGTATTAATGGCATGCATTTCAAGAATATTTCGCCACAGAAGGTTATTTTTAATAGTTTCCAATTCTATTGATGAAAGGGTTAGTTTTTAACAGGACTGAGTCTAGTTAATGGGATCCAGGTGTCCCTATCTCTGCAATGTTAATTTGCTTGACTTTTAAGATCCTTTTTCTTTGAAACTAAGTGTGGTATCCCTACTTTTTTTTATTGTCAGTTTGTTCCTGGAGAACAGTTTAAGCTAAGAATTTTTTATTATATATAAAAAAAATTAAATTATTTGTTTTTTTTATATTACTTTTAAAATTATTTTGCTCTGTAACTAGGACAGTTACTGTAAATTCCTTAGCCTAAATTACACAATCTTTAGTACCAGAACCCCCTTAAAACTTTTTGTTCTGTGAATCAGTGTGTACTGTAGTTTAATCGTTCACTGTAACAACCTCATTCAATAAGTTTCAAATCAAACTCTACTACCACAGACAATAGACCATTCTGTGCTTAGTGTTTTCTGTGCTGTGTTAGTCTGTGCTTATAAGTACTAGCGATAACTTGCATGATTACTTCATCTGCATTGTTGATTGCATAGCAACAACTATAACCTCAAAACTCAATTATTGTACTATCAATGTTTTCGTCGGTTACCTAACTGTTTTTGGTGGAGCAAAATGCTACTCGTTGGAACATTGTATTTGATTTTTCCTACAGTTACCTAATGTACATGTTCTCTCATTGATTTTAGAAAGCAAAGTGTCCAATACGCTCACCCGTGAGACAATGTTAACATTGTCTCACTCCAGATTTGCAACGTGAAGGCACGAAATAGTGAGCGCGTAACATGCAGACAATGTCGTATGCGCGCGAATTACGTTGGCAGCCCTTGCTGTAAATCAGCTGGTCAGCTGTTGTACTGTTGTATCATTAAATGTCATATTAAAAGTTCACTTCTGTGTAAAAATGTGTTACGTTTCTTTACCAATTTATTTGTTTTATGGTAACTGTAGGAAATAGTTATTTTCCTACAGTTACCTAACAATGTACATGTTCTCTCACTGATTTGAGAAAGCAAAGTGACCACAATTCGCTCATCAGTGAGACAATGTTAACATTGTCTCACTCTAATTACTTTGTCTCACTCCAGATTTGCAACGTGAAGGCACGAAATAGTGAGCGCGTAACATGCAGGCAACGTCGTATGCGCGCGAAATACGTTGGCAGCACTGCCTGTAAATCAGCTGGTCAGCTGTTGTACTTTTGTATTTGTCACTTCACATTAAATGTTATATTAAAAGTTCACTTCTGTGTAAAAATAGGTTATGTTTCTTCACCAATTTATTTGTTTTATGGTAACTGTAGGAAAAGTATAATGTGCAACTCGAGTTCAAAGTACAATTGCCTCACTCGAGAAACCATTCCTCACGACCATTATTCATTGTAAGGACAATGAATAAGGATTTCTCTCGAGTGAGTCAATTGCTCACTTTTCTCACTAGTTGCACAAATAACTATTTCTCAACTAGTGAGCAAAGGGAGCAATTGACTCACTCGAGAGAGGAATGGTTTCTCTAGTGAGGAAATTGCACTTTGCACTCGAATTGCACATTATATTTTTGTTTGTTGTTTTGCACATTACATTATTTATAATGTTAACATTGTGTCACTGATGAGCGAATTGGCCACTTTGCTTTCTCAAATCAGTGTGAGAACATGTACATTATTAGGTACCTGTAGGAAAAATATAATATGCAACTCGAGTGCAAAGTGCAATTGTTCACTTTGCTCTCTAATTGCACAAATAACTATTTCTCATCTTGTAATAACATAAAGTGCTTGTAAATAGATGCATGTTGTCTGGGATGCTGGATGTATTCAAAGTATTAACAATAACGAATTAATGCTTGGGTCAAACATCTACAGGAAGGGGACTTAAGAAATAAAAAATAAAATATGTTAGCTGGGTGACTAAAGTTTAAAGTTAAAATATTATTGGGATTGAAAATCTGATTATTTTGTTTTCAAGTTACAAAAAAATGTATGATCTCTTTGTATATACTGTAATCTAAATTATTGAACACCTCAATAAATAATATTGGAACCATTTGGAACTTAAGTTTATTTAGAATCTTCAACAGGCTTTTGAGAACCAGTTATTGTTCAATAAACACTCCTTTAAATTGCAAGAAGATTAAAAACCATGTCACTTTAACACTGAAATGTTTACTAACCATGTAATAATGTTATCTGTAAACAATACAGTTTTTGTATACATTTTTCGTACATTTTAAATTTCTCAAAATGGTCCTTCGCAATATCAACAAATTCACTAGTTGAAGAAAATACATGAAAATCCAACAATGAAATAATTTAATATAACCATTACTAACGTACTCCATGCTACCATGCTATGTTGTTAAATTTATTATTCTCCTTACCTACAAAACACAAACACATGTTTTAAAAAACACAAATTATTAACTCCCTTTACTTTCTGAACTTCAGTTGCTTGGAAGGTATTGTAATTTTGTTAGTGAATTACTGAAATTTGTTATGTGAGTATAAGATTTAATACAAGTAGATAGTAAATGATATTTTAGGTGTTCATTTTATAGCCATCATGTTGAAAATAGTTAACAGATTTGTGTGAAAAGTAACGAATTTCACAATTTGAGTGTAGACATCTAATTGTTCAACAATGTAATACAAATCTTTAAAGTGTTATGGTAGCCTAAAACCGATCTATTTGTTAATCTGTACTAAAATTTAGGGGATGTCTGTCTGTCTTCTCTATTTACGTGAAAATAAAACCAATCTACCAGCCTAAGTGGAAACATAGTATGTAGCAACAGCAACCCTAGCCTTAAGGAAGAATCATGAACTAGGGGAAGTTATACAAACCTGATGTGTGTGGATAAAGAGGGAATGGAGCCTGTTTGTAAATTTTAAAGCAAAATTGTGGGTCTTAAGGCGATTTGAGCTTTTAAAACCTCTTATTTCGATTCATTACGGTCCATAGGAAAATGTAAGAAATTAATTATTTTATGAGAATTTCAGGGGGTGGTGGAGCACATTTCAGCACCCCCCCTGGCTATGCCCTTGCGAAAAACAATTCAACAAAAGAAGATACATAAGTGAAATTCATAGAAGTTACTCTATCTAGTAATGTTAAAGGTTAGTGATTGCATATTATCCACTCAATTCAGATTGCAAAGTTTGCTCATGATAAAACTGTAACATTCAGAACAGATTAGCTTTCAATAAAGAATTTTGCAAACAGAAAAGTCAATAACACAAATGAACTTGATAGTGGGGGTCAGGGACTATGAAAAATGTGACTTCTATCACGTTTAAACACTAAGCCGTAAAATATACCATAGGCCTAACTATTTCAAACTAAGGTTTTGCCCTTCTTTTTTAGAGAGAAATCATGTTTTTAAATTAATCTATGGCCGTATTAGGCTATAAACCCTGGTATGTATCAAACGACAATTTAAAATTTAAAAATAAAATTTCTTAATTTAGCTTATCGTTTAAAACTTTCTCTTTCTGTGTTAAAACTAACCCCTCCCCCCTTAAAATTTAAAAATATTAGGCTAACTAAAATCACAGGTGGACTAGATGTTGTTCAGCATAACATAAGGTGTGCTTCAGTAGAAATTCCTGCCCCTGTCTCCAAAAGGAGGGAAATTTAAGTTTGAGTTTTTTATGGGGTTGTAAAAAATATTGAAAACACCAAATGAACAATGTTTAACATACCTTGATTTTATCCATTATGTCATATACCTACCTTAAAAAATATACTCACAGCAAAAAATACAATACCGGTATACAATCTTTGAAAACAAAAATCCTCCGCTCAACATTGCAAAAAATATACAAAAAAGAAAAATCAGAAACAAAAATATTGGACTATATTTTTATGAGAGAAAAACAAATTGGGTTAGTTTGGTCATAGAAAAATTATGGGTGGATAGAAAGTGGCTAAAATTTGTTTCTAGAGAGACAAATTTTGTGAAAAGTGTATAGTTTGAAAATGTAATTCTTCAAAATAATTGTTAAAAAAGTGCTGAAAGGAAAACACAAGTTCTGGAAGTGAAAAGATGGATCTTTAGCTAGAGATGCAAGAATTGATCATGTCTATAAATGCACTTACAGGCTGCAGCTGCCAAATCAAAGATAGATAATGATCAATTGGAGGCCGGTTGGACACTTTATCAAAAAAGATCTTTGAAGATGAACATGAAAAATACAAATATTTTTCTTCTACTAAATTTGCTACGGTCCTGGAACATGCTGGAGAATGGATATGAAGTATAAAATAACACACACATTTATGCATATTATACGTGTTTGTTTACATCATTGACTAATGGATAATGAAGTAGGTATCCTGTCTATGGACCAGCTGTCGCAAATTTCTTATTGAGAAAGAAAATAGTTGTGTGGGCCAGTCACAGAATGTACTAGTGTCTAAAATTCTATTTCTAACTTATTTTTTGTTGCTGGTATGGTTCATAAAAAGTTGCTATAGCAAATATGTCGTTCCATCAGTTCGACTTGATAAAAAGGTTTGTGTATTCGACAGAAATTAGTAATTTAGATCAGACAAATTTGTCAGTGGCTCTCATCAACTACGATTTTAATTTTAAAGTTGCAAAAAAACTAGAATGGGATGGAATGTCTAGCTGTATTAATAGTCAAAGGTTACATAAATATATTATTCATACACTCTAGTAATAAGTACGAAATCCATCTATAAGTTGATGATCAAGGAAAATTTGAAATAGAGTTTCAGTAACTCTGCCTTTGGGAGGAGTTTGTTAAAAATTCTGTAATTGGTGTTTGTAATGCGATACATGACACACATGACAAAATGTAAGAGAATATTTTCCTTTCTGTGTATATTTAACAGTACAATGAATAAACACTATAACAGTGCTAAACTTATGCTTTATTCTGTGTAGTCTTTGTGTATTTTATTTACCCAAACAAAATGCTAAAATTAATTTTAAAACCATTCAAAAAATTTCACAAAGCCCCATGAGACCTACTTACACTTCATTCAGTTATTCATTTTTGATGCATAACAAACTAAACTTAAAAGAGGTCACCTTACACCTTGAACTTCCACCTTTCATTGAATCCAAATTGCCGAAACCGTGTCATACCACAAGTTACATAAAAGCACCATGAATTCAAACAACCCAGTATTCCACACTCTTTGTCAGTGGTCCTCAGCAAAAACTTATCTCTTGGTCAGCAGCTGGCAATCACGTGTTGATTGCTGATAGCTTGTGCTTCTGCAGCGCAACTGTTCAAAAGTCAGTTGCTCTCCGGTCTTGTCCCAGACAACTCGTCTCTCACTTTACGGGGGATTGACATTGCTTTCGCTCTTGCAATAAAGGTACTGTAATTTACTTTGTATACAACTTGAGAATGGTTTTAAAATTTAACACGTAGGCCCACATTTTTCATAATTCATAGTGCAAATTGAATTTTTTAAATTTTTTTTATTGGAGACTTTTACATCATTATCAAATTTAATCTAGTAACAGTTATAGAAATTTTAACATTTTCACTACACATCAACTATCCTAAGCGTGCACCTTTAGAGTGGTGCGAGTGGTAAAGAATGTGAAAGAAACTAATTTTAATGCCTATTAATTTTTATTGGAGTTTATTCAGAAAAATAATGAATTTGAATTTTCATCCCAGGTTAGTTTGGTAACAAGTTTTAGAATATAATTTTTAAACTGTGCATTATTAAATTATTTATTTAATTTTTTACCGTTACTAAAAGAATTATAAAACCCCAAGAATTTTTTTTAGTATATAAAATAAAGATTACACTTTTTTCTATTGTTCAGAGATTTGTTGTATGAAAGAAAGAAGTAAAATTGTGTTTGGAAAAGGGGAATATTACTCAATTAAAAATCTTGATAAATTTAAGTTGGCATATCTGTAAAATATTGACAGTTAGAAAATTCTTTAATGGCTAAATTACAATTACTTCATGTATGTTTATCATTAAGAAATTAATTTATAAAAACTTAAAAAAAAACCGAGAGCTCAATTTATCTATAATTCTAAAATAGTATTGTGTATTTTTTACATAATTTGTGTAGTTTACTATCAAGTAAATGTGGTCCAGGGGCGCAAGGAATTTTTGGGTTTTATAGGGGTTGCGAGGAAGAGAAAAAATCTCTTGCACAGAAGAGGGCACAAATATCTCTCGAAACCATAGCGCACTACATGCAAACCGTCGGCCTGGTACGGCACCTGTACCCAACCACAATTTTAAACTATGTTGAACTACTTATGTCGATAAAGTAAATCAAAGCAAGTATCATTTTGTACTGTATGCATTTTATAAATATCTAGCGATTTTTTTCTATACTGTACTAAAATTAATAGGCCTAATGTTAACTCAAATGGACACTGTAAAAATTATTTATTTATTTGTTTTGTTTTACAATTTTTATTAGAACTCAAGTTAACTGGAAGTGCATTTTTGAGTGGTTGTGATTAATTTTAACTTCCCTACAGTATTGGGTGCTGTATAAAGCACAGCACAGATTTATTTAAGAACTAACTGAAGACTCATGAAATTTTGGTTTATTTCAGACTGAAAGAAAATGTCACCAAACATGGACCAGTCCACAGGGCAGCTTTTTGCTGAGGATCCCTGCCCCCCTCCACCTCCTCCACCGGAGAAGAAAGAGTTCAAACCCCACAAGGCCAAGATCTACTGGAGAAATGTGTTCACCCTCACATACTTCCATCTGTCTTCCATACTCGGTGTTTACCTACTGTTCACCAACACGAAATGGCCAACTTACCTCTGGGGTCAGTTAATACTTTTACTCGTATACATAAATGTATTGTAAACTGTGATAGGCTTCTAGGTGATGCACTTTAAATCTTCTATTTGATCACTTAATCAACTTCATTTTTTTGAATGGGTAGCCTCCGATCGAGATAGAATTAAAGTGGTTTAAACCAGCACTTTAATTTAATCAACTTCGCTTGGACAGGGATGTACCTATAGGGACGAGTGCTAATCATGACTACATGTATTAGTATGGTAGTGGATGAAGTATATTTTTTTAGGATAAGTTTTAGTATAAGTATTGTTTTTTGGTATCACAATTCACTCAATAGGGAAACTATTCTTTATTTTTTCCTTTAGAGATTGAAAAAAACTATTTTACTCTCCATTTTATTGCGTTACATCAGATCACTTTCACTGTTATTTACATCGGTCTATGACTGCAAGTAACTTTGAATTAATTGTTTTTCTCCTGTTTCAGTTCTCGGTCTGTATGTTGTGACAAAGATTGGAATCACGGCGGGAGTTCACAGACTTTGGACACACAAATCCTACAAGGCCAACTTCCCTCTGAGAGCTTTGTTGATGTTGTTCTTCACAATGGCTTTTGAGGGCAAGGTAAATATAGTCACACCTGTTTTCACTGTCAAAAGTAAAAATGTATACTCCTTACGTTACATTCACAGTAAACATTGTGGCGTGCAGTGTATATATTGTCATTAGCTGGATTTTTCAGACAAATTTAAATTGTACAGTGCAGCCTACTTTTGAATGATGAGGTAGACTTCCTATTTATATAGTTAACCAGCTGTACCAAGTTATTATTTTAAAAAGATCATACAGTAGTTTGATGAGCTACTCACAGAATGTGTTGAAGTCTGAAATTCTATTTCATACCTTAGTTGTTGTTGCTTGGATAGCCGATGTGAGATGTAACATAAAAGATGTTGTAGCTTACACAAAAAGTTATCCTTTCAGTTCGGTTTGATAAAAGTAAGTGTGTTCTACAGAAATTCGTAATTTATATTAGTGCACTGTGTCAGTGACTCATGTCCCTTTAAGATAAACACATCCTTTCATTTGTTGACTCGTAAACTTGTTGCGCAGGTATGGGTTTGGGCGAGAGACCACAGAGTGCACCACAAGTACCAAGAGACAGACGCAGACCCGTACAATGCTGGCCGAGGACTCTGGTTCTCACACATGGGCTGGCTGATGCAGAGCAAACACCCTGATGTTATTGAGAAAGGCAAGGGCATCGACATGAGCGACCTCAAGGCTGACGGACTCGTCATGTTCCAGAAGAAGTGAGTTTTAAAGTCTTGAGATCCTGTTCAAATACCACACCATTTAATTTTCTGAATTTTTTATAAGAATCGTGTATTTGAAGTACAGGGGAAAAAGTCAAGAGTGTCTAGGTGGGGATGTGGCTTACTCTAGTGGTTGGACAGTATGTTTGACATCTCTGGAGGCCCTGGTTGAAACCCTGATAACTATCAACGTCCTTCAGCTGTATGATAATGCCGTAACCTGATCGATCAGAGCCTACTATAACATGTACATTAAAGTATTTAGGCACAAAATTAAGCCACAAAAGAGTAGGTTTTTGTTTTTAGAGAATCTTTTTTGTATTGGAGAGCTCCCTTTCTAAAAAAAACACCCATGATATAAATAAGTTAATTAGTTTGGATGCAAAGCAAAATTGTTGTCTATGGTAAAAGTTTCTGGTACATAAAAACACACTCTTTTTACTCTCCTATCATGAACTAATCTGCCACTCTCTTGTTTCTCCCCACACTTTTTTTGTTTTTGTACGAGGGGTGTTCAATAAAGACTGACAGTACTCTTTTAATACCTTTAATATAAAAGCTTATACTTTCACACTTGTATCTCCTTCTAAGTAGTCACCATTTAAAGCCACACACTTGTCCCAGCGCCTCTGCCACTCCTTAAAGACGTGTTCAAAGCCCTCCTTTGCCAGGACCTTCAAAATCGCCTCTAAAGCCTTAATAGCAGCAATAGTAGTTGGAAAACGGCGGCCTTTAAGCTCCTTTTTGGCCTGAGGATAGAGAAAAAAGTCATTTGGAGCCAAGTCAGGGCTGTAGGGTGGATGTGGCACAGTTTCGACTTTTTTTTGGCTAGAAACTGAAGCACAGTATTGGCAACATGGGGGCGAGCATTGTCATGATGCAGTTTCCAGCGTCCAACAAGGTCAGGCCGTTTTTTGGGGATGTGATCTTTCATTAGTTGCTTCAATACTAAAATGTAGTACTCTGCATTAATTGTCTGACCCTGTGGTACAGTATGGGTATACACCATACCACGATAATCAAAGAACGTAATCACCATTGCCTTTGCAGCAGACTTTTGAGCACGAGGTTTTTTTGGCGTTGGTCCACCTTTTTCCACCCACTCTGTACTCTGTTGTTTTGTTGCGGGATCATAACAATAAATCCAACTTTCATCAGCAGTAATAATGTTTTTCCACCATGCATCACCTTGCATCACACACTGTAACCAAAGTTGGCAAATTTCAACGCGATTTTGTTTCTGAACTGGTGTTTTTAACAGACGTGGTATCCAACGGGCACAGACACGTGTCATATTCAAATGATCGTGCATGAGTGTATGGACACTGCCAATTGATATATCGAGCAGTATAGCAAGCTGTCTAATAGTCAAATGTGGATCAGTGTGAATCATAACACCCGCAGTGTTGATTGTTTCTTCGGTAAGGGCAGAAACAGGGGCGCCAGGCCCACCTTCCAACTCACATGATTCCCGTCCATTTTTAGTCTCTATGCCACCTAAAACAGGTTCTTTCACTCATTGCATCATTACCAAAAGCTTTTTTCAAGTCGCTGTAAGTATCCGTAGCACTTTTCCTTAATTTTACACAAAAATTTATCGCATATCTTTGCTCACGAAAATCAGCCATAGTAAACCTTAGAGGCAAAAATTTGCAACTGTTTATGAATCGGATGCTATGACAACAATGCAACAATGCTATGATGTTAACAGCTGATTTCGTGGTTGCTAATACTTCAATCTTTCATACCAACTTATAAAAAACTAATTATTTGACTTTGTTTACAAGTAAGCTACTGTCAGTCTTTATTGAACACCCCTCGTATATTATTTTTCTGAGGTGTGTTTACACTTTATCACATTGAACAAGAAAATTTTGCCAGGGCCCTTTTACACTGTGCATCTGTAACTCAATAAATTCCTTTTTGATAAGTGGTTGAAGTGAATGCTTGGTCAGTACAGATAATGTTAATTTGTTGAGGGCAGTTGACAGATACGTTGATTTGCAAGAGTGTGTCCTTGAGGATGAAAAAAAATTATGTTTGTAAATGATCACGAGGGTAAAAAGATACTACAGATACATCTATTGTTCCGTAGGTACTACTGGCCCCTGGTGTACGTGCTGTGTCTCATCATGCCCACTGTGGTACCTGTGTATTTCTGGGGAGAGTCGTGGATCACTGCGTGGCACGTAGCAGTCTGCCTCAGGTTCGTCATGTCTTACAACGCTACCTGGCTCGTGAACAGTATCGCCCACAAGTACGGCTCTCAGCCTTACGATGTGTGAGTATTTGAACTTGCCTCATTTGTTTACCTTATTTCATTATTGTTAACTAAAGCCATGGTGAAACCTTTTAAATAGTTTTTGCCAATGTGGTGATGCCTAATTGGTGGTTTGCACCCTACTTAAAGCTGTAGGTTAACTTGTTTAGAAAACTTAATTGATACCAGTACTACTCATCTTTCACATGAGGAAACTTATAGTATTCTGAAATTCTGTTTTTTGTACATTTGAAAATCTTTATAACATTTATTCTTTAGTTGATTTGTCCTCTTTTTTCTACATGAGCAGTAAAGATTAAAGAATCATGCATATCTTCAACATTTGGCAATCTACATGTGATTACTAAGTGTCAGATATATAATAAAGCCCAAATTTTACTTGCAGGCATGATCAAAATTTTTTAACATCCAGTTTTGGTTTATTTTAAAGTTTAATAAATAAGATAGGCTAAAACTATGCTAACCCTGACTATATAAGAATGTGACATTGAAACATGCACACATGCACTTGCAGCTGTAGTGCTAATGATTAATTACACATGTAGGTTGTGTTTAACATTGACAGTTTTGTATATGGATATATGTAGACTTAAGCGCTAACACCAGCATGTGCATAGTTCAAGGAGAAAATGAATTTTGAATAAATTATAGTATTGTACTGACAAGCCCAAAATTATGATTACAGTTTCAAACCATCAAAACATAATTAATTGTATAAAAAACCATATAGTGTTTTGCAAGGTGACAAACACTTTTAAGACATTAATCCGACTTGCATGGTAAATTAAGTTTCTATAAATGATCACTCAACCGTTCACATAATTTGTTTTTAGCGGATTTCACCATTCGGGAAAATCTTATTCAAAACTATTCAGCCATTAATTTATGTCAATGCTAAAGATCAAAGATTTTCCTCTGATACCTCTTTCAACGTTTGTATAACTTTTGCTTAGTTTTAAATCTCCAATTTCACCATCAATCACCACCCACCATTCATACTTCATGAATTTAGTACGGTACCTTTACTTAATCATTAACTTCAATAAAACTTGATCATCTCCCACTTGAACATCTCCTATTCATTAAATCTTATTTTCCAGGTAATAATATAATACAGGGCTCTTTAGTAGATATACTTTCAAGTTTTTCTTGACTGTGATTACCTTTATTTTTATTGTTTTCTCGTTTTAAAGATCTTAAGTACAGCTTTATCAGACACATTGAATATGTCATACAGATCTACATGCTAAGGCTCTTCCAGGAATCAATGCAATGTTAATGAATGGTGTTGTTTCAGCAACTTCTTTGCTCGTGAGAACAAGAGTGTGTCCGTGGTGACTCTGGGAGAAGGTTGGCACAACTACCACCACACCTTCCCATGGGATTACAAGACTTCTGAGATGGGAACATACGGATACAACCTCACCACAGGTAAATAGCTGTAACTACAACTACTGGTGGCGCGCAATGATAAAACAACACTTGGTGCGGTAGTATGGATTATATTTGAATAAAATTATAATCAGGAATGGAATGGTCTGGCGCGGTTAAATTGTGAGACTGTACTATGAAGGTTCAAGTTCATTAAATACTTGTTAATCAACAACAAGGCTTTTAGCTAACTCCTCACATTTCATGGGCATGTGATTTCATGATCACAATAACAAATTTTTCCTCTTATTCTAGGCTTACGGGTACTCAAAACAAAAACATCCTTTCTTAATTCATAAGCAATCTGATGCGCTAGTTTTATATTTTCAACAGAAAACCTAGTGGAATTCTCACTCCTTAGTGCGCTACTAGAAAGCAAATAGTTTTTGATTGATGTGAAGTAACCAAGAGGTGGCCCTACATAAAGGTGAACAAGGTGGTGCCTGGGGCCCGCACAGCCATATTTCAGGTATTCAGAGAGGCTCGCTATTGAACTTCGCCTTGGTCTCTGCAATCTCTAGAGATTGTGCCACTGTAACCAATGCCACAGTTTACTAAGTTAACTTTTTTTGGGTGTCAAAGGCAGAAAACCAATAGCAGAATGTGCCAGAGGCTCAATTAGTTTTAATTCTTTAAGGTCAAAGGTATATTGTGTTTATTTTTGCAATATATCAATTTTTGTGTAGGCTTCATCGACTTCTTCGCCAAGATTGGTTGGGCCTACGACCTTAAGACCGTCTCCCCTGAGCATGTCCGCAAGCGAGCTCTCAGAACCGGAGATGGCACTCATCCCATCCACCAGGAGAAGGAACTGTGGGGCTGGGACGACAAGGATATGCCTAAGGAGGAGAGAAGAGCTGCCCAAATAATCAACAGGAAGGACGCGTGAACCAAATATCTTTAAATTAGCTCATAATTGATTTTTGTACAATAATGTATTTATATAACGAACAGTTCTATTTAATGATTGTTTTTAAAGTTAAAGTTAATTGTTTTTCATGAATGAAAAAATTATATTATATCAGCTGGCACCTTGGAGACATTTTAATTTGGAGTTGTATGTCAGTTTTTTAATTTAAAAATTAATTTTCTTGTGTTTGACACAATCATGTGATTACAAATTTATGAGTATTTGGTCTCTATTAATCTCAATTTTTGTGGAAAATACTTTAAGAGACAACATTATCTAAAATTGACTGAATTAAATTTATTTATTAAATGTTCATTTGGGGAACATTTACACTACACGACTATATATAGTATTAAAAGTTATTAATTTGTGTAGTACTTTTTGGTTTTGAATTTATTCTGTTTTAGTATTTTGTTACTTAACTTCCATAATACTCTGCAGTTCATAAAATGAACAGAGTATATGTTATATTTTGTGGCACTTTTCTCCCTTACGATTGGATTATTTGTTAATTTAAGTTTGGTGGATTGACATGTGTGAAGAAGCTTTTAATCACAAGTGTGAACATAATTATGATGGAATAAGCTAAAGCGTTAACTGTATGTAACACAATGAAGTTGTACAAAAAACAAAACTAATTAGTTTTAACATAAATTATTCACATATAAAACAAAAGTAAATCCAACTGAATATTTAGTTTCTGAGATTATTATTCCAAAAACTTAAGTGAAAGTAAGTAGTTACTCTAAAGCTGAACTACATTGCCGTAAGATGTAAAATGTTTGTGAATAAATTAGTGCTGTAATAATAATTTAATTAGATGAGTTAACTCATCTGATATTGTATGTTAAGATTCTAAAGCGCTTTAAGTCTTGTCCGTTTTGTGTTGTGTGTGATTATCTAACGACTTACTATTTAGTCGAATTGAAAATATTGTGATCTAGTTATAGTTTGTGAATTATGTTCAATAAACATAATTTTGTTCCATTTACAAATCATGTGTTCATTTGGATTCCTGTTATTTAGTTTACCTTGTGATACCAGTACACTTATTTCTTTATTGGTTTATTTAATATCATCAATGGATTTTTGTAATTTTTGGAGTTGGAGATCAAATGCTAAATCAAAGTAGTAGTGGAAAACTAACTTCAAACTAAACATTTTGATGAGTTCAATTTATTTGATTTGATTTATAACAAATAAATTGTACAGTGTTACTCTTCCTTTCAAAGAAGTTGAAACTTTTTTCTTTTCATGTTTAGTTTACATGAACTCTATTTAGGTACTTGCTGACTTTTGCAGTACCGGTACCTATACCCACTGTGGGTATAGGTACCGGTACTGCACATATACCCACATGTGTGTCTCCTCCTAAAAAAAGCACTTATATAAATATTCATTTTTGAACTAAAGCCTAAAGAAATCAAGTATTTTGACGCTTTGAGAGACATATAAACTTCCACGTCAACTTTGCCATTGTTGACTAACCTCACCAGAACTGTTAGTATCAGGGCAAAACTGTTAAACCTAGCACAAAATCAATTATTTTAACAAGTCTACTTCAGCATGACAAATAGAACAGCTACCGCCAACTGAAATGTTGTTTTCAAGATTTCAAGATGCATCGTCATCTTCTACGGTGATTGGTACTCAGTATGACAAAAACTTTTTGGTGTAAGTACAAAGTAAATGCAGTGTGATGATGTATATAAAAAGTTTCAGTCTAAAAATTAGCTACCCAAAGAATTATTTTATGTTTTTCAAAAATAACTATGTTTTTAAACTTTATACAGCTATTTCTCAATAACCTGTAAATGGATTTGAGTAGATAATGTCATTTTCGGGGGGTTTTATGAGGTAAAAATAGGTTTTTCCCATTTTTGACCCAAAAAACATAAAATTTAGCAATTTCTTTCCAAACCATTTTGTAGAGCTTAAAAAAACAAATAATTTAGTATATTGAAGCGTTATTATGCGCCTAATGGTTACGGAGAAAATTCCAAAAAATTGTAAATTTAAAATTCCCATGTTATTCTTATGGAGAATAAGTAAACTGTTGTAGTTTGCTTGTTTATGAACATATTTTGATGAAATTTGGAAAAGTTTTTATTTCTTACTGACTTTTAACATTAAAAAAAAAGTTTTACCCTCCCTGATGCAGCAAACCTAAGTACTTGTTAAACTAATTCTATTTAAATAGGGAATAAATGTTATATTTTTAAGTAGACATTTCATTGTAAATCCAATCAGTCAAATGGAAATTCGCTTAGTCTGCAGGTTTGCTGCGGCGGGGGTATTGTTACTATTGTATTGTAACTTGTTCTAAAAAACATTGGTCTATTGTATTTTTTCACACCCTGTATACAAGAAAGTGTCCGGGGTAAAAACTGTGCCATTTTATAAGCTTTCCAACCATATGTGTTGTGGTATATAGTCAATGAATAATAAAACTTGGAATAATTTTATTTATTCTATGGTGTGCTATATTCTAAAACAATATTGGTCTATAGTCTGTGCTACTGTGCTGCTACAAATGTTTTTTTGTAGAAGGTATTGTTAATGATGTCCGCCGCCTGCGCCTGCCTGTAATCGTAATGAATGACAGCTGAGGGATACGTCAAATCGTTGTGTTATTAGTAAATAATATATCAATAACAGTTTTTAATAACTTAACTTACTCTTAATTAGTTGAATTGTGAGATTTCTGTGAACATGAGTCATTAATAAGAAGACAAATTTTAAAATGCTCTGGACACCAACAAAAATAAAGAAATATGGAGTGGGTGAGTTTCGTGGTTATCTCAGTCTGAGTAAATGCATAGGACTAGTCTAGTAATTAAAGAACCAATGTCAATTTTATTGTTACTTGCAGTTTTTGGTTATGTCATTTTTTGAGTCTTCAAACAGTTTATCCTTGAACTGCCCCTATAAAATAATACAAATTTACTTAATCTTGAGTTAGGCCTAAGTTATTAAGTATGTTATAAACTAGGCCTTGGGTAGACCAACTATATTTAAGCCGTGTTTACACCAAAGTTTACAACAAAAAGTTAACAACCAAAAGCTTACAACTAAATGTTGCTCTGAACAAATTTGAGGAACTAGGCTAGGCCTACATAGTGGAAGAGTTTTTGTAGAAAACCCAAAGTTGCTCCTCACTAATTTAGAGTAACTAGTGGAAAAGTTGTTGCCAAAGAATTGACTACCGCCCGAAGTAACACCAGGGGTGCGTGGAGGGGCCAGGGGGAATAGTTCTCCACTAGTTTCCCACAAGTTGCTTGCGCAAAGCGCGTTTCAACTAATCATCCACATTTTGATGTAAACATTTTTGATATTTACCAACTCTCCGAGGGAAACCAAAATTTAGTGGAAAACTTGTCTCTCCACTAATGGACGACAGAAAAAGTCGCTTTATTTTGTAGAAAAAGCAACTAGTTTCCAGTACTAGTCCAAAACTTAGTGGAAGACTTTGGTGTGAATGCTGCTTTAAACAACTCAGTAAGTTAGCTCTTTTACGTCTTTGGGCCAGACTAGCCCAATATTACTGATGTCGTCTTTGTTAGGACCTTATGTAGGTAGCTTACAACAAGAAAACAACCCAAAAATGTTTCTGTCCCAAGTTGATTAGGCCTAATGTAACTTAAGTCAGCAGAAACTACACTCTCAGGCATTGTTAATCCTAAAGTAATGTAGACACCGTCATGACAGGAAACAATTGGCCATACTCAATTAGACAGTTAGTTCTCTTGTTTAAGTTATTTGCTGTAATTAACGCCCAAGTCTGGTTGTTTACTTGTTAATATTTTATATTAAACTATACCCATTATCCCATTTCTCGCAACTACCTAGTTTCAAACTTAGTGTTCTTACTTAAACTGGTAAACTTACTCAAACTTAGTGTTCTTACTTAAAAGGCTAATCAGTAATATGGCATAATGGGAACCATCAACAACTGATCCACACTAACTAACAGTAGTAAGCATGTAGTAAGTTATCTGTAGTCTTAACTTACCGCCCATAATGTTATAACCATTGGTTGTACAACTCAGTCAATACTTACTTACTTATTCCTTCATCTTTTACACAAAATAGGGATGGATTGCGTCTTGACAGAAAAATAAAACATTTCTTTTACACGCACAAAAGAAAAAATACTTGCGTACGGTACCATCAATGTCCGTGTGTCCGTGTGAGATATTTTGTGTGTATATTACACCTTACAATTGAGTTAAGGACTCCACCTGGGTGCGAATTTATACCCAAATATGAGTGAAGGACGAGTGCAGAATGAAGTGTGATAATCTGAGTAGCTTTGTTACTGACTAATATGACCGTTTCTTCAACCAGGATCGTTTATTTAAAGCCCAATGATCAGAGACAGTTGGGTCCAGTTTCGAACCTTCAAAAAACTACTGACTTTTCTCAGGATCAAACCTAACCTTTTTATTGTTATGCGAGCACCATAACCACTCAGCTAAAACTTGACAATACCATACTGCTTTGGGGTGACCTTTTCTTGATTGATATTTTATAATGCCTATAGACTCAAAGGATAAGACTATTAGTGTGATTGACTGGTTCCGCGACACTCTGGCCTGTGTTTTACTCTAATCCTTCTACATTTCATCACTGGAAAGTAAGGTACAGAGGAAATATGCTTATGGGGTGACCGTGCGCTTTCAGTTGTAGTATGTTATGCCGGTAATATACTTGTGACGAGCAAGGAAGAGCCTTTGCAGAAATTCCTATCGCACAGGGTCGTACTCCACTGTGAGCGTATTAGTACATGAGGGCAACAGAGACAGTGGACTTTGCCCTAGACACCAACAACTAGACACCACTTAGGCTACATGTACCATTGAATGTTTCATCAATACCTTATCTCTCTGTGATTTAAACTCACACACTCATCCGTATCACTCATAGACTAGGCTACATTTAATATATAAATTTGTATCTAAATTTCGTAGAGGAAATCTCTCAAACGATCCTGATGACATACTGGTATCTTAAAATAATCATAATCCTGTACATGTTATTGGGAAATGTAGAAAATTAAATTTAATTGATTCATATTAATCAATATATATATATATTGAGCATTATAGGTGGTTCTAAGAAAAGTTGAGGTATGAAGTATCTGATGTTATGAGAGGTTCTCTGCAAGCAAAGAGGAAGTTCCGCTTGAGTGAGCATGGGAAGGTCACAGAAGTACAATAGCCAATGTGAGCCACTGGGTCAATAAAACTTGTTCTTTCACATTTCTTTCTAAACTGCATCGCAGCCTTTATGTAAATTTCAGATTTTTTTGAAAAAAAACAAACTTAAAATATTTATTGGTGTTAAAAGTGGTTTGACTATAAACCTAACCTGTTCAATCATCTTTTATAGTAATGGGAAGAAATGTTTATAATTAAAGTGTGATGGTAAAAAAGTCTGAAGAAACAGCATTATTAATGAAAATAATGTTGGACAAACAATATAAGGCCATTTATGTGTCAGGCCCATGGTAATATCATGATTAGAACTCGTTATTCAGGATGTATATTTTGCATCCTGATAAAAATTATCTAATTTTCAAAGGAAATTGTTATCATTCTATTAAATGTAGTATCATACTTGTGATATCTGATCGGAACTTCATTCAAAATATCTTAGCCTACATTTGTTTTTTCCATTCATCAAAGAAATTGTTGGTTTCACGGTGACCAATAAAAAAGGTAAATAGCCAGTGTCCATTAGAACATAATTTTTTATTTAAATTCTTTTATATGCAAGTAAATCGTTTTACTGATGTAATTATGCTATTAATTATACATTGTGTTGTTGCATTTTGTATACTGTGTAGCTATAAGCTATCTATCGTTAAAGAAAAAAAAATTAGTTAGCAAGAAAACAATTCTTCCCATTTTATCTTATTTTAGTTAATATCAGCAAATGACGTTGAGCTGGATTTTTATTAGTGAGATTTTAGTTATATTAAGTGTGTTTTAAAAGTTACCAATCGTGTGGTTCAAGAAAGAAAATTAGTCTAGATAAATTAGTATAACTTATGAGATGTTTTTGTCTGTTAACTATTTTAAGTAAGCACGGCCCTACTATAGATGTATTTGTATAATCTCCCATAGATATATTATATCCGCTTAGAACACACTTTCAAAATGTAGAAGCCACTGTCTTTAGCCACGTAAACAAACAAGTGACAAACAAGTCACAACATGATTGGCTACCGCTGTTCAGTCCGTAGATCTGTATTTGATTTTTGTGTCCTTATTGTTTGAAATAAAATAGGCCTACTAACTTAAAAATCCATTGATTTTCCTATTAGGTTCTAATGGTTCAGTTCTGAGATATTATTGAGATGGAATCAACGGTAATGCTACTGTAACAATTTTATAAAATAAATTACATTAGAATAAACGTTGGTTTGTTTGGTAGTGGCCTTGATTTGATTACCTTCTATCAATATTGATACAATGCTTCTATTACAGCTGTCTATAACTGGAACGGAGATGTACGATTTGGCTTGCCTCTGGACATCGGAGACACAGTACAGATCCTTGAAGAATGTCAAGGTAAGACTAATAACCACTTAATTAAGACCCAAGTTGGGCCATCTTATTTATATAAATGCAGGGTGGGTAAGGGTATAAAATAGGCCTACTACTGTTTTATCATCAAATCTCAAGGGTTTGCACAACTGGGTTTATAAATCCTTGTTGGTAGACCTTGGAATATACAAGTATTCATACACAATGTATGTATACACGAGCTTCACAAAAGCTACTTTTCTTAAAAATGTTTGTTTTTATTTGCTACTAGAAGAGTACCCTTCCTTCGTAGGGGTTGGTGTAAAAATAACTGAAATGCTTGGGGCTTAGGTTTTTTTAACACCCTACTTTTAAAGTTCAATTGCCGCCGTTAGCGAAATCCATTAAATGATCTTGCTTTGCAAACCATAAAAGGTTTAGTACTTTGTAGTGGCACTACTGTGTAGTGAAATAAGCAAAGACTACCTGTAATGATATAATTGTGTTAAACGTTTGATGAAGTGTTGTGATTTAATGTAGTGTATATCATCCTTACAAATGATACTGTCCAACAACAGGTTAATGGTGTATATTAAGTAAATCAGAGATTAGACAGCTTTATGAAATAACTTTCACAACTACCATAGGCATTGAAAAATTAGACAAAGAAAAAGTTGGTGAGTACTAGGCATACATTTTGATTATGTCAATTACATTGTTATTATTTAAAATACAAAAAGACTAAAAAATCCTCAGTCCAGGAAGTCCAGACCGATAGCGAATTGATTGATTTTTTTTAGTGCCCTAACCCATGACTTGTTTTTATTTTCATTGCATCTCCATTTAAATAATTTCTACCTATTACAACAATAGTACTTTGCATGGACGTAATGAACAAATGCTAATCTTAAGCCACTGCTATCTTTTTCAATTGAGAAAACTAAATGCTGAATTTTCAAACAGTAATTGTTAGGGCCCATGAAAGTGTTTGATTTTTAATTTTTAATTATATTCTTATGTTACTGTATGTCAATACCATAATATACGTAAGGCTGGCTTCTTCCTGTAAACATGACTTACTTCAGGAAATCTGACTTTTGGAATCCGTACCACCTATAAGCCTTAGTGTGAATTTTTTTGCAGTCTATTGAGGCCCCTTACTAAAATATTCATCAGTATTTTGTCAAATTTGAACTTATTTGCATACTGACAGTTTAAAATAACACAACATGTATTTTGCAGGATGGTACAGAGGATTTGCAACTAAAAACAGGTCAATCAAGGTAAGTGTTATTATTAATAAGTCAAAAACATAATTTACAATGAATACACAAACTATAAAGAAGAACAGGTCCTATGGACAATATTCTAACAGTATTTTCAAATTTGGCGCGCGAAATATCTGTAGTTCTGCACTGAACCACCACTCAGCGCTGTAGTCAAGTTTAGCACGCGGTGAAGTGCGAGAGAGAGCGACATACACCGTTTTCGTCCCCTGTGGGCCAGGCCACGAGAGAAAGAGAGAGGGGGCGAAAACAGTGTATGTCGCTCTCTCTCGCACTTCACCGCGTGCTAAACTTGACTACAGCGCTGAGTGGTGGTTCAGTGCAGAACTACAGATATTTCGGGCACCAAATTTGAAAATACTGTTAGAAATGAAATGAAATGAAATGAAATGAAATGATTTATTTGCCGTTGATCATGTACATGAAATGGGCATTGTCACATATGATTAATGAAATTAATTAAAACAGATTGTCATATATCTATAAAGACTAACTAAAATCTAATTTCTATACATGTATTAAGATATTCATATGTATTGTAAAAGGGATTGTCTAAAAGCCAAGCAGTTACCTTTTTTTTGAAGATTTTGGGTGTGCAGGTCCTTGACGATTCATGCAGTTTGTTAAAAAATTTGATGCAATTTGCCTTGTGTGATATGCCGAATTTTGTCAATCTGTGCTGTGGAATATCTAATTTTGTCCTGTTGCGTGTTTCATGTTCATGTATTTCTTGCCTGGTGGGAAAAAGGTGAAGATTAGCTTTAGTGTAAATTAGAATATGTAGTATGTATAAGTTAATTACTGTTAAAATTTTCATTTGTTTAAATAAAGGTCTACAGTGGTCCAATCTGTTAGCTCTGCACATAGTTCTAAGAACCTTTTTCTGTATCAGGAGAACATCTGATACAGCAGTTGCATGTCCCCAGAGAACCAACCCATAGGATATGTGAGATTGAAATAAACCAAAGTAGGTCATTCTTAGATATTCATCTGACACAGATTCCCTGAGTTTCCAAAATAGATAGCTGACCCGTGAAATTTTTTTACAAAGGTTGTTGATGTGGACATGCCAAGACAATTTAGAATCGATATGAATACCCAATAGTTTGACTGATTGTAAATCCAGATTTAGAGAGGTGCTGAGGATGATATTTTGAGTTTTACCTTGGTTACAAAGTAGTTTATTCGTGGAAAACCAATTCAATGCATCTCCCTGGGCCACACCCACCTGTCTGAAGAGCTCTATTTTGTCCGAATTTTTAGCAAAAATTGATGTGTCATCAGCATATATTACTGACTCAGATCTTAGATTCTTTGGAAGATCATTTATGGCTATTATAAAGAAGAAAGGCCCAAGCACAGAACCTTGGGGCACTCCCATTTTGATATCAACAACATTGGAATTAGCACCCTGAATGGAAACATACTGTTTCCTACCATTCAGGTATGACCGGAATATGCTAAGTGATTGATCCTGAACTCCATAAAATTTAAGTTTGTCAAGTAAGATATTGAAAGGAACACAATCAAATGCTTTGCTCAGATCTAACAATGACACAGCAACTGATTCTTTGCTCTCAAATGCATTTAAAGAGTAATCAACAATCTCCATGACAGCCGATGTAGTTGATCTTCCTTTGCGGAAGCCGTGCTGAGAATCAGATAACAGATTAAACTTATCAAAATGAGCAGCAAGTTGTTTGTGCATCAGAGATTCAAAAACTTTTGAGAAAATCGGAACAATTGATATTGGTCTATAATTTTCAGGAGAAGATTTGTCTCCCTTTTTAAAAATAGGGATGACTTTGGAAATTTTTAGAAGATCTGAGAAGTATCCATGCTGCAAACAAATGTTGAAAATGAAGGCTAGAGGATCTTTGATGATATGAATAGTGTTTTTGATGATATAATTAGACAACCAATAATAATCCATGCTTCGAGAATTTGAGAATTTTGAAACTATGCTGGTAATTTCCTCTGGAGTGATATGTTGCCAATAAAAAGGCTCAACTGCTGTCAAACCATTGCCCAGAAACTCAGAGACACTAGCATTTGTGGCTGGAATGTTATTTGAGAGTGTTGTGACAGAGTCAATGAAAAATTGGTTGAGCTGTTCAGGTTCTAGTGTAGTTTGATGTGTGCCAACTGCAAATTGCTCCTGCTTAACTATATCCCAGGCTGCTCTGCATTTGTTTGGAGCAGACTCTATATAATGCTCACAGGCTTGTCTTTTAGCCAATCTTAAATTGTTTCTATAACTCTTTTTACATGATATGTAAGCTATAAAGGCATTATGCATTTGGTCAGAGTTACATCTTCTATAGTTCTTATAGATACTAAACAGGCTCATCATCAACTCTCTTTCCTTAACCAAGTCTGCAGAATACCATTGAATTTTCTTAGCAGGATGTTTGATATTTTTATTTTTCTTACATACCAAAGGAGAACAAGTGTGCCAAAGTGATACAAATTGCTTAAAAAATTCGTCAACCAAAGTTTCAACATTGATTCTACCTGCAATATAATTGTCAAAAATGTCCCACTGATAGTTGCTCAATTGCTCTTTAAAATAATTAATATTTTCCTCAGTTTGCTTCCGGAAAAAGACTTTATTAACATTAGTGATATTCCTAGCAGTTTTATCACTATTTATCTTTTTGTTTGACTTTATATTGATAATTTGAGCACTATGAATAGAAAAATTACCTTCAATGGAGCACACATTGTACATATCATTTGAGAAATTGACCAGAATATTATCGATGCAAGAATTTAGGTGTGTTGGTTTATTAAAAGTACATGTTAAATTTAGAGACCTCAGAAGGTTAAGAAAAACTTGTGATTTTTTTTTCAGTTGGGTTTCCCAGTTCAATATTAAAATCACCACAAACTGTGATGCAGGTTCCAAAACTATTTAATTTTGTCAAAACCAATTCAAAGTTTTCGAAGAACGTTTCTAGATTACCCAGTGGGGACCTATACAAACTTAACACTATAATATTCTGTTCAATTATTCTAACACAGCTAAATTCACAATCTACTTCTTTACAAAAAGCATCTAGATCAATTACTTTAAAATTAACTCCTTCTTTGATAAAAATACCACTACCACCATTTCTAATTACTTTCCTACAATAAAAACTTGCAGGTACAAATCCACTAGGGACATAAAAATCTATTTCATCTACATTTAGCCAGTGCTCAGAAATGCATACAGTCCACTCTTGGTAATTCAAACACTTGATAATTCAAAACTTTCGATAATTCAAAATGAAGGCTCAGTCCCTAGAGAATCTCTCAATATTTCAAATTTTTACCATGCATTTTGATACACTCGGTATTTCAAAGTCCAAATAGAGGGCAGGTCAATTTGTAACACGCAGTAATTCGAAGTTTCATCGGAAAAACACTCTATAATTCAAAGTAACTCAGTAATTCGAAGTTTCGTCGGTTAACACTCTATAATTCGAAGTCATGCTGTAATTTGAAGTTTCGTCGAAAAAACACTCTATAAATCAAAGTCACACAGTAATTTGAAGTTCAGTCGGCAAAACGCTCTATAATTCAAAGTGATCTCTTCCTGTTATAACAGGAAACTATACAGTACAGTACATCCTGTTCCCATGGTAGGCTAGTGTTGGACGTTTTGATGTTTGTTTAGTTAGAGCAGTAGTCAGAGTTAGTTCGCTGACTTGTTTTTCTAAGTTGGCAATCCGATCTCTAGATTGCGCGACATCTCCTTGAGCACAAACGTAGTTGTCGACAGCTGATAGTTCAGCTATTGGCGAAATATATAGCGCTAAATAACAGATTTCTTTGCAACTACAGTAACTGAAAAATAAGCCGTTGATTGTTTAGTTGATGTTTTATTGGTTGTAACGTGCTGTACCTTTGTATGTATTAAACAAATGAACTCTCTGTAATTCGAATGGTTTATTTTCCTCCCGATAAATCGAACTCTTGATAATTCAAAACTCTTGATAATTCAAATTTATATGCTTGGCCCACCAATTTCGAATTATCAAGAGTATACTGTACTACATCTATGTTGTGGCTACCACAAAAAAGCTCAAGCTCCAACAGTTTGTTTCTAATGCTTTGTAGATTTATTTGCAACATGGATATTGATGCATTTAATTTGCTATTACCAATATTTTTAGATAGGCCTATAGCTTTTTCTATGGGCCTATTGGGCAATGAAAACCCATGATTGACTATGTCCTCCCTAAAAAAGACACATCATTTGAAGTTGCGTTAATCTTAGGCCTACTATCTAGTTTAATTATACAAGTCAATATGTTCCTACTCAATAACAATTTACCTGATTTGTTTAGGTGTTGCCCATGTTTAGTGAAAAACCGTCTATGAAAGTTACCAATAGATATAAAGTTAAAGTCTTTTGTTACATTATTAGCCTCCATCCCCTTATTGCATTCCTGGACTGTCCAATTGAGTCTCGGATCATCATGTCTTGGTGGAAGTTTCATCATTATCACTTTAGGACCCCCTAGCTTCTTGAGACATTTTAGTCTTTGCTTCACTTTACTGGAGATAATCGTAGACATCCCCTGGGAGATGTCGTTACTGCCTCCTATGATTACCACCGTGTCCTCACCACCCATACCCTCGACCTGCTTGTTAAGTCCGTCAATAACATCGGCTAGTTTGGCAACGGGTCTACACAGAGAAAAAATGTTGAAATTGAACTTATTTTCTGTCAAGACAGTTAGATAGCTAGCTAAGTCCTTGCCATGACTATCTGATACGATCAGAATTTTCCTCCTTTCCGCAGAATATTGTCCATAGGACCTGTTCTTCTTTATAGTTTGTGTATTCATTGTAATTTAGCTCTGGGAACAGTACTAGTTGTGCGGTCTCAGGTCTACCAATTGAGCGGAGTAAACAAAATAGTTAACAAATAATCTTTTATTCTAAATAAAATTTGAATTTCAAAATAGACTATAAACATAAGAACTTAAGAAAACTTTTAAAGATCAATACATCATCATACAAGTAGATTACTTTAAGTCCAAATACTGTTTCTTTATGCCTGTAACTCTCCCTATAAAAATGGCTCAGTTAGCAATACTGTACCTCAATAGTTCTTGTTCTTACTCGCGACAACGCTAGATAAAGTAATCCGAGGACAACTGGTACACTAGTTTTATTGAATAAGGCACAAGGTCAAATTTGGAAATTAACATTATTAAGTTCTGTATATCTTCTTTATATCACTGCAAGCTGAAAATTTTGTTTTCAATCCTTCACAGTTTCCAGTTTAACAATTTTCATTCACAAAAAATGTACAAAGTAAAAACAGTTTTTTAAAACACTCAATCTAATAAAATGTGTTTCAGGGAATATTTCCTTCAAGCTACATACATATCAAGCCATGCAAGGTGGAAAATGAAGTGTAAGTAATATTTTCAAGTACATTAACATTAGTTAAGTCTCTTGTCAAAGGAAGCCTAATTGCTTGTGTAAAATAGCCCCGTACGAACTTAGTGTCAATAAACCTGTGTCAGATTGGAATATAAAAAAAAGAAACCGTTTGGTTCTTTGTAAAAAGTAATATTTAAGAAATTGGAAGATACAACTGTCTGAATAGAGCATTTTGATTTTTTTTCAGAACATATGAAACAGTAGTTCCTTTGGAAGATCCAGTGGTGCGAGAAACAACATTGGTCTTGAGAGAATGGAACGGAATCTGGAAAAACCTTTACGTGGTAAGTAGTAAAGTCTTTTAATAGCCACATTGTAGGTAGCTAATTACAGATCTCCTGGTACACTTATCAAACCATAAACAATAGGCTACCAACCTTGTAGCAAGGTTGGTGTAGGACTGGTTGATGTATATAGCATTACAGTTAAACTATTATGTATGCTTAACTAACTGAAATTATATAAATTAATGTGTCGAAATCATGAAACCCACAGACTAATGATGTGGTTTGATGGCTCCCATGCAATAACATTTCATTACTAGGGCGTAAAGTGAATCTTACTGACCCAGGCTCAAAGTTTGCAATCAAGGCGAAGCTGATGTTGGAAATGAGCGAAGATTGAAAAGACACTTTTTGCCTGTGCGATGAACTACATTTTTTGGCATATTTCTAAAGGGGAGAGCATATTAAATGTGGAATTGACTCAAAAAACTCATGAATATCAAATCAAATTAAATTGAGACAGAATAGAAAACTAGTTTTTAACTAAAGTATTGATACGTACTTGTCCAAGGCATACTTTCTCTAGGTGACTTATAAGAATAAACTTTTAAATTAATGAGAAACAAAATATATTACAGAAAGGAATCCACACTTTTATTTAGATCACACAAACATAAACATGAACACAGCTTAATATAAAAAGTAAAACATATGATATTGAAACAATGTACATTTAAACAGTTCAGAGGCAAAATTGTCAATTTTCCAATACTCCCTTCATAATTTTGAAACTAATTGCCACAAAGTCCAATGTTTACTTTAAGCTGTGTAAACCTTACTCGATTGAGAGGTTTAGTAAGGATGTCGGCAAGTTGATATGTTGTAGATACATGTTCAACATCAACAAGTCCTTCCAAGAATTTTTCTCTGACAAAGTAATACTTAACTTTGATATGCTTCGTTCTGCGATGAAACTCAGGGTTCTTTATGAGTTTCACAGCACTGCCATTGTCAATTTTCAGAACAGGTGTCAATTGTGAGTGACAACTTCATTTCTTCAAACAGACATTTCAGCCATCTTCTTTAGCTCCTTCACATGCAGCCACAAACTCGGCTTCTGTCGTAGACAGTGCTACAGAACACTGTTTCTCGCTTCGCCAGCTCACTTGACCTTCAGTATAACAACTGATAAACCCAGAGGTTGATTTCCGCGTACTTTCCTCTCCAGCAAAATCAGAATCAGTGAAAACATCCAGATTACTGCACGGTGAGGACTTGTACAAGATACCAACATTTATGGTTCCTCGAAGATATCTAAATATCCTTTTGACACTCAACCAATCCGCTTGAGTAGGATGTTCCATATTCCTCGAAGCCAATCCCACAGCAAAGGAAATATCTGGTCTTGATACACAACTTAAATGCATCAAGCTTTCAACAGCCTCACAGTATGTAACTTTTCCACTAACAGTCTCCACTGGACCATTGTTTACAGGTTTTTCACTTGGTGTAAAAATGGAATTTGAGTCACTCATACCAAAACGTTGTAATATGCGTTTAGTATAAGCTGATTGACCAATCCATATTCCACTTGAACCTTTCTTGATCTGCAATCCTAAATAACTGTCAAGTTCACCAGATTTGATTTAAAAAACATTGGATAAGCTTTTCATGAAGTCATTAATTATGCTATTGTTGGTCCCAGCTACTAATCCATCATCTACATAAATAAGTACAAGTAGCTTCTTCCCTTGATCGTTTTTATAAAAGAGACAGGGATCCGATTTACTTCTCTTAAGACCTTGAGATTCAAGAAACTTTGTAAGTTTCAAGCTCCAACAACGAGGAGATTGTTTCAGACCATATAATGACTTTTGTAGTTTACACACACGTCCAGTTCCATCAGAATAACCTTCAGGTTGCTCCATGTAAACTTCCTCTGAAAGATCACCATATAAAAAGGCAGTCTTCACGTCAAACTGACACAATTCCAGATTTTCAACGGAAGCCGTACTTAGCACAGATCTAATGGTGTCATAACGTGCCACAGGACTAAACAGTTCATTTGACTAAACGATTTTATTTGATTTGATATAATCAATTCCTTCACGTTGTGCATATCCCTTGGCAACTAGTCGAGCTTTGTATTTTTCATGAGAACCCTCAGAATTAGGTTTGGTTCGAAGTACCCAACGACATCCCAGGACACGAGCTTCTTCTGGTTCATCCACAAAATCCAAGTTTTATTTTCATGAATAGATTTTATTTCATCGTCCATAGCAGCCTTCCAGTCAGATGCATCATCCAACACCATTGCTTCCTTGTAAGACCACGGAAACATCTGTGTTTCTGATTGAACCAGCATCAGATCAAAATGTCCACTGCTCATACAAGTTGGTACATTTTTCACTCGTTTTCCTTGTCGCAAGACATCTTTTTTGTGGTTTCATTTTTAGACAATACAACACGCTTGTTTTGCTCACCTCCCTCCAAAACAACAGGAGTTGCCACTTCATCAGTTTCTACTACCATGGTTTCATTTTGAGACAATACATCACACTGCTCACATCCCTCCAAAACAAAAGGAGGTACCGCTTTGTCAGTTTCCACTTCTGTTGCTTTTGAATTGATGTCAAAATGAACTTCATCGCTCGAAGATAGCTCATTATCAGGAACAGTACTTCCTTGGGATATCTTAGGCAGAAAGATAACAGTTTGCCGTTTGCTTGGTACATACACTCTGTATCCATCTCTCAAACCATGATACCCAACAAAGATTCCGTCAATGCTTTTAGCATCCCACTTTTTCCGCTTTTGCTTCGGCTGATGTACAAAGCAGTTAGTTCCAAATACCCTGAGGTGTTGCAGACCTGGAACACTCTTACCCGACCACAATTGCAGTGGTGATTTGCCTTCTACAGGACTTGGTCCTGTAAGATTAAGGAAGTAAACTGCAGTATTACAAGCCTCACCCCAAAGAAACTTTGGCAAGACTTTCCTCTGAAGCATAGAGCGAGCAGACTTCACAATCGTTCGATTGTCCCTCTCAACAGAACCATTCTGTTCAGGACAGTTGGGAGAAGTTGTACCGGTACGTATCTTAATACCATACTCCTGAATGATTCTCGTAGTTTCCTTTGATAGGAATTCAGACCCGTTATCAAACAACATTTCTTTTATGATCGTTCCACCTTGTTTTGCTTCTACAAGAAAGATGTGCATACAATCAGCTACTTCACTTTTATTCTTTATGAAAAATACTTGGCGATACTTACTGTAGTGGTCTTTAAACAATACAAAATAGCGGTTACCTCCAAGAGAAGTGACCTCCATAGGTCCGCAGACATCTGTACTGATCAGTTCACCAACCACCTCAGGACAAGTTGGACGAGAATGAAATGGATCACGATGAGATTTACCAAGAACACATCCATTACACAGACCCATGTCTCCAGTCACATTAATTCCATTCATCTTCAAAACTTGTTTAACATAGCGTTGATTCTGATTACCTAGCCGTTCATGCCATAGCTGTAAAGAATCTTTCTTACATGCAAGTTGTACAGTGGGTTGTATAGGACAAATAGCACGCATGTTAAGAAAATTTAAATCCCCATGCAAACGTCCAGTCAATGTATCAATACCATCGAGGGTAAATTTACATGCAAGATTGTCAGCAGAAAACACATGGTTCTTCTTCGCTGCCTTGCTGACTGACAACAGATGAGCTCTAGAATTAGGTACATACAAAACGTTTTCCACAGTCGTTTGAATTAGCTCTTTACCAACTTTAGTTTCAACAACAATGATCCCAGATCCCTCGGCATAACACTTTTTATCAGAAGCATTATCACTGAAGCCAGACATAAGTTGTGGTTCTGAAAATTGTGAATACTCTGTAAAATATTCTTTACACCACGTTACATGATGAGTAGCACCACAATCCGCAATCCAAACGTCCCGATTTGCAAAAGTTAACTCATTCCCGTTCATAAAACTAGGCCTATGTTTTGCAGACACATCCTTCTTGTTATCAGATGTAGATACCGTAGACTTCTTTTTAAGTGTTTACACTTAAAACAAAATATCTTAGTAACCTGCTTTTGATTCTGATTACTCTGCCCTTGTTTTTCTTTTTTAACCCTTGTACCCGTGGGTTTTGAAACATACAAAGCAGTTTTCAGTAACTCCACGTTATCACGCTGCTCTATAGTATGAAGCTTTTCAACTATAGTTCAGCCGCTTAGAAAACGACCTCCTCTAGCATTGGTTTAGCATTAGCGCGCAGGTCGTTTTCTAAGCGGCCGAACTATAGTGTTTTAATTGTTCTATCCTTAGATGGCAGCTTCCCATACATTTCTGAATTCACGAAAGCTTGGCCCCAAAGTAGATAAAATTCTTGCAATTAAAACTCTATCACTAAGCTTTGATTCCTTTTGTTTCTCAAGTGCATCATTTAATTCGGAAAAATGTTTTTGAAGCTTTGCAACATGGGTAGCTATGTCCTCATTAGGATCCCGATCCCACCTAAAAAACTCTTCTTGCAAACGATCTAGCCTTTGTTCACTAGACTGTTCATACACAGATATTAAACAATCCCAAACTTCTTTAGAAGTTGAACAAGTCAAAACCAGTGTAGATGGTTCATCCCCTAGGGATGACATCATGTATAACATAGCAGAAGCATCTTTTCTGTCCCAATCTGCAATAGCATTTTGCTCAGATCCAGAGATGTTATTAATAGGTCTTACTTCAGATCCCATTATGAAATTTAACCCTCCGAGTGTCCATAGTTTAAGCCTTAATGTCCGCCTATTTTTGGCGCATTTGCAAGGTTTTATTAAAACGGATCTGAGAAGCTTAAAACAATGTTAATGTTACTGTTCTATATACCATTTTGTTTGGAAAATCATGGGCTTCAATATTATACATAAAACATAAGGAACATTTGTTTCAAAAAAAATTTTAGGTAAAAAAAAATTTTGGAAAATAAAAAAAAAAAATAAGTTTGCGCTCAATGAAATTGTATAAATTATAGGCCTATACATATTTGAAAATAGCCACTTTGTTCTAAATTTTATGAGGATTACAAATGTATAATAATATAAGGAAGTAGATTTGCAAATAAATAAGTTATGGGCAAAAAACAGATTTCGGTACATAGCGTTTAGCTAAGAATGCATAGCCTAACCATAGCTAGGAATCTGGCTGATAATTTACATCAATATCACTACCTACTTCTTCAGGATCATCAACCAGCCCTTCAAAATCTTCAAAATCACTTAAATCTTCTTATAATGCACCACGTATATCACTACTTTTGATTTTTAACACTAAAACAATGATAAACGTAATAAAACACATCAGTCATCGGTCCGAGGTTAACCAAGCTGTTTACAAATACGCACGTCAGCTGTCTGCTACAATATTTTCGGAACTAAAATGAATAGCGCTTAGAGACAGACCTCCGGAGAAAGCTCTGAATCTAACAAAAAGAACGATACCTAACTCGATCCAGTTCAATCCGATTCAGTCAGTCATAGAGCCTTCGCCGTAAACGATGTTCGTGTGTCGAAAAATCGACAAGTGACACTACACAAAGTGTGTCGTGAGTCGATTTTTCGACAATCGACGCTCGGAGGGTTAACAAGCCTTGTTGTCTCAACAACAACTGGATAAGCATCTTCCATTTAGTCCAATTACTTGCACCCAAAAGTTTCTCTATACATATCTTTTCATTAGCATTTGCCATAATGTCTAACCAATTTTATACTTGCTCCAAGAAAAAAGTCAACAGTTACAATGGCAAAACAATGAAGAAATATTATATAGCTTCTTTAGAAGTGATTTAAAAAATACCTTATTTGTAGAATAGCCCACAACCTATTGATACGTACTTGTCCAAGGCATTCTTTCTCTAGGTGACTTATAAGAATAAACTTTTAAATTAATGAGAAACAAAATATATTACAGAAAGGAATCCACACTTTTATTTAGATCACACAAACATAATCATGAACACAGCTTAACATAAAAAGTAAAACATATGATATTGAAACAATGTACATTTAACCCTCCGAGCATCACTTGTCGAAAAATCTACTCACGACGCACTTTGTGTAGTATCACTTGTCGATTTTTCGACACACGAACATCGTTTACGGCGAAGGCTCTATGACTGATTGAATCGGATTGAACTGGATCGAGTTAGGTATCGTTCTTTTTGTTAGATTCTAAGCTTTCTCCGGAGGTCTGTCTCTAAGCGCTTTTCATTTTAGTTCCGAAAATATTGTAGCAGACAGCTGACGTGCGTATTTGTAAACAGCTCGGTTAACCTCGGACCGATGACTGATGTGTTTTATTACGTTTATCATTGTTTTAGTGTTAAAAATCAAAAGTAGTGATATACGTGGTGCATTATAAGAAGATTTAAGTGATTTTGAAGATTTTGAAGGGCTGGTTGATGATCCTGAAGAAGTAGGTAGTGATATTGATGTAAATTATCAGCCAGATTCCTAGCTATGGTTAGGCTATGCATTCTTAGCTAAACGCTATGTACCGAAATCTGTTTTTTGCCCATAACTTATTTATTTGCAAATCTACTTACAATTTTTTTGAAACAAATATTCCTTATGTTTTATGTATGATATTGAAGCCCATGATTTTCCAAACAAAATGGTATATAGAACAGTAGAATTAACATTGTTTTAAGCTTCTCAGATCCGTTTTAATAAAACCTTGCAAATGTGCCAAAAATAGGCGGACATTAAGGCCTAAACTATGGACACTCGGAGGGTTAAACAGTTCAGAGTATTGTCAATGTTCCACTATTTTGGCATATTTCTAAAGGGGAGAGCTTATTAAATGTGGGATTGACTAAAAAAACTCATGAATATCAAATCAAATTAAATTGAGACAGAATAGAAAACTAGTTTTTAACTAAAGCAAAAACACAAAGGTAATAATCTAATAGATAAACATGAACATATGACTGATAAAAAATAATAGTCACCACATGCTTGCTTATATACAGATCATGAGTGAAAGACCAACAATTTCAACATTATTTAACAAACTAAGTTAGAAATCACTTGTAAAAATAACCTCTATAAACGACTTCCAACCGGTTTTCAATTTTGCTAATGCAAAACCAGCAGCTGTTTTGTTCTACTTTAGACCCAATCTATCTATCTATCTATCTATCTATATATTAATAGGCAAGCATGTTTCTTTAAAACCTTTTTTCTCAGCTTGTGTGCATCGTGGGGTAAATCTGCGCATACCGTTAGAAAGCAATTTTCCTGTAGGTGTGCAGAACCCCTTTATAAATTTAAATAGGCTCAAAGATAAGCACAAAAAATTAGTTTAAAAATTTGAAAAAATTAACATGGATCTTATGCGTTGCCATGCTGGTGACGAAATAACAACGAAATATAAACAGACAATCAAAACAAATGGAAGAAACTCCAATCACATGTTTTATTTACAGTGTGGGGTGAAAATGGAGAAGTGAGTACATTACATATTTTTGGTCGAGTTTCGACCACTGGACGACCTCTTGTTAATATTAATTAAAAAGAGCTATTTAGTATTTTTGCTACATTATGACAAAAAAATGTTTATTTTTGTTCCCATCAATATATCTTGAATCTTTAATTTCACTGCAAAACTTTAAAATATATATAAATAATAGCTTATTCCCTATATGGGAAATTCGCTAAAAGGGCTGCAAATCTTTACATTAGAAAATCAGTTGTAATGACAAATAAGGGGATCTTGTTCAGATTTGTCAAAAACTAAATTTATTGATTCACGATACCGATTCCTGAAAAATCTATGCTCAATTCTCGTTCCTGATGCTATTTTTAGCGAATTTCCCTATAGGGAAGTAGCTATTACCGTAGGTCTCATGGTAAGACTTAAGCCCGGGACCGATTTACTTTTTCATTTTGATGTCCCCAGAGGCCAAAAACACCATTCGTTCAAATTTTTATATATATATGTGTCCATCCGCACGATAACTTGAGTAATTTTTGCCCGATTTCGATAAAATTTGGTTTGAAGGTGTAAGGCGAGATAAACTTGAATGAGTTCGCGAACCAGCATGATCGGACTATGGGAACGGGTGTTTATGGGGGGTTTTATGGGGTAAAAATAGGTTTTTCCCATTTTAGACCCTAAAAACACAAAATTTTACAATTTCTTTTTAAACCATTTTGTAGAGCTTAAAAAAACAAATAATTTAGTATATTGAAGCATTATTATGCGCCTAATTGTTACGGAGAAAATTAAAAAAAATTGTAATTTTAAAATTCCCATGTTATTCTTATGGAGAATAAGTCAACTGTTGTAGTTTGCTTGTTTATGAACATATTTTGATGAAAGTTGGAAAATACATTAATTTCTTACTAAACCACAGTACCTTTTAATATTCTACATAAAAAAAAATTTTACCCTCCCTGTTGCAGCAAACCTAAGTACTCATTAAACAAATTCTGTTTAAATAGGGAATAAATGTGATATTTTTAAGGAGACATTTTAGTTTAAATCCAATCAGGCAAATGGAAATTCGCTAAGTCTGCAGGTTTGCTGCGGCGGGGGTATTTTAAATTCTTCCACAAATTCAGTTCATTCTTGTATTTTACCGGTTCACCTATTGCTTTACCATGGGTAGACAAACGGAAGGCTAAAAGAGGCGACCACCTCTGAAAAAAATAGACTTAAGTTTTAAAATCTTATAAAGATCAGCTAATTAGTGGTTGGATATCCAAGCAAGTTTTTATGTTAAGATAACTTTTTAGTGTGTACCCACACAGCCCTCCTACATTTATTATATATTGATTAATAAGCGACCTGTATTCCAGGAACGAGAGACATACAAGTTCCAGACCGTTCGCAAGGTGATGCGAGACCTGGTAGACTGGCGGAGACAGCTGTTGACCGGAACTCTTACTCAAGACCAGATGAGAGAACTCAAGCTCAAGATCACAGCCAAGATAGACTGGGGAAACAGGTCAGTGCATAGTTACCAGTGTTGGGAAGTAGCACGCTACTTTTTTTGTAGCGTTAGCTGTAGCTACGCTACTTTTAAGATTTTGTAGCTTTTTAGCTGTAGCTAGCTACATTTTTAAAGTAGTTGTAGCAGAATTTTAGCTACTTTTCTCGCTACATTAACATTGATTGAGATAACCTTTTTCAAACTGAGATTTTTTCAAGAAAATTAGGCCAACTTTCTTGGCTTTATACAGATGGTCACAGTCGTTTCATTACCCATTACAACGTTGCGTGGACATGGAGGCCATTATCTGAGTGTTATCCACATTTTTGGCTCTCATTTCCTTCATTTGCTACTCTATGATTACTGTCAGATAAAATAAAATCGCTAGATGCAGACGACGTTTAAACGTTACCGGTGACAAGAGAAGCTGTTGAATGCTTGCAAGTGATTGACAGGGAAATTAGTAATCAATTTAGTTTCTTTATTGTATCAATTTAGTTTAAACATGGGTTTTAATGGAAACCAACACTAAACCTTAAAATAATGAGAAAGCTGGTCTATCAACCTTTGCTTCAGCTGTTGATTGTGGTTCATCATCTTTGGAAAAGTAGCTAAAATTGTAGCTATAGCTACATTTCATTGTAGCTGTAGTTGTAGCTAGCTACTTTCTCGGAACTGTAGCTGTAGCTAAGCTACTTTTTTGGAAATATAGCAGTAGTTGTAGCTAGCTACATTTTAAAAGTAGCTTCCCCAACAGTGATGGTTACATTGTGTTTGGTGGTCAGTATGTTATTTATCATCATCACTACTTTAGAAACAGCAGTAACATCTGTACTCCACTCTATACTCTACGACTTCGGTAATCGTCTCCCGTGACCGCGACAACACTCGTGGGAGTAACTTTCAGTCTCCGCGACTTCAGTAATCGTTTCTCGCAACGGCAGCAACACCCGTGAGTGAAAGGCTATGATCACATTGCTTGCAAGCGCATTATGTGATGCGAGCTCGCACGAGTTGGGGTATTCATATTACGTGCAGGTACTTGCATATTGCTGGCTAGTTAGGTCAAAAGTCATGTGATGATGACATTTTTATGATGGAAATTAGTGTTTTGAAGTTTTTCAAAAGAACTAGGTTTTAGTAGTGGATAGTGAACCATTTAGGGAAGAATGGGTGAACGATTACTTCGTTGACAGAGAAGTAGGAGGAGAATACCACCTTGTTAGATGACTATTAAAAAAATAATACAAAATAATAACAAAAATAATAATAATAGGCAAGAATATTTAAAATCTGTTATTAAAAAACATTAGCATAAAAAATGTATATTAATTACGCCTAATTTTTTAAAAATTCATACAATTTGAAAACATGGTGATATCAGTTAGGATAGAGCTAAACTTATCATAAAATAAAAGCAATCATAAAATAAAAGCAATATAAATTTTTATTAAATACTTACCTGTTTTGGCTTTGTTTATAGTAGTAAAACATGCCTCACACTGCTTACACTTAACAAAACTTCTCAAATGATAAAATAATTAAAGTAATATTTACATGTAAAGAATTAATTAAATAAGAACGCCTTCGCAAAGGAAACGCAACTACAACGTGTTCCTGTATTGCGGGTATTGCATTGACTTTCTGCAGGCGTTCTTAATTTTTTTTTATTCTTGTCTTGAAAAAATCTTGATCAAAAACAAATCTCGTCTCGGAGTGTTTCTCCAGGAGAAAAACGTATGATAACATTAGTACATGTTCGTAGTACAGACGGGGCAATGAGAAGGTGCTTGGAATGTAGGAGAGATCGTGATCGTGCAAAAGAGATTATAAAACTCAATCAAATGTTCATCCATTTGATAAGAAAGAATAAACCGAAGATCAAAAACCTACACACTGCAAATACGTACTCGCTTCAAAAACAAATAAAATTGGTTGCAAGAATCTGGAGATGCGAGCAGGGCTGGATTTCCCAACCTAATTATTGTATTCTCTAAAGATCAGACAGGAGCTAGCTGACTTATCTTTAGTATGGTAAATTGGTGAAGAATTAAACTGGAATGATCTCATAGATTCCATTTAAAACAAGATCTAAAGAGATCTTTATCCGCTAAGGAGATTCAAAGTAGTTGTACTCATTTTGTAAAATTATTGTGAGTTTTCTCACTGCCACAACTAAAATAACTACTTACCTTTATATTCCCCCTGGTGTTTATTGGGAATTCTTCTGATCGTGCTAAAGATTTCCTCCAACAGCGTAACCATTGTGTAACTCAGTGATTCATAGCTTTCATAAGTCATAGCAGTTACCAAGATCACCGAGGACCGCTTTTTAATGGCCTTGGCATCCTGATAGCTAATTTTAAACTTATCAACAGCAGTTTATAATTTATAGTCTACTACGTCCTCCTAGCAAGAGGAGTCTTTCATCCCCAACCAAATCAACTACATATAAAAAACCTCACTATCTTAAAGAGTAAACTGACCTAGACAACAGACAGCAACTTCTATCTGGTGTACTTGTTATTTATTTAGTAGCCAAACAATGTGAGTAGTCTTGGGCAGTGTTTTGAACCTGTGGTAGGCGTTAATATTGCATGTTAGCTTAACTTTAAAAACTAAGTACTGGTAACTGACTTGAAATATAGCACTCGAATAATATGAGCAAAACTAAAACAGCTTCATCTGCAAAAATATAACCTTCTCAGATAAAATTCATACCTGGGTATGAAAAATGGGTTAACAGGTTGGCATTATATTTTATAAAAGATGAACAACATATTTTATAGAATATCTTTTATAAAACATTTTACGGTGTAATATGGCCACTAGTTACATTGGTTTTAACTAGCTCTAATTAGGTATTTGGCTTAGTGTTGCCCAAACTATTTTTGTCTTGTAAAGTGGTACAGTACTTCAAGTAAAAAGTTTGGAAAACAGAATAACAATCATTTGATTCTGTATTGAAGCACTGGTCTTTGGCCACCTAGAATGCTCTACTTGATACTAGGTTATTTTCAATTTGTCATGAAGGCTGGACATGTATGAGAAACTTGGAAAATTTTGTTATATCATTGATTTGAGTTATACTTTACTGCAAATGGTGGTTTTCTGGTTTTGAGCAAAATTTTCCAACACCTTAGGTGGTAAGATCCAAACGGTAAGACCCAGGAACGATGTGTAATGAATCTAATATGTTTAAGGAAACGTTTTAGTAAAAAATTCAATCAGACCAATGGAAATTCGCTTAGTCTAGAGGTTTGCTGCGGGGGAGGGGGTATTCAAGTTGACACATTAATAAATTATTCAATATTACATTTTAAACTAGTAATATTGGTTTACAGAGGCAAATGCCTCACTTGATAAATATATCAATAATAATGCTAGTTCAATAACACTAAACTTGGACTTAATAGTCATGTATTCAATAAAATGATTGTGCTTTTTATTAATTTCTTATTCTTACCTTCTTCTTATTCTTACTGGTATCGTTCATAATAACTTCCTGACTGGTGGACATGTTTTCATGTATAAAACAACCTACTTAAAAATGCAATAACTCGATAGGTTCAAAACTTCAACACTGGTAGTTGTACCTATCATTTTACACTGGTCAACTAGCAATATATTTTTGTTCAATATATTACTTACCAACATATTTGTGTTGTATGCTCTATATTTTTGCAACAACTTTATTGTTTTTCTAGGTGTGGTTAAATCTGGGTGGCAATAAAATAAATTCATTTTAAAATTCACTTTAATAGCGCTTTTGAATATACAATTATTGGATATTATCACTATTCAATAAGAACATATTGAGTACAAAACTTACTAATAACAAATGGAGAGAGAATCTATTTTCTTACACTATAAATAGAAAAATACACATTGAGCCTTTCGTTGTCTTTTTATGTGGAATGTTTAATTAATTCTGCTATCACATTCTCATCCTGTGAAACTAGACTCTTAACACTAACTAACCGAGTATAATTACCTATTATTCTATGAAAAGTAAAGACAATCTACATAAAATACTAAAGTGTAAATGAACAAGTGCTTCTCAGTCCTTAACAAACCAAAATGTAAAGCAAAGCAGACCTAACATTGATATGTTGTAATTCTCGCCTTCAATAAAATAAACACTTACATGACTAAATACATAAATATTCTTCTTAAAGTGATGCCAGAAGAACATGGAAGACTCATGGAAGCTAAGTGTATTTGGAGAAAAACATAATGTACATTTTGATTCGGGAAATACTGTTTTTCTATATAAACACATATAAAATATTGTGTAATCTATATAATATCAACTTTTACTATCCCCGAGTAACCCCCTCAACGTAAAATACTTTTTGTAATCAACAAAACGGAATGTCCGATTCAATACATTGACATCTGCGCAACAGATTCTAGAGATCATTCTTTTTAACCGCCTTATCAGTCATAAAGCTTATCACTTATATTGTTCATGTTAATTAGAAAGCTGCCATTGAAAGTTGAAACGCTGATTTAAGTCGGATCAAAAAATAAATACAGGAAAATTATTGCTATTTGATCAACTAACCTATTTGACATAGGTACAGCATCTCACGATTTCAAAAACATCTTTCCATAAGGCCTAGATTGGAATTACAATTTGACCCTTCATGACCTTAACTTCATTCAATCATGATAAACATTGGGAAAAAATTTAGAAACATTTTTTTTAGGCCAAATGCAACTACTACCAACGTAGATCAGTTAGTACGATCTAGTTTAAGATCAAGCTTCAGTCTCTTTGTGCAGTCGTAGTTTGTCCGTGGGGTAGATAGGTGACAACTCCAGAGTTGACGGAGCTGTTGGAATGTTGTTACCAAGATGTAGTTTACGGCTCAGTTCATCCAACAGCTCACCAAACATCATCATGTTGAGGTTTTGGCCGATGAGGTGCAACAGCAAAAAGTCACCGACCTGGTGAAAAAAAATCATTAATATGTTTTAACTAGAAAAAGTTAGGTGTTGTGATTGAAGTTTATAATGAACAGCTGGGTCCAGTTTCGAACCATCAAAAGCTACTGAATTTACTCAGGATGAATCAGGCAACTTCTAATTCTTAGGTGAGCGTTATAACCACTCACATACACAGCATGCAACCAAAGACTTAAAAACGTTAAATAAAGATATGCCACCGTTATAATATGTATACTTGGAAACCTCCACTTCTTTGTCCTCAAAACTTTATCCTATAATTTATCACAAGTATTAATTCTGTATACGGTATCTAATTTAGATCTAACTACATAGCTTAAAATCTCTCTTAAAGTTCAGATTATCATTTGTACGGTTACAAAAATAGTCTTTTTGTAATCAAAATGAGATCAACTAAAACTTTTGTTTAGACTTTCTAATGCAGTTTAAAACAATCATATGAAATAGCCGCAAGAGGGTGAGAAAAAGAAATCGTTTGGATCCAAGTTGCAATAGAATAGTTACAAGTTGTAATAGTTGTACAGTCTAACCTTGATAAAACGAACCTCGATATAACGAATTCCTTGATATAACGATTTTTTTATAATCCCCTAGAACTCTCCATAAGACACAATGTATATTTTACCTCTACATAACGAACAAACCATAACAACGACCTTGATTTAACGAAATTTCGTGATTTCGGCTAAAATAAGACACCTCAATATACGAATTTATCATTGTCAGAACCTCTACATTGCGAATTTAACCTCTGCATAACGAATTGTCTACGTCTTTCTCTCGATATAACAAATCCCTCACCCAATTATTGTTGTGGGAAAATCTGTTTCTTTATCAAATGAAATGGAAAGGTCACGTCATCGCTTGCGCTAACATTTGTCTGCTCCGTTTTACATCCTTTTGTCTGCTGTCGCTGCGCGCGCTATGTTGCAACTGAGAACTGATTTCATTCACTGAGGACTGATGACGACGTAATGTTTAGTAAGCGATTGGGCGATATGGAATAGCTATGGTGAATTGTACAATTTTTGGATAAAGAGAAACCTAAGAAAGAATATAAAAACAAAACCAAAGAGAAAGAATAGCAACATCGTTATTTTAACATTCCTTTTACGAGTGTTTTTATTATCCTTAAGTTGGCTATGATTATACACTTTTATAATGGCTTATCTAATAATTTCTTGTTTTCAATACGATTTGTTTCAACTAGCAATGCTAATGCTATAGTAGATGATTATTATTGAGATTCCTCTGTTGTGATAAATCAGTACTGTACTGTAAGTAGCCTACCGACCTAACACGAGCAGTAACTTACAAAACTCTCTACTGTTTTGTTTTGTTCCTTACGTGGTTTATGACTATACAATACAGTGTTTGGCTAGGTTTTAGGAGGGTTAGATTAAGCCGTGATTTGAAACTTACAGTTTTTATCCTGTACCAAGGTCAATGCCATTGTCATGATTGCGCAATATTCAAGATCCCTCCTCTTTATTATGCCGTATAATTTAGGTTCTATTGTACAATGTAAACACTGTACTGTAAAGTATTGTAGCCTATGCTACTTTAATTGTACTGTATTTAATGAGGTCAAATCCCGACCTATATTGATTGACCGACGCTGGTTCTGAACCTCGACTTAGCGAAATTCCTGCAAACCTAACGAACAAATATAACAAATATAACAAATATATTATATGCAAATATAACGAACCTCGTTTTAACGAAATCCTTGATATAACGAATATTCAGTTCGGTCCCTTCAGATTCGTTATACTGAGGTTGGACTGTAGTAGAATTGTTTATGGAAACGTGCAACAGACTAAGGTGAGAATGTCTGAATTAAAGTCCTCTAAATCACTCAATGACCTAGACTCATGTGATGTTTTCTTCTGCTAGCCTGTTAGCCACTACTCTTGTACTGAATGCTCAATATTTTCACCGCTCAATCTTGGAGTCTACATTGGCGAGCAAGTATTGTAAGAATAAGACTCAATTAGATTGTAAATCTGACTTAATACAAACCTGAGTTTTACGGATGAGAGCCGAAACGCCGGCCGGTGTGCCAAAGCGGAAGCGCCGGATCAGGATGGTTTCCCGGATGGAAGGCAGCAAGAGGATTGTTAAACTGTAGACAAGGGCTGCTCCTGACATGAAAGCCAGCAGGATAAACCAAAACCTGGGCAAGAAAGGAAACATTAGACTCTAGTGATCGTTTAGTTAAATCCCTCTTAGCTCGGTGTAATCATAACATAAATTCTCAAGGGTGGCTGGTGGTATATAGTTTAAAGGATAGGATCCTTGTCACAGGAGCTGAGTTTTAATTCATACCAATCACCAACGGCTTTCACATATTAGATATTCACTAAGGTAAAAATCATTGTTATATTTGCTACGTATACATTTAATAAATTCTCAAGGTTAGAAGCTGGTCTACAGGTTAGGGGTTGGGAATTCTAGAGGCTCAATTTCAAACCTTTCAATCACCAATACCTCTGAGTTATGTGGTCTCATACTCATAACTCCTTGTAGTCAAGGTCGCATATTAACGATAGTTTTTAATTCTACAATTCTAGAGAGGAAGTTAAAATTTTTGCTACAAGTTACAAGATAAAATAAATTTATGTTTATTGCTGTTACACTCATTACTGGCATTGGCAAGCGTCACATTCAATACAAAATCATACACGTTACATCTATTTCTCTAAGAATAAAAATTCCTTAACAATATAATAACAACAGTACATTTCTGTTCCATCGGCCACACAAATGCTATTGTACAAGTTTTGAGTACAATCAGTATGAGAGAAATAGTTCAGATTCCTATCAATTGAGATGTCTTAAGCCACGTCTCCACCAATCGAACACTGTTTGCCAACATAAAAAAACATAAAGAAAAGCAGGCCCGGACTGGCTAGGTCCGCCGGTCCGCGATCGCGGAGGGCCCCCAGCTCAAAGGGGCCCTGAAGGGGACCCTTCTCGCTTCAAAATTTTAAGTCGCTTATAAGTTATCATATGTTCATAGTATCGTTTTGTTTACATTTCTAACGTATCGTTTTGTTTACATTTCTAACGTATCGTTTTGTTTACATTTCTACACATCCAAACTAGAGAACTGTGTTTAACAACCGTTTGTATCTTGTCGTTTATACATAAAGGCATACAACCTACTGTATTGTAAGTTGAGTTACGTTGTTGTAGTGTAATACATCGTCTGCGCGGTGACTTTAGACAACGGCAAAGTGATGCTCTATCATATCAGCTGATTACTCAGCATAAAGATAGCGCAAAAAGACAGGAAAAGAATAAAAATATACTGGAAGCTTTCCGGTAGGGATGTGCCGAATCTCGATACCACAGATTCTGGAACATTGGTATGTGTATCGAGAATAATTGATCGTCAAGAGTCAACGACGCTACCGATACCTAGAAGTGGATAGGAATAATTCGAATGCGAAAATCAATTGACGAAATTCGACCATAGAATTTTGATTTTTTTCACCACCGCATCTAAAGGCTAAAGCTGGGTTTTCCTAGACGCGGAGTCGGCCAGCGGAGAGCGGACAACGGAGAGCGGAATTGAAATTAACATGGCATTCCGCTCCGCTGCTAGGAAAACAGTAACATTAAATTGCCTAAGACCAGCTGAGTCCGCTCTCCGCGTTCCTCTCTCCGCTGGCCGATTCCGCTGCTAGGAAAACCCAGCTTAAAGCAGTAACAACAGCTAAAATCTAATCTAACTGTTAAAATTTCCAACCCAAGAAAATTCAGAGTACAGCTAGTATTGCACAATGGGCAATTAAATGCCAGTCAACCAGCTACTACATCGTCTTGCCTACATAAAAATATTGTGATAATAAGGGCATTAATAGTTTGGTGTATTAGAAAGAAAATAATATTTTTAATTTATGTATTTATTAAGAACATAATAGCTTTGACTATTAATACCGTACAACTAGACACTCCATCCCCATATTAAATGCTTAGCCATATTTTTAAGTTTATTATTTTAGTTAGTAAAAATAAATCTTGGTTGTTAAGCCTAACTAAAGATGTGTAGCCTAATTTGTTAGACAGAATATTTCAGTATAATGATTTCAGCAGAATAATTTAACCGTGCTCTTTAAGAAGGCCTACTACATGGCAAAATTATAAGCAGTTGAAATGTAAACAACAATATATAAATTGGTTATTACTGGTACAACCATAAACTAACCAACAAGTGGGCTTCTTGACTTTCTTGTAAAAGGTCTTTTTTGTGTCTAGATCATGTTGGTGACACTGATCACAAGTGTCGACAACATTTTGTTCCTATTATTTTAGGGTTAATTTTGCAATTTTTGCCTTACTGTTTGGTTATATAACTAGGGGACGAGTTATTGTTTATGATTACATCGTTTTATTTGGTTAATTGAGTTTTTAAATAACTGGTAAGTAACAAGAAACAATTTGTTACAAAACACGACCTCTATAGTGCACCGAACAGAACTAACAATAAAATTGACCTCAGCTGATCCATAAGGATAAGAACTCTAGGGAGTATGTTTAGCCTATCTAGTTAGTTATATATTGATGGTTTATCTGATACAACCTAATATTCTTGCGTTACACGATTTTTGTTCTATGTGTGTATGCGTTTGTGAGTAAAGATACACAAACCTACAACGCGAGCTTTACGAGCTTTGTGAGGTTGCTCAGCTTGTAGACAGTGCTTATTAATTGTGAATGGTGTGTAATTTTTGTGAATATTCCATGTGTTATGACTCATGTTATGTGTTTATAGTTATAGTTCAATATTTTTGCTTGTTGTTAAGTAGGCCTACTGATTAATACAGTCTTTGTCTTGTTAGTATAATTTTTAAATCCCTAAAATCTTTTTGTGATTATTATTAGCACACAAATAATGTTGATAGAATTTATTAACTTTGGTGTGAATAATACTGCATTTTAATTTGAACTCTGTTATAACACTTATTGACACTTCTCAATGTGTGTATTGTATTGTTGTAGTATCCTGAAAATAATTAAATTTTTTTATTTTAATAAATAATAAAGTTTATTTTAATAATAAATAATAAGCTAAGTAAATATTCTAATATTTTATAAATACCTAGCTGAATTTCGTCCTTCTTATAATTGCCAAAATAGTGTGAGAAAAAACTCGTTTACAAGAACCTAATAAAAGATAATTCCCCGGTAGAGGGCCCCAAATGGTCCCAGTCCGGGCCTGAAGAAAAGTGAGAAAAATAAAGTGTTTAAAGTTATTAAAGTGTTTAATTAAGTGTTTAAGTGAGTTTAAAGTGAGTCGGTGGCTCAGTCGGTAGCGTCGCGGACTTCGGGCCCAAGGCAGACTAATCATCCATGTGCAAACTAATTTAGGTTGAATGAGAGGAAATCCTAAAATCCACAAAACTAGTCTTTTCTGCATTTACAACTAGATTTTTGTCAAAAACCCACTGAATTACGGCATTGCACTAAAGAAATGTCATAATCTCCATGATCTTTCATCTATACTTCACATAAAATTATGTATCACCAGAAAACAAAAATACATAAGTTACACTCATCTGTAAAGGAGACTAAGTTACACTCAATGAAACTCTTTGTAAAAAAAATGAAACAGAATCTTCATATTTTTTTTATGACAGAAAATGTTTTTGTAAATGTCATGTACTACTCAAGTAAAAATTAACTATAACATGAGTGGTGTGTAAGAGATACTAGTTATACTCTTGAATCAAATTATGTTAGTATTTTATTAAAGTCGTATTGCTGAATAGCTTGTTCAAGGCTGTATTGGAGTACTCCACCTCCAACGGGAAATTACAAAACCTGATCATTGTTCACTAAATTGAAACTGACGAGTTGCTAGTGCTAATAAAACATGTATCCAACAGTGTATTTGGATTGTTAAAAACTATACTGTATTTTGATTTTTAAACTATAATTGCTATTGCCGGAGAATTATCAACAAACGAGACACTTAAATCTTAAGCCCTATGAAACCATCTCAATTCTTGATCATCAAAATCGGATTAATCAAAATTCTACTAAAAGTTGCATGCTAAATGCCACCAAAATGTATGAAATGCAACAACAAAATAGTCTTAAAAAATATACTTAAACCATACCTAATCAGAAGGACCCTGTGCAAATTATGTTTCCTACTTTTGCCAAGCCAAAATAATTAAATTATTTAAATTAATATCATCAAGACATTAAAAACTCCACTTATTCGGTTACATGTAATATTGCCACAGTTTAATCATAATTTAACACATATTTGTGCTGCAAAGTATTTTGTAGTTGTCTGTCTAAAAATCCGCTCTGATTCCTCTTATTTTGATTTCCGTGTTACTTTTGGTTAACAGAGTAGTTCTTAACCTTTTCACTATAACAATACATTCGTACATACAGTTTACTCTGGTGTGATTCTCATTTTGATTTCAATCAAACTAAAAGCTAGAACTCATCTTCCTCACCACAACTGACAATCTAGAAGATAGAAACTTTTACTCACCAGAGGAAGATGTAGATCTTCTCATTGAGAATGTTGAGAGCGAGAACACAGAGAGCGTCGAGACGTACGATGCTGCCTGACGGACCAAACTTGTGGAATGTACACTTAGTGACTCTAGGGAACACTGCAACCATTGGGTCTGTGCGGTTCTCCTGGTCCTGCTGAGAGAACTTGATAACATCTGTGCCGTAAGTGAAGAACGCTCCTCCGAGGAACGCGTCAATCATGAACATGTTGGCAATCTGGACATACAAAACTGTGTTACGATAAAGTTGGATTACCAAGTGTACAGTTATGACAGCAGCTAAAGGTTTTATTCATTTGCCCGTTTCTGCGGAGGAACAACATTTTCTTACTAGGCAATGGAATATGAACCCTTAATGGCCTCAACTGACCTGAATTATCTATGGATCCCAAATGACAGCGTAGGAGTAAAGGAATAGTGAAAGTCTACATTACTCCAAGTACTGAATTACTGGACTGATGGACCAACATAAAATAGAGAGTAGTGTTGTTTAAGGTAAATATCATTTAAGTATGATTGTATCTATGTCGGGAAAGCTTCTTACTGATTAAAACCAGCTGATTTCTAATTCAGAACGAATCCATCACGTTAATTCCGTAGTTATCGTCAAAAACGATTAACACATGAATAATAGCCACGAATAATGAATAGTAGCAGTATTACTTATCAGATATCTTAAGATGAGATTACTTTGGAATTGTACTCTGTCCCTAGAAACATGATAAGATTGTTCTAAATATCTCTGACTTTAGTAAACAGAACCTATGGCCTATTACGTGTTGAGAGAATTGGAAGCATTTGTCACATTTGAGTTTTTGCTATTATATAAAGTGTCCTGTACGTGTTTCCATATTGAAAAATAAACTAAAAAAATAACTATAAACTAGAATGTAGTGTTGAAAAAAATTCAGTTGATACAATAGAAAAAAGATTTTAACTAAAAGCTTAGATCAGTATTATTGTAAATATATTGCTTTACAAATACAGTATTAACAATGGATTCAAGATTTATTTGTTCCATTTCCATTATACGCTGTTCTGGCAACAATAATATTAAAATATTGATCAATACATATTACTGCAGATATAAAAAATGTTAAAATGTATTAGAATATTTAGTCTAACTTTTAGTTTTTAATTTTAAAATGTACTTAGGTCTAGTAGAATTAACTAAGTTTTAAAGATAAAGCTTCATGGATGAGTAAATGATATAAAAGCTCGAACTTGCATTTAAGTATTTTTCTTTAACCAAAATGTATCCCTAATCGTATGTGTTTTACAATTTGTTGGGATTTGAGTACAGATATGAACAGTTTGTCAATAATTTACAATGATTGTTCCTATTCAGCAGCAGATTTATATTTTGTAAACAGAAGTCTGTGTTACTGTGGTAACAAGATGGTGGTCCATTGAACCAATCCTGTGAGCTGATTGGTTCAAGGTCACACAGTCAGTGAGAAGCAACTTTCTAAAGCCTTCGCCAATGTTCTGCAGCAAACCCTGCTCCTTCATAGGAATTTTTCCCATGGCAATCGCTCAGGTCAATTATTGAGAACTATCAATATATTCAAATTGATTACTGTTCAATTAATTTGTTTTCTTCTTCAGTAAGTGATCACAAATTGTATTTTCAATTTGGTGTTCAAAAATATTTATGAATGTTTCAAATGAAAAGTGAACCACAATTTCATCAGCAGTTTACATTAAAATGTTGAATGTGAATTCCAAACAATTACAAACAAAAAGCAATCAAATTACATAATAATTTATGTGCTCAGCTTTAGGTTTTTGTAACCCAAAACCAGCAACTGTGAAAGGCCTGACAAATTTAAGTAGATAGAAGTTTGAGTTGCTACTCTTAATTGACTGGGATTAGAGTTCAAAGTCATTACATTCCACAGACTGTTAGATTACACTGGTAAATGTTTGTTGTCATGTGTTATCATTAACTGAAAAAAGCCTTGTACAATGTAGAGTGCTGCCTCAGATAGTTACACTGTCTGCTACAGTTTGAAAAATATTAAAGTGCAGATATCATGTACTGTTGTTTTGTAAAATGGATGTAAAATACGTTCAAAGTTCCATTACTTCTTAATTTACATCATTTGGCTTCTGTATGGGTTGCATATGTCTTTGTATAAATATTTAGGTGTTTGTGTTCTACAACATAATAACATATAATTTGCAGATTACAGGTTTGCACCTTGTAACAAATTTGGTTGAAATAATTTAAACTAATCTGATTTAGTAATTTCACTCAAGTAAATCAATCTTTTGGTGTAAGAATTCAATATGTTACGTATTACTTATTGGATTTGTTAGAATTTTGTTCAAAATATAAAAAGTCTGTCTCCTCTACACAATGCAAAGAGAATCACACTGAGCTAGTTTAATTAAATGTCTACAGACAGCTTTTATATCCAAAGGTATCATAGTCTGTTAATTGATATTTTGTCTTTAGGGCTTTGCCGTTGGTCTCTATATTTTTAGATGGGGCTTTGAGAAGTACATAGTATTGTTGTTCATTGTAACTAAATACTAATGTTTACATCTGTTGTTTATATTTCTCAAAGGTACTACAAAGGTACTCAAAGGTACGTTGCTGTTAAACGGCTAGTAAAAATTATATGATAGAATACACATTTATTTTTTTGGGATACCAAAATTATTGAAGTATGTGAAGTACCTCTACAGGAAACCTTTACAGTTTCAGACTTAAGAATGTAAAATATCAAGATTCTTATTCGTCAATTGAGGAATGATCAGTTGTACTCACGACGTTGAGAAAGTTAAGAGCTTCGCACACAAAGTAGCCGCTGGCGTAGACGTTGTGCATGTGTAGAGTGTCAATGAAGTATTGGACCAGCCTGCTGAGTCTGTCTCTACGATCCTCCTTGGGCCCCACAATGGCTCCTCGGATGCCGTCAGTGATCATCCGGATCTTCCCCTCCTCCCAAGTCTTCCAGACCCAGTGGGGGATGTAGAACAGGACACCCTAAGACAAAAGGAGTGATGTAGTGTGGGATTCAAGTTTTACGTATCAATGAAAAGTACTTCTCAACTTTGGCGGTCAGCTGTTTTAGTAGGTTTTTCAAGACGAAGTCTTGGGTTGACTATAATACCTTTTGTGTGATATCGTAATGCCTTTATCTTTGTGTAAAATTAAAAAAGAAATTCCAGTGTTGTCACATAAATGTGTCATACTGGATATATTTCTTTTGACATACTATTATACTTCAACCAGGGTGAATAGATTGAAGAGAAGGTGAGTGAAGGACGAATATTAAAAAAAACCCAAAGATAGTCTCGTTACTGACTAATATCAGTTGATTCTTGAACCAGAGTTTCAATAAAAGCCAACCGTCAAGGGCTGTAGAATCAATTTTTAAACTTCAAAAGTCCTTTATGCTTTTCTCAGGATTGGCTCAGTAACTGTCTTGTTGTAGGTTTTATAAGTGAATTCAGCACCCAAAGTAACAGGAAATTTTGAAAATAGAATGACTGCCTCTTCTACAAGCTTTATCTAAACTCAGTATTGCATTTGATTGATATTGCTTATGCAAGTAAAAAGCAGATGATTAACAAGAGTACTTCCTGGTCAGTTATAACCCACCAATTAAGGTGAGAATACAACTGGGTAAATATAAACACAAGAAGAGTATGGCTAATATGCCTTTTGTAGATTTTTTACCAAGAATAACTGAAAGGTGTTAAATTTTTGTCCCGACGATCCAGTTACAAAACGTATTTGGACTTAATTACTTTTAAATGGAATAATCTTTACCTGGAAGAACAGCATGAACGGGACCCACTGGTAGTATGAGTGGTAGCGGGTCTCGTCCTCACCCTGTACAAAGTCCCCGACACCAGGATGTGCTACGTGGGTGCCGACAGGCTTCCCTTGTTGGTGCGGCAGTGTGAACGTGTGCGTAATCCAACAGTAAGTGTTGATGACATGGCCTGGGACTGCACCATCCGTGATACAGGCTATTGGGTCTCCTGCAACAGAAGATCAATTCAGGACCAATGTGGGAAGTAGAATTGGGGTTGAAAATAAGCGATAAAATGAATATTTGGTTTTCAAGTGGTCCAGAAATGTTAGAATGGTATATGAGAATTAAGGATTCTAAAGATTGATTTACAAAATTATGATTTCTGGTGAGTAAAACAACAGCAGAAAATACATTCATGAACTGGTTCTTAGTGCTGAAATTGAAAATGATTATGATATTCCTGATGCTGCTTACCTATTAGATTGTTGGCTGTTACGAGTACACAGGATACAAAGAGGATCGCACTCGTCACTCTATAGTGGAACCTGAACACCATGTTGTCTATGATGGCTTTGTCCATCAGGTAGCGGACTTTGACGAAGCCCGCCACCGATGACGCCATTGCAAACACCGACATCGTGGATTAGTTTCTGGAAAATAAAAATATATTGATAAAAAGATACCTATCCAAAAGAATTTAAAGGACAGAATTTGTAATTCAGTAGAGAAAAGTACTTCTGGTCTAAAAGTAATGTTATTGTTTTCTAGAGAGCTTGCGATTGGCTTTGAACCAGAGAGCCTCGGCATTATCCCACAGCTAAAAGTCATTGGGGATTGGTGAGATTTGAACCCAGGTCCGTTGGACCAAAGTTCTGAACCACTATAACAAATAGCTGTGTCCCATAATATGCATAAAGAGTAGTTTTGGAGGAGTAAATCATTGCAAAGAGCATTTTGTTTGATAGAAAACCAGAACGGAAAATGAGATGTTGAATATTTGTTATCGTAAAAAAATCAAAGAACCTGAGTTCACATCTTAGAGGACTCTTCCATTCCAATTAACTGTTTTTGAATGCTGTGCAGGAATGAGGTAATGTGTACCGTAGTAATTTAAAACTGCAAGTTCTACTGTTTACGATCTCAATATGGATCAATTGATAGGTTTACTGATTTAATTAAAATTAAAATACTGTTTTTTTTACAAGAATTTATCCATTTGAGGTATGATGTAATCTATGTAATTAATAACAATTATCAACATTACCGGTAACTGATCCTAAACATTACAAAACTTTTCAAGTTTTCTGCTAAAATACACACTTACAGTTCTACACACTTCTAAAACACACAACAAGAATTTCCTTTGTAAAAACTCAGATTAAATAACAATAAAAATAAAAATTGTGAGTCAATAATCTTCCAAAAACAGCATTAACATTGCTTAATTTAAGTTTTAACACTGGAAAAAACACAAGCAACAAAGTAAACACAAAAAATTTTTATTCATTCGTTTACTTAGATGAAATCATGAATTATCTGACAATTTATTTAGTTGAAAACAGCTGATTTTACAAAATCTTTATTGCTCTCCATTGTTGCTACCGTTTGTTGCCATTAGTTAAATAAATTAAATATCTCACTGCCAATTATTTATTCGAGGTGTTTGGGCCATCTTTAAACAAGTTTGTGATTCCTTCATACAAAATTGCCATTTCAGTTTTCACTATATATAGAACGAAAAATACCATGATAAACCGTATATTTTCCCAGTCTTAGTAAGGTTTTTATTGTATTTCAATCTTATTTTATTAAACTGCGCTGAACAACTTTAGTTACCAACCAATGATATCATTGGGCTTATGTTTAATGTTCGCTGAATAAGCAAAACTCATTCAGTAAACACCAGCGCTTCCTTAACCATAGAAGTAGGGAAAATAGTGTACTAGTCCTGATTCTACCCTACCGTATTCTACAGAGCAGATCAACTCATGTTACCTCCCAGTTATCCAGTAATGAGTTTCTTCGGACACACTATCACACACCACCCAAACTATCACTACACACAGCTATATTGTGGACCCGCTGGTGGCTGAGTGGCGAGTGGTGGCCAGGCACCAGGTATGTGTCCTTGGAAAGACCGGCTCCGACTGCTGCCTAGTGCCTGCACTCGGTGAATCAGACAGCAGCCGAGACAAAGACCCACTCTGAGGGTATTGACTCCGTATCTACCTGCTTCCAACCCTTATACACTAGGTTAGTAGCAGAGTTGCTCAAAAACGAACTGGTTCTTCCTCATTGGTGTGTTATGTTCATTGTTGATCTTGGCATAAGGAATCAGCTGATTGTTGTACATGGGTTTCGTAGATTTGTTGAGTCATCAATTATGAGTAATTTTTCACTAAAGTTGCAGATTCAAGTTCATGCTCAAACATCCCATAAGTTTTGTTAGTAGTTTCCTAGATCAATAGAATATTACTATTGTTGATCTTTTGTCTTGAATGTATCAGCTGATCGTTTTCCCAAGTTTTCGTATTGTAGATTTCTCAGGTTGTCCAATCTAGGTACTACTGTATTTCGTAAAGAAACGGTAATGTATTACTCTACCCTACCCTCTCCCATTCCCATTCTCTAAGACTAGGTTATTAGTTGCATAGCGAAAACGTCGTTTGAAACCTGTTTACTGGCCATTTTTTCTTTCTTTGCTGCTGTTTGAAAAATTTGAGGAATATTTTATTTGGTCTCAGGGTTTCTCGCGTCATTCAATGAATTTGAATTTTTTTACCTAGGAAGAATGAGCAAACTTGAATTTTTCGTAATCGTGAATGGCCATCCGAACGGATTTTAGTTAAAAAAAAACCTGTACTACTGAGTTTTTTGGGGGATATGTAATTGCAATACACTGTAGATAATTATGATCCTTTGCTTCCCTAGTTCGACAATTTATTCTATATCACCTTAACCACGGTACAATGTTTTTCTACGACTGTATGATTCCATGACCAAATGACACAGTGTTATGGTCGTGTTAGTGATGCCTGGACACCATTGGCGCATTGATGTACCGAAGGACGCCCTCGATCACAATAGATGAGGTGCACGCCTGTTATCCAGTGAACAGAGGCTTCCATTCAACGCGAGGCTGAAAGCTGTCCACTATTCTGTAACTAGGGCGTCCACAGGAATCACTTTCTATCCTGGGAGGAGAGGAATTAGTATTATCATTTATAAACACATAGCATTATGTTATCCTATGATAAATTCGCTAATGGGGTTATACGGGTGTTTAGTACGTGTAGATAAAGATATTTATTTGTCGCCTAGGTCCACTCCAAAAGACCTGAGAGCCATTTAATGTGGTAGGATGGTGAATTATTATGTAGTTTCAGTTACGTTATTATTACGTAGCGTACTCGTATTAGTTTTGTGTACATGATTTATAAGTAAGTTTTAGATATCGTTGACAACGAGTGCCCAGTACGTAACTCGGTACTAGTGTGGTCGAAGTGTCGTCCAATGCTTGAGAATTGCACGATCACTGTGAACGAGAATCTATTCAGTTTTCCAACCGTATCAATCTATTGTCCCTCGTCGATAACTGAAGACAATGTTATTTGTTCTTGAGAATGTATACTATATTATCTGCTTATCTTCAAGATAAGGTTTTGTAAACAGCGCTACCGTATTCAAACAAAACTAGTGACACAATTTCTGACTTTAGCTTTCCTCAGATTGTAAAATGCTGCAGGATAATCGACATTCTCTGCTTTGAAGTTTGCTTGTATAGAATTGCACCTCTGAAGTGTGAAGTTGAAGTGCAATGCGGTGTCGCCGTGCGGTGAAGCACGCAAGGTTCGTTAAAAGTCACATCGCACATGGCCTGTCTGTGGATTGGCAGGCATTGTCGTGGAGCTGCCGGTTGCTCATGACTACCAAGTAGGGACTATCCTACTCTACTTGGGAAGTGCCAAGTCGTAGTTTGAAGACTAAAAAGTCGTATTTTTACATCTTTGGACTGGTGTTACAGGTAGAAGGGTTGTTGATGTTGCCAGATAGAAGGGTTGTTGACGTTGACGGGTAGACCTAGACGGCTTGACGGTTGTCACGTTGGTTGACACAGCGCGGTGACCGCGGCCGCTGACCACAGACCAGGTCCAAGTAGGACGACCGTATTGGGTTGCGCAAGCGAGTCGAGGAAATCTCAACGTTTAGGCCGAGTTAGTGGCTTCGGGCTATGATATAATTATGTTCTTGCGTTTCTGTTGGCCCAAAAGATAATCCCTAAAACAGTGGAAACCCCTGTACATGGCATCTAAATAAATTTTAAATTGTGCAGCAAAAAAACAAGTTAATTCGCCCAGCGTCACACATTTTCCATCGATGTCTTCCAGAATTCGAAACCCTCTTACGTAAAACTGTACGTTCGAACTGTGCACAGAGAAGTTCGAATTCGAACATTATTTAGTCTTTAGTCACTTGTTAGGACTGTTCTTTGGTGTGTCAGGATCAACCATATTATGGTCGATTGTTGAGGTTTCCATATAGACAAAAAACTCGTCAATCGTTTGAAAGCGTTTAATGAATCACTACACACATTTGTGATCTCAAAAATTAATTCCTAAATTATCATTTTGGCGACTTGAAAAACGTAATTATATGTTTGGTGATCCATTCTAATTCCAAGGAAGTTTGAAATGCTTTTCAAACTGTCTGGACTGTATGGGGCACAGTTTAAGTCGTTGGCTGCATATCTTGGACGACAACGTTGTCAGCTATGTAATGTGTCTTGTAATGGCTAGATTGATTGATCCCGTAACGGTCTGGCGCGGCCGTTTGTCCGTGTCTGATATGTACCTTATGTGGGTCTGTCCATAAACTGTCTTGTGTTTTACTGCCAGTGGCATAATAATGGCAGAGGTCGCGGCTGGTATAATGGTTGGAGGGTGGACTTCTGCCTTGAAAGTTCCGGAATAAGATATTGCTAATTAGTAATTACCAATGCATTTTAGCTATATTTGGTTGGTTTTCCGTGGATCAGTTCTTCGGGGCTCATTGTTAAATAGTTGCACCTAACGAATAAAAATTGATGGGGGGCTTCTTAAGAAGGAAAACCGTTTATGTATTGAAATTCGATGAGAATCTATACGACAACTTTATTGCTTTAGTAATGGCAGTGAGGAGTGGATTTCGTGAAAAATAACTTGTATTTGTATTGCAAAACAAACCGAGCACACTTTTTACTCTATAGTAACATGATTGCGGATTAAGTGCTCGATCGCTACGTTTGTGCCCTATAATTCATTATTAATCAATACAAAAAGTGGGGGTTTTACCGGTTGCAGTCGAGGCGAGCTCTAATATTGAGGCATACTACAAATAATACCCACCAAGGCCACTTGATCGCTAGTCATCCTGCGTTATGGCTCTTTGTCTTGCACCTGCACGTTGCACTCTGCAGTCAAGCAGACTATCGGTGAGGTGATGGTAATATTACAGGTACACTGATGCAACACGGCTACAACTCACTCTCCATCTCGGTAGATGTTTTGTATCCGACTTGGTTACGTGTTAATGTGCTATCTGTCACGTCAAGTCCAGACATTCACATGTAGATTGTGATTAGGGTGCAAACTTCTCGGAAAGTGTGATAATTTAAAATAATAAGTTACTTGTCGAATGTTAATGCTCTTGGTCGGAAGATAAGTTTTTCGACTGCTTCTCGTCCGGATTAGTAAACTGCAGTAGTGTATACTATACGCTAGCCAATAGAGGAACACAGCAATGTCATGTGCGTGCCGAATAGCGCTGGACGAACAGGTGGTGAGTTTGTATACAGTGTATGTGCGTGTGCGACTGTGAAAGTGGTTGAGTCATCATAACAGTTATCCGAACGGACAAAATGGTTTTAAGCATGTCTGTACTTTCCTTGTATGTGACCGAACGGATTCGAACAAGAATAAATCTGTAGTTTAGTGAACTTTCACCCGGAATAGAATAACCGTTAGAGCAAGATACACCTTCGATAGATAGACCTTCGAAACACATTGGCGACAGTATAGACATTTGAGTCATTTGAGTACGAAGTGGATCGCTTCCTCTGACAACTCTATGCTTGACATTAATACGAAGTGAGTTATCAGTAACGTCTCTAATTTAGACTACATCAAATATTTCTGATACGAGGAGGGTTTCACAAGTAACGTTAGTTGATACGTCCGGACAAATCTTCCGGGACAAATTCCCCGTCAAATGTAAAGGAAGATTTTTATTTAAATAACTGGATTGTTTTGACGCTTTTAAAATAGCTTTGGCCAAGCTTGACTTGCATTTCCAGAGAAATGTCTGGACAAATGTAAATCGTCAAATGTTCTGCCCACCGGGCATTCGACTGGCTGGTAACGGTAGTGTGACAGGTGGGCAATACTGTGGGTGGCCAAGCACGGACTACGCGGTAACGCTATCTTCCTCTCGCACTGTCTTCTGCATTTGCTTATTGTCCAGTCAGTCGCCACATCTCGATATCATTACACTTTAACTCAATATTCTTCCCATGCCTTTGGATTCTGGTTGTGCCAACGTAGATTCTTACTTCCGATCACGGACTGTAGGTGTTGTATAATCTAGAATGGGATAAGCATTTTCATCGACACTCGCATGAGTTGTTGAGGGCTTTTATAATACTTCCTGTAAATACTAACACAACGCTATAAAATGATTTTGATATTTGGTAAATTCATTCGGGTTGTGGAGTTATTATTTTGATTTCCCACTAACTTTGTTTAAACTAATATCCTGTTTAAAAAATAGTGCAAGTGTTGATAGTTATGTCTGCCAAAGTGTCACTGATCCTCCACCTTGTCCTCGCTGTTTTATGATTCTGATTTCCGACTAGGATATTTTGTGGTCACTATCGATGAAAGAGAAAATCGTCGCGCTTCCGTGGTCGACTGGTGGTTCGTGGACGTCGATCTCTCCTTGGAAAAGCGTTGACACTTTGGGAAAGTTTGAGGCAATACTGTATTCCGCACCAAACTCTTCTTGGAAAATAACATGCACTAAACGCTTGCGTGGTAGCCTGCACGCATAGTTTAACGTTGTGTTTGATACGTTACTAAGTTCAACTCGATTGTTTGAAGTAATCAATTTGTTTGAATTAATCAACTGAGAAGATTTGGTAAACGCATATAGATGATGTTGGGATTTTGGAACAATGAAAACTAAAACCATAATAGTATTTTTCATAATGTGCTGAATAAATGGATAAGATTCCTTGGGAGATGGCATAGGTTTCTGCGCCCGTTAGTTGAAAAATTGATAAAATAGTGTCTGTATATCCTTTTGGGATTGATCTTTTTGATATAGCATATGTGTTGAACTCCATCATATGAGCAGACCAGTTTCTGTTGCAGTGTGATAATTATTCCTAATAAAGCATTTGTTATGTTCAAGGTCGTGATTGTAACGATCGGTTGCCCAAGAGACTGGCTGGAATAGCCTTCACCGACCAACAAGTCCTGAAAGTGCTCTATGTAAACATATTTGCCTACTTTACATGTTTTATTGTGAGCTAAATGTTGAGCTTCCTCAAGTTCTCGTTGGGTGTTCACCAAAATAACCTCATTTGATCTATCGTTGATCTAGGGAAGACTTGTTGAATGGATTATGAAACAAGATATCACTTGGATTTAAGCATTTTAAGCCGATAAGAGATTTCCGCCGTAGAAAGTCTTTGTGTTCAAATTCTACGTAAATTTAGATTATTTTCGCTTTCTCTTTGACGTAGTATAAATTATTTATCTCTTAAACTAAAACAGTTGTATTTGCAAAGTCAACTCCTACGCGATCTGTTCAAGGATTGTGGAAATTAAATGACGGAATTTCTCTTAATGAAGTTTACTCTACCCAAAGCGCACGCTGGTGGCAACCTGACGTGGCGCCGGCGGTACCTACCTAGTTTCTCTTCAATCCACCTGTAATGCCTCCATCATGCTTGGTCCTCCACGTCGCGGGCCACTGATTGTCGGGAACCAATCGAAAATAGTCACGGACTACACGGCTGGATCTGGGTAGTTACTGGCCCAGGGTCCTGGTAATGGATAGCTTTGTTACCAACCGCCATCTATCGGCTACCTCGGTGGCGCGTTTAGTGTAGGAGGAACTTGCGTCTCTGTGTCAGGAAGTCTTGGCTGGAAAAGAACTTCTTCCAGTGCTCAAGGAGAGGATATTTCTAATCATCTGTCTCCAACGTTAGTTATTTTAACCATCTGGATTCATTTGAGAACAAACCATTGAGATATAGATTATAACTGGAGTCACTACTCTCTGGTTAAACGTTAGAGAAAAACGTGCCACTGTTTTGGCTGGTTTGTTTTCGGTGTTTCGTGTTGTTAGGTTGGCCGTGTGATCGGTTGGTGGGATGCTGCCAAATAATTCCAACTCATTCTAACCTAACCATACTATTTATTTGGGGTTATGTTATTCGTTATTTCAAGGACTTGTATCAAAAACTTGTTATTGCACGTTAAAACCTCTGTATTTAAAGTTATTTTGAAACATTATAAATTGTTTTTGTTTGATAGTAAATAAATACTAACTTATTAGCCTCTTTGGCTGCACTTTACTTGACGTCCTACACTCATTTGAATGAAAATATCGATCAATATATCGATTAATCGATTGCTTTATTCGATATATCGTTTGGTTAGTTAGGTAAGGTTAACCTAACCTAACTAACCAAACGATATATCGAATGAAACAATCGAATAAAAATATCGAATCGAAAAAAAAAACAATCGAATGAGTGTAGGACGTCAAGTAAAGTGCAGCCACCTCTTTTCAAGCTATGTTGTAAAAATAGGCTAGTTCAGTTTCCTGGTTTGGAGATATTGGTTTAGGCCAATAGCCCTATGGCATTTGATTAAATAACGACCATCGGTTTATGATCTTGATAAAATGGGTTGCTCTTGCTCGTAAAATAAATAAATAAACTTATATTGCAATTGCAATCATAATGTTGAGTTGGCAGATTTTCGTTTACTATCAACAAAACAGGATGACGCCATCTTGATCTTGCCTCTAATTTGACAAGTCCCACCAACCCGATCACCCGGCCAACCTAACAAATCGAAACTCTGAAACAAAACCAGCAAAAACAGTGGTACGTTTTTTAAACACAGAGTGGTTACTCCAGTTATTACTATAGCTCAGTGGAACAAACGTCTCTGTCAAAGTTGTAGCTGCATACACACTTTTTCAACAGTGGGTAGTTCTTGATATTTTAGTCCTTAGAGTTAACCCTATTAGGCATTGATCGTCATACACTATTCTGATGCAACAAATATACAGTATCTTGGATCATGTTGTGTCAACCATAATTAGCTCGAGTCACTAGAGAACAAAGTTTTAACTATAAAACGGATAGTACGCGAAAGATCAAAAGTCGTTAGAGTTAGTTACTACTCTCCCTGATCATCCTTGGTCCTATGGTTTCAACTTTGGAAATCTGTAGAGAACTCGTGGGACCAGAACCGATTCCGCAGGATCAAACCAGGAACCTTCAGATTGGAAGGCGAGCTTTGTAACCACCCGTATACCCCGACAATTTTCATTTCAATTAAAATTATGAATATATTAACCTCGAAACATATACATTGTAATTAGGAAATGTTTTATAGGAGTTTCCAATTATTAACACCCAGTAGTGCGGACAGTGCAGTTGTTGAGTGTTAGGTCGCCAAACAAGATGTTACTGTTTTCGTCAACTACTGAACTGCCTCTGGCATTAAGCTTGTCACAAGACTATAAACAAACCATGATGGTTAGGACCGACGGCGAATTTATATCTAAATATGTACTACATCGCTTGTGGATGTTATTCTTCGAAAACATCGGTAATGGCCTCATATGAAAAACAACAAAATTAGATCTTGTGTTCAGAAGCAAAAATAAACTCTAATAGTAGATATAGGCGAAATAGTTCTTCAATAGCTGACTACTGACGTACATAATCCTTTGATACAATTTCCCGTTAAAATCATCTTGAATTGCTATTGTATGGTATTTTCATTTCTAGTTTTCTAAGACCCTGTGCCTTCCCCAGTGATAATGACTCAGCCCGGTGGTTCGGATACCACTTTAAGCTGTAAATACAACTATCCAGAAAACAATTACGATAACTTTCTCTGAGTTGGAAAACTCCTGCTACAAATAGTCATACTATTAACTAGTTATACAATGATCCGATCAATTTCCTCATCACTGGTATGGGAATCGCCACACAATAGTGTCTAAAGTTAGCTCCGCCAATTTGTATCTCATCAACACATAATATCCAATTAAGTGAACGTTGTTCAGCGGAAGACAATGGTAGACGCGTCTACAAGCCCCGGGCATGAGTCACATACTTTCACACGTCACATAGGCTACAATTTAATCGGATTGAAGGTCACTGGCCTTCACTACAATCCCTGGCCATAGGGGCTCACTCGTGCGTAAATACCTTTCCGGCCTAGAGAACGATTACTTGACAACAGCTTATGAATCATTCAGCAGCTAGATGTGTCTTTTGAGCAGGGTTCCCACAGCGTCGAATATAAGATCATCTTATACCACCGAATCCCATGGCTCCGAAATCTAATACTGTAATGAGGATTTGGCACTGTAGCACCTCTCTATGGAGGAATGTGAGAATTTGATGCTGCTAATGCAGTTGTTCAAGCGATGTAGTTGTGAAATAATCTTTACTTAATTGGAAAAGTTATTCTCACTTTTGGTGCAAGATTAAAAGTAATATGATGGTGAACAGCCTAAATGTGCTACCGAAATTATTCTTACTAGTGTCCCTGTTGCTCGAATTCGAGCAATTTCTAAGTATTAGAGGCGTTATTTTAAAAGGAATAACGTTCATAATTTCTGATGACTTTAAAAGATTCGACCCAAATATTATGGAAATATTCAAGATATACATAACAGAATATATCAATTTATCCAGGCTCTCTCGCTTTTTTCCATTGTAATATATACGCCAACCCGAATTCAAATAGTAAATATTTCATTCCAACCAAGTCAGTAAATGTTTGTAGCAAACTGTAAAATTAGCAAACTTATTGACTTGACTGTTTAAAATTAACATAATGTTCTTCTTCTCACTTTTAATTTCCGACAACAGCTGGAGTTGCATAACAATTTTTGTTTCCCATGTTAATCTTATGGAGAAATACGAAACTTTAAAGGGCCCCAGGGCCTCACTCTCTGATTATTTCCCTAAAAAGAAAGTTTCCTGCACAACTTACAACACGTTACGCTCTTTCCAATGACACCAAAAACTTGTCAATCGGTTCAGTAGTTTCGCAGGAGTAATTGTCACAAAACATGCTTGCGTATTAAATAAGTACAAGGCGTAGCCCTTTGGAAATCAGCCTGTGGGGCAGAGCCCTTAGGGAGTTCGTCATATCAATACTTTCCGGCAAATCTACATACTCTAAGCTTCATTTTGATATGCCATATGCCTATATTTTTATTTGGTAAATGGCCTTAACCGTTTACATAAAATCTGATTGTATCACTTTAATAATATAATAGAAAAAGATAGATTATATATGTTGGAATCGTAATACACAGCAGTCTGCCACGCGAGTAGGCCTATCAACAAGCTGCGTGCCGCATTTCCTCTACCCATCATACACTTGACCCGCTCTTGTTAGCGACGTTTCGTCATCCGTCCTCTTGTCGTCACCAGGCCTCAGTTCATAGCGTCTCCATCATGTTGTACAAAGTTGTACAACTTTTTTTAACGATGCGTGCGTCTTTAAAATTTTCTTCTTGTACCCCTTATCAATAACTCCTGGTTTTCGATAGTCGTATCATAACTGGGTGAATATTTAAATAACTATTGCTGGTATGTTTGTTTGAAAACAAAACTGAGGATTATTCAATCAATTATCAATCAATCATCAATCATTCAGATGGGGACGCCACTTAGGTGCGTATTTTAACCCAAATATGAGTGAAGGATGAGTGTAGAATGGTGTGAGATGATCTGTGTAGCTTTGTTACTGACTAAGATCAGCTATTTCATTAGCCAGGAGCATTTATTCAAAGCCCAATGATCAGGAACAGCTGGGTCCAGTTTCGAACCATCAAAAAGCTACTCACTTTTCTTTGGATCGAACCGGCTGATTAGTAGGCGAGCACTAAAACCACTCAGCTACCCAGCCAGTTTGCTATGCTAGACTGCGGCCTTGCTAGACTACATAAAGCTTTAGACAAATTTACTACAAGTTGATTTTTTTTCGCTGCAAGGATAAATTTATTTGATTGTTTATGAATTTCTAGCTCGGACGCGAAAAAGATTATTTAGAACTAAGTACAGTAGTTATTTTGCGGGTGGCTATTAAAAAATGATATTGTTGACCAAAGAATCAGGACCAAGATTTAGACCTGTACAAAAACTTAACACAATTCACTAGCATTTGAAAAAAAAAAAACAATAATAAGTGTAAAGTAGTATTAATAGAATATGTTTGTTCATTGCTGTGCCGTTTCGGGGTTTAAAAGTGACGATGTTCAGCATTAGATGACTACAATAGACGGATATTATACGACCTGAGAATGGTGACTGAACAAGTTGCTAAATGCGATGCAGAGGATTGTCAATACATACTGGTAATCCGGTTGTTCATTGCTGTGCCGTTTCGGGGTTTGAAAGTGACGATGCCCAGCATTAGACGACTACTATTGACGGATATTTTACAACCTGAGAATGGTGACTGAACAAGTTGCTAAATGCGATGCAGAGGATTGTCAATACATACTGGTAATCCGGAGGCCATACCATGAAGATCGAGGTTATAGAATACATTATATAGAGCTAGAATTTAGGTCATTCTATGTGTGTTATAGCCCCGCATGAAGATGACAAACCGTATGTAAACTCCTGATAAGCGGTAGATCCAAAGTCCAGACCTATTGTGCTGGCACCTACAGTCCTACAGTCTCACCGCTATGACTATGACTAACTCACTTTATTGGTTCCGTCGCATGATTCACTGTGGGAAATTGCGATCGTCCTAATAAGCTGTTCGAAGAACACGTTCCTAACCCAAGGCAGTTCACAGCGTGCCGAAAATAGCATGTTTCTGGTGCTTTCACACGCCACGGTCTGCTAATTCATTGCCATAACAGCCTGAGCTCGTCGAACGTACTGCAATAGCATAGACTATATAATGTTTAGCATAATGGTGTGTGGATTGACTGTGTAATAGTTAAGGAAGTGTTTATTTTGTAAAAGTTTTTTAACCAGATTAGGATATAAACAAGTAGTTTTAGTTTAGAGATAACACGAGACATTTGTAGCATGGCCTTGTCAAAATTACAACCACGAATGTTTAACATGTGTTTTCCTGACGGTATTGTAGCAAACAGCCAACTGCGAGATCGAATAATCAACTTTAAGTCCAATCCCTAGACACTACAATACTCCCTTATAGATTCGACCTGGATTAGCTGAAAATACATGTAAGACGCATCTTGGAGTTTATTTCTGAGATTACTAACTTGATCATGTTAAATTCTAAACTTGAAATAGGCATACTCCAAAAAATGTTTACATTTTCTGGGTCAGGTGGTTGTAATGAGCTTGAAATTATTTTGTGTTTACCAATTCAAACTAGACTACTTTAAGAAAAATTATCATTTTTTACAACTGCATTGTTTGCCACCTGGCAACGTGGCAAAAGAGTACCTTGAAGTAGAAAAAATCGTGATCTAAGATCAAACCAGCTTTATATTTTACAATAGTTTGATAAGTCTACTTGCAGTATTCAAAGTCAATACTGCAATCTACATATTGCATTTCCTTTAAACAAGACTTTCATCCCGTGTAGAGTGAATTGAAGTGTTGTGTAGCCACTAAGCGGCAAACAGCGAAGTTAATTGAGCCATGTTTGTAGGAAGGTCATACCAGAGGAGACATACGAGATGCAGGATCAAGTTACGGGTATTGCAGGATGTGGTTTATATGGGTTCTTCTACCTCACACAGCACACAGCTTCTTGCATAACTATAGTGCAGGGGTAGATAGTATGGCACTAGTGACGATTATGCTTCTTCAGAGTTTAATGAAACTTAAGCATTCTTGCTGGTCATGTAGCCTAGCGAAAGATCAAAGGGAATGTGGAAGCCTACAGGTCACCGGTTCGATACTGTAATAGCAGTATCCATTGATGTTGGTTCTAAACTGGGACCAGCTGTTTTATGGGGTTTATATAAAGCTAGTCAGTAAAGCACACGATGTAATATCCTCCATTAAAAGCCAACCCTGAACTTATACTAAACTTTTAAAATACGCACTCAGGATGACTGCACATAGTAGAAGTAGAAGTAATGATAATTAGTGAGCAAAAAAGCAACACAATTTATCTTACTTCATTCCTAAGCATAAAAATACCCCTTCAAAGTTCTCCTGAAATGAACTAATCCGGAATACTCCTGCAGTTTCAGAGTTAGCTGTGGCTTTCGATATAATCTTAAATCCACACCAAAGTAAGATGATACTGGTAAAATCTGTAGTAAGAACTTGTGTAGTTTTGCAAAGCCTCATCGTAGATTAAAAACTACAATTCCACAACTGCATGTGGATCATTAAGATTGTGTGACGAAGTACATACTTCACTATGTCTCTGATATCTAGTCTTTAATGTCGTCATTATAGACAATAATGATAAGAGAAACAATCTTAACTCGACTTGCGTCTCGCTATCAGCAAAGCTTGGTATCTGTTTGATTCCGATTAGAAAATAATTTAAATTCATTATTAATTAATTTAACAGTACAAATTATCGCTTCGTCACTATAAATCCGACAATTTATAGAATACATACGTACCTACAACGTCTCTCTAACAACGTGCTACCAAATGGGGCCTCCGTCGTTTAATCAACGTTTTGTTCATCAATTGGTTTCTTTGTTGCTTGTCGTCGTCGGGGGGTTTTGACTGTTACTTTGATTGATGGAGTTTTGAGAAATTTCACTGGTTTAGGCACATTATTTGGTTTTGATCAAAGAGTAAATTTTAGCCTAATCCTCACTAGTTATTGCCATCAAGTAGTAAAAAATTATGATAGAGAGGGGGAATGTATATCTATAATTAAATAATTCAAATATAATTTAAAATCATATCTTTGACTGCAGGAATACTGTTTATTGGTTTGTTTAGTTTTTTATTAACGGTCAGATCTTTTAAACTACCTATTAGTATTTTTGATCCTGGTTGTAACTATGCCTAAATTACACCATGCATTAATTCCCCTATAAATTCAGATTTTCTACCCTACTATCCTTAGTGTATTTTTATAAATAACTTCTTGATCAGCATCGTACGTGTTATTAAATTTACGGAAAGTAAATAAAGAAACGTCTTATAACACTTAAAACATATATTTAGGCCTACGCTTATACTGTTACTCACAAGACGGTAAATACGAAAAGGGTGGTAAGTGGTGATAGATTTCGATTGGACACTCCAATCATCATCTTTTTATCATTATCTTTTTTGTATATTTACCGTCTTGTGAGTAACAGTATAAGCGTAAATATATGTTTTAAGTGTTATAAGATGTTTCTTTATTTACTTTCCGTATAATTTATAGCAAGGGAGTAAAATTTAACCAAGTTTATGTGGTTTCATTCATTTTAATAAGCAAGGTTGTGTATCGCTTAAAATATCTGAAATGTGGGTTACATTAAATGCAACAAGTGTTCGCGTTCAACAGGTGACGCCCTGAAATGTTATTCTGTAGTAGCCAGCTGTTAGTCGTAAACAGCTGTCGAGGCACAATACAGAACACAGCAACTGTGTCTGGGGTCTGGTAGGCCTATATTGTTGCTTGTTATCAATAAGGATGTGCAGTGGCGACGTACACAACAGCTTTTAATGTCAACACTTTATGCACCTTCACAAAGTCCCATTTCAAAATACAAATAAATATTGACTTGTTTCGCCCAATATAAAATCTGAAGCCGGTCAAGGGTTCAGACGCCAAGTTAGTGTATACAGAGAATAATGTAATGTGTTTCATCTAAGATACGTGTATAGTAATTATACCTATCGTCTACTATGTATTGTCTCTTAAATTTAAGGTAGACTTACAATTCGTGGTTTACTCTTTGGTAATGATATTATAGGACAACCAACAGCTTACAAATATTAAATACATGGTTATTTTGTGAACCGAATGATTCGTGCTGAAGTTAGTTTACGAATAAATTTTCAACCTGTATAGAGAAATCAACAGTAACACATTTTAAAGATCTTAAGGCAAATTAAAACGCACTTACGAAATATGTCTAAAATCTCATCTCCGTCGATTTCCGAGTGTTCAAAACACACAATTAGTTTTGGTGTGATACGTGAGAGCCGAGGTCGGCTACATCCGGTGTTGTGTCTGTGTAATTGGTAGGTAGAGAGATGCGTGGACCAGACGGCCACCCACTAAAGTGCAGCTGCAGCGAGCGCCACACGGTTACTGAATAGCCAAAGTATCGTATTATTTTTGAAGTTTGTCTGATAAACATTGATGGAAGATGGAATGGAGTTCATAGGTTTGTTTAAGCATTCTCACGTGTAGGTGTATAACTAAAATAAATTTAATTTGTGGGTAACTTGGGAGTACATAATCGTATTTGCTACTTCGCCCGATATTCATTGATAATGGTGTTTTAAACGTTTATTTTGGTCGAATGTACGCGTTTATAGAACGTCATGGTAAACAAAATTAATCTAATTTATTCTCCAATACTTTTTTAATACTTTTTCTTTGGCGACCATACAAAGGTAGGTATTTAATATTTTGTGTCGTCGCGTTTTAGCATGTGGTCCAGTGTGGTAAGTCATTTACAATGATTATTATCATTGTTGCAGTCAATAGTGTCTAAACTCACTCTTGGAAATAAGCTCTTATCACTTGCAAATGATAAAAATGATAAAGTAGCTCGGATGTGATGACGTTTGGTGTGGCCTTCCTCTGCTGTATTTGGCGGGACTTTTTACTTCGCATTGAGTTTGAGTGTTGAAAAAGAATGTGTAATTGGCAACAGCTGTGACTAACTTTCTCAGTCATCCGCCCAAAGTTTTAGAAGTTAAAAGATCCAAAGGTTATTTTTGGGTACATATTCAAAATGTGTTAATCTACCTAGCAGACCTCAAATGATGTCTTTAATTTTAAACTACTACCATCTGTAAAATCACGATTACGATAGGGATTTTGTAAGTGTATTTTACGTGTTATGTTCATTTTATATGACTTCCCTTCTTTATGTTGGCGATGGGTTTCTTGGTAATTTTGGTGAAGGAACATAACTTATGATGAGCGATTCTGTACAATATTTAACTTATAGTGGAATGTTATATATTTTCTTATATGCAGTAATTAATGAATATGGTTTATTCTTTAAGGTTTTAGAGATAACAATTGTTGTAATTAATTAACTTACTTAAGCATGAAGCATTTCACATCAAGTCACTCAAACATCTATATATCTATACACTATACAGTATACTTATTTAATACGCAAGCAGGTTTTTTTGTGACAATTACCCTACTCCACCGAAACTACTGAACCGTGAGATGGTTTTGGTGTCATTGGGAAGAGCGTAAATTGAAGTTGTGCAGGAAACTTTCTTTTTAGATTAAAATAATGTATTTATTTTTAATGGATCTTGAATGTACTATTTTTGATTCTGATATGTTTACCGAAGTGTAGGATAATAGTAAACCTGGAAAAGGGGGAAAAACTTTATCAAACCATTTGTTATAATATAATTGATAAATCCAACTAGATTGCCCGTTAATCGCTGCAACTTCACGATTCGGCGCCAGAAAATCCACTTATTATCAGATTACAATCTCGCTGATGTAAAAACAAACCTAGTCAGAGCATAAGGTGATTTGATAGTGCACTGATAATAATACAGCGGTTGGCGACCTCAATCACGGTGTTGCATTTCAGCAACACTGTAGAATGAAGGAATGAAGGACGATTGAGTCAACAAAAAGTGATCCTGGACTCAAGGAGAAGTGGAAAGAGAACAAAGGGGACAAGAACTAAACTGATTTGGGAGCGGAGGGAGAAGAAAAGACAGTTGGGACGTATTTGGAAGGTGATAAATGATCGGGTTTGTTTTTTCGACATCCACCCTTACCCACACCACATTCCTAGAGTGTAGGATGGTAGGATGGTCACGAAGGACTATAAAATGCCTACAATCATTGGTGATGTAGGGCGAGGAACTTCAAATTTTGGCGTTTCAGTTTTAAATATAGACTATTTAGGATTTCTTAGATGTGTTTTGGTGAATGCAACAGAATATGCTTGGACACAGAGACGGAACAACCGCCGCAAAAGATCTGGAATAAATGAAGTGATGAAATGTATATTGCCAACAATCACCAACAGAGTATTGGCTGTAGTTTCTCAGTTAAAATCCGGTAGTTAACAAGCTGACAATTAATTATTCATGGATTTCCGAACAAAATTATTAGTGGTTAAAAAATATCGAGCAGTTAAAATTTGCTTCAATCCTAACATCCACAAGGACCATGCAAAAGAAAATTCCCATAATCTATGTATTGCCTACTAGATAACTAGAGCTTCGAACTTCAATTTCTTGGAGCAAAATCCCGACCATTATTAGCCAAATATATTTTTAAATTAAGTGGCTTAGGGCATAGTACCGTTTGGGAATTCACCATGTCCGAGCAAAATTAAAGTCGGGATCTTCCAGAGAAGAAATGTCTCTGATGCAAAGGACCTCCAACCAACCGTCCTGCCTGACCTAGCCACTTAAAGGCACAGTTAAATTGATTTATCACGAAGTTGTAATGTATAGGGTCATTTGTATCAGTCAGTTTATAATACTTCTCTCAAAGTCAGCAGTATGCTTACGTAATACAACCGGCAAATTGCAATTCATGCTTTCTTCGTGGAACATTCATTGTGCATGGGGGATTGCGTCATTTTGTAAACATGAATACATGCCGTCTCGTGTGTTACATTTAATTGGAACTAGTTTAGGAGGTTGTTAATCGTCTGTGTAGTTTGTTAGGATAGGAAGTACCATCTAAGTTGATTTACTTGCCATACATTATTTAGACGTCAGGTCGAAAACTTGTCACTTTAAAAATCCATCACGTGTCTCCAGTGCCACGTTTAAGCAGCCAATAAATCAGTTTTAGTGAAAAATGTAAGAGAGCAAAACTAATGGATGAAGAGAATAAATATTTATACCCCAAAATTCCAACACGATTTGCAAATCAGATTGAAAGCAAGTTGAACTGAAGTAATTATTGAACACTATAACTTGCATCGTCAATAACAAAAAAATCACAAACCCTTATGATAATATTGGCTCATAAGATTATAAAAGACTTTTGAATGAACGGGAGTGGCAGTTACAAGAAATGTCGTAAAAAAGAAAGTTCCCAGATGCCTCACCTAGCCATAATTATGATGAAAACGGGTACGGTATGTGTGAAAAATACCCCCCCCCCCCACCTTAAAACGAACTTTTAACAAAGCACGATTATTCTGATTCTGAAGTTAAAAACTATCAACTTCGTCTTGTTCTTATAGGGCCTAGTGAGAATTCTATCCTACCCTAAACAATGTGATGACAACTAATATTTGGAACATTCCCTAGTTTTAATCCATCAGTCAATCATTTTCTGTAAAATGAGATTAGCGGATAGCCCACATTAAACATTATCTGCTGGCTGCAATACCCCACAAGTCAATTGTCTTAAACATCTTATTCCAGTATCATAACTAGAGGCATATTCAAATGTAAAACACCCATGCAAAAGACACGGAAAGGACAGGTTTTAATTGAATATTTATTTGACACCAAAAACTACCCACCTATTAAAAGCCTATTGAAACCAAAGTAATCCTTTCACAAGACACAAACACTTCACTTTACACAGCACTGGGGAAGAACAGCAGGGGAGCTATACGGGCTGGGGCTAGGAAGACATGGTGACCGTTCTACCCGCGCGGGCAATCTACTCGGAATGAGCCACTGAGCCGCTTGCTCGCTGGTTGCTCTTGCTGGTTGCTACGCTGGTTGCGCGACGGAGATGGTTGCGTGGTTGCTGCAGCAAGTGGTGGGGAGTACCTCGCCACGACGTATCTGTAATCTTTATCTCACTTTTTAATTCCTGGCATACCTTTCCCCTCAAAGGTTCCGGTGGCCATATGACTCAATCCTGAATGTATCAATTAATAACGATTCGTATTCGGTAGGGTTTCTTAAAAAAAAAATATAAATTCATGCAGGGTACCTTCTAAAAAGTCTTAATTTCAAGTGTTAAGGTTCCATTTAAATTCAAGCAAGCTAACATATGTGATTGGATCTACAGAAATAGTTTGATGAATGCCACTACTAAGACTAGCTTATTGGTCTTCTCTCCACCTGTTAATCCCCTCTTTTGCTGCAAATCTTCCTCTAACATACACTAAATTGTGTATATTTGTACATATATCGTTCTCATTTGATGTGCGTAAGAGAAGTAAATTCTTAAAAGTTAAAATTTACTGTTTTATATAAGTTACTGTTGTGCAATGTATTGGACAAATTGAAAGATTAAAAACTACACAAGGAAGTGACTATGCGTTTGTGTCTCAAAAATATTCTAGTTATGTCAAGATTAAGATTTTCTTTTGGTCACGATACACGCCACACAGACACACCGGACACGATACTATCAGTTGGGTTGGTGTCAATGTACTCATTAGGCCCGGGTCCGACAGTCCGATTAGTCATAGAATACAACCATGGATAAACTGATATAATTATAATAATGTGTCTCGGCCAGTTTCCTTTAATAAGATATAGTAATCAATATTCATATTGATACTACTAAATTATCAAATTTGGCATTTGTCAGTATTTGTATATACCTCTCTAATTAATTTTTTGAAGTTTTTAAACTGATTTTTGACCGTCTAATATTTTTTTTGGATAAATTTGTGAACACTAGGTATGTCTAGTCGTTAGTTTCATATGTATCATTATCTTTCTATGCTGCGTATTTATTAATGCGTTGGAAGAACGTAACTTAATTGGTAAATTCCAGAGCTAGACTCAGTTTTATCTATATCGAGACAACTGAAACCCTTGATTTATCATGATTTCAATTTAAAGCTGTCGAAATATCAAGGTAAGATACCTATGAATCGTACACCACACTACACGCTAATCAAAGCTTAACATGTATGGGAACTGTTTTTGTTTATGAGGATTAGATTAAGGTATATGCAATCTTAAAATGCTATGGGAAGGGAGGGAAACAGGTCTGGGACGTAAGAAGAGGTGAAAGAAATAATAAAGGAAGGCGAGCAGTGTGGAGTTTGGGAATGGATTAATGTATCTGCAATACTAAGACTGCTTTCATAGTAAACTTATTATTTTCCTCGAGCAAAGCTCGGTCCCCACGTACTAATTATAACAGTTGTATGCCATTTTATTTTCACTGGTTGAAATGTGGTCGTGTTTAATCTTTCTCGGTGGCAGGAAACGAGGTGTGTACAAACATGATTACTCAGCTAGTGTAAGATTTCACAAAGAATGAGTCTATACGTCGACACACTAAAGCCTAACCTTGCAATCGGATTGTTTATATCCCCGTATCAGCGCCATGTGATACTGCGTTTCCTCGGCCCACTGTATAGTGTTGCAATGTTCACCAGTCAAATAGTCATTTCTTGGTACTGATTAAGGTGTTAATATGTCAGTCATATATGAAACAAACTCTCTTACAGATTTGTCAACATAATAGTTCACAATAATAAGGTTTCATTGGAATTATGTATTATATAACTGCAACTATTTAGTTATTGCATAATTAAAAGTATATACTTACTTACTCCTGTGGCCACTCAAATCCAAGAAGATTTTTGGACTCGCCAACAAGGTGCCTCCATCCTTCTCTTTCTTCTGCGTCGTCCACCATTGCCCCCGGTCTTCTGACGTTATACAGGGTGAGTCAGTGAAACGGGCTATTTTCTTATAACGTTAGTGAGTAGAGGGGAAGAAGGAAAGGGGCCGAGTAAGTTACCCTGCGTTCCCAACCTCTGGAAGTTTAGTTGCCATACAGCTTTAGCGTTGGTCACAGCGGGGTTTTGCCGTCAAGGCATTTGATCAAAACAGTGAAAGTTCTGTGCGTACACCACATCGGGCCTTGCGCATTCATTTTGGTCTGCCCCCTCAAGTTTCATCGAGACATGCAACTCAGGGCTGAAACTTGGAAGAAACTAGACAAATCACAAAAAGAAGAGGTGGGAGTACCAGAAGTGTTTGGACACCCGAAACATTTGAATCAGTTAAACGATTGCCAGAAGTCCCTGTGGATCTGACCGACAGCTTAGAAAAGCAATTGGACTTTCTGCGCCAACAGTGAGGCGAATTTTGCATTAAGATCTTAACATGAATCCGTACAAAATTCAGGTTGTGCAAGCCTAGAATATGGGTGATTTTCGATCTCACATTAATTTTTGTGAGCATATGCTTCAGCTAATGGAAGATGACCCAGAGCTAATTCACAACCTATGGATGAGCGATGAGGCTCACTTTCGGGATGTGTCAATAAGCAACTTTTTTATATTGGTCGGTCCACAAGCACTTCACGAATGGAAAGTTCACTCTAATAAAGCTACGGTTTGGTGTGCCGTTTCTTCCCTTGACATGAAATGGGGATATTGCCTGGTCAAAGTTTAAGGAGTTGATTCTGATATTATTTTCAAGACTTGATGCTTGTTTTGTTGGTTCAACACAAACTTCCACTCATTTACTATGTTTTTTAATGAATACATCGATGTTATGATTTTTGACCTATTTTTAATACTTACCGAAAAATGGCCCGTTTCACTTACTCACCCTGTATTATAAATAAATAACGCAACTTCGTTTCTATAACAGTACAGATAAGTTTATGCAAAAAATTAAAGATATTTCCTTATTTGCCATCCTTATAGAAGAGCTGAGTCCAGTTAAGTAGAAGTGTCCGGTTTAGAATGCATTTAAAAATGTTCTATTGAAGCAATTTACTGTCATTTCGCCAGCTTGTGAAGACTGTGTTTATGAAAAAAGCGGTATACACAAACTCTTTTACTTTTGTTATTATAACTAAATAGTAAATCTGATACAGTAAAATTCACCCTAAAATAATTTAGTTCAATACCAGGCTATCAAAATTCAACTTGAGAATGAACCTTGTTCAAAACTATTGGTCACCATTCACCAACCAAACCAAAGTCACCTTGAGTTTAAGATTTTTCAGTTCATTTATTGAAAAGGGGTTCCAGACACTAACACCTGGGTAGATAAATGGTACTGTGTAAAATGCTCCAAACGAAATACGAATGAATGTAATCGCACACCCGGGCACATCTCACTTTTCATATAAATAGAGTACTAAATCTATAAGATACAGGAGGACGGTTAGCTTCCACGAAGAAGCCTATGGGATCCTCACCAGTAAACTTTGTCTTTGGGAGCTAGCTACGATGTTGAACTGCCGAAAATACTCGTCTACGTGTGGATGCATTGCAATAGGCCTACATCTTTGGGGCAAACTACTATTCAACTGGTAGCTTCATTTGACTCGTAGCTTGTTCCGGAGATGGCCGAAACGTCCGTCGGTGCTTCGCCACATCAACTTTAACTACTCGGACATCTACGGGAGACCAAGTTTCTTCTCACTAAATACTCTTGCAGCTCGTATATTGTGGACGATTATTTTACAACACAATGGTCGGTTCACACCTGTCACCTCGACTTATGATTCATACGTAGATTCCGTTATCGCGCGTCGATCTATTCAAAGTACGTGTCAGTAATGAGTGATGCTCCTGCATGCTAGATCCTCCAGGCAGGTTACATAATACAACATGTGGCTGGGGATTGCGTACTTGCGTAGGAGTTAACAAACAGGTCTACAAATGCATGTGATCACGATATTGTGCTGTCTGCTACTGCACGTACTGTATTCTGTCAACATCTTTACGCACGGATGGTGCGAATTCTAACCTTAGTGAAAAAATATCTAGGCATATGATTTTTTCCAAACATAAATATAGTAGTTCTGTTGACTCCAACTTCCCCCATAACCATAGAATTCAGCTGTCGGCAGTGATCTAAACACTTACGCTAATACTATGACATTTAGGCACACAAAAAAAAATCACTTGGATATGAAACACACACATAAAAATAGAGTTTATGATTGACAATTGGTTGATATTACACTTGCCATATCCAAAGTTATCTGCCAATTCTTACATTTCGGTAATTAATTAATCCTACTACTCATCACTTCTCACTTGTGATGTGCGATTTGCTCCTCTGATTCAGAAAATGTAGTGTTTTCGAGGGTAATTCCAAATATTTCACCCAAGAGGTTTAGGGTACTGTAGTAGTATGAGTACCGGATATCACTCTGAATATGACTACTTGCAACGTGAACGTGACAAAATATCTTCACACCACGTATGCACCTTATCAGTATGGGACTTTGGGAGTGCCCCTGAACATCAGGTAAAATGCATAGGCAAAGTAGGCTACTTGTGGTTCAGAGGCACGCCCATATTGCTAATAGTATAGTTGTAGCACGGTTCTTCTCTGAAGACCACGACGACCTTAGTAAAAATAAATCATCACTTGCGCGCCGGTCCGATCCCGAGAAAAGTCATAAGCTTTTTATTGGTATGTGATTGTATTTAGTTGTACTTGTTTATTGGCTCCTAGCTTAATAATATTTCCAGGCCATATAACCAACTGATCTTAGTCAGTAACAACGCGTCTTATAGAAGCTATGTGCGAATTAAAAGGTCAATACGGTTCGAAAAATTGCCACAAATAAAAAAGCTTTACACGTTTTATTGAACATGATATCGGCGAGAGCGGTACTGTAGCCTACGTTACATCACGTCGGCCATCGTGGCTAGACTTTTTTGTCTGTCTAATTTTCTTGTCGTTTTTAATTTGGCTGTGGCAAAGAGTACACAAGATGGTGCCCATACTAAATATGGTGTCTGCTCCTTTATTCTGTGGTATCGACTGTGATTGCATCGCACCGTGGTCGTGCATCTTGCAGTAGACCCAGGAACCATCGTCTGGTCAACTATCGGCCACTCTCAGAACGGGTTTACACCATCAACTGAAGTCTGGCAGTTGTGAAAACATCGTCCGGTGTACTACTCGTCGTGGAAACATTCGTCACTTAGCGCTAATTTACATGTAAGATTGCCACTTGCTCGGGAGGAAGTAAATTGATTGTTTTTAGAGGTGTTTACCCCGTTTGTTAGCCTGTTCTTGTTGTAGGAACACCAACTGTTGTATGGTTAAAAAATGTCAACTATCGTACCTTTCAATTTCGTTACTGTAATATATTTCGTTTTAATATGACATTATATCTATGAGTAAGTGTATGTAAAAAATATATTGGTATATTGTATTTTGTTTTGATTTATAGTCTCTAAACGCGTCGGAACAAACATTGGTACCTATTGGGATTTCCGGATTTGCATTTATTTTTACATGTTTAGTGACATTTTTTAAGATATCTATTTTGCCCTATTTCTTGACAAAATTTGTTAAAAAAAACTTCTGCACCAAGCCACAGATAATATAACCATTATCTGTGACCAAGCCCTACTTTATATATGAACTGACTAATCACCTATGCCAAGATCACCGAATCTTCAGGGACGACAAAAAAAATCATTATTTTATCCTCCCACACAAAGGAACGTTCCTGCACGAAACGTCCTGGCATGAAAACTGTTTTCAACTACGCTAATTTCAAAAATGTTGTTCCGTTCTGTGGGGGGGGGGGGGGTATTCTATACTCATGACTCCTGGGAGGATGCCCAACAGATCCCTGGGAAAGCCCACAGAAGCAGTCCAAGGTGTTATTCACCTTAAACCCCGGCCTATTTGTAGCACTTGTCTGAAACAATCATGTACCGTACTCCTCCAACAATTTGTGTACAGTACCTCGTAACTTTATTTTTTTAAGTGTTTGTCAATAAAACTATCATGTCCCTAGCAAACCATCCTGAATTAGTTCAGTTTAAAGATTTTTATATTCCCCTTGTTAATTGAATAGTGACAACAGAAATCAGTTTTGTTGGATTTAAATTACATCCCCACATTTTAGGTCTCGTTGGTTAAATAGTTAGATACCTAGAGAGTTGATACATTTTTGAACAAATAAAATGTCTAAGTTCAACGGTAAAACCTTTCCAAGCGGATGATGTTGTACATAGTTTGACACACCTTGTAATGTTTGTTACTTGGATAACCAGAGTTATTTCATTTTCCTTACTTCTATACACCGTATGTAGATTCACTGCAGTATGCTATGGTGGTATGATAGTGCATCACTGTGCAATATGCAAGGCTCTATTGACATGATATGAGGGGAGAGATGACCCTCACCTTGGATAGGACAATTACATTATCTTCTGCCAACCACCAACACTTAACAAAACAGTCAAAGTCAATGTCATTTAAATAATATGCCTGTTTAATGTTGTAAAAATATACTCTGACACCTTCGATAATCCTACCATATTTAGTGTCAAGGCCTGAAATCTGAAGGGAATAACTTACGGTAATTGGTACATTTTAAATAATGATTAATTGTTCTTTTAAAACTTAGTATTGATATGAAAAAAATAATCAAATCGAATAATACACCTTTCATCTTTAAATTTAAAAAAAATCTTCCGGTGGGGGGGGGGGATAACTGATACTGTAAATGCTAGGAGATCTCCCCTTTGGTGTACAGTCCTAGAATGCTTTCAAGCTTTGTACTATATGAGCAAATTAATTTTTAAGTTAAAGTGTACATAACTAAAATTGGTTGACTATTGTTTTGATTATTATAGGTGATTTTGGAATTATTTCTGGGAATCCCAAAGAGTTTTGTAATTCAAAAACTTCCTGGTCATGCATTGTCAAATTATTAAGAGCCAACTTTAATCACATACGTTTTTAAACTGTTTAGTCGCGTTGATATCAAAACCTTTGTGATATGGTTTAGTATCTACTCAATTGGTAGACCTAAAACTTATTGTTACATAGCAATTCTGGTTGGTTATTGGAGGCATTAGAACCTGTATTTGCTCAATCCTAAATAACAAGACAAAAATGCCTCTGTCCTACACAATGTGAGAACACAAAGTATGTTACAAATTGTGAAGATTATTTAAACTAACAGTGGTCAATACCAAAACCAATAACCCCCATTGTAGTTGTCACATCTATATATCTAATTCCGTAAGCCCAAAATTTTACAATGAAATTGTGAGCGAACCGGAGGGCGTAGAAAGCTGGGAGGGGTCTCATTTTAAAGGTCTGGGCATGAAATTTTGGGGAAAATTATTCATTTTTCTTAATTATGCACCAAAAGGTTGTGACAGAATAAAATAATTCACATTTAAATAACATGGGAATCTAGGTCATGTTTGCTTTGTTTACATTAAAACATGTGGTTTAACTTTATTTAAAGCATATGGTAATATGTAATATGCACTGTAATATGTATACTAACCCTTAAGAGAGGTTGAACCTACCAATTGACTATATTAATTTAATTGCACGATCTGGAATGCCACCACACAAATTAGTTTTAAAAGTTGGTTCAATAGTGATGCTCATTAGAAATATGAAGTTAGGGTCTGGATTAGTTAATGGAGTACGATTGGTTGTGTTAGGTATTACTGGAAAAAGTGTAAAGTTAGTAGTAATTACTGGAGTAGGCAAAGGAAACGTATTTTCCATGCCAAAAATAATACTAATATCCACAGATCCTAATATGCCGTTTAAGTTTACAAGGAAAATTTTCACAAAAATTGGCATTTATTTGAAAAATTTATCTCCATGTATTTTATCTAAGTGAATTTGTCTATATTCAAAGAAATGTATATACATTTAATTAATAGTCATGAAGATTATCATTGAAAATTATCCTTAGTTGTATTATGATTAGAAAGTTTATACTATAAACACACCGCATGAAAAATCCTTTGTAATTTTTATTTTTAACAGAGCAGACCTCAAAATGCATTATGCAGGTATGTAATAACTATTATACATATTATAATATACAATAATGTTAAATGATAATCAAGGTAGGGTAACCCATGGGACTAATAATTTGTACAAAATAATTACTACAATATATACATAGGGGCTACTGCCCCTACAAGCCACTAGTTGTGCATATTTCTGCTTCAATAAGTCTCTAAGCTGTAGCAGTCAATCACTACTCATGCAAGTAATTTTATCTTATATTTATGGACATTTTTGTCATTGTTAACACCTACACTATTGCGTCTACATGGAGCATGTACATTGGTATTTTTCTGTTACAGAAAGCTGGGACTGGACCTTGTACCAAGATGTGGTGCAGAGATGGTGGACCCAAGCTCCATGAGCATTGTGCAGCTATATCAAGTGGTGAGACGTATATAAATGCTGACAATTTGAACTAAAATGTGTTCACCTTTATACTTAATAAATAAATATTCTAATTTATGCTCACAGGGCTTACACATACATGCCATTTTTTATTTGGAAGTAAAAATTCACTTCCCATATTTAAGTTGTAGCCAGTTTTAGAATGAAATTAACGTTGTGCTATTGTGCTACCGACCCAAAATTGATAAATTTTGTAAAGATATATCTCTAAAAAACTACTGTACTTAGCAGATTAGTGAAGATAAATAACTAATTGTGAACAGACAAATCCAATCATAGGTGATCCAATAGTTTAAAACTCACCACACCTATGTGAAAATGTTGGTTTTAAGGATATATTTTTTTATTCTTATTTTATTGACCCACACATTGACTATTTAATTTATGATTGATTTCACAAACATTACGATTATGAACAAATCTGGATTGAATTAGTTTACTTTGTTTTCTTTCTGTTTTAGCACATGCAGAGCTCAGAAAACTCAGGAGGAGTTACTGTGAGTAAATTAGTTATCATAAAATGAACTATCATCAAGGCTTCTCATAGGTTCATTGCACATTTAGTAATAGGTTTTCCGTAACTTCTTAAATGATGAGTCTACATGATTGAGTTAAAAAAATCATTGTTTTAAAGATCCTTGCTGTGGTATGTTTTATTCTCAAGTTATTTTGTACAAGTAGCCTTTATCCTAGACAAACTAACATAAGCAGTCTTCTCATATCATTGTAAAATCTGAAACTTGTTTTTACAAATGCTTCATGATGGTGATGTTGAGCGCTAGTGTTACGAAAATGTTTAAAAACTTACTTTAGAGTTAATTTGAAGACTTGTGCTTTGCTGTTTGGTTATGAAACCAGCGGAAAAGCTATTGTTTATGATTAGATAATATTTTTGGTGAAACTAGTTTTTAAATGTCCAGAAAGATATTGCAAACAAAAACTCGTCCCAGCATTAACCGAACGGAACTAACATTAAAATTGTCTTCAGCTCCTCCCCATAGCCCCCATTTACGTTGCTTGCATAAGGATGGCATATGGATACTTAACTTTTTTATTATAAATTGTGTAAATTTATATTCTTTATTTTGGAAAACCTATTCATATTCAATTGGTAATTCTTAAATTGTATTATCTTTTTTACTGATTTAAACCTCTCTCATTTCAATCATAATTTAAAAACATTTTGTTAATTTGTCTGAAAATGTGATTGTTGTAACAATTTCATTTGTCAATAATGTACTACCTATACGTTCTAAAAAAATATAAAATTTTCAGGCTAGAGGCACCATGAAGAAGAAGGAGAACAGCAAAATATTGACCCATCACTTGTACCTTTGTATGAGAGACTACGGCCAGCATATGTTTGAGGATACGGAGATATACTTCTCCTTATACGATTCTGTCAAGAGTAAATATATCAGGTGAATATACAGGAGGTTGTCTGTATGAAGAGATCGACTACTTGTAAAACCACTAAAGATAAATTTTTTAGAAATTTGTGCAAAAATTTACTTGCAAAGTTGACATTTTAAGCACTTTTACAAGGAAAAAGTTGTATCTCTTGCAATCTGAATCCCTTTTCAGATTGGTGTAATTTGGAGCTGTTATTTTCCAGTTGGTTTAGCCTATGAACAAATCTGAAAGCTTGATAAAATAATTCAGAAAATACCTAAAAGAGTATTCTTAAATGTTATTACCTGTAGTGAGATACCCGTCATCACTAAAATAAAATGTGCAAAACAACCACTACAAACAAATCATTAATTGTATCAAATAAAATTAAAACAAACATTAAAATTTTTCAAAAGATTGGCATTCCAATAGTGTTTAAGATAAAGACAGAGAAATATATTGGAAAATAGGGCCCGAAAATACGGCTACGATCATATCACTCAACGTTCATGCCAACACAGGGCACAGGCAAAAACCTCTCGCGGGCCAGGACCGGCCTGTGGGTCGTAGTTTGGAGACCCCTGACTCAAATACTGTATGCTCAAGTACTACTTGATGTGACAGTACAAAGCTTACTTTATCAGATATTATTTGATTTACCGAACTGATACGTTTAAACCGAGTTCCACCTTCCGTTGGTACATAGAGAAAAATTTTAGACCTGGAATTCACTTTTACTTTTGGTGGTAAAGATAAATTTTAAATCCTCTTATTAACTGAAATTTTAGTCACATAGGCTATATTGTGTTATATACTTTAAAAGGGTAATATAGATTTGTTAAATTTGATCGATTTAGGGATGATGGTTTTTGTAATTTGAGATATTCAAGATTTTAATTTATCGAGGTTTAACGTTGATGAGTGGTTTACTGTGGTCTAAAATTACTCAATAATGTGCAACTCATGTTTACAATCATTTTTGTGTCCATGGTCCTTGGGCTGACATTTCTTTTGGACACATTATAAAAACTAAAAACTAAAGCAACAATATGGTTTTGAATTTGATTGAACGATCATGTAATAGCTGAATTTTCTTGACTTTTGTCTATTGCATTTGTTGTAAATGTTGAAGGACAATAAAACATTTCTGATTTGATTCTACTGATTCATTCCTAGGGTGTAATAATACTTTCAACTAGATTCAACGCCCAGTTTTATCAGTTGTTAAAGTATAGTAACCTCCATATTTGAACAGTTTATAGTATTACTACTAATCCTTCTATTTGGTAAAGTGTAAAATTGTTCTAAGCGTAAACCAACCATTTTTTTGAGTGGTTGAAAAAAAATAACTTAGTTCTCAAGTTTTAAAAATTACTAATAGTCTATTTTGATTTCAGTGAAAGGTTTCTAGTCCGAATATCAAAAGAAGGTTTTGCAAACTATGTGGAGAAGCTGAGTAGCAATTGTACAATATTTACAGTAAGTAGATTTGAAATTTGTTCTATTTCCCGATGCAAGAGATATAGCAAGAGATAAGGCAAATACACTTTGTTGAGTATATTTTCTTATAATAACAATTTTAAGTTTTTTCCACTGGGATGACATTAACGGATAACCTTAATTTTTTCTCCATTCCATGGAATATAAAATGGTCTTTGTAGATAACACTTTTTGACCATTTAACAGTCACTTCTTATACTGTATTTATTATAAACGAGAGCTCTTTCTTTATTTTTCTTACAGTGATTTAAAGAACATCATTTTTCTTTTCTGTCTCCTCACCCTGTTTCAATTGCTGGTATATCAGCTAGTTATTAATAATTTAATGAATTATTTTGTCTTTTTTCAGGACTTGGGAAATGGGGACCTTACCAAAAATGTGTATGTCATTGCCCATATTTTGAGGATAGGCAAAATGCTCTACTCATCAAATCAAATATCAAATAAGAAAGGTGAGTGAGATCTATAAGTTAAAGCTGATTGTTGTTTTAGATCAGACATAATCCTAATTGTAGCAATTTATACTTTAAACAATTGTGTGTGATCATTTTGCAAAATGTGATGCTTCAGTTACTAGGTGCTGGTTCCACCCCAGTTTAGTTAAGGGGGTTCATTAGTTAATGAACATATAACACGTGTTCATTCAATATTTTAAAACCCTTCAAGAGGGTGGTGAGGTAGCCTTACTTCTTATCCTCTGACGCTCAAATAGTTACTTAAATCTGGTGTTGCACATCCTTATAAACAAAAGCCAATTTATAGAACATAAGCTAACATAGGCTATGAACGAAAGTAACAAAAGCCAATTTATAGAAAGGACCCAATCTCTGGGCCCACGTTAGCTTGTCCATAACTATAACTGACAACTTATCTTGTTCTTGGTCCATAGCCAGTACATCCTCCCAGAGTGGAAACTTCAGTTTTAAGAGGCCGCACGGAGTGGCTGTTCTGAACATAGAGGAGATGTTGACCTCCGGAGGTGAAGAGAAGGAGTTTATGTTCAAAGTCTATCAGGGGGAGGAGAAGGACTTCCATCAACTGCACGATTTTATAATTAAAAAACAAAACAATAAGTTTAGTCAAATTTCTAGTCATTATGGTAAGTACAATTAAACTAATTAGGATAATAGCTAATAATATTTGGTATACTGCGATTCAACGTTATTAAATAATTCAAAACGTTAGCTCGACCAAAGTAACAAAATTATTACAGTAGCTACAAATTTACTATGAAACTAGTTTTACAACCCTGGAACTTTGACAACTTACCTCTAGGTTTCTTTAGGAATTTTATCTTTCTTATATTCAATTTATCGATGGTTTCATTTGGATACAAGTAAAAAATACCTTTAAAAAATATTGTATTTCCAGATCAATATCTATTGTATTGAATAAAATAACCTTGTCTTTCTAATTTCAAATGAGTCAGTTTGTGCATAGTCAAACAATACAATTTTATTTGAATATATTTTTAAAAGTTTGCCATCAACTTGTACTTTAACAACTACACAATTGTTGGCTGTAGTATGTAATAGCTTGTTTACATAGAAATCTTCTGACAACTCGTTTTATAACTGTTTTGATAATAGTTTACCAATACATTTGATATTTTTTATTTCATTGTTGTTTTTACAATAAAAAAAAGGTATTTCTGTTGATATTGTTAAACCAGTTCAATGCAATTTAAAGTTTTTATGACTTATTGAATTTAAACTTAAGCCATAATTTTGTTAAACCACTGACTATGTCACTATTGTTGAGAAAATGTATGTTCTATTGTTTAAATTTGTAAGCTGCTTTGAAATGTTACTCGCAAGCAATTTAACAATTAATTATATAATCAACACAATTTAGAATAATCCGTTATATAATAATAAAGTATTAAAGTATCTATAGTCATATAACTGGTGTTTAAAAAAAACTTTTAATCAAGTATATTTTTTACGACTTTCTTGAGGTAAACAAACAGTAGGATAATGCTCTTATAATATTTTACTTGTATTTTATTCCAGGAATAGCTTTATCAATGAGAATTTTACATGGAGAGCTGAATAAAGTGAGGGAAGAAAACCCGCTGTTATTCAAGAGCATATCTTTAACAAGAAAGTTGGGTTTCTCGGATGTTATCATGCCAGGGGATGTCAGGTGAGAGAAATAAGAAGAACTGTCAAAGTTTTTTTTACGATTTTGTTAAATATGAAAGTTTTATGTCATCTATCAGGATTCTCCTTTAAAGGTCCTACAAAGATAAATGCTCTTATAACCTCTAAACTGGGCCAAAACAAACCGTATTATACACTAACGTGACTTTCTAATCTTAAAATCTTAACTGTAAAACAATCAAAGTAGTTTTTCTGTATTTAATCACCTTTGGTACACTTTTCTTATGTCAAAATCTGGCAGTATTGTCAAAAACACAAAAAAGAATGATGAAATAGTCATCAAAGAAAAACACAGATCTACTTAACTATGGATGGAAAGGGATAACGTTTTTAACCTATGGAAATAGCAATCCCGCCGAGTTTCGTTCTTATTTACGAAAGATATACTTTAAAACCTTGTTTATAAGGCAATTAAATTAACTGTGAGTATTTAACAGGAATGACCTTTACATGACGCTTGAGAAAGGAGAGTTTGAGAGAGGGGGGAAGACTACTGGCAAGAATATTGAAGTTACTGTGCTGGTGTTGGACAATGAAGGGAAGCTGCTTCAGGTATTTATGTTACAAATGTCAACATTTAATATGAAACACCTCAGTTGTGTCATCAGAATAAGTTACAATTTTATAGGGCTTTATTCCCTGCTTGTCGTGTAAAAGGGGACCACAACTGTAATTTGCTTCCGTTTTGTTTGGGGCTATTACTGTCCAGGGATTTAGATTTAGTTGCAGCAGTTTTGGGTGTGTTCAAAATTCTCAAGATTTTGATAGCCACTCAGGAAAATGTCTTGCTGTATTTTCACCTGTGATGCATATTTTCACAGCCTCCTCTATAATACAAGGCCTCTTCGTCGGTGTGTATCAACTTCACTAGTAATAACAAATGCTCTGCTATAAACTAGTGCAACAGCTGTTACGGTTTGCCAGGACACTGGTGTTGCCACTTTTGTCTCCCCGTTGCCTTGTATTGTAGGAGGCTATGGTTTTTTACTTGTTGTGCTCTTATCTATGAAGGGTTTTGTATTGACACAGGAATGCCTCTGGGGAGCATCAGGGATGGAAGGCAGCTCAGACTACCAGTCCATGATAGTGTACCATGACAACGCTCCTTGCTGGGCTGAGACTATCAGACTGACTGTACCCATAGACAAGTACGCTACAGCCCATGTTAGACTCGAGTACAAACACTGCTCTAGTAAGTACAGTCGTCTTGAAAATTTGTACAGAAAATAGTAAAAAAATGAGAACATGCAGGCTTAATTTACTTAACAATCCTCTTGGTAGAGAAAGACTAGTTTTGCTACAAAATTAATTTTTTTGAATATCGAGATTGGGGATACCAGTACAGTTGTACTTTGTGGTTGGTTGGGGGTGCAGTACAGTTGTATTTTGTAGCCTAATATTTTTTGAGAAGCTGCTACTTTAAGGGAAAGCTACCTTGTAGAAGCGGCTTTTTTAAATTTATAACCCCAAAAATTTTGATAACCTTCAAAACATGTTTCACACAAAAGTTTGTTATCATTGTATTCATGTTTTCCAGCAAAAGACAAACCTGACAACAAGAAATTGTTTGGCTTCTCGTTTGCTCGGCTAATGGAACCAAGTGGTGCAACTTTGCAGGTAAAATATCATTTGAGTCTTAATCTTTCTTATCTGGTTTTATGATTTACACTTCTGCCCATTGTTAAAGCTGTGTCTCTGTGGTATTCTGTCTAGGAGTTTAAGCTCTAAGTCAACTCATCCTATACATGGGGTGAGTTCGGGGAAGAAGCTAGTTTAAAATATTTTAAACTTCCAAAGGACCCCAAAAGTGTACAGTCTTTGTGTATATTTGTAAATATTGTGGAGAGTCCTCATTGTTTTGAGAACTTGAGGAATCATGCAAGGTCATTTAGACTAGACTTATTTAAATAGATTTGAGAACAAATAAAATGAAAATGTTAGGCTTTTTAAACTTGGTAAATATTTTTATGTTGAAAAAATACATAGGGATGGGCTGTCAACCTTGATGTAACGAATCTCCAGATCACCTGAACTCAATGTAAAGAACCTCATTGAAACGTAATACTCAATGTAACAAATTGTTGGTTGCATCTAAATTGGGATTCTTTATATCTATATTGCACTGTACTGAGAGTCAACTGGGTCTGTATGATCGCAGGACGGAGGCCACAGGATGTTAGTGTACAGATGTGGTGAGACAGCCAAGCTACACCCTGACCAGTACCTGGGACTGCCAGCCACCACTAGGGATCTGCAGGATAACAATGCCACGTCTACGATGTACGCGCGGAGCAACAAGGAGTGTGTCAGCATACGCACCTTGTTGTGCTCCACCAAACTGACTCAGAACGGTACGAAACCATTCCATCCACAGTTTTTGAATAAAAATATGTGTAGTTGAATACTTTTTTTTATACTTTTCATTGAAATGGTGACCATACAAAGAAGGTATTTTAAGCCAGGTATGAATGGAGATGAGTGTACTATGAGTGGCGCGATCTTCTAGTCTTGTTAGTGACTAAGGCCGACATGAAAAATGTATCAGTCTAAAACATTAGTCTTACTAATTTAGTATCAAGTTACAATTTTTCAGACTTGTTTTTAGAATGATTTTGGAGTGACTTGTTTTGGCTATGTTTACTGTAGTAAAACATGTCTCAAACTGCGTACACTCATCAAAACTTCTCATCATTTGCAATTTCAAAACAAAATATTATAAAACAATTAAAGCAATATTTACAAGAACACCTTCACAAAGGAAACGTAACAACAGCTCGCTCCTGTATTGCGGGTATTGCATTGACTTTCTGCAGGCGTTTTTCGTATATGGATACTGACTCCCTCATGAATCGAATCGGTTTTTGACCACCACTGAATTGAATCGCGATTCGATGCATCAAATCGAATAGAATCGGAATTTCGATGCATTTTTGATGCATTGCACACCCCTATTACTTATGTTAAACTACTTTTCAGTTGACTTGCTGTCGCTGCTGCAGTGGAAGACTCACCCTGAGCAAATCAAAGTAGCCTTGGAGAGAGTGCTGATTCTGAATGGCGAAGAACTTGTCAAGTTTTTACAAGATGTTTTAGATGCGTTATTTTCAATATTTTCAACTGAAGACGGAAACTCCAATGACCATTCTGGACCTGTCTTTCATGTGTTGGTAAGTTTTCTTTTAAGAATATAGATACTTGTATCTATTTTAACTGTATATACAGTTGTTGTTGCAGGAAAATAAAAAATAAATTAGAATGTTTTAAATAAAATACTTAAACAAATACAAACAGTTATAAAAATTTATACTCTCTAATTAGTTAATGGTTATAGGTGAGTATTTTGAGTCTACTAGATGATCCCAAGTTTGAACACTTCAAGCCAGTGATGGATGCCTATATTGAGGGACATTTTGCTGCTGCTCTGGTGTACAAGTGAGTTGTAATTTCTTAAATTTTCTATAAATATAGCATACATAAAGCAAAAATGTTCTGTTTGTTACTAATTAATTTAACATTACCTGTGTGTGAGGTTGAGTGAAAAAATTAAATGAAAGTACAGTTCTAGAGTTGACTTAGATTGGTAGAAAGGAGTTAATGATTCCAGTTAAAAGTAAAACCATAAATAACTAATTAATGACGCTAATTAACAAAAAGTTTTTGTTAGATAGTAACAAAGCCAAGACTGCTCTCATACAAAAAATTTAAAAAATGCCAATGGCCTAGCTGAGTGATTATAGTGCTTGACCATCCAGGAATCAGAAGGTCGTCGGTTTGATTCTGTGAAAAGTCAGTAGCTTTAAGAGGGTTTGAACTGGATCCAGCTGTCCTTGATCATTGAGCTTTTAAGTTCTGGCTAAAGAAGTGGATGATCTTGATCTTGGTCAGTAACAAAGCTACTCAAGCCATGGCATTCCATTCTACACCCATCCTTCACATATTTGGGCTATACTTTGCCCAGTTGGTAATGGCATCTATGTTCACAGGGGTCTACTGACTAGCGTGAAGCATTGTGCCACATGGGTGAGGGCGACCCATGAGCAGGAGGCTATACAGAAGTGTTTCCGCTCCCTGGAGTACATGTTCAAATTCATCATTGAATCGAGGTTCCTGTTTGCTCGAGCCATGGGCAACCAGTTTGAAGATAGCTTCAAGCGGGACTTGCTGGGTGTCATGGCGGCACTGAATGGCATGCTGGTCCGCACCTACGACGTCATCTTGCCCACACAGGTGACGTATTATTTGGGATTCCAAAAGTTAAATTAATAAGAATATATCAGAACAAACTGTTTTATTAAATACATTTTTGCTTCAGTATGATACTTGCTTAGACCTAAAATTTAGCTTAAATTATCAGTTGTTAGGTGGGAATTCCAAACGATTTTTGGGTTGGTGTGAACAGAACAATTTTTTTTTATGTGTTTCAATCATACTACAGGATTCATACTACTGGAGTACTTTTCGGTTCCTACTTTCTACAAAGGATATTCTTTGATTCATACGAGATCACCGTAATCCTCCAAATTTGCTCTTTCCGTTCACAAATCTTTTGTTTCTTCACATATTGTGGTTATATTTGAGTTTTATACAAATAAAAATTTGAATGGACACTTTTTCATTAACACAAGGTCACAAATAAGTAAATAAGTGACAAATAAATGTATTAAACCGTAAATATGAAGCACAAACTTTTAAGAACCATAAATTGGTTCAGAGGGGTAATTTTTTAACACACTTTTAAAATTCCTCTAAACTTGCACTGAGTTTTTAAAGAGGACAACACAATCAATATTAGTCCTAAAGCTATAATATTTACAGCTAAGAAGGTGGAAAGTCTTTTCACACATTAATGTTTGAGTGTACTGTTTACAGATAGCTCTGCTACACAGTATCTCTGCAGTGTATGATCAGCTGACTAGAGTGTTGGCCCTCACTGATGTGGCCATGCTGGCTGCGGAGATGTTGGACAGTCTGCCTACTCGCACTACAGAGCTGCCTGCACAACTGACGCAGGCCAAGTTGGTTGCTATACGTAACCTGGTTACTGGCAAGCTGTTCAAGCAAGATGATGGTATGTTGGTGTATCTTTTATTCTGTGAGCTGGACTTTGTTTCTTAGGTTGGGGTCAGGTCGGGTCAAAAATTTTGGATTTCAGTGCTCAGGCCATAATCGGGTTGGGGTTAAAATCAGGTTGCTTTGGAAATCGTAATATTACAATCGGGCTATACAATATTGTACATTATGTTCTCCCCCATATTGCAGTGAAATACTGAACATCTTCTGCAGTCATAGCAAAATCTTGATCAATTTTCCTAGGCCACGGTAAGATTGTGAACATTTGCCCCGGTCACCGCTAATTTGAGGACATTTTCCATGTTCACAGTACTTCTGCGAACATCTTTTGAGGTGACCGCAAAATCAAGAACATCTTAAGCGGTAATGGCAAAATAGAGAAAATCTTCTGTTATGATATGATATAATATATTCTGTTGATATGATATAATATATTCTGTTCTGTGATCTTGAGAGCATCTTCCGTGGTTTTGGATAAATCGTGAACGTCTTCTGTCATTTCAAGAATTTGTTTGCTAGCTATTTATTTTCTCAAGTACATTTACTATTTACAAATTCTAATCGCTTAATAAATGGTATTGCAAATAGACTAATTGTAAATTGGATGTCAACCAACATCCAGTATGTATTACATAAGTATAATTAAGTCTACATAACTTATTACAAGTACCTGGTTTTGCAGAGGCAAGATATTTGCTGCTGAACACTTGCTGCAAACACCTGCGTATGCATCTGGCTCACAGGGACGAGCTGAGACTGTGCTCTGAGATATTGTCGGAGATTCTGTCCTACATCTTCCAACAACAGAGGCTGGAGCAGGTCAATGGCAAGGTGAGCAGAGAATCACTGTCGGACTGTAGAGAGTTGAAACCAAGGTACCTACACTTGTTAGTTACCATGGCGCTCAGAGAGGAATTTCTACAGTCATGTTACCCAGGGAAATAAAATACTTGGGCATGCACTTAGATGCAAAGCTTAATTGGAAGGCACATATCTGGACTAAAAGACAACATCTAAATTTAAAAACAACTAAACTTAATTGGCTTCTTGGATCTAAATCAAAACTTAGTACACAAAATAAATTGTTACTGTACAAAACAATTATAAAATCAATTTGGACTTATGGTATTCAGCTTTGGGGATCAGCAAGTACCTCAAACATTGAAATTATTCAACGTTACCAATCAAAATTATTACGTAAAATTGTCAACGCACCTTGGTTTGTTACCAACAGAACACTTCATAATGATCTTCAAATTCGAACAGTCAAAGAAGATATTACAAAATCTAGTGAAAAATATATTATCAAATTGGAAAATCATTCAAATCATCTTGCACTTAATTTATTGGACAATCACAACACCATTTACAGACTGAAGCGACATACGATATTGGACCTACCATTCAGATTCGGCTAAGTGTTATCAAAATTCTCTTTGTTAGCTAGTGTTGACAGTGGTCAATCACTAGCTCATGTTCTTCAAGTTGTTATTGTATTACTATTTATATCATTTGCTTATTGTTCAACTTGAACAGATTGTAAATTAAATAAAGTTAAACAAAAATTTTACCCAGGCTCTTCAGATAATGTGTTGCCGTAATTTAATCAATTTATAAGAATGAATCTAAAGTTTTGTGGAGATTCAAATTTCAGAAATTCTGATTTAGTAAGTCAAATCACTGAGAAGTGTGTTAAAATTTAATAACTTTTTAGAAAAGATGTTTTTATAAATACATTTTTCTTTTCCTTAGAGTGCACTCTATTTTAGAGTTAGATTTTTTTGTGTTCCAATATTCCCTGAGATACAAGATTAACGATTGTATTTTTCAGATTAATTTTCAATATTGATCTAATTTGAGTAATGTGATTAAAGTACTTAATATTGGCTACAGTTTTGAACTGTCTTAATTTACCAAACTTACTCGAAATATGTGCCAAGGTACCATATTGTTGACTGTGATTGAATGCAAAATAAACATTACTCAAAAGAACTTTTAAAGGTAAAATATAGATGTATCAACAAATTAATTTAAGGTTGGTTACAGTTCGTTTTTCTTAGGAAGGTCAAGTGTAGATAATAGATATATGATGATATAGCATAAGAACGTAAAACGACTAATGGTTTTGTAGGTAAACAACAGTTTACACCTAGACCTGGAGATCCTTTGCAGAGATACATTGGACATGCTGATACAGACTGTGCTTATCATCATAGACAGATCCCCACCTGTGCTGGTGAGTTTGAAAAACTAGACATTCTATTCCTATGATAAAGTTACAGTTGTAGCCATTTTTAGAATCTAAATTAATGTACAATAGTTTAATTGAACCTCTGACTTAGTGTGCTTATGTAAACTAATATTTGACTATTAGGGTTCCAAAGTAACACTGTAAGAACGGTGGAAGTATGCTGGAAACTGTGATAAGATCAAGATGTGAAACTCCTGTCATGATGTGAATCAAATTCCAGTACTCTGTAACTTACTCTGTAACAGGGGTTAGTAATCAGTCATTCACCCAGTGTATCAGACTATCAAGTTTCCCAAAAACGGTAGATCAGTGGTTGCGTTCTGGGCTGAGAAGCCAGACTTTGGTTTGAGATCAGCCACATACACCTTCTTATCATTTCGATCAACACTGACTCGCTCATGTTACTTATACTATAAAGTTACTTCACTGACTTTAGTGCCTTTAGATCACTGTGTATTGTGTAGACTAGTAGTGTATGTCAGATTTACCTTTGTTGTTATTGCCTGAGTTCTTGTAGGTAAGGTGTTTGTGTCATCATATGCATTTCGCCAGCCTTGTGTGGCAGTCTCAGGGGTCTTCTTGTGATGTAATCTCATCTTGTCGCCAACCCTATAGTTTATACTTACTTACATAAATACTTACACATACACAGCCGGTAGTTGATTCTATCAGACAACGTTACGATGGACACAATGCGAGAGGTCTTTCTTCTCCCGTTTAATTTCTTGAACTGAGGGTGTTGGTATTTGGGCTGTTCGATGGTTGAAGCGTAGTTTGGACTTTCCTGGTTTAGTTGAGCAGGTGATTTGATCTCTGTAGTGTTGCTGGCTTATTTCTGTGTTTCTGCCAGACAAGGGGAGAAACGCATAGGGTGACACTAAACATCTTAGATAGAAGAACTCAGGCTACAACAACAAAGGTAAATCTAATATACTTCAAGTTCTTGTAACTGGGATGGCAAAAAAGTAGTGTATGGTGACATGCAGGGTCAATTCCCCTTTTCTTTATTCATCCTTCCAATGCAAAACTCTTTTACATGCATACTGTCTTGTCGCAGGGAGGACTGGTTGCCTGTCTGGTAGGTCTACTGCAGCTGCTGGACGAGTACCACTACAGGAAGGTGTGGGAGGAGCTGCGGGAACGCAAGCCACTCAAGGACTTCCTGCTGCGGGCGTTCCTGGTGCTGCGTATGCTGGTGCGCCAGGATGTGTTCCCACCGGACTGGCTGGTCATGAAGATGGCCGCCAATCATGTGATCCTCGGCGCACTGCAGGAACTGGCTCACCCACTAGTGCTGCGCTTCCTCGACTCACGCTGCCACTTTGACTGCCAGGTACAGTTTGTCGATGTGTTTCTCATTCATATAAACTTAGAAAAAAAATTCTCATTAAATCTATCTTTGTTACATAGAATAAGGGCAATCAGTGTCTTATTTGATTGTGGATACTGGATAGTTCGTCATCCAAAAAATGTCTAAAAATGTAAACAACTAGTAAGAAAAAAGCAAATGCAAAAAAAATGTTTTACCCTAATTAAAAAAATTGGAAATGTACAGTATTTAATACATAATATCTAATCATTACACCTGTATTTTAAAAATTTATAAATGTTTATGTATGTTTTTAAATGTTATATATGTTTATGTATGTTTTTGAATGTTATATGTTGTATTTTTACATGGATTTTTCTCGTTTCTGGGTCATCTGACCTTTCTTAGACCAGTTGAGGTTGTATAATCAAGAATCTACTGCAAAATGGGATTATTTTATATGTAACCAAAATTCCCAGATTAGAAATTAAATCAGCAAATTCCTTCTGATTCAAAACGGTCTCACTATTAATTTTCATCTATTGTTAAATGTAATTGCTTTATGGTTTGCACATTTTAAACTCTCCAACCCAAACACAACCTGGATGATTCCACAGGTATGGTCAGACTATTTCAACCTCGCTGTAGCCTTCCTTACGCAGCCATCATTGCAGTTGGAGAAGTTCAGTGAAGTCAAACGTGGGAAAATTGCCACAAAATACGGAGACATGAGGGTAAAGATGGGCTTCCAGATACTGTCTGTATGGTCAAAGCTGGGTAAGTTGTAGCAATGTGAAATTGTTCATATTTAGTAGCACATATGATGCTGGTCCATAACACATTTGTATTGTGCCACATATAGAGAGACAATTTGCGTGCTACACATAATATACAGGGTGATTGAAAAGTCCTGAAACGGTGTAATAGATTTTTACCATTATAGATTAAAAATTGAAACTTGGTATATCAATAAAAGCCATGAATGTATACTATTTTGAGCTATGATCACTTTTCTATCCCTAAAGGGGTGCGGCCCACGAGGAGTCAGACAAAATTCTTAAATAGCAGCATAGGTCAAATATGGCATCACGTTAAAGGTCTTAGTTAGCAAAACACATTGCCACAAACTCCAACTCAAAAAGTCAACTGAGTCAAAAATGAAAGCTGTTCAAAGATGCATTGAATTTGCAATGCTATTATACTCTACCTCCCAGAGGGGCGACCGCTAGAAGTTTGAAGAAAATCATAAACCTAAGCGTTGGTTGATATGCACATCAAATTAAAGGTCTTTATTATTGGTAGAATACAATACAGCAAATTTGAGCTCAATAGAACTATTGAGTAAAAAATGGCGGCCGTTCAAAGATTCAAAATGGCAGATTCAAGTAATATTTGAACAGATGCCATTTTTATTTCAATTGTCCGTTTGAGGTCGGGTTTGCGGAAATGTGTTCTTCTAACTAAGAACTTTAATTTGATACCAAACTCTACCTATGCAGCTATTAAGAGTTTTGTCTTAGTACCATTTGAATTTTGTGATTCCTCCTTGGCCGCCCCTTCAAGAGATAAAAAAGTGATAAAGGCTTACAAGAGTAGACATTTATATTATATTATATTATATTATATTTATATTATTGGTATACCTAGTCTCGTTACTTTATCTAGAGTGGTAAAAAATATATTACACCGTTTCGGGACTTTTCAATCACACTGTATGTTACATATGACTGTTGGAAAATAATAGTAAATGTAAAATGGAACCAAGAAGCGTTGAATTACTAAACCTCACTGTGCATATATGCCCGCAGATTTAAGTATTGAGACTTTGAGCTATACTGTGATCTTGTGATGTTGTTGTGTTGTGATTTGGGATGCAATTATACTCCTCAAATACCCATATTGCAGAAAACCTGAAGTCTAAGAACATTTCTATTTGATATTTAAGGTTTTATTCAAGCAGGTCAATATTGAAAGGATGATATCAACACTTATATCCAAATCCAGTATAATTAACATTAGTGGAATGAGTACATAGGGTTTCTACTTAAAAGAAAAAGATCCATCAAATTATAGCTATGTTCTATCAGATTAAGGATAAAATGGGAGATAAGGTGTATAAACCCCCCAAAACTCCTTTTCTGATGTCATATTGGGTTAGTTTGCGTATTCATTTACAAATGAACGATTACAAAGTTAACAAAATCAGACAATTTTTTTTTAATTACCGCGTTTTTGAACATGTATGTATCCATGAGTTTAAACAAATGTTTTTATTTCCAGAGGCCATAATGTTCTTGTTCTTGCCTCTAGGTCTTTACCATTACAATTACATCAAACGCTGCCAAAAAGGCTGAACAACGACAGCAATGGAACAGTTGGAGATTTTAATGCCACCAAAATCAATACAAACAACCTGTTAAGTGACAAAAACACACTACAGTCCAAGTTCAAATTGTGTATTTTTAAAGTCATTTGGTGACTTTCTTAATCCACTTATAAAATAAGGTGACACCATTATGATCAAGAAGTTACATGAACTCACTTGCACAGGCAATTGAACCTTTTTATTTGTCAATTAATTGGTTTGGAAACACCACAAACAAGCAATGAAGAATATAAGTAGCTATACTCATTTCAGGTGAACATAAAATAAATTTCATCCCATCAATGGTTGGACCTTTCTTGGAAGTGACTCTAGTGCCTGAGCCAGAACTGAGGAAAGCAACTCTTCACATATTCTTTGATATGATGGACTGTGAACAGAGGGTGCATGGAAACTTCAAACAGGTAATCACTTATTGTGCAAACACTCTTCTAAAAAAAACTATTTGTGGTACTGTTTACTATCAGGCTGCAATTTTTGTTTGCTAACCTCAAAATTGTATTAGTACATTATGGAATAGCTGCTAATCACACGTCATTAGTAAGTTATATGTGTAAACAATAGAAATGGAAGCATTTCCAAGCCCGGTTGCGCCTCACTTGTAAAACACAATTTCATACCAAAAAGAACAACTTTTGCTCCTAGTGTCTGTTGCTTGACTTTTAAACTATGGTATGTTTTGAAGATGTATATGATGTATTAATTGTGTACTTAGAGCTCTGAACAAAAAATAATACATTTTCCTAAATAATTTATAAATTAATTTTTTTCTCTAGGTGGAGTCTGAACTCATTGATAAGCTTGATATCCTGATAAGTGACAACAAAGGAGATGATGAGTACAGACAACTGTTTAACACAATGTAAGTCAATTACACATTGAAGTTACACTAGTACTGCCGCTCAGTATCCGTCATATGTTTTATAGTGAGGGTGATACAAGCGGTCATGTTTGCATTCCCTCTAGCCATTAGCGAATTTCCCTATAGGTCAGTAGCTGTTACCGTAGGTGGCAAAGTAAGAATTAGACCCGGGACTGATTTACTTTTGCAATTTGATGTCCCCAGAGGCCAAAAACACTATTCGCTCAAATTTTATGTATATATGTGTCCCTGAACGCAATAACTCAGGAAAGTTTGGTCCAATTTTGATAAAATTTGGCTTGAAAATGTAGGGCGGGATGAATTTCAATGAGTTTGCAAAGAAATTGGGTTATGTGAACAAGGTATTATAGGTTTTTGAAATTTTCGAAAAGTTTTTAAATTTTTTACCCTTGAAACATAAAAATACCCAATTTTTGTTGCAACAAATTGTAGAGCTTAAAAAAAAACAAATTGTACATTGTTGGGCTGTTGTACAATTAAAGTGTAGGGAGAAAATTCTAACAAACTGTACACTGAATGATGAAGAATTTGTCAAGGCTTTCCATGAGATTTAAGATTAAAGATTAATTATTTGGTCATTGAACATGAAATACAGTTATAGACCACATCAGATTATTAAGTTAGTCTACATTGGCTACATATAAAATATTACGTATCAGGTACATGGTGAATAGACATTTTTAAATTGACTAGATAATGTTATTCTTTTGAAGAAAAAGAAATTTGTTGTTGGTTTGCTTGCTTATGGACACATGTTGATGAAGTTTTGATAGTTTATTTATTTAAAACTATACTATTCATTAACATTCGGCCAAAGAAACTTTTTACCTTCCCCTTAGCAGCAAACCGTAGTACTCATAAAATGTAAGTTTATTTAAATGGGGAATAAGTCTTGTTTATATGGAAATATTTGAGTAAAAATCCAATCAGAGATGTTGAAATTAGCTTAGTCTGCAAGTTTGCTGTGGCGGGGGTATTATTTTACTGCATTTAGTTATAGCTTTGACTATTAATACAACAACGTTATAGAGTAACTGGTTTGGCATACTTGTACATATGCCATTGAAAAATAGTAATTTAAGTGAAATATTCTGAACAGTTACTTTATTTCCATGCCTCATTGAATCCAGGGAACATCTCAGTTCAGTGTAAGTAATAGTACTCATGTGATTATAAATTGTAGATATGGTAATACGGGTACAATTGTCATTGTAAAATTTTAAGAAATTAGAAAATCTTAAATTTGATTTACCTTTGTTAGAAGCATGAACATGTTGTATGTGTGTAAGAATTGTTTTTATTATTGTACTGAAGTGAGTTCTACATGATCACTTGTAATAAATACTACTTTATGGATGAGATCTTGAAATAACTAATGTTATGAAAATAAGTTGTCACTCTCAGCCTCCAATTAAACAACTTATTCTAATGTTAAGCTAAAACTTGAATTTTTTATTAAATTAAATTTGTTAATTTAATCCACCGATTCTTTACATCTACTTCATAATACTATTGAATCTACAATAATGGGATCTTGTTTAGTTATTTTTGTTTAGATTTTGCTAGTTGTAGAACAAGTATGGTTTTTAATTTGATTATTTTTTATTTAGTTCAGTATATTTTTGATTCAAGTAGTTTAAAAGTACTGGTATATCTAGTCTTTTTGGTTAGAGTGTTTTGTACATAGAATGTTAAGTTTAAGCATGATAGAACTTCTTTATTCCTTTATCTGCAAAGGAAATATCTCCATTCAATCAGGAGATTCCGTAACTTAGATATGAGGGAAGGCTTTGCAATGCCGGTTATGTTTTGCTTCACCGTACATATTTCCCGTGATTTAACTTATTTTTGTCTCTAATAAAATAAAATGTAAGGAAACTTATAAAAAATGAGCTTAATGGAGAAGCCAAAAGCTTTTTTTCAGTAAAACAAAATAATACTTTTTACTTTCTTTATCCAAAATAACTGAAAGAAAGTTATATTATATTTTTAAAATTTCATAAGAAAGTAGTAAATGATCCAGGGAGCAAAGTAAAGCGTGGACGTGAGTTATAATTTTCTTATTTTCATTGTGATACTAATTTGAGTAAAACATATGTCTATACTAGCTGTTAGACCTAAAACCTAAAACCTAATCAAACCAAAAGAACAATTTGATTTAAAGCTGTTTTCCATTACAGGGATGGCTTATTTGACTGAAATTACTAATATGTACACTGTACAGAATATCTGTTGTGACCTAACTTCTAACTCTAAATATTTATTTATTGTATTTAAAGATATTCAATTCCAAAAGTCTCTTAATCATTTTTATAATCACTTGACAACCACAGTAATTAATTGATTCCAGCTCCAATCACTGACCCAATAATGAGCAATTAATTGCTGGAACATCAACAATTTATCATTCATCTCCATTGGTGATGAAATATCAGAAAATAATTTACATATTGGTCTCAGAATGTTTCATTATGGTACAAAATTACCTCCTTTTATTTTAAATGTACAACAACTTTCTGAATGCATACACATATTAAATTTATTCAGGGACTATGAATCCTCATTAATCCAGACTGTTACTGTTTAAGTACTAAATCATCTATTGTCTGACAGATTGCTGGAGAGAGTTCAGCAGGAAGACCCTGCGTGGAAGGAGAACGGCTCGGCCTTCATCACATCTGTGACACGACTGTTGGAGAGACTGCTGGACTACCGCAGTGTCATACAGGGTGACGAGAACAGGGACAAGCGCATGAGCTGCACCGTCAACTTACTGGTAAAGTGTGATTAGTATGATTTGAACTTTGTGTGTGAGAGAAAATATATAGCCATGAATGAGAGAGGAAAAAGAAGAAAAGAAACAAATAGTATTGAAAATAAGATATTAAGAAAAGTTTTTGGACCAACTTAAGACAACGGTGAATGGAGGCATAACCAGAAATATCTTCGACAGTTGTATAACGAATTGTGGAGGGATAGGAAGCAGGATACTTAGATGGACTGGACACGTACTATGAAGAGAAAAAATTCAAACTTAAAAAACATTTTGAAGGGAACGGTTTAATGAAGAAGACCGAGGGGAAGACCAAGAACTAGATGGTGGGATTACGTCCAGCAAGACGCGAGACTTTTGGGAATTCAAGAAGGCTGATGTTAGAGAAGGATGGAGGCGCAATTTTGTACAAAATGGCCTTAACAGACAGTATGAATGAGAGAACAATATTGGGAAAAATCAGGATGGCAATATTAGGGTAGTTAGGCCAAATGAAAAAGATACATGAAGTAGTAGTTAACAACGGGCAAGAAATTTGTGGAAATTTGTTGGTTGAAGTAAATCTTAAGACGTAATAATATAAAAAATGCTGTATGGATCTAGCAGAGGATAGGTTTTGGAGGGGGGAATTTGTGAGACTGGTGCTAAATTTATGATGATTTATGAAGAGAATGACTTTTTTATTTATTTTGAGTCGACATGTGAGTGTATGTAGTGACTCCACTACAGAGTCCCTTATATTTTATTCTTTCTTTTCATTTTGGCTTAATGTTTGGGCATTTCTATTGGATGAGAAGTTTATTGTTTGTAAAGTAGAGTAGTAGTCTAGTCGTTGTGCAGTATTAACTAGGTCATTTTGAGTTTATTTTCAGTTAAGCTATTAATATATTTTTATTTGACTCCTATTTTTAATAAGCTGTCATGATAGGTGAAGATTGCAGCAACCCACTTATCACCACCTACAAGTTAGGATCATTTATTTAAATTGTCTGTACTGTAAAGTATATCATAAACATGATAGTATTAGTGATATTTCATTGACATCACTCACCTTTATTTTTCCTGGTGATATCCAGGACTCATCAGCTACAATTACACAAACACAATCATCCTGGAAAATTTAGTTTGTTCTTTTGCAGAATTAAATAAAGTCCTGCTTCCTCAGGGTCTGAAAACGTATAGTTGTCCCACTTAAAGGTTGAACGCCTATTCAAGACTGGGATATTCAGAATGATGGAATTTGTGTAAACAATTTTGAATATATGACAGTTAGGTATTTTATTTATTTATCAGGACTGTTAATTCACCCACTATACAAAATAACAACTACAAATAATAACTGATACAAAATAAAACTAAATTAAATAAAATTTTCTGTTTTCATTAAATACAGTTTTTGTACTTTAATAAAGACACTGTTAATAGAGTAAAACACTTAAAAATACTCTTATCACTTTTAACCTCTCCATATCAAGCCTCATTTCGGTTTACTTGCAAACTAAATTCGTTGAATAACTTGGTTTGATTTTGTTTTGCTTGGTAACATTTAAAGTTAAAGAACCTGTGATAGAAGTATTTCTACCAAGAGTAGAGTAATACGGTTATACCATACCATACATTCAACAATTGTTGCAGAACTTCTACAAGAACGAGATAAACAGGAAGGAGATGTACCTGAGGTATATTTACAAGTTGCACGCACTGCACGTCCCCGCAGACAACTACACAGAGGCCGGGTTCACATTGAAGCTGTACGCAGACTCTCTACAGTGGAGCAACAGAGCTGTGATGTCAGATCCTCTGGCGCAGGCCGAGCAGCCGGAGTGGCATCGCAAGGAGCAGCTGTACCACCAGATACTGCAGTACTTTGACAAGGGCAAGGTAAACAATTGACACAATGTCTTCTCAGTACAATACAATACAACATTTCTATTGTGAATTTGTTTGGAATCATATTAGTGCTATGAGTAATAAGTTCATGTGTTTTTATCAGTAGGTAATTTAGTGAAAATCCAATCAGGTAAATGGTAATTCGCTTAGTCTGCAGGTTTGCTGTGGCAAGGGTATTTTATTTTGACCAAGGGCCCAGTTAGTTCACCAGATTAGAAGGAATCATAGATAAAACATACTCCCTTAGTAGATTTCTCATCCTTATGGAACAGCTGAAGACAATTTTATTGTTAGTTCTGTACGGTTTATGTAGAGGTCGTGTTTTGTTTACAATTTGTTTCCCGTTATTACAGTCATTTAAAACCTCGTTTAAACAAATAATACGATCTAATCATAAACAATAAATTGTCCCCTAGCTATATAACCAAACAGTAAAGCATAAATCAAGAAATTAAACTTAAAATAATAGAAACAAAATTTTTTCAACATTAGGGCCCAGTGCCACCGTACATGAACTAGACATGAAAAACGTGCTTCAAAATTTACAATGGGATGAGAAGTCTACTTGTGTTGGTTAGCCTATGAAGGAATCTAGTATCTACTATATAAACTTGTTATCTTTGACTATTACGCTTGGTGTATCAGTTACTCAGGCTGGATTATAATATCTTATGGATTATAAGATCTCGAGTGATGTTAAGATGATGGATTTAGGTATATTTATTTGAATTTAGAAGCTGTATACTAAGTTACTGATGTGCTTGCTGCAGTGCTGGGAGCAAGGTATCCCGCTGTGCAAGGAGCTGGCTAACTTGTATGAGAAGAAGTTGTTCGACTACGGCAAGTTGAGTCACATTCTGCAGATGCAAGCCAAGTTTTGTGACAACATTCTCACACTGCTCAGACCCGAACCCGAGTACTTCAGAGTTGGCTTCTACGGCCTCAGCTTCCCTCTCTTTCTAAGGGTACATGTTTTACTATTGGAATGTATATTCATTGAATTGAATACTTTGAATCTAAACACTGTGTCTTCAAAGAAACAGGATACAATAAAACACCAATTAATAGAGATACAGAGGGCAAAGCCGTTTTGGATATCCTATTTTTCTGGTTAATCAGAATTAAGCATTTAAGCAATGTCTATTCAAAGAGACCTAAAATAGTAGTTATTAACATTATTTTTTAATGATTCATCTTGAAATAAAAAAAAAAACTCAATAAAAAAAACTCTAAAAACTCTTAAACTCTAATAACAATTAAAACTCTATACACAAAATAGTTTTCTTAAAATAATCAACAGTTGTTTACTGAACTTTATATCACAGTATAAGATCTGAATACTGAATACAGTAATAAGTTCAATATATTATATGTATTTTTATTTTTACAATTTGCTTAGTACTCTAGTTCTAAAAACTTATCACCGAGGAGTTTGCTCCCTTTGATGGTCATGAAAATACAAGCATGACAATGACATATTGAATTGTATAGAAATTCAGTTTTTGTATTCTATGTGGGAATTTCTATGGTTTTGCAGAACAAAGTGTTTATCTACCGAGGCCTGGAGTATGAGAGGATAGAGGCCTTCACCCAGAGACTACAAACAGAGTTTCCTTCAGCTCAGATAATGTCCAAGAACAGTCCTCCATCTCACGCAATACTCAACTCTGATGTTCAATGTATCCTTAAAACACAAACAGCACGGATAGTTTATGGGTTTTAATTTGTGCTTTCTATATCCTTGGTATTTTATTTTAATGGAAAGGTCACAACTCTAGTGTTTCTATCCAATGGCGACCTTCTGTTAAATAGCATTAATTGATAGAAAAATAATAATGGTATCTGGGTCTAGAATGCTAAACCAGCAGCCTTCTGATTTTCAAGCCAAGCACCAGAGGCGGCGTTTAGGGGGGGCCAGGGGGGGCAGTTGCCCCCCCACTTTCATAAGGAATATTATTTATAAAAATTATAAAATAGAATTATATCAACAATAAATCTAGATTTCGCCCCCCCCCCACCTCTCAAGCCCAATCGCCGCCACTGCCAAGCACTAGAATAACTCAGATACTAAACCAATTATAGAGTCCATTTTCTGTATTTTAAGAAACTCCTTTGTAAAATATCTGCCCCAACAAAGCGCACAAATTGACTGTTGTTTAATGAAGGTGAGTGAAATCACAGAAAACTTATTACTATAACCCAGAATGCCAACCGCATGGTAAAAAGCATTAAGTGTTTTGAGAGAGCTTTGCCTGTCAACCGTTTTGCTATGCTGAGTGCATGGCAACGCTGGTGGCGCTGCGTACGATTGACAGGCAAAGCTCTCTCAAAACACTTAATGCTTTTTACCATGCGGTTGGCATTCTGGGTTATAGTAATATGTTTTCTGTGGTGAAATGTTGTTTTCTAGCCCAGTGTGTCATTGCCACCTAAAATGTTCTTACACATATTGCTTGATTATAAAAAAAGCCTCTCATTTATATGCAAATAATGGAGATTAAGGAAAAGATAGTTGTTGATAGTCAACACTCAACAGTCAAAGGGTGTAAAAGATTTAAGATTTGTAGTCCATATATCAATACTATACCATCCTTGACTCTAAACAGACATACAAATCTGCAATGTGAAGCCTCTGCCAGATAGTGGGCCTCCCCAGGACGATCCTCCGCTTGCCTCGGTTCCGTTCAAGGTGGCCAGGTTCTACCAAGTGAACCAGGTGTCTCGGTTCCAGCTGGACCGGCCGATACACAAACCTCCCATAGACAAGGACAATGAATTCAAGGTAAACAAAAGTATTATCAACAATAAACAATGTGACTAAGAGTAATTATTTAGGGCCTTGAGTTTTCAGTGCTTGGATGTCTCAGTGGACATTGTTTAAGTAAGATAAAGAACACTTTTGGCTATGAAGAGGAGAATAGTCAACACCCTATTTCCAAATTAAAGTTGTAGACTGTAAATGAAAGTAGTTGATTGGGCCACTGACAGAGTTTGCTGACAGAATGAGTTTGATCAATTAATAATTTCTTTTAGTAGCGCTGCAAATGACGTATCTTGCACATGCCGAAGTACAAATACGCGGTTGTTCAAACCAACTTTTTGACCAAGCTACAAAAAAGAACAATTTATAGCAAATTACTGCGTCTTTTATGTCACGTCAGTTATCACAGTTTCAAAAACCAAGAGAGAAAAAGAGACTTCTGATATTAGAACACTGTGTGAGTGGCTCATCGTACTAGGTTCTACTCAAATGAAATAGTAACACATAATAAATAGAATGTCTACCCTAGTATCCAAAAGTCAATGCTAGAAATTGTTGTGCTCTTTCTACAGGAAATTTACCCTGATTGAGCAAAATTAGTAACAAATTGTTAAGTCATTCTGTGATCTTAAACTAGCAGTGTTGGACGGTTTGATTTCACTTTCAAGAATCATAGTAAAATTGAAAGTCATCACTGTGTTACTGTAGACTCTACTAGACTTATCAAACAATATGAATGAAAGATGATTGATGAATGTCTGAGGTGCTTTTTGGAGTTTTGTTACTGGCCAAGTTGCCAATTCCTACTAGTTGTTTATTTACCATGGGATTTTTTGCTTGTACCAAGGATAGCTGGGCCCGGTTTCAAACTATCAAAAGGCTATCGCTTATGGCTTTCAGGCAAGCTATAAGTATTTAATTATAATTTTGTTATAGGAGTGGAATGTTATTAAAGTGTCCTTGAAAATATAGCTTGTAGTAAATACTTACATACATTGAAGATGTCTATAGTTCATTATTATATACTTTGTGTTCTGCAGAGTTTGTGGCTGGAGCGGACGTTGTTGGGGATCAGTTCGCCACTGCCAGGTATACTGCGGTGGTTTGAGGTGGTGCAGTCGTCCACTGAGGAGGTGCCGCCAGTGCAGTTCGCTTGTGAGACTGTGCAGAACGCTAATAGCAAACTAAACCAACTGGTTACTACCTATGTGCAAGACCCCAAGCGAAACATCAACCCTCTTAGCATGAGGCTTCAGGTGAGCTGCTTTCATTTTTCACTTGTAACTGCTTACTTGATACTTGAGTAATCTATCCCACTGGTAACACAGAACTATGCAGTTGTATTTTTTTGTTAGTTGGTCTAATTAGGCCCGTTTAAGTATTTTTCAATGCTGCAGTGGGCGTAACTCTGTAGATAACCTAACAATAATTTATTTTTGTATAATTTGATTACTGTCACTAAATATTATTTGAACTAAGCTTGTCTGCATGTGCTGTTTACCTTTATGTATGTTTTCAACACTAATTGTTTACTAGGGATACAATGTGTTACAAAACGCTGCCACACTCTTAGTGTGCTTTATTTGTGGAAATATAGGTCCTTTATAACAATGGATAAAGGTATTGAGAGCCAATTAATCCAACCTCCAGCCATTAATCCAATAATCTTCCCTTAGACAAAAATATACTGATTGTAAGTAAGTATCTCAAGGATTGTTGATAATCAAATTGTGGCTAACAGTCTGACATCCTTGGGAACAAAACACAATTATTTGGGTTCAAACAAAAAAGCAAAAGTTTACTGACTGAATAACTACATGAGGCAATAAATAGTGTTATTGGTTTTAGATTGTTGTTGGAGGAGGCATATAGTTGCCAAAATAAACTTCATTAATATCATCATAGTTTTTGAGTGTATTGCTAGAGAACAAGATGACTCACTAGCTTTGATGTTGAAATGCTAGCAGGTTGCCACTTCAAAATCATATTCATATAATCACTTAATTGTTAAAGCGTTGGTGCTGATTCTACGAAGAGTTTTCACTGTTTGTGTGCAGGGAATGATAGACGCCAATGTGATGGGAGGGATCGCTAAGTATCAAGAGGCATTTTTCACTCCAGAGTTCATCAGGAGTTGTCCTACAGCAGCCTCTCATGTTCAGAGGCTTTACACACTCATAGTTGAACAGGTAAGTTAGGACACTGCTTGTTAATTAAATCCAACAAATATTATTTCCATCAGTCAAAAGCTACTAAATGATTCCCAGGAAACCTTAACTCTAGGATTTATGCCAAGGATCAATTATTTCAACAGTTCTCTAGAGAAAAGCTCATGGCTTAGAATTACATCAAGGAAAAATGAATGGATACACTAACTCACCTAAGAAAAGAGTTCCATGTTGTCAGTAGAAAACAGAATGTTTATTGACCCTTATACTACTTCTTTATAAAAAAAAAACTTAAAAAAACAACAAAACCACTAGGTTAGAAGAGGTGAAATATCAGATTAGTTGTTAAATAGTAATGTATCCATCTATTCCTTCTTCCTCAAAGAATTACTGTAGTCCTAATATTTGACATCTTGAAGCATTATTAGTTTTCCTAAGCTAGTTTTACGTAGTGTTTATAACTATCCGAGTCTATGGTTAACGAAGTAGTCATAGCGCTCCTCTATTATATCTAAAGGTTTGATAGTTTAATTCTATACGGGGTAAATTTAAAACCCACCATTTGTTATTTGGCAACTAATGATTATATTTAACTAAAGGTCGGTGTTAGATTATTACAACACCAAGGTTCAGACTGGTCAAAAAATACCATCAGCGTAGAAACCCCCCCCCCCCCCCAAAATTGATACTTTGCTTCCTCAAGGGGGTTCTTCAGAAGGAAGGTGTAGAAGGTTCCCCTTAAAGTAGTAAAATATCAAATTAGTTGAGCTCTGAAAACTTTGATGTACTATCTTCTCCGTCTTCCTTGAATCTCATCCTTTAAGTATTTTTAGTTTTCTCAATCTACTTATACTGTATGTACTGTATGACAGGTGGACATCCTAGCCAGTGGACTGGTGGTACACGGACAGCTGGCCCCTGCTGAGGTACAGCCTCTACATCGTAGATTGCAGGAGAGACTAGACCAGCTGAGAGTCAGCATCAAGCGACCCATGGACAGCATTGTCAAGTCAGTACAAGTGTTAATTCTAAATTTTAATAAGACACAACATATGTTTCATGTATGAATAGAATAGTCATTGAATAGTCACTGAATAGTCATTTATTCAGTCTTTAAACAATACATTATTGTAATTGACATCGTCATTATTATTGTAAAAAGATATAAGATGCAATACTTATATAATTAATAAAATTAGACATGAAAAATCCAAAATATAGGCTGCCCTTAGTTTAACATTTAACAGGTTTAAAATAATTTAAAAATAGGCAAACTTAACAAACTTAAATTATGAATGATAGTGGGTCTTTCTTAAAAAAGGCTAATGGTTATCACAGGTGTAACAATGAACATAGAGGAACAAAATTTTGAACATTATCACAGATGGAATATGGTAAAAAACATATCAAAATATGCTCTTGAGTAAGACTGGTCTAGGGATGCTTACCATCAGAAAACTTAGCTCATTTTTGTTGGCAATTGGACAGATTAAATCATTTAGTGATGAATTGTCAGTTTTTAAATTCCTTAAAGGCATGGATTGTTGAATGCATCCTATATGGGTAGCTAGAGACTTAAGGCTTAATTGACTAATTGGCCGGATGTTGATGAATTATGCCTAATATTTGGCCATAGCTGTGTCTGTATTTGAAAGACATATTTTTAAAATGTTTGGGTTTGAATTTTGCCAATTATCAATGGCTCACCACCATGAGATTTTAGGTATTACCTACCGAGATGATGACATTCTGTGTGTTGGTATTAAATCCCAAATTGAAGATGTTAATTTACAAATATCTTAAGTAAGCTGTATGGACTGAAAAGATGGAACTACAGTAAAACTCCAATTATTTGAATCAATAGTGACCGTACTACATTCGGATGACGATGATGATGTCTAGAAGACCACAATATGTGCAAGATTTTGCTGTCATTGTGAAAAACTATGACGATGTTTCTGTGACCACGGGAGACGATGATTATGTCTACACGACCGCGAGAGAGGTTTTGGATTTTGCCGCTATCTCAGCTTCTGCCTTCCTTAATAACGATTCTCATTAATTGTAGTTTTAAGTTTTTAATATACTTTCTGTAAGCGATTGGGATGATTGGTGATTCGGATGGTTGAAGTTCGGATAATTGGACTTCTACTGTACCTCCAATTGTGTACTGACAACTGTATCCTCCCGTTATTTTACCCCACAATGAAGAACTGACACATGTAATTTACACTAACACCCAACAATCAACCTAGTTAATAATGACTTACGAAGACACATATTAAATCTGTTCTCTTCCAGCACCCCTCTACCTCCTGTGCCATGTGCTGAGCAGTATTGCAACACTGTGGGGTACAACCACTTCAGTGCTCAGGAGGACGATATCTACAGCAAACCTCTGGTAAGCTGATGCTACAATGCAATAGAAGTGTATAGATTGATTTAAAACATCGTATTTAGTCTCTTTTCACCAAGAATGTATAGGCTTGTTTGTGCATTTTATACGTTTTGTATTTTTGTATCTATTGAAGTCTAGTCTCATTTTATTAACCGATGTTTTTTTATCCTGGAATAAATGTTGATTGGGATGTGAAAAATTACCAACACCTAATAGAATGTATTTAATTGTAGTTTGTAATAGTTTTACAAGTTTGTTTAAGAGATTTCTGGACATTATTGTATAAAAGCATGTGTGTTTCAGGAGTTGTCAGAAGCACTTGATGGCAGAGACTCTCCTCCTCCAGCCATCCCTGTCAGGCCAAGGTCTACTGGGACTAACTCCAACACTAGGTAATGGCGAACCCTAGGCAGAAACTTGGGATCAGGGATGTTAGCATGCACTCAGTAATATCACGATGTGGTAGTCATATGAGTGTAGTGACTACCGGTTTTCAGAAAAACTACATTAATATGATCTGAAAGGCATTACTTGCAATAATACAAAATGTGAAATCGATTTCATGATGGATCGGTCTCTCGATTGTCAGTGATAAAAAAAGGTGTAGGTTATCTGTGTTGCTAGCAGAACGATCTGTTGGAGTGTAATAATTCAACTACAGCTGTTTTGTGCTTTGGAAAATGGAATATATCTTCTGCTCTGAATGTCTAGCACTCGGTAGTTTTAAATAAAATAAAAATAAATGAATTTAAAATTATAAAAATATTTGTTAAATGGTCAATAACGTCATTTTTATTCAACTAGATATTCTGAACTGAAGATGTACTCTTTTCCCGAAAACAAAAATATGAAGTCAAGTCAAATTAAGCTACATTGGATAGTTTCGACAGCAAAACACAAGTAACCTTATGAAATTAAACTATTGCTAGGAATAAATATTGAAGAAGTGTTACTGACAAAAAAGATACACGCTTAACCACCTCATTATATTAAGGGTTGCCATCTTTAATTAGGGAAAAACGAGACCCCTCCTCCCCCCAGTATTAACACAGCATAAACATGGGCAAAATTTTCTGAAGTCGGGACTGTCCCAACAGAATCGGGTCGAGTGACAACCCAGCATTAACTCTCCTACTCTTAACTATTTGTTTTGTTAAGAACACTAGTAACAGGATTATATTCAAAACTGTTAATTGAGGAAGTATAAGTTGATGTTCAGAAATATGCTGATTTATGTCCTAGATAAATAGGCCTAACGCTTTTTTATTTAAAGAGATTGACGGCCTCTTTTAACCTTGCATTTTGTCTCCCATAAGAGTCTCAAAGGCCTGTGCATGGAACATATAAAGGGAAGCGAGGGGTGAGCCGCTACAGTACAAGAATGAATTGTATAGATAAATTTCAAATTACAGCACTAGGTTGAATCCAAGACATTGTTACTTGGTTTTGCTGTTCATCATAGTATCGATTAAGCCACCTGACTCACCAAAAAGCGCTTGTTAAGAACTTGATCAAAAGTTTAATAGGAGTGTTTCTTTTAACTCAATGAACGTGTTACACTTGCCCACTGATGTTGATTCACATGTGTTGCAGTGGTGGAGATGGTATGAAGAGACACCAGAGGTCGCTCAGTAGAGTACAGTCTCAGAGGCTGTCTGATGGTGGAGGTGAAACTGCAGGGGGTGGTGAGGAGGCTCCACCTCTACCCCCTCGGACCAGTAAGTGCTAAGTGACTAAAGCTTCATCAATGGGTTGCATATGTGTATATTTTACCATGCAGACCTCTCACCTATAGTCCCTTAAGTTTACTCATAGAAGTGTAGCGCTTGACAGAGCCTAATATTTCTAAAGAGATTAGGAGCTAGTTGTTTGTGGTCTGAGGAGATAAGAGTAGATTTAGCAAAATTTCTTTTAGGTCTTTGATTAAATTACGGTAACATAACTCTCTTTGGGGTAGCTAAATGCTGTAAAGAAAGAAAATGCTGTAAAAGAAATACCCCAAAGAATGATACAAATTCACAAAACAACTAGATTGATTCCTTATAAATCAAATTCGGACAAAAATCAATATTTATCCCCCTATTAATGACTACTCTTTTCGTTTCAACCTTATCTCCCTAAAAACAAAAGAACAGGACCTAAACCAAAAACAGTACCTACTCACCCAACCTACTTTTGGTTCTTCTATGCTACCTGAACTGACCCTTTTCCTAACCAATGGTGGGTTATTTATCCGCCAGATTTGCTAATAATAAGGCACTTCTTGTGTATGTAAACACCTCCAGAGCTTTTCTAAACTTGCAAGGTCTGACCACACATCATCAACCTAGCTATACTCTCTTTACACCTATTTTGATTTGGGAATGATACATGTTTAACCATCGCTTTCATGCAATTTAATTAAACATAAACAAAAAACGCGATTGGCTTGGCTTGTTTGCAACTAACTAGAATATGGTTAGAAACGTGTATAGGTGTTCTAACTTCATCTAGAAAATCTACAACTCTTTTGACTAAAATTCTTTTGAATTAGAGTACCGGTACTATTTTATTGCTATAATGTAGCTAACAATCTTGTATTTCAGCCCCAGACAAGAGGAACAGTGGAGAAGTACCTCCTGCGCCTCCTAAACGACTGCCTAGTCGTAAGGTCTGTATCACATGTTATACTATACAGGATATTTTACCTGAAAAACTATCCATCTCAACATTTTTACACACATCTTGAAGATTTTTATTAGGCTTCTAGTTAGAGCATTTTTGATGTCTATGCCAGTGGAATTTCGCATGAAAGAAACACAAATCTTTTTGGATAAGCTGTCTTCCTTGCACCGTCCGAGATGCTAATTAACCACTAAGCAACATACCCTTCCCAACAGCCAGCCACACAAGCACAGAGAATTAAAATTCATGCTAAAGGCTGCTCACTTTTTATCACCTATATTTAGACAGGAGTTCCTCATCTTATTGAGAGAAATATCATATCAGCACTATTAACCTGACAAACAGTCCATCACAATATCCAACCTTTTATTTGTGTAAACTGCACCAGCTATAGTTCGGTCGCTTAGAAAGCGACCTCCTCCAGCATTGGTTTAGCATTAGCGCGCAGGTCGTTTTCTAAGCGGCCGAACTATAGTGAAACCTGGCATTGTATCAACTTATGACTGTTGTATACTAATGGCATTAAAATTAAACTTTTTATTCAGTTTAGGAACAGATTAGAGTCCTAGTTAGATGGGTGTTGTGATAGATTTCATTGATCTTTTCTTGTAGATCAAAGATTTTATACTTTTCCCAGGATTCTGAAGGGGCTGCGGACTGTGCAAGCTTGTTACGAGACTCAGGCTACTCAGAGAATAGTAACAATCTGTCGGGGTACGAGGAGTGGGTGTTGCCCCCCGCAGTGTCCCCCCGCACACAGGGGCCCCCGCTGCCTCCACCCATCCCTCCTAAGGCACCAACACATGCTGATGAGTCTAGCCATGGTGGGTAACAAGTTGATTTTGTGATCCATAGATTTAAAAGGTAGAAGTTTGCGAGTCAATGTAAATCCTTGTTGGGGATAGAATAAGAAATTGTTTTAAATTTAGTAGTTATCAAATTAATGCATTTAACACTTGGGGCTTACATTTAATATATTAAGACTGTACTGGGATCATCTTTACCTTGGATAGCAAATCCCAGTCTACTTAACAGTGTGTCTACTGATCATTGTGATCATTGGAGCATTGGGGTTGTTACCGATTATAGGCCTACTAGAGGTAAAAATCATTGATTTTACTGGAGGGTGAAACAGTCAGTGATTGATTTTACTTTGGGGTCACAAAAGTCACTGATATAATTTAAAGAGCAAGTCAGACATTTCACCAGCTAGGCTATCCTGAAAAAATGTAAAGTATACTTTTGATTTTGGTTTGAGTTATTAGATACACTCAACAAATTGTTTAATTTGTTCAAATGTATTAACCCTTTCAGTGCTATGCGACGATATATCGTTTTGCGTCTTTTTCCCGAAAAGTGCTATGGAACAATATATCGTTACGGAAAGTAAATAAAAGAAACGTCTTATAACACTTAAAACATATATTTACGCTTATACTGTTACTCACAAGACGGTAAATATACAAAACAGATGGTAAGTGGTGATCGATTTCGATTGGACACTCCAATCATCATCAGACCCAATAGGCGAATGACATAACATTCGCCTATTGGGTCTGATGATGATTGGAGTGTCCAATCGAAATCGATCACCACTTACCATCTGTTTTGTATATTTACCGTCTTGTGAGTAACAGTATAAGCGTAAATATATGTTTTAAGTGTTATAAGACGTTTCTTTTATTTACTTTCCGTAAATTTAATAACACGTACAATGCTGATCAAGAAGTTATTTAATATATCGTTGTCCGCGTTTCATTCGAAAAGTGCTAAGCACTATTAACAACATATATTAGTAATATATCGTGCCGGCGCGGCTTTCGATCATGTGAGTGTAAATGAGCATATCGGTTAACTCGGTTTTGAAACAGTGATGGTTTCTTTCTATTTCTTATATGATCGAGGCCCGATATATATTTCCTTAGTACTTTTGAGATGAAAGATTCTGTTTTTACCAATTTTTTTTCTAACACAATAGACTTCGCCTCCGTGGCAAGCCTAGTACTTTTCGGACTAAATAAGTAAATAATTCTAACATTTTCAGGAAAATTATTTTAAAAATCTAGCATCGAAGGGGTTAAGTTGTGTATTTCTCAAAGGATATTTTATGAAGATTTTAATATTATTTTGATATATTGATAACTAATGTATCTGTTGTTGCAGTAGCCGCAGTCACCAGAGGAGCCGTAGAGAACTACTCGGTACCCAGACTACAAAGTAACATTCCAGACCCCGACCACGATACATAAGCATCAATGGTCAACATTTAGTGATATTTCTTCTAAGAGCTTTTTATACTTTAACCGCACTAGTAAGTGGGAATTTCTTATTTTCTTACATTTCTTACATCTTATGATGTTATTTTTGGCACAACTAGTTGCAAAGAATTTTTTATTATCGCGAGTTCAAAATGTTTTTCACTTCCATAATCATATTTTATTTTGGCTTGAAAGTTTTAGAATTATTATCAGTTTTAGTTGTTGTAATCTTTTAAGTAAACCTCAATAATCTTTTTAAACATATGCTTTTCCAAATTTTGTTAATGTTAAAACCACAAACCCTTGAAATTGTGCTTCTAGCAACTTGTGTATCCACTATTCTAAACTGCTTAACACAATCTTTAACATGTTTTAATGTTTTGATGGAGGTTTATGTAAACTTTTTTTAAACACAAAACAACATAAAAGTTGCATATTGAGTAATTTAATTCTACGTTTTATTTTGGGAATATGCCAGATAAAGTACCTTATGTCTTGTGCAGACCTTTTATAGGGGAGTGAGTCAGTATTATAGGTAAAGTCATTGGTTGGGTTTGAATCCTAGTTTCATTGTGTATTTTGAAACAGTATAATTAATTATTATTTGTACACTGCATTTTACCTCTGTGGCATTGCTTAGAGTGTTTTTTCTTGCTCCCAATAAGTAAAACTTAAGTAATATTAACAAATAACTATTATCAAAATATCTTGGACAATACAACAAATTTCCTTTTTTTTCTCATTTACCATGGCTTGAATGTAATAGTGGTTTAACTACTGTTATTGATTATACAACTACATCCAATTTGAAAAAAGTACAATCATTAGGTATTTTATTTAATCATAGTACTGTAAAAACTAGGTAGAATTTAATGATCTAGAAAACTACTATATTTCATCAGTAGGGCGTAAATTGACTCTTTTTCGGCCAGCTTAAGTTTCATGAGGTGAAACCAAGGTCGGAAAATGAGCAATGGTTGAATATTTACTTTTTGGCCATGTGATGAATTACTATATATTTTTCGTCATATCACAACAGTAACAATCTTAGCTAGAAAAATAATACTTTTCATGAAAAGATAACCTCTCAAAACGACTTCCAACTTGTTTTCAATTTTGTTAATGCAAATAAGCAGCTATTTAGTAAGTGATTCAATAATTTAGTCTATTACCATTGTGTTAGTAAAAATTACTATCGATATGTGAAGCTATGGACAAGAATGCAACAATAAGCTACAACCGATGTATCAGTTGATACATAATTTTGCGTAGTTTACAACTATTTTTACAACAGCAGATTTTTCTCCCAGGGATATATGGTAGGGAAATATAAAAACATCTGTTTTTGCTGCAGTATGACGAAAAAGTATTTTTTACTCAAGATTACTGATGTATCTTCCTATAATTAGTTATGACGATGATAGCGTTTCTGTGTCAAATAGGTTTTTTTACGGGTAGTCTTCGTCTACCAACAACTGGATTTTGTAAATGAATAGGAAAAATATTGAGATTATGACTTTAGCATGCTCAATAGAAAAATTTAAATTCAAGCTTAATGAGTGTTACTTCTAAAAGGTTTTATTAATAATTTTAAAAGCCATAGAAATTGATCTTTAATCGTACTGGTTTGATTTTGTACTTGGTTTGATTGCTTTGAAGTTGTATTGAAATTAGAAAATGTTTGGTATAATGTCACTAGGCAAACGGCTTTATTGGTTTATATATATTTTAAATCTGTTGAGTCTTGGATAATATCACCACCTTAAAATATACAGTAGACTCCCTCTCATCCGGACTCCTCAGGACCGAGGCCAGTCCGGATAACGGTTTTTCCTGTTAAACCGACATCGCCAAAAACTCGTTAAAACGGACCGTTTACTGTGATATTCGACTTAAATTTAGGAGAGTATTGTATTTAGACATGTGATCACTGGTCTCAAATCTTTCCCACGAGAACAGTCGTTTCAGTACCTCCCACTTTCGCCGATCTATTCTGGTTAAACCAATGTGCTGATAAAAAATTTCCGGTTAAAGATATGTCATTTCCGCCGAGTGTAGTCCGGTTAAAAGGTGTCCGGATAAGAGGGAGTCTACTGTATATATAATCCAAAATTAAAAAAACCTGTATTTAGATATTTTTAACTTATTACATTTGTTAATTGTACATGATAACTAATAGGCCTATGTATCCTACAATGTAATTTTTTTGTATAAAATTAAGGATTTAAATATTTTAAAGATTTTTTCAGCCACTTACAGTGCAAAAAAGTACAAATAATACATCAGTGATGCTTTTGTTTGTATAGGTTTCAAACAGTAAACCTGTAAACCCTTAAAAAGTAGCTATGAAATAATGTGTTTTATATTCTTGTATTTTCGAAGTTGAGAATCCAGAATTTGTTTAAGTTTTTCTCTCTAGTTGGTCACCTTATTGTAATTGGTGACCAATTCAGAAAAAAAATAATTCTGTTCAAAGCCAAATCTATCTCTCTAATCTTCTCCAGCTGAGTTGAGGAATACGTAAATACAATTCATACAAGATTGATAGGTGACATTTTTCAAACAGATATAAAGAAGACTAGCTCAAAGAGTAATTACATTTTTATTCACCAATCATGTAGTTTCTAATCTGTGCGTGATTCGAAAGTTTATTTACGGTATTTGGTTTCTGGATTCTCACTTCAGAGGGATAGTTTTGTCTAATGGAGCTTAACTCTTAGTAACTACAACTGCCACTAACCAGGTTTTGTGCTCTGTACTCTTTTGTAACTCATCTCTATACTATATGATGGAACGAGTAGTAAATGTTGAAAGTATACAACGAATACATTATCATCTGGCCTCATATCGGCTTCTGTAAAATGCACTAGTCAAGTTTAGCTATAGTCTAGTATTAGTTGAATTGTATGATATATTGTTGCCAACTTATTATATTTTATCTAGCTTATTACTTTATAGACTGAGCTTTGTTTAGCCATTTGCACGGATACCGGTATTTGTTATTGCATGACTTATTTTATTTTTGTTGATTCCTTTTATGTGTTAAAAGTATTTTTTTAACGATTTTTGTAGTTTTGTATATTTTTATACATGCTGAATAAAAGTTGTAAATCTCCGTGTGTACATGTATCATAATTTGTAGATGATAAAATTATATTTTTATGGAGTCGACATTTATAATATCTTATTGTTGTGATCCTGATTGAATTCAGTATTTTTTCTGGACGTTTCTCGAATGTGTATCTAGATTTACCTGAAAAGTATACCTGAAAATATATTTAGTATTGGAAAATGTGGTTATGTTAAGTGTTTATCAGTTTAAGCTTTGAACTGAAACATTCAGTTTTGTAACTTGTCATTCCTGTGTAATTGTGTGTGTTTATTTTATCATCCGTAAAACCAGTATTATAAAATGGTTACGCCAACATTACTGTAATTAAATGCTCAAATAAAGCCATTGATAAAAAAAATTACCTTTGAGTGAATAACCTGAATTTCTTTGAATATAACCAAAGGTGCGGTTTAGTTATTCTTTGCTATAACTTTTTTTGCTTAAGGATTACTTACTGAAATAATCAAATCTCTCTTCCCCACCCTATATAAAACGTTACATAATTCGCCATTTTTTTTGTAGCTGTTTGGCGTTTAGATTGTTAAAGGTTTCTTTTTTTTATTTGGGTAAGTGGAAAATACTTATGAGGCTATAAAGTAAAGTAATATATATTAGTGATGCTCATGCAAATATGAAAATGATGTAACTATGATCACATTTTTAAATACATTTTGTAGATACACATATTTACTTTAAAAAACTTGTAAAATTGAAACGTAATTCCAGATAAAGTAGTGAAGGTACGCAAAAAATCAATTAGTCAATGGATATTGATGTCACATGAAATAGATTTTTGTTTTACCCAAATTCTTTTTTTTTAGTAGGTACCCTTTACCTGCAGCTTGACAAATATCACAATAATTAACAAAGAAAATAATACAATTTTTCCCTTCGTTTCGTCAGTTTTAAACCCTATTGATGCTATTTGAGAGACAAATTTTATCAGTCTTAATAAGAATAAAACATCAACAAATAACATACAAAACCATTCACTTTACCTATAACATATTTTTGTTCTTCCTAATTTCTTCGATTTTAGCACCCTTTACCTGCATCTAGATAAAAATCACTGTAAACAAAGAAAATAATACCAAACTTTCCCTACCTTTGTCAATTACAATTACATACTTTTGTTTTACCCGAATTCTTCAATTTACTACCCTTTACCTGCAGCTAGATAAATATCACGGTAAAAAAAAAATAATACAAAACTTTCCCTACCTTTCATCAACTTAACAAAACCATTTTGTTGCTAATAACCAATCAACAAGAAAAATTTCAAGACAAATTTCATCATTGTAAAAATAAGACATCAACAAACAACATACAAAACAATTCACTATCCATTATACATACTTTTTTTACCCAAATTCTTCTATTTTAGTAGTGGTTACCTGCAGCTAGATCACAGATTTATCACAGTAAACAAAAAATACCCCCGCCGCAGCAAACCTGTAGACTAAGCGAATTGCCATTTACCGGGCTGGATATTTCTACTAAAATATTCCCTTAAAATAATTGTCAGATCTATTTCCTAATTAAATACCTAACAATTATTTTAATGAATACTTAGGTTTGCTGCTATAAGGAAGGTATTGAGGTGTTTTTTTTATCAAAATGTTGATAGCTTCGAATAGAATAAACAAAATTGCCAAATTTGATAAAAATATATCCATAAACAAGCAAACTACAAAAGTTTTTTTATTCACCATAAGAATAACATGGGAATTTTTAATTAAAAAATGTTTTGAATTATTTCGGTAACTGCATACAACAACGCTTTGATATACATAATTATTTCTTTTTTTAAGCTCTACAAAATAGTTTGGAAAGAAATTGTGAAATTTTATGTTTTTAGTGTAAAAAATGGGAAAACCCCATTTTTACCCCATAAAACCCCCATAAACCTCTGTTCCCATTGTCCGATCATGCTGGTTTGCAAACTCGTTTGAATAAACATAGGTTTACTTGTTTGTACCAAATTTCATCAAAATCGGATCATTTTTACTCAAGTTATCGCACTAATGGACACTATGAATTTGAACGGAGGGTGTTTTTGGCCTCTGAAAACCTCAAAACGATCAACTAAATCGGTACTGGGTCTAGGTCTTGCCTTGAGACCTACGGTAATAGCTTATTCCCTCTATGGGAAATTCGCTAAAAGTACAAAACCAACCCTATCTTTCTTCAGTTACAAAATCCTATTGTTGTTAATTAAGACACAACAATATATTTTCAGTGTAAAAACAACATTCATAATCATCCACTTTGACTTTACCCATTCCATAATTCATTGTATTTACATAAACACATTATTAATACCAGCACCATTGACTAAAGATACATAGTTTCAAAAATACTATTGATTTTGCTGATTTTAGAAACGAAAGTAAACTGCATGAAATTGTATTTTATGATACTGTTTCGTTAGTTCAAGCAGAGGTTAAGCAAACACAACGACTAAATTTATCGGCATCTCATGTAAGTTTATGTGAAGTGCAAGTGAGTAAATATAGTTGGGAAATCTTTGTAATATAGTTGGGAAATCTTTGTAATATAGTTGGGAAATCCGTGTAATATAGTAGTTGTAGTTGGGAAATTCAAAGTATGTCCCTTCAATATATCTTTCTTGTGACACCCCTGATTGTCCTTCCACCTCCACCTGCAGCAAGAACTACTAAACTCTTGTATAAGTATTTAAGAATAGTCAAATGACTTGACTACTTTACAGCTTTGGGGTGATTGTTTTCCTTTGTTCACGTCTGTTTTGCACATTTGCCGGTTGGCAGCAGAGCGGAAATAGTCAGCGTCCGCAGATGAAAGTTTGCCCGCTTTAATTTCCGGGGTGCGCGCGCAGTCACCCCTCGTCGCGGATTTTTTCAAACATAAACGACGCATTTGTTAAAACGTAAGAATTTAAAAATAAATTCAAGCTTGGTGTACATTTTCTAATGTTCTTACGATTCTTGAAAGATACACGCCCTTTTATGTTTTATACTTTATGATTGGTGTGTTACGTTTGTCGTAAAGGAACTGGCCAAACCCACCCGTTTTCACTTCTATCGTCGAGATTTTGTTACAGAGCATCATTAATTAGCAGCCCAATAACAAGTAGTGTCTTGGTTAAGAATCGATACAAATCTGTATCAATCCAGCTATAACCTCTCGGCTTCGTTGATGATAAATGGATTTGGGTATTGGATTCCCTCCGAAGAACATAACCTAACTCATTTAGGTGAAGAGAAAGTAGTTAATTTTACATAATTGTTGTAATAACCAACTGGACATTGTTAAAGTACAAAGTAGTACAAAGTACAAGTACAAAGTAGTGTCAATTTCATATACAGGGTGTTGAAAATGTCTGGAACCAACATTATATCTCGTGAGTGGTTAAAGAAAAACAACTGATATTTTGTGTACGGATATACTATGGTTTTACCTATCTTTTAGTGCCTTATGAAAATTTTTACCACTTATAGGGAACGTCCTGTGGAGGATGCAGTAAAAAGTTTTAATGGAAGCCTATGGTAAATGATACATCATTTTAAAGGCCATTTTTTTCTGAGTAAGGAGCCACAAGTTTCATCTCAAAAGGACCACCCTAGCAAAAATGGCGACTGTTTGAAATTTAAAAAACCACTTATAGGGAACGGAATTTTTAAATTTCAAACAGTCACCATTTTCGCTAGGGTGGTCCTTTTGAGATGAAACTTGTGGCTCCTTACTCAGAAAAAAATGGCCTTTAAAATGATGTATTATTTACCATAGGCTTCAATAAAAACTTTTTACTGCATCCTCCACAGAACGTTCCCTATAAGTGGTTATTTAAATTTCAAACAGTCGTCATTTTTGCTAGGGTGGTCCTTTTGAGATGAAACTTGTGGCTCCTTACTCAGAAAAAAATGGCCTTTAAAATGATGTATCATTTACCATAGGCTTCCATTTAAACTTATTACTGCATCCTCCACAGGACGTTCCCTATAAGTGGTAAAAATTTTCATAAGGCACCAAAAGATAGGTAAAACCATAGTATATCCGTACACAAAATATCATTTGTTTTTCTTTAACCACTCACCAGATATAATGTTGGTTCCAGACATTTTCAACACCCTGTATATGTGGGCTGTTTACCTACGACCTACGACAGTGTTTTAAACTAAACTAGAAGTTTCAGTTCAGTTCCTAGAATAATTGAAAAGACTCACGTATCAGCATTGTTTTACTTAAAAACACGGGTAACCGACCAATGAGGTTCAAGGATTGAGAGAAAAGAAGTAAAAATGAAATACTTCGAACTAACTAATCAGCTGTTCAGGTCAATTTAATTGTTGAGTGGTGCAATTAGTGTTCGGTAGAACGAGTCGTTGCATGACTGTCAGTGGCAATGAGAGGTTATAACCTCTCTAGAAGAGAGTAGTGATTGTAGTAATTAAAAAACTTTCGTAGGTAAAGTAGTGTAAATAGTCTTAACGACACTCGTAGAAGTTTTTAAGGCACTCGCCAAGGTTCGTACCTTAAATTTTTACTCTTGTCGTTAAAACTATATTTACGCGATCGTTGTGTAAACTCATGCGTAAACTATTATTGTGTTGCATAACCTCAATGTGTGACGAGCTTATTCGCTATAAGTATGTCGAAAATTGATTTCTTGGATGGAAAACTCCATGTAATATTAATATCTATTACTGCGGGTTTAATCTATGGTAACCAACTGTCCTTGATCATTGGGATTTTAACGAATAGTCCTGACTGCAAAGACCAGTCAGTTAACAAAGCTAGCTTCACCATTGAATTTTTATATACGGTAACACTATAGTGTTTTATACCGGGATACCGACATTCACTCCATTCTATAGAGCCATTCAGCATTTTATAAAGATATACGAACCAATCAAATCACATATTGAGTTATAAAACTACAAAAATTACTTGTGAAATGAAACTGTCAACAAGTACCTACCCACAGAGCTGTACCTACCTATGGTCAATTTATTCCGCCCGAGTTAAAGAATCACAAACCAGTTTCAACCGAAACGTACAATTTTCCCAAATACAGCAACGTGTCGTAAATCAGGGTACAAATTAAGGATATTTTAAGAGTGTTCTAGGGCGATTTTAAGCCGTTTTATCTGGCCAATAAATAACTGTGCGCTGCGATAAGCAGAGGTTGGCGTGAGAGCCTGGGTAGTTATGTGACGTCATCAGAGCTGCCCTAACCAACGGTCACAGTATGAGTGAATAACATCATAGACTTTTGGATACTAAATCAAATATTTCATACAAATGGATCAGACAAAGCCATTTTTGTACATATTGAAGTTAATAGAAGTTTCTATCCTGACTGTTAATGAAACTAGTAATTCCATCACGTCGTTGAAATTTTCACCGGGTTTAAAATACAAATGGCCGAAGGTATTGTATGTAGTTGAATTGACGGACAGTGCGCTTATGTGAATTACTGATTTATTGATTTATGTCAAATGCACCGTACAAACTTACCAACTTTAAAACTAAGTCAAACGGTCAAACTGATAGGCCATATTGTAAGCAATAGCATCGTTTATGTCATATCAACTGTGTTTGAGTTTTAACACTAACTAAAAAAAGATATAATTTCAGACTGTATATAGTGCCTCTGATAATGTCCTTTCTGTTTATTACTCAGCTAGTTAATTTATGGATTGTTTACTTCGTTTTCTTAATTCTATCTCAAAAGTCTACATCTTTAACATGGGAATAGAAGATCTAGTAATATCCATATTGAGAGGTAAAACCTGACCAATGATGCAAAGCAATAATTCCGATTGTTAAACATTTTGTTGGATCCAAATTACCGTTCCTACGTTAGACTTACAAGTTAACAAACCCAAAACAAGCCACAAAAAACTTATAAAAAACCACGACACACTGACGGCTCCCACAAGTCAAGCTAATTTCAGAGATCAGCTTAATCAAAATTAGTTGTTGAGATGACAAAAAACATGACGTGTGCAATACGCCGAGGGGGGGGGGGGAATTTGGGGCACTCAAAAAACTAAAACAGCAAAGTGTCAATCAATCACTGTTGACTTTGAGATTAGCGGGGGCTGCTGCTGCTTATCGCTGGGTCCAGCGCCGCTGCCGCGTGCGAGCCGCGTGCCGCTGAGCGGGTATCGACTACAGGGTGTTTCATGAAATGTAGTTTAATGTTTTATGTATTCATGGGGGAGGGGTCGTTTAGAGGATCTTTAAGGGTGTCGTTGCGGGGCGAACGCGGCGTGAGCGCTTCCGGGCGTAAACGGATGGAAAATCAACAACCTGGGATGTAGTTGGGTCGGAGGAAATTTTATGAGTTTTATGACGTAGTGTAGTTTGAACACATTATTAGTCACTAAAAAGACTACAAGATCGCGCCACTCATCCTACACTCATCCTTCACTCATAGTTGGGTTAAAATACGCACATAGTGGCGTCCCCATCTTAAATAATTGAATTGAATTGAATTGTTGTACAGTAGTTATTTAACAAATTACACATGGTTTTAAATACCAAGTGGGAACATTAAAGATCTGTATTGAACGTAAAGACACGTTTCAATCGCCTCAGAATTAATTAACCGACTTACGTAGTGTAACCTTACGAACCTTGTGTAGTGTACCTAATTCGTGCAACCTTATTATTGAATTCAAATGTAAATATAACAAGTTGGTCGTTAACGTATGTCCAAGTAGCAGAACTGTTATGTCATTGTATTGACTGATTGAATGTAAATTCGATTTATTTAGATTATTTTCTACTCACGCTTCTGTACATAACCATTACAATTTGCAGCATTCTCTTCCCTAACCCCAACTGTGTAATGAGTCTACAATTAGCAGTTTTTGAGGGGGTGAAAGCGACCTAAATTAGTAAAATAAGTTAGTGTGACCTTTTAAATACAGTACTTCAATATTTCAAAGACAAGTCTTATTCTTATAAGAAAACTAAACTTGCCTACCCACTGTCTGTTTATACAGTTCAAACGTTGTTGGAGGTACTGATTTTTATGAACTATTAGTGAAGTTTTCCAACAGATTTTAAGATATTCGTAAGACTTGACTTTTCTATACATCGTGTATTGTCTTTGTAAGAAGTTATTTGATTTATTTTGATCTATCTTCCTTTTTTGATTACTGCACTACCTGTTTTTCCAGCTAGTGAGTAAGTGTCACTTTTTCTAAACGAGACAGTTAATATAAAGCATGAGTGATGGGTAATTGTATGTATATACAGATTAACTTTTACTAATAAGTGTCATGAATAAAATTAAAACCTAAATAAAATGGTCTCATATTAAAATCGATACCTAAATGAAGCTGTTTCACAAAGTATCAAATCTGCTTGCATGTGTGTATATATTTTTCCCTCTTTATTCATGAATGGATATTCATTTATTCATCCAATGAATTCGTAATTTCTGTTAAACGTATTAAGGTATTAAAATTTCCGTTAGCTCTTCTTATAGTTTGGCCTATAGGCATATAATTATAGTCATAGCATCATATTTTTAGAACACAGTCATAGAACACAGGATTTTTATAAATTTAAATTCTAAAAGATATATTGCTCGTCGCGTTGTTGTTAATCTGTAAGTGTTATTGTAAAATATAAGATGTGCTAATGCAACTTACAGCTAAACAAATAAAATGCAAAACCCCTAACCTTGATGAAACCATTACACATTGATCCTACATTGTAAACAAATGTGAATTTTAGAATTTAGGGATAGATGTTGGTGGCTAAGTAATAAACCAACAACTCAGTGGTTTTGAACCCACAACACTTTCCAAATCCTATCTTGTATCACACTCCACATCATAGAATAGAGTAACCCTAACCCTATGATCATACATAACAGACTCTAATCTTGAACAAACGTTTTCATCGCCACTTGTAATCTATATATATAAAAGGCATAGCCCTCACTGACTGACTCACTCATCACTAATTCTCCCACATCCCATTTACCTAGGAGGCTGAAATTTGGTACACTGATTCTTTAGGCATTAAATAGGAAAACTAAGTTGTTTTTATTCAGATCGGACTCTCGGGCTCCGCCCCAGTGGCTCTGGAGTTTCCCATGTTAACCTTATGAGAAATGGAATTAATGAATCTTAACAGCTGTTTCATTAAACAAGTTGGTTCTGTTCTATGATGTTCAATAGCATTAAAGTTACAAGGATTACCAACAGGATGCAGCACTATTATTTCTTTTACATTTATGACAACAGCTAATTTGCAACCAAAAGGTGAGTGAGCATAGCGAACGAACTTCAACCTGGAGGCGAGTTAGCGTAGCGAACGAGCTAACCTGAAGGCAAGTGAGCGTAGCGAACGAGCCAACCTGAAGGCAAGTGAGCGCAGCGAACGAGCTCCAACCTACTTAAAGGTGAGTGAGCGTAGCGAACGAGCTCCAACCTAAAGGTGAGTGAGCGTAGCGAACGAACTTCAACCAGGACGTGATTGAGCCATGCGAACGAGATCATCTTTGAAAATTAAGAAGTTAAACGGGGCAAAGCCCGCGGGTTACAGCTAGTAATTAATAAACAACAATTTAGGTTGTTGTTGAAGGTCGAAGGTTTCTCAGCTGTTCAACTGTCGTCTGCTAATGACTGATGTAGATGTAGTGATGTAGATGTTCAAGATGGCGGGTGCCGATGGTCGCCTAGCAACCATGTTATTTCCGCATCGCGCGATACCTTATCTCCTCCTTGCAGATCGTTCCCCATCAATCCTCGACCCCCCTGCCCCCCCCCCTGTCCCCCACAAATGTGTCTTCACCCCCGCAATTTGCCTCCCCTTGCTTTCTGCTCTTGATGGCAAAAATGCTTTCTTTCGCTTGACCTGATGCAATTTTCTTATCCTCTTACCTTTTCATATCCATCTGCGAAGTTTTTCAATTTCTGTCGTCTTTTTATGAGTGATTTGAATGAAATGTAAATAACTTCAGTGTTTGGTTGTTCTATTATATTTATCTGAGATGGTTTCATTTTATGTATGTGACCTAAATTTGGTTTTGTTTATCTAAGATTGCTTTTGTTGTATGTTTCTCGTGCCGTCGTACATCACGCCAAATCCATACAAATAAATACCAAATCGCTAAATGTTATATCTACGTTACTAAATGCATAAATTTATTTAGATTTGAGAAGATCGTGGTTTCAAAACGACGCAAAACAAACGTTAATTGTTATCTGCCATCCACATCGATTGATCGATATATATATGTATATATCAATGTAGCATTGATGGTCGTCAATTCGGTCAAACCCTTGAAAAATACTACTTAAACTAAGCTTAATTCTGTACTGTACTAAATACTTCACTTATACCATAAACCACACTAAACTCATTGCCCTATGTCGTTCATATTCCGTTACCTGAGGGCTTATGTATGGAGTAAGTGAATAACCAATTCCTTGGAATTAATTTCTTTAAAAAACCTATTGCCACAGAGTAAACAATCTCCCTTTAGTCTGTGCTATTACATGTACGGTACATTTGTGCTAGTGTTAAATGATAAATTTATGAATTGATCCACTTTGTAACCTATAAAAAGTGTCTGTGTATCGAGTATTACTCGGTGGTGCTTAATGGGTTTAAAATGTAAAACATTCATAATATGTATTTCAATTACGAACAATAATATCATAAAATACTGTCTAAATATTACAGAAACAAATTATACGAAAACATTTGGTAATTCTCAAGTGTTGGTGCTATTTATATAACATTTTGTTTGTATATAATATTAAACACAGCTTTCTAAATAGTTTTTATTAAAATTATTTTATGAAAAAAAATTGATCGGTAATGAAGTAAGGACTGTGTGAGCTGACCATCCATCGTTTGATGGTTTTGACTAGACATAACTAGCACACAAATTGGAATTCGTTTGTGGGGTTTTTGCTATGATAGGAAAATTCAATTTAATCTTTAAGCATGATTAAAATCTGTTATCTAGAATACTTTTGAGTTTCTATCAGTCACTAAAATGAAAACTTGGTAAAATCAGTGTATTTTCAGTGACTTCCACCCTGGTGAAATCAGTAGTTTTAGACTTTTAGTGACCTCCAAAATCTCATTAATCAGTGACTTTTCCTTCACTTCCCTGACATTTCACTATGATTAGTGACCTTTTACGTACTTCCCTACATAGTTCAATCATTGGATTTTCAGTGACCAACATTATCCCTTAGCTAACGTGCTATGTTTTTGAACCATTACATTGAGAAACACCATGTTCTCCTTAGAGCCAATGTTTACCTTTAATGAATTATACAGTTACTCTGTTTTGCCCGTTATCGATCTCTTGCCGGACAGGTCACAGTGCATCCCCTCGTAGGTGGAGTCAGTTAGTTATGATCGCGGCCGTTTAGGGAGGGTTACGCGTGAGAGGGAGTTACGCAATAGCGGATTAACGCGCGCCACGCGGCGCTATTGTGGCGTGGCGCGAACTTTCCACCCCCCTCCCCCCACCTACCCTCTATGTGACTGTACAGCAAGGGTTGAGAACTTAGATTAGCTTCTTGTGTATCAAATTCCATCGGGGAGTGTCGTACATGTTGGTATTGAGTCATGGATTTGTCGTGCTTTATGAATCAGCCGAAATATTTTACCTACTTTTAACTGTTCAAAATCAACTAAAATACTTATTCATGCTTTCAACCTTGTATCATATTTAAAGTGTTATGGTTCAAAATTTTTATTTTATTTTAAACATAAAACACGTCAGAATCAGCGCTCTGAAACATAATCGAACATACAAAACACTTTAGATTTTACAATAGGGTGATAAATCTTCTAGGATTATCGGAAGTCCATGTAACGTTTCAAAATGAAGGATGGAACAATGAGGGATTCAAGTTTGTTTTTAACCAAAGTTGTTCCTTCAGATCTACACCAGTCTACGCTCTGACATGTGTTTGCACAAATGTGTACTTAGACTGGCTCAAGTTACGTCAGTGAACGTATGTAATTTTTGGAGCTGTGGTGGATATTGACGTATTCGACATTCTCACATAATTAATTGCACTTCATAGAAGTTTTCCGTGTGGGTGGTGAAGTTAAAAGAAGAAAAGATTTCCTGATGACGAGATATGAAACAAGTACAAAGGAAGAATGATGAGACGGCTACGAGAGTCACGGTAAAAATGAAAGTCTTTTTCATGTTGACACGGTGCTTTTTTACCATAAAAATAGCGAACTTTGAGCAGAGTAAAATTTTGACTGCACACATATCTTGGCTACATCAGGTGTGTGCTGAGCGTGTGTACCGGGCTCTGGCTATGGCTATTTCACTCACATTATATCCTAAATACAATAGACATACAAGACTCAGTAACTACCTAAGAAAACAATAATTAATTTCATCCAAACTATATTTAACTTTAACTAACAACCCTACACCTAACATTTTTTTTACACAAGTAATCGTTATTAGACATTTTTGTGAAGTTGTAAATATATGCCAAAATAATACATAGCTACAACCAACCATTGCATTAAAGTTACGTTGCATTGCAGCTTACCACAATTAATAACTACAATATATTCAAAAGTCAGACAATATTTTCGCCACTTCTCATAGAATACAAATTTATACATGTTTATTTTGTGGCTCGACGGTGTCCACAAGGCCAAGATCCGACTCTCTTCTATAGGTTATCTAATCTATATGTATATATATATATATATATATATATACCTCATATACCAATAAATGTATTTCTCAAGAAATTGAATGGGACATAACCACGTTACACCAATTCCAAGTTAAACGTGTTATACGTTAAAATGCGACGTAATTAAGTATGATGTTTTAATATATACTCAGTACAACATCTTGTTTTTTGTAAATGTCAAAAAATGCATTAACATGTATTATTGCAACATTAAAGCGGTGAAACATTGTATTTGAAATTAAATGTTAAAAATACTTGTTTCAGGCAATGTACATTCTGAATAATAACAATAATATATTACATCAACTATACTAAAAACAAAGCTACATCAACCTAACCGGGTTCTTTTGGATAACGTAGGAAAATGCACCCATCATTATGTTTTGCATTCCTTTATACAATTTATGGAGTAACAGATAGATACGATTGCCAATTGTAACATCAAACAAACACACAGACTCCTATCAGTCATGTACAAGCGCAGAGATGATGTTGAGGGAAGCTTTGAAGGCCCGACGCAGATGTTGTGATATGATCTGTGATTAAATTAGAACCTTTTGTAGGGTTAGATAATGTCAACAGATCATCGACGTAGAAGCAGGCTATATCTGGCTCAAGACCACAGACATAGATGTGAAACTCCTGTCATTTGGCGGTGAACGGGTTGGTCACAATGTGTAATTATTAAAACTACAGTAGTAGTGTAGTGAGCGATTTGGATGTCATTTTTACTGTCTCCCCCTATATATACCCCCCTATATATTTCTTTTTCCCATGGAGAAAGTATGGTTTTCGTTAACATTTTCGAGTTTGTGTTTAGTGAAAATGTCCGTTTTGAATCCCCCAGAACCAAAAATTGTGGAGTGTTCAGAGCTACAGAATACACCTGTGATCCGAATTTGTTGAAATTTGGTATGTGGGTACTAATCCATGGGATCTCCAGGCTGATTATCACAAAACCGTTCGACGATTTTGATTAAAATTTGACATGCTGTGGTAAATTTAACCCTTGACAAAATGGTACAACCATAAAAATTACAGTTCAAAACTTATTGCAATTGTATTGATTATATCCATAAAATGACACAATCACTCCTACCACTTACCGATATAAGTGGTTTTGACCAGAAAGATATGTGCCAGATTGATGTTACCGTTAATTTCTAGTGTTTACCATTAGCTTGAAGCTGTTTCATACAATTTTTAAAAATATTAAGTAGCGACTCACTAATCAATCCTTATCTATTTCACACAGAAAATATGTATAATAGCGTCACAAGGCTAAACAATAGTTAGTTTTACTATTGTCTTCTGTTGCATCAAGATGTGTAAAATAAGTACAGATTAGAGGATTTTTAATAACATGTCAAATATGGACTGAGTATTTACCTATGGTTTTGTGTTACTACTTTATTTCGTGTTCTATAAAATTGTGAATTGAGGTGTTTCCTGTTATGAATTTTGTGAAGCATGGATCATAAATGACTTGCTTGTAGATCACAAGTAACTTATTTGTCGTTTGTGTCCTAATAACGACATCGTGAACAATATAAAATGAAAATATGTCCTTCGAAATTGCCTTCATTTCACAGGACTTTGTTATGGACCAATTTTACGAAATTTTAAATTGAACATCAACCAAGTTTTTTCATTGAAGTTCATAATTCAATGTTGTTCTTACTGCAAAGGGAAATTTTTTACCAGGACGAAATAAAGATGAAAAACTATAGATCAGTATAAAAATAATCCCCCCAGCTAGCCGCGTGTCCGCGCCATTAGACGTGTTAACACCCTCTCTCCCACGCGGATTCTAACCGCTAATTCTGCCTAAGAAATGTGATCTGAAGCTGTGTGTGAGGCTTACTGAGTCAATGAGGGGTCCTGTGTAAACAGTACACTGCGCTGGTAACACTGTTCCCAAGGAATAAGTTTGGATGATAATTTTAAAACAAAAGCTATTGGAAGACTTTTTTGTTCGGGTGGGATTTTTATACTGTATTTTCATATATTATTTATGTGATTGATTATGTTCAAACTAAAAATAAAGCGTTATATTATGAGTCCATAATACACTAGTTGGTGTCGTTCAATGAAGTGCACCCTTTAATATCCACAAAAAAGCCAATGATAAAGAATGGTTAATGTAAAAGCTATTAACAGTAGGAGTTGAATGAGTCCTCAAAAGTAAATTATGAAAACGAGATCAAGTATCTAGAATCAAACATGTCATGAGATCACGTGTGCATAGCTGAGTGTATAATGTTCATTGATGTAAAAGTCGAAGAATAAGTTTTGACAATTAAAAACTGGACCCAGTTTCCCTTTAAAATTTTTGGTATAGGCAATGAATACATACCAGGCCTACATGAATTTTAATAATTCTGTCTGAAGAATCAGTTGGTTTCATTGACAAAGCTTTGACATTATTCATTACACTCATCTTTCTCCATAAACCACACTCTATGATGTGCCAGCCTAGTATCTATCTGTATGGTATGCTATTTGATTCGTCATCACTAATACAGGCATTCAACTTGATCTTCAGTGAAAAAGTTTTTGGAATGGACGGTCTAGTTAATGAATATAGTTACATTTGTATATGAGTTTTAACAGTTGTTTGTACCAGTAAGGTACAGTAAAGATACAGTAAATATGTACAGTAAGGAGTGACCAATAGTAGATAAGCCAATGAAAAACTTCAGTAATCAATCTTAAAACATAATACATTGTAGGTACACGTTTGCGTTTAACCAAAAAATATCGTCATATTATATCCTTCCCTTTTTTAAGATAGTCTTAAGTCGTTCAGAATTTCGATAACCCAGTCAATCCCTTTTTTAACATAGTCTTAAATTCGATAACCTAGTCAAACTTATTTCACAATTTCAACATTATTAAAATGAAACCCAACCACAAGCTGTATTTCAGAATCACAGATAATTCCAGCCAAGTAGAAGTTGTGCACAATAATAAGCAAGTGTAGTTATTGTTTGCAGGCCGGATCAATAGTAGCAGATGGATGTGACGTCAGTACGCCATCTTGATACCCCTCCTTATCACCACCCTCCTTATCAACCCCCTCCTTATCAGATAACGCCAAGACGGAGCTAACATACGAGCAGATCTCGGTCCCGCGTAGATATACGACTTGCCCACAAATACCTCACACTCGGGCTCTCCTAATAATCTATATCCACAATGATACTTTACACATTAATTAATTATGTTTATGGTTATGTATTTCTTAATTATTGGACTCCTTGTGATTTTAGTTTTCACTAGGTTTTGATGTGAGATTTTGTTTTAAGGTAAAACGGGTCTAGTATAAAAAGGTGACCGTCATAAACCAAGCCTTAAATTAAAGAAATAAAAGATTTTAAAATAATGTTATTATTTCATTATACATACCATTTGTTTTCATAATAGAGTGCGGTGTTTTGTTATTTGTAGAGATTTATAAAGTAGATAGTTTTTAGCGAATTTCCCTATAGGGAAGTAGCTATTACCGTAGGTCTCATGGTAAGACCTAAGCCCGGGACCGATTTACTTTTTCATTTTGATGTCCCCAGAGGCCAAAAACACCATTCGTTCAAATTTTTATATATCTATATCTATATATATATATATATATATATATATATATATATGTGTGTGTGTGTGTGTCCATCCGCACGATAACTTGAGTAATTTTTGTCCGATTTTGATAAAATTTGGTTTGAAGGTGTAAGGCGGGATAAACTTGAATGAGTTCGCGAACCAGCATGATCGGACTATGGGAACGGGGGTTTATGGGGGGTTTTATGGGGTAAAAATAGGTTTTTCCCATTTTTGACCCTAAAAACAAACAATTTCACAATTTCTTTTTAAACCATTTTGTAGTGCTTAAAAAAACAAATAATTTAGTATATTGAAGCATTATTATGCGCCTAATTGTTACAGAGAAAATTCAAAAAAATTGTAATTTTAAAATTCCCATGTTATTCTTATGGAGAATAAGTCAACTGTTGTAGTTTGCTTGTTTATGAACATATTTTGATCGATTTTGGAAAATACTTTTATTTCTTACTAAACTATTATCATTTTATAAAAAAATCTTTTTTACCCTCCCTGTTGCAGCAAACCTAAGTACTCGTTAAACTAATTCTATTTAAATAGGAAATAAATGTGCTATTTTTATGGAGGCATTTTAGTGTAAATCCAATCAGGTTAATGGAAATTCGCTTAGTCTGCAGGTTTGCTGCGGCGGGGGTTATTTACCCCAGGCCCGGGTAAATACCCAAAAACTGGGTATTTATAATTTGTATTAAAGTTAGAGAAGATTGAGATGTTTTTTTGCAATTATTACCTTGTAAGGATAGCAAAATGATAATAAAATGTGTAAAACAAAATTTCATATGGTCACTACTAGCATTTTACTTCTCCGTATGATCGCCATAAATACCCAGGTCTGAGCATAATCGGCATAAATACCCTGGTCGCATGGTTGCACTGGTCCTGACTACTTATGATTTTTTAATTTCTATGATAGATAGATGAATTTATTTTATTAAAAGTGAAGAAAAATAATTTGTAAAGTAATAATTATTATTTAGAAAGTTAGGAAAATTTAACCTAGTAGTGGCCTATGTGTAAACAACTTAAGAAAATAATTAAAATTAAATCTGTAGGATGGCAGGATTTAATAATATTTTTGTTCTAGATCTTTTGTTGGAAAAACTTATAAAAAAAAACTAATTTCATAAACTTGTGATACAAAAAATTTGAATCTATAGCACAATAAATCTTTCAAAATTATATTATAGGCCCTAAGTTAGACCAAAAAACAGGAGATACATTTGTTCCTATCTAAGCGGTAACACAGAAAAGTTTAATGTAGACTCCCTCTTATCCGGACACCTTTTAACCGGACAATTTTTATCAGCCCATTGGTTTAACCTGACTAGATTGGCAAGAAGTGAGCGGTACTGAAACGACTGTTCTCGTGGGAAAGATTTGAGACCAGTGATCACGTATATAAATACAATGCTCTCCTAAATTAAAGTCGAATATGACAGTACCAGTACACGATTTTTTTTAACAAGTTTTTGGGGACGTCGGTTTAACCAGAAAACCCATTATCTGGACTAGCCTCGGTCCCGAGGAACCCGGATAAGAGGGAGTCTACTGTACATTCAGTATTCTGCCATTTTGCCTATATCAATCAGGCCTTGGGTCTGTCTAGCCTTCCAAGCCATTTACACAATACAAATTTTAACTATCATAATTTAATAACAGTAGAAGTAGATTTAGGTGCACTATTTCTCTGATGAGGTGTTGTCTTGATTTCATAAAAACAAGTGCTAAATCATTAAATAAAAGGTACTAGCAATTCTGCAAAGCTTCAAGATACTGTAAAAGGTGAAATAGACTATCCTAATTTATCATGTAATGATAACAATAACATATTTAGGGGTAGATAAAAACGAATTTCAATCGATTTCATAAATACCCAAAATACCCGGGTATTTATGGATTTTGGGTATTTACCCGGGTAAATACCCAGGGTATTTACCCCGAGTTTTAAATACCCAGGTATTTTACATCACTAACTGTAACTACTTGAAAAATGAGTAGATCTCTAATCCTGAAACTTCATGAAAACTTATTTATCATCATTTTTCCAATAACTCTTTGGAGTAAGATTGTGTGTGGAATATTTGTGATTCCCGTTTTATCATAGTCAAATTCACTACGTGTGACTTTATGATTACTTCGCACACACGGTAGAGATTTGTTATTTTTTAAATACATGCAATGGATTTAAAGATGAAAAGAATACGCACGTTTGCTCTCTTCAATTTGCTTCTTTGCACAAGTTAAACCAGAGTATGACTAGTTGTCTTTGCTATTCATTAATCGCGAGCATTAAGTGAAACGTCTTATGACATAAGGAAATTAAACTATTGGTTGATTCTTTTAGTTGCGTTTGTATTTACAAATTTTGATTAGTTTCCTTTAGTAAAGAGAGAATAAAGAGTTCGATGTATGGATGCTTGATTTGTGAATGGTTTTAGTGGATGAATTGACTGAGCAAGGGATTGACTGATCAGAAGCGGATAAATAGACTAAATAAGCTGGGTAGCTGAGTGGCTATGATTCTATGTGATCAAAAGGTCGATCCTTAGAAAAGTTAGTAGTTTTTTGATGGGTCAAAACTGGACCCAGCATTGGACTTTTTAAAGGGTCGTGGCTAATGAAACAGCTGGTCTTTAGTCAGTAACAAAGCTACGCAAGGCATCTTCATTTTACACTCATATTTAGGTTAAAATACGCTTCCCCATCGCAGTTGGTAATATATCACAATGGATAACTAATTTATGAACAAAATGTATAAATATACAGATTAGTTGATGCTGATGAATGAAATGTTGAATGGATAGAAAATTGACCAATGAGCAAAATTGATATGTCAACTGATGAAAATTGGATGAATGAGTTTTACTTAGATTCTGAGTTGCAAACTGCATTGTTACGTTTACTAATTGTATTTGTCTATTTTACTTTACATAAGCAATAACAGCTCTTGTACCGCGTGCTGCAGTAGGTCTACATACAGGAAGTGTATGTATCTCATGCAGGGGTGGCAGACACCCAGATAGCCCACCCTGGCGAACTCTCAAGTGGCGACTTGATACTCTCTATTGTCTATTGTTCTAGTAGTTACCACGTCCGCCGCACGCGCACTACTGTCTAGTGTTAACATCAGTACATTGTCGTTCCTGACTGTTGGCATGTAACCCTTTCCACTCCGCAGCACTTCACTGGAGTAGGTACTCTGGAACTCCCGGTGGCCACCCCGCAGGCTGCATAGCAACACAAAACCTTCTCATGCTCATGCTGCAGAGTGCAGACAGCAGACCGCCAACCAACTTCTGCTCTCGGTATTGTAATGAAACAAAGAGACAATAGCGTTGACACACGACCCTTGCCGCTAATTGTGCCGCAAACAAATAAGTTTGATATTGACGTCATGGTGTACTTGAGGTGGGAAATAACACCGGTGTTGCAGCAAATCAGCCATCAAGCTTTTTTAAATATGTTGGGTAATTTGTGTAATAGGTACGGTGCTTAGAAAGTTTTCAGGATCATAGTTTGATACACTTATGCAAAGTAGAAATTCCATTGGGCCACAGACCAGACCTATATGGCGAAGGGTCGCCTTTTAGCGTCCATCGGGTTCCTGCCAGAGTATAGTGGCCAACGTACCATTATTTTCATCATGTCAAACTTGAATCGTAACTGGTTGTAACCTCTCCATCTAACATCATAGTGCTAAGAACTATGGGGGAAATAACACTCTGCCTGCATATTCAACTTTTTTCGGGTGAAATCTGGATATCGCAGGCGATTTAGATTTGATGTCTACTTCTCTGCCCAAGGGTCAGACATAAGGAATCATAATTAAACTAATACAGTAGTATACCATGTAAAACCATAGGTCAAGTAATATATTATAATACTACGTTTATGGCAAAATATTATAGCTACAACATTCGTCACGATGCCTATTTAAAGGTAAATTTTATCTACGTCCGCCTCCTTAACTTGCTCAAATGTTTTCATAGATTAATGCGTTCAATGTTAGCTTACCGACCAATTTACTGTTTATTTACTATGCCTATGTGTGTATATAGGCCTATTATAACGTAAATGCTTTGAACACAATTGGAAACATATACGCTCAGAGCAACTTGCGGATACTAAACAGTTCTTCCATGTTCACTCATTCTTACCATATCAGATGGGCCTCTACTTTGGTAATATATTATTTACTTACTGCTTACTTACTTACTGCCATGGCCACTTGTACCCTAGCTGGTACTTGGCCTCGCCAACACGCTGTCGCCAATAGTCTCGGTCCCATGCATCTTCCTCTACAAGCCTCATCCTTTCCAAATCTTTTCGTACTTGACCCCACCACCTGGCTTTCGGTCTACCTATTGGTCTTCTTCCCCTCGGATTTCCTCTGAGTGCTATCTTCAGTAGACTCTCCTCCTTTCTCCTTAGGATATGGCCAACCCACCTTAATCTTCTACTCTTAACTTCTCCAATGATATCAGGGTCTTGAAATAATTCTCTTAGCTCCCGGTTGTGGCGGATTCTCCATACTCCATCTTCACATACTGGCCCATATATAGTTCTCAAAACTTTGTTCTCAAAAGTTATTATTTTCTTTTCTGAGTTCTTGCTCAGGATCCAATTTTCCCCTCCATATAAAAGTACAGGTCTTACTATAGTTTTGTAGATTCTAATTTTTGTCTTTCTTGTTAAAAGTTTTGATTTCATTAGTTTACTGCATGCGTACCAACTCTTATTTGCTAAATTTATCCTATTCTGAATTTCCATGTCTTCCGTATTTTTGTCAGATAGTAGAACGCCTAGATAGGTGAAATTATTTACTCTTTGGAATTCATGGTTGTTGACTTGAAAAAACTCTTCATTATTTCCAGCTTCTCCTCTTGTTACTATCATGAATTTGGTTTTTGCATCATTTATTTTTAGCCCTACATACTCAGTTTCATTTATTAGTATCTCCGTTAAAACCCTAAGATCTTCTTTTCTTTCAGCCATCAGTACTACGTCATCTGCAAAAGCTAATATATTAATATTCGTTCCTAGTTTTAGTCCCATGTGTGCATTTTTTATTGTTTGTAGGGCTTCCTCTAGAGCAATGTTGAATAGGAGGGGGGAGAGTCCATCCCCCTGTCTCACCCCCGTATTCACATTAAATTTAGTTGTGGTTTCTCCATCTATCTTCACTTTACAACGAGAGTTTGAGACACATGTGGTTACTAATTTAATAAGCTTATCTGGTATTCCGAATTTTTCCATTTTCTCCCATATCTTTGGTCCCATATATTATTTAGGCCTCTAAAATTATTTCCAGGCATTTTTTTGCAAACAAAATATTTCCAGACCGAAACAGGTGAATTGAATACGAGAAAATGATAATGATCCAGGACTGAGGGCAATTTTAGACTCGTAAAATCCCTAAAGCAAGGAATTTTGTTTATGTAAAGTTGATGCAGAAGCAGGACAGGTTTAGTCACTATAAAGCCATGGGACGTAGAGCCTAGTGTCTAAGCTGGTGTGATCCCGCGGGGGGTAGGGCTACGCCCCGCTGGCAACTGGGCCGTGGCTTTATACCTCGGATATTTATGCTTATTTAAACGTTGACTCATCAAAACAGACAAATAAAACTAAAATTACGACATGTTTTTATGAATTAGGCTTTTCATCGGTAACGAATGAGGTTGTTATATGGCGCTGGAGTCTTGATTTAGATACCTCATGCAGAGTGTGGGTGTATTGATTGCGTTTTATGAGGTGAAATCCTTTTGACCTTTGTTAATTTAAAAGGTGATTTTTTATAGTCATTAAGTGTGGTTTGTGTTTATTAACTACTGCAAACATTTTATTAAATGAGAATAAAAAATTTATTTGTACATAGACTTTAAGTTATAGGGCCTGCAGGTCAAATCCTTGTTTTAAACCATATTTTACCAATGGGTTTATTCTAAAGAAACTAGTGTACATGTTGCTCAAAATCGAGCAATTGCAAAGAAGTACTGGAGTGTTTTATAAACAAACAACTTGTTTAAAAACTAACAGTCATAGTTTCCGATGATTTTAAAACAGTCAACTAAAAGAACTAATGGAAATACTAACAATTTACATAACAGTCCTATTCCAGTTTAAAGGGTTAATTTATGACAATAAAACTGCCCATGGACGGGAAAAGGTAAGCTTACAATTTAAGTCAACTTAAAAAGGCTGTCAGCTTTTATAAAATACCGTACCTAAAATATTTAGCCAATTTGTAGACAATAAAGTGTAGGCTACTTTGAACTCTACAGGACAGAATTAGACAAAAACTGGCAAAACTCTGAAATGGTGTTATTTATCACAGGCTTACTCATATGCCAAATCCTTAAAATACAAATTCTATAATAAATAACTTATATCACTAAATACAAACCAACATCCAAAACTATACAAATTTGTAATACAACATAGATAATTTACACATTGGCTGTTTACAATTAACATATGTTCTTCTTCTCACTTTTAATTTTTCTTCGCAACGGGAAAAATCTGTTTCATAATCATTGAAATGGATTTATAATAAATGAGGGCTTTGCCTTTTATATATATAGATAATCCATCATAAAGTTTAAGATTAAATAAACCTACCACATAGTTGTTTTATTTTTTGGATCAGCTGTATGAAATTGTGAAATAGGCATTTGACAGTTCTGGTTGTTTACATTTAAATGTCAAAGCAAATGTAAACATTGTGAATTTTTTCACACTTCCACGGAGACCAATTATTAAGTGAGGTTTAATTTCTGACAACGACAGGAGTTTCAAAACAATGTTTGTTTCCCATGTTAATATTATGGAGAAATACGAAACTTTAAAGGGCCCCAGGGCCTCACTCTCTAATTATTTTCCTAAAAAGTTTAATAGAAAGTTTCGTGCACAATTTCACGTTACGCTCTTTCCAATGACACCAAAAACATGTCAATCGGTTCAGTAGTTTCGGAGGAGTAATTGTCACAAAAATAAAAGTCCTGCTTGCGTATAGCAGCAGCATAGTTGTGTAACAAGTATAGATACAACTATGGCCCTGTGTTTTCTCTTTAACTGCAAATTTAAAAAGAGAAATAGTCCCCTTGCAAATAAACCACCTTATTAATCAAGATTCAAAATGTATTCAGTCCTTCGTTTTTTTTACAATTGGCCAAGTCACTAAAACCATTGACCTATTGGATACTGATGTAGATAACCCATCCATATGGATCAGCTGTCGCCAATTTTCAATTAAAAAAGAACGTAGTTGTGTGAGCCAGTTACAGAAAGCGCTAGTGTCTAAATTTCTATTTTATATACCTTATTTTTGGTTGCTGACCAGGTTGATGGGTCATAACAGTTGCTATAGCTCACCATACGTCATTCCCTAAGTTTGACATGGTAAACAAGTTTGTTTTCGACATAATTTAGTAATTTAGATCAGCCCAATCTGTAGGTGGGTCACATCAACTATGACGATTTTGATAAACAAATCTGGCTACAAATTTAACATGGGGATGGAATTTCTAGATAACAGAAAGTCCTAAGAGCACACCACGCAAAATAAATAAATAAATCTAATTGAAAAACATGAAGAGGAGTTAAAATGTAAAACTAACCTAAGCAGGAAAAAACAAAACGGAAAACTTAAAACCACACTTATACCTGTAGGCACGTCAAACACATTGCATTGAACTATCAAATGCAACTACATATAAATTGTTTGTACAAATGTAAGGTTACTTGTTCAATTCTATTAGATCGCTAAACCAAAAATTAATTACTAGCTCGTAGGTTCATCCAGGTATGGGTTAAATGGTTTTACGTTGAGTTATACACGTCGTGATAGATTATAGATTACTTACATTCTAACATTTAAGATGAACAATCAAAGTAATGTATGGGCTGTCAAATAATGGACAAGTTGCACAAAAAATAGAAAAATACTTCTAAATGTTTACCCTTCACCAAACATTAAACATGCCACAGATGCTCTCAAAGTATAATTTCCCTCTCAGGGGGGGCTACAAAACCTTATTTAGCCAACAATGACGTATCTTCCTCCACTATTTATCCGGGATATAAAACTGTCCTCAAAATCGTCAATTAAAACCTAATGTGACCCAGAGCTTCTGTCGAGTCCCCTAGGACAATCTCAACCTCGCGTTGATTGTTGAAATACAACAGATGTCACAAGACAATTGAGTCAACAATCAAACACAGGATAAACGCGATGCTAAAGCTGTCCCTCAGGACTCTAGAGTCCCGTAGGACTCCCCCTCTCCCTGGTAGAGTCCCGGGTCCCGGGGGAGGCGGTAAACACAGTTTCATTACCGGCCAAACGGTCATCTACAGTTGATGGCTGTGTACATCAGTGGGAGCTATAAAACGTAGCTGAAATGTAAACTGTACACGGGTTGGTCAAAATGTGTAATGAAATTTATGATTGCACAGTAGTATGTTACCAATAGTGAGTGTATTTTTGCTAAATGTGTAGTTTTAATTAGGTCAGTTTATGTTGATGTAACCATTTTGACATGAAAGTGTGGAATATAATTTTTTGTCCAAAAATTGAATTGGTCAAAATGTGTTTCACCAAGGATTTGTTTCAGGTTTACAATACGTGACCAAATACTGAATTGATGTTGGAAACGTTCAAGTTTTTATTTGCCTGTTTATTATTGAGTTGCGGTTTGTATTTGATACAAGTTAGGTATAGTTTAACATTTATTGCGTAGTTGAAACGTTAATTGACTTGTTTATGTGTTTCGGCGTGGAAGGTTTTCAGGCTTGAAAATAATAACAAAATAATACTGAGTGGATGTAGGGGGAAACTACACAACTTTTTTACTTTAAGTTAATGCTAGGTACCTTACATTATGATTAATTAATGGTTAACTAAACCATTTTGGTTGGAAAAGCATGGTATATTTGTTGTACAGAATGGGTAAAATCAAAAACTAAATAGTTGTTTCTTAAATACCAAATCATCTATTTTATTTTTCATAAACAATTGTATTGGTTACTCAATGAAAGAGGTTTAAAGCGAATTGTGATTCAATACGTGGACGTGTATTAGACTAGTCTATCGACAATATCGAATGTAGGTAGGAGGATGACGGATTTGCAGGATGAAGTAGGAAGTGGCAGGTTGTGGGGCCTAGCCCCGGGGGGCGAAGACCCAGGGGGGCGCCACCGTGCCACACACCTCGGTCCAGAATGGAGTATGAAGCTATAGGTAGTCAAGGGCCCAGGCGCCAGTTAATGTATACAGTGTGTAGGTTAGTCATGTACAATAGGGGACATCTTTATAAATAGAAAATTCTAATAATTATAGGTTGGTCCAGTTTCAAATATATTAAGTAAATTTATCAAGTATCCAAGGTTAATCCAACTTTTGCTTAAGAGAGAAACCCCTCTTTAATATTGTGCCATGATTAACGCCGTATTATTTTGTTCGACTTGCTTTGTATGTTACTCGAATTTAAAGTTTTTTACGAGTTGTAAAATTAGAAGCATTCACCTAGTAATGAAATTGTAATTTCATACGAAAATCTATGTTATTTTACACTCAAATAGCAGGAAAAGTACCATTGAAAGTACCAAATGTGTCGTAGCATAGAATAAAGAGTGGTCATACTCTTCCCTATTCTCTGGTGCAATCTTTATTCTTTGGTACTGTAGTAGGGAAACATATGAATGTACATAAGTTAAACTTTGGAGGGACCAAAACAGTTTACAACTACATGCCTATGTTTTCACTGAATTTCTCCCCTTAAAACACATCGTTGAATAATTAAGTCGTCATTCCATATCATAAGATCAACTATGATTTCGTTACTTACTTTTGTCTAATTTACTACCCACTCTCGTTTAAAATTACAATTACCCTTCCTTTTATTTTTGTTATAGCTTTAAAACACATAACAATCCCTCGATTACCGATATTTTAGATGATAATAATTATGTTTATCAGTTTAATGATATGCGAACGCAACCGAGGGGGTTTTTACCTGAAACCCTGTCTAACACTTTTAAATGACACAATAATTGAACAGTTTACAATCCGTTGTCCAGCAAGCTTGCATAAATTACAAAATGTTGCATAAGAAATAATAATTCCTATCAACTGGCGCTCTTTTTGAGAGAACCCACACTTCACAGACTAAGATCAGCTATGTCTTTAGCCAGGACCATTTGTTAAAAGCCCATAAGAGGACAATTCGGACCAGTTTTTCAAAAAGCTAATGACGTTCGTTTAGGATCGAACCGGCAAGCACCACAACCACTCAGCTATCCAGCCACCCTAGGAAAATCTGAATAACCATATCATATCCGACCGACGCTCTTGCTCAATCCCACCCCATCTCCAATCCCGCTAATTCATCCCCGTAAACGTCCCATAAATATTTGGACTAATCGGCGCGGAGGATCGGCGCAAGCGTTCCCAAGACTTTGGGATGAGTTTTGTATGACTGTGACATTGTGTAATTGTAGGCATATTTAGACGGAGGCTGGCACAAAGGCATGTCCAATGTTATTGGTCGTTTGATTAGCGTCGGTTGTAAAGTGGACTATAAAACCGGCACGAGCGCGGGACAAGATAACGCGCGTGAAACCGGGGGTGAATCTTCCGTGAGGGGGGGGGGGCGAATATACCAATGTAACATGTTGATGAAATTATAATAGGTATTATAAAAATGTATCTCAATATGAAGGAAACTTTAAAAGTGTAGCAGTTATTCAAAAGAAAACTACATTAGTTAAGTCAGCCCTTGGTGTGATTAGGTTTGATTGTTCTAGTATACATTTTCTCTAGCAGTTTGTAAACATCATTTACATTTTACAATACTATTTTATATTCATTCCATCTTTATATTCGGTCAGTGTTTTAAACCTTAAAACTCAACACAGGTTTTGACAGCCAAATGCGGTGGAAATCTAACAACAATTAATTAGTGACAGATGAGTTTGGACAAATGTTTATATTTCTACTTTTGTTAGTAGAATGGTTTGACCCCTATGGTGTTAAACAACACGAAAACTGTGTTTCTATACGAATAAACTAAACTAACTAGGATAAACTATTACATGTTTTACAGTACAATACACAATAACAAATTCTTAGTTGTAAATTTAAATTTACGTTGAAAACTCAAGGGAAAATATCTCTCCAATTTTAATAGGATACAGTTAGTTCTTGACCCAACGAATTCTCCATGACAGCAAACTTTCACGAATTACTCCAACAATATTCAAATAGATGGACGCTTTCTTCATAAATTTGCTATATCGTAATTTTAGGTTAGAAATGCAATAATTTATAAAAATTTTAGAGTAACCAATATTGATTTACTTATTCCAAAAAATTGTCAGGGAATCATATTATGAACTATTAAAAATAGGTAAATATTTAAAATTGGGTCAACTTAACAGTGGTAGCAAAACGGGAGTGCCGATGGAGACCAGGTCAAGTCCCTTCACACGCACGCATCCCCACAGGTCTCCATCGGCACTCCCGTTTGCTATCTGTAGGGGTATGAATATTCAATATTCACGAAGAAGATGATTTACTGCAAAAAGCCATTGAATTTAGCTAATTCGACGCAAAAACTACTATTATTTACTCCAGTAATAAAAATATTAAAAAATCATACACAGCCATACTGTGTTGGGTTTAAAAATCTTGCCTTTTAAAAGTAGCCTGTACACTTCAAAGTTCAAAACTTTCCTTCTCTGCTATACAGCAAAGCCCTCTTAGTCTAATCTGACTCAATTTAAAACTTACTTAAAATATCTTCCCTCGTCTGACCATGGAATAAAGAATACATCTCATTATGTTTCACGCATTCATTCTGTGGTCTGACCGATTTACTTACAACAAATCCCAACCAAACCCCTACAAATCACACATGGATGAAAATCCTAAACGATATTTCTCAAAATAAATTCAACCCCGACGGGGAGTGCGTCGAAAACATTTGTCACGATCGGATTTCGCTTAACGATCGTCCACGACGTCCACGGCCCAGGTCTATAGTAACCGGAGCGTGATTTGTATGTAACCGCGCGACATATGCCTCACATTGTTTAGGCAACCCCCCCACAGCTCGCCAGTTAATTCCCAGGCTATTGCTTTCGCTTCGCCACCCTCTCCACCTACCCTACATCATTACACTACAATATCACACTTGCCTTACATCATCCCAGTCCATAAAGGCCCATTGTGCTGCGTGTGAATGATTTTGTATTCGATATGTCCCGGGCACAATGGAGTGTAAAAACTAGTGCGGTTGTCATTTCGGGAAATGCATGTTTTTCTGGGTGGATTGCGAGGTTTGATGTTGTTTTGTGTAAAATTTGTAATGAGTATTTTGAGATGGGTTTTTTATGTAATGGATGGGCAACCTAAAGTAATTAGGCGAATGAGTTGCGTGAATGTGAATCGAATAATGAGTTCTAATACTAAATAACTATGTTTAATAACTATGAAATAAGCGTTCTATTAATTAGCGTATTGCAGTTTTATCAGCACTTGAATATATAACAAGTTGAAAATCGTAATAGAGAATAAATTATTGTATGTATACTGAGCCAAACTTGCTAAAATAATGAATTAAGTTATTTAAAAGTTCTCACTTTAAATCCTCATTTTTTGGAAAACTGCAGTTTCGTTAGCCACAGAATGAAGACAGACTTTTTCGGTTGGACTTGGTCCAAAATTTAATTAAGGTAAAAGATAAAAACAACTGCAACGCTAAATTAAAATTTTGATTTTATCAAAACCCTGTAGTTTCTCTTGATTTAAACCAATACAAAAACATACGTTTTTAGAACTGAATCTAATTTATGACGTAATGCCACTATGGGCCTGGTTGAATAGCAAGTTTATTATTTTAGCCAGTAAGCCTCGTATAATTTTGTTTTATAATACCTCTCGCGTAAGCCTATCATTTTTAACGGGGATTTTTAAAATTGTTAAGAGAAATGCGGCCTCTTAAAACCCGCCTACTTTGGCATTAAAATCCTTTACGAGGAACGTACCTAGTAATGCAAGGGCCACAATAGTATACAGAAACCACAGATTGAAGAGTACACACGTCCACTTTTAATCTGTGGTATAGCGAAACTTTGTACAGATAAATGTTAAGTAAATGGTAGTACTGAGACACCACTGCCTTGGTTCACACTCTGTCGTGCTACCGACGTTGATTAATAACGAGTCTTTATCAAATTATAATTTTAACCATAAGTTACAAACTAGTCACACACTAAACTACGGTTCACTGACGTCTATGTCAACAATCAGAAGCACTTGTTAGAGAGCTTCACATTATCTTGAGTTTTCCGAAACGGAGTCCTGTTACTCCGAAACATGGAGTAAACTCCGAAATGGCCATAGTGCTATAACAAAACGGCCGTAGTGCTATAACGAAACGGCCATACTGCTATAACGAAACGGCCATACTGCTATATCGAAACGGCCGTAGTGCTATAACAAAACGGCCGTAGTGCTATAAAAAACGGCCATAGTGCTATAACGAAACGGCCATTGTGCTATAACGAAATGGCCATAGTGCTTTAACGAAATGGCCGTAGTGCTATAACGAAACGGCCGTAGTGCTATAACGAAATCAGGATTGCGAAGGTAGTAAACTATAAATTTATATATTGAGTTTTCCGATATAATCCCACAGTATCCTTTTGTAATTGATCAATGAGTATGAAGGCTGCTGCATGGGGTAACAGATGACGTACAGTGACTTAGACAGGGACAATATTGACGTCATTTTATCAAGAGGGCGATTCCTATTCAGCTTAACTCAACTAATTTAAAAGTATTTGCGCAGTAGTGAGGTTGTCTGGTGTCTGCAGTCTCCCTCGTTGGTAATCAACCAGTGCGACCCTCTCACAATTTACCCTGGTTTTGTTTATGTCCTGTTTTAATCTTAATTTTAACTGCTTTTCATGGCGGAATTAGGTTCTCTCTTGTTGCGAGAGTGGGAAACCTTTATTGTAAAACTGTTATGCTGAGCGGTGCCGCTCACCGCCGCTCGCCGCTCAGACGTATCGTGGCCACCCTCAACAAATTTACACGCAACCAAATGAGACCCGATGTCAGAGCGGCGCCGCTCATGCCGCTCGCCGCTCGTATCGTACCCGGGGCCTACAGTCTAGCAGGCCGAAAGTGTCTATATGGTATCTAGTGTCAAATCCACCAGTTATACTTACAGTCTATTAGCGTACGCTTCTGCATGCCGAATGTGTCTATATGGTCTCTAGCTTCAAATCCGCCAGTTATACCTACAGTCTATTAGCGGACGCTTCTGTTTATAGGGTCTGGGGTGGCGGTAAATGAAGTATGCAGTTTCAGTGTTATCACAGCGCTCCAGCGAGATAGGGCTGTTATCCGATCAAGGGTCCCACCCCTCTAATCCCTCCGTGTACAGTTTTAATTGATAGCCGATAAAATGAATATTCCCACTGCTAATATGAGGGGAATCTGCTGAGATTGGAGATTGCCGGAATGGTAGTGGGCTAGGCTAGGTTGACGTTGAAAATACCCCTTTGTTCAAAAGAGTATTGATGGCGAATTCAAATTACTATTTTCTTAACATTTTTTTCACCTCTGCTTGATTATAATATTACCTAATCTTTCACGACTGTATATTTCCTTGGAACTTTTATGTCATAATCTGTGACACTTTGAATTTGTTGACTTGAGTGGTTATTGTCTCGGTGCAAGGGTGGTGGATTCTATCTCCGCGACACAACAAACATTAGGATTTTGAGCCGCGTTCTATTTAAATTGTTTTATCATTTTTCCTTTATTAAAATAATATTTTAGTAATTTAATTATTACAGTAAGGAATTTTTACATTACCCGACGATACTTTAGAGGATCTGAGTATTGTGTCATTAAGCTCGTACTAATAACCTTAGATCGCCATCTATCGTGTACACCGGCTCGCCTAGTTTACGAAGGTATATCGCCCAGAACGTGATACATGGAGGACGGGTCGGTGGCGATGTCAGTGATGGTGATATTCTAAAGCGTGTAATCCTCGCGATAAGGTAGAATCCATGTCGCATCCATTGACAGCCGCGACATCGCTCGTAGCTCGTACTTTACCCGGGACAGCTGATAACCGAAGACCGAGCCCTTATCAGTGGCTACCCGCGCTGCCGCGGAAACTAATTCAGAGCACAACAGATATTGCCGCCCATTGTACGTGTAGTATTTCGCCACAGAGAAAACAAAACCGGACATTCTACCGACCGGTGTTTAACGATAAAAATATTTACAATAATAAAGAATACAGCGTTAGGCCGGGGTCGTACTCGGCGAGCTTTTTTGCAGAGGGTCGGAAATATAAATCTGGCTTATCAGTCGCGGGGGTGGGAGAAAGCATACCGCACAAAGTCATTCTTTATTCCGACATGAAATCTCGTTCCCGTGTAGGGTTGTTTTTTCGGAGGGCCGAAAAAATACATCGCGATTTTCGCAAGGTCCCTATCTCGGAGCAATAAATTCGACTAAAAACTTTTGATCTATGGGCACCGGAACGCTCTGTCGTTCCGGGAGGGAAAAATCGCACCGAGAAAAACGCGGGAAGAGGACTCGCGCCAAACTACCCCTCTCCGCGCTTTTATTCATTTGTTTTTATCTCCGAACCAATCGCATTCTTCTTGTCTATTCGTCGCCATGACGACGGTTCTCCCTCTCTCTTCCGCTCCCGTCGAGACGATTTACCCTCTCGCTCTCTCCCTCGTGCCTCGTTTCATTTTTCTCTCCCTGGAGAACGGTTTATCTGCCAGAATTTCAAAACGCCACATCTATTATCCCCTGGCCCGGACCCGCTATCGCTCCCTCGTATTCAAATCGTACGAGGATATTGAACATCCATTATGATTGAGCCTACCTGGCTGGCCTGCTTGTGGACGAATAGCAATAGAACCCCTTGACATACTGGGGACGTTATACGCATGACGTGAGGGGTGACAGGAACAGAATCTACCCTTTATATATCCATACTCACAATTGGGTTGGCAGAATATTTAAATAATATAGGCATAGTAGCTTACCGTGGAGTAATGTGAGGTAGTATTATGAAACCAGTCAGTATTAAATAACGGTGTTTGTGATTTAATTTTGTTGATAGGGAAACTCGCACCCGATGATCACCTGTAACATTGTGGAGAATATAAGACAAAACTACAATATATTCTCCTCAAAACTTTACTTTAATAAATTACATTAATTTTACTTTATACAATGCAAAAGGAAACTCGAACTGCAACATTGTAGACAAATTTGAAAATGTTCATGGAGCATTTGAATTTGATCAATTATTGATCAATAAAATACCTGTTTGGAAAAAATCAAAGCAAACTAAATTTTAAGATGATTACATAGGCCTAAACAAAGATATTTGTATCTTCAACGCACATAGAATTATTACTCTGTTAATTTTACGTCCGCCTAGTACTGTACTCCCCTGTGTTGCTTGCCAAACCTGCATAACTAAATATAAGCAATCATGCGACCGGCGTTTACCAAGTTTGGGTGGGTAACTTTAGTTTCCATACGTCTAAAAATGTTTTATTAAATAAAAAAATAAATTTAAAATACCGAAATGAAGATCGAGCTGTTTTATAGCTTTCAGGAATAGAGACCCGAGTTCTCTTTTCTTCAGCCATGAGGCAAAAACTCAACTTTGTTTATTCAATTTTGGAAAGTTTTGCGGTAAAAAGTAAAAACTTAAAAGTTAAAAATTGTTTTGTATATTAACAACGACAATATAACTAATGAAGAAAAATTATGTTCTGTGTTTTTAGCGTGCAATAAAAATTAGACGACGCTCATACTGCTCCTGTAATTTTTAAATTCTTATTTATTTTCAATTCTTTTTAGATACATGTGTGAAATATAAACATTTTATCATTGAATTAATTATGTATCAGAATTGTACCCCAAAGGTTGTTTTTGATGTATTTTCGCTAATCATTTAGTAGAAAAGACTAAATTTTATCATTAAAGCGCAATTAGGTTAAAAACAAACTATTTACCATTTTAGTACGGGTCAACAATGACATTTTTAAAATGCTTTAATTCTGTCTTCTCAGTGTCATTAAGTCATTAAGGCATCTTCAAACCATATCAGATTGTTAATCGGTCAAACTAACAATAACACTTTTTCATTAGAAATTCCAAACATTTTATTATTATAATTTTTATGTGATTCGTCCCTATTTTGTTCTTTTCAAGAATGTGGAAGGGAGTGTAACGGTTTGACAGTTAAGTTGAAATAATTTAATATTTTCTTTAAAGTGAAGAATTTAAGAATGCTCGTGATTTAGTTAAGTTAAGATTATGTTCGAATTCTAATTGTATTACAGCAAAATTATGATATGGAGGATTGTTTACAAACCCGACAAAATATTCAGATATAGACGTTATGAGTTTCTCAAAATGTTGTTCTTACTTAGGACTTAAATTTTACACTTGTTAATTACATTTGTGCCTTATGCAGGGTCTTGGGTAGTTTGTTTCCAAACCACTAATATTCTGATATATTTAATCAGAAAGCTATTTTTAAAATGCATTTGTTCATACTTTTCAAACCGGACTTTGCATGTATTACAATAATTTTAGCTGACACGTATTTAGAAATAGTCGATATTATTTATATCACACAGGGATTTGTGCGATCATGTCGACACAGGTTACAGTACTTCGCCTCTGATATTTGAGGTGTAGGTTAAGTAGGATTGGGGATTACCAGGGAAATACCCGATGAAAGTGGAAGACATAGAAATACTCAAGGCCTTGCATTGCAGTCTCTTCGATTTTCCCACCGAAATATTTACATCTTACAGGATGTAAAGTATTTTTCCAATGTCCTTGTAGGTTGTGTACAAGAACAACAACTTGTGTGAAGTAAGCAAGCTTAATTTGCGAGCTGTTTGAGTGTTTAAAATAAGTCCCTGATGAAATCAACATTTAGTATAATTAAATCAGCTAAATCGAATTGATTCCAGGAGCAACACGAACTAAATTATTGTTTGTAAATGGAAATGTATAAAACATTGTTCTGCAAATTTGTTCCTTTATTCCGGTTTTAATTTGTTTCTCACTCATATTTGCAAAGGATTCTAAAAACTATACACTTTTTCTCTATTACTACCTATAATAATAACTAGAAAAGATCAAATCGCGTATTTAAACTATAATCGAATATGTAAATGAACGTAAATCCTTTATTTGTAATGGCAAACACTCAAATTTACACAAAAAACTGATCTAGGCTAAAATAACAAACTGACTCACAACGTCAGCAAGTACACAAGAGCAAACACAACTCTAAATGATCACCAGCCGAAGTAAAATTGTTCGAGTGCTGCCACAAATCTGGAACGTGAACTATCAAGCACTTCTAAAAAGGGGCCCATACACGACGCAATCTTATTGAGAGTGACCATAGTTCAATAATATTGTGCAACCTACGGTTGAGTCAATTTCATGAAGATGCACTTGCAGACTGACACGATATGGCGCAACACCACCCGTATACGATTCAATATAATTAAAATTGAGCAATATTTTTTAAAAAAAATTTTGTTTACTCAATAGATTGCACAATCTGATTTTTGCCTTCAATTTAACCCATACACGTTCATTAATATTGTGCCGTGTTTGGCCCTTATGGGGCATTATGCTTTATAATGACGAGAAATGAGTATCATAGTAGGTACTTAGGTTGGTAGCCAAACTAAAACATTTCAACTAAAAGATCGTTAATGCGTCGCTTTGGATTGGGTTAAATGTTTTGGCCTAGTGTCACATTCAAATCTAAGGATTCGTATTCGATCCCAAGCAACGCCGATTCTAAACCCATAAGACTTTTTTTATCAACCAGAAACGTTTGGTTATCAATTAATTCTGATATCTAAACGTAAGATGGTAACAGTATTAGGGTTTGATCCATTCCCTACCAAATAAAATTCTCTGATAAATAAATATATATTCTCTCACTATCCACGAGGTAATGCAAGGACTGACTTAAACTCATTAATGAACCACAAATCAAACCCAACAGGTTTATTAACCCAAAAAAGCTTTCGCCGAAAAGACAATGGTCGACAGGCTTAATGTGGCCAGTAATAGCCCCACCCAAAATATCGCTCAAGGTGTAAAAAAACGCTAAACGAAGAGAAGGGAGAGTCGGGCGAGATATAATTAGTGTATGGAGCATATTTAAATACAATAGCCACGGAAGTAGCCGCGGGTCTATCTGGCGATCTCGCCACTGGTGAAGCCTACTGCAGCCGCAACCAGCGAGCGACTTATCTTAACTAGCCCCATTTGTTTTTAATCCCTTCGGAATGTTCGGTAAGTAGTCGTTATCCGATCATTGATAATCTAAAAGCGCCATAAACTAATAACGCGGACAATACTGTTAGACTGTCGACGCTGGGGGCGTTGCGTCGGCGGCGCGGTAGCAGCGTGGTCTACCCACGGGGGTTTATACCCCACATTATGGTCTACCTACGGGGGTTTATACTCCACACTATGGTCTACCTACGGGGGTTTATACTCCACATTATGGTCTACCTACGGGGGTTTATACTCCACATTATGGTCTACCTACGGGGGTTTATACCCCACATTATGGTCTACCTACGGGGGTTTATACTCCACACTATGGTCTACCTACGGGGGTTTATACCCCACATTATGGTCAACCTCGTCAACCTATGGGGAGCGAGCTGGTCTAGTGGTTAGGGCGCGGGACTTTGGTCCAAGAGGTCCCGGGTTTAAATCCCGCCAAATCACCAATGAATTTTATCTAAGTGATAATGCCGCAACCCCTAGGTCTAGCCTGAAGTAATTTGAAAAACAATTCCAGGCTCTTGCCAAGCGTCCTAAGACAAAAAATGGGGGTTTCAAGCAGCATGATTTAAAAATGCCACAACAACCCTAAAAATGTCGACACCCTCCTTTAATATCTTTGTAACTGAATCACAAATTCAAGTAACTACATGGTTCATTGATAAGAGACGACAAAATTGAATATTTTGGTAATAATAATTTGATTGATACTAAATATTTTCTATAAACAAAACTGCTGTAAACGTTTTTGCCTATCAGTTTGAAATCGATGTGAAAATAACATATTATTTATTCGCCCTTTTTACCGTATCAGCATCGCAATTGATAATTAGGAGAGATTAGTGAGGGGTTATTTCTGGTATATTTATTTACTTTTCAGCGAATAGATTTCCAACACAGTGTTTGCAAGTTATCAACATCTCGAGTTTCCTGGTCCAGAATTATTTACATTGCATATCTAAATAACTATACAGCCCGATGTGTAACTCACTCACTCAATGGGGATACTAATTCTAGACCACTTCTAGATGAGCTAGAGATCTGAAATTTGGCACACTTGTAGGTCTTGGGCCCAAACCCACGGGAAAATCCTAAAAAGTCGCATTTTTTTACATTAACCCCCCCGTAATCTCGAATTTCCCCCCCTTGTTATTCTTATGGGAAATAACATTGAAAATTCCCGACTTTGGTATGGTCATATGAATCGTTTAGAAACGTGCTAGAGACTTCAAATTTGCGTAGTATTGTAGTAAGAGACCTTAAATTACCGGTGGAATATGCAAAAGTCCCATTTTCAAATTTTAACCCACCCAAAAATCCAAAATGGCGGACCTCTGAAAACGAAAAAACACTTTTTTTTCAACCGGATGTAGCTCGAAAACAGTAAGAGCTAGAAAAGATTTGAAAGTATATCCAGGAACAGGAATTAAATTTTATACAAAACCCTATTAGGCGTTTTCCAAAAATCGCACTCCTTCAGCTTCAAAAAACGCCCTACTTTCAAAATTTGGAAAATTTTTATTAAATTTTTACCGGTTTTCGCCATGTTTTCATACTTAAATAATTTATTTTTTCAAAAATTATTATTGCTTTGCATTCTCCTTACTTTATTTTAAATTTTACTCATTACATGTTTTTTCGTAACTTTACTCCTTGACCCCAAAACTTAATTTTAATCTCAAAATTTGAAGGTTTTTTGCCACTTTTACGAGCCCCGTGTTATTCTTATGGAGAATAAGATTGAAATATAATGACTTTGGTATGGTCATATGAATCGTTTAGAAATGTGCTAGAGACTTGTAATTTGGTAGTATTGTATTAAGGGATCATAAGCTAATGGTGAAATTTTCAAAAGTCCCATTTTCAAATTTTAACCCCCCCAAAAATCCAAAATAGCGGACCTCTGAAAACGATAAAACACGTTTTTTTCAAACGGATTTAGCTCGAAAACAGTAAGAGCTAGAAAAGATTTGAAAGTATATCCAGGAACAGGAATTAAATTTTCTACAAAACCCTCTTAGGTGTTTTCAAAAAATCAGGCCCTTCACCCCTAAAAAAACGCCCTACTTTTAGATTTTCCGAAAATTTGTTTGGTTTTCGACTTGTTTTTAATTTTTAAAATTACTTTTTGGACAAATTTTTAAATTATTTTCTTTTTATCTTTAAAGAATAACTCCTTGTAGTTAAATTTAAAATTAAAACGCCTAAAAAAAAATAAAATGGCGGGTCATTGGTCATGCAGTACGCGTTAATCGGTAATCCTGTATATAGTGAGTTGGTTCTCGCTCTTATTTTTGCTACCTGATTTGACTACACCTGTTAAAGTTTCACTATCGCTTAATCCTATTGGGACTATTATTTTTCTATTTTTGCGATCCATACGAGTTTACCGTACGTATTGATAGTATGGATTACTCTTGCGTTGCTGCTGGGTCGTTCCATCAGGGAGACCCAAGATTCGGAGAGAGTAGTAATGCTCAGTGCACGGCTAATGCAGCCTGTGCCCTCTCCTGGCACGTTTTCTGCGGTGGTTTCAATACAACTGCCATTGATAAAATACTCACGGCCGGCGATTGCTTGTATAAGAAATCTCGCCGTGAGTATTGCGTTGTTGGCAGGTACCTTTACCCCGAGGAACTGTCACGGAATTTTGATATTGATGACAAACAGATTTGCGTTGATGATATGACGCATGTCAGTAACGGGTTGTACCCGACTTGCGTTAATGGCTTGGATGAGGCCGTTAAATCTTTGACGTCCACTTTGGAGAGTACCATGCCCGGGGATTCTCTCGACGGTGGGTTTTTATTCACGGGGCAATTAGTCACCGTCGCAATTTGGCGTCATAGAGAACAATTGTATCTTTTCGACTCTCACGCCGTTAATGAAACCCGCCGAAGAGACGTAGATCCAGATAAAAACAAGGCTAGGTTATTTGTATGTGGGAGTTTCCCTACACTAGCCTCACTGTTGTTGGTGAATTGTGCGTTCGTCGGCGGACAGTACAGCATCATGAAACTTAGGTTTTCAATTGACTTCGCTGTCCGGTCGATCGAACGTGACGATAATGATCCACAACCTATCCCCCCCTCCCAGACAGTTTCAAGCCCAAAAAATGTCCCGGGAGACCTAAAAAGGTAAAACGTGGGCGCCCGAAAGTTTTGGAAACTACGCGGGAAGAGCAAGTGAATGCGGCGAAGAAAAAGTATCGGGAGACGCACCCTGATCAAATCAGAGGGAAAAATAAGGTTTATTCTCAAAACCATCCTGAGATTTACAGAGCTGCTGCTGACCGTTACAGCCAAACGCACCCTGAAGTCAACAGGGAGGCTGTACATCGCTATAGCCAAACTCACCCTGAGGTCAACAGGGAGGCGGTTGGTCGATACAGCCAACGAAATCCTGATGCCTCTCGACAAAGGGTGCAGATTTTTCGGTTACATAATCCGTTGTTTTCCGATCTTCGTCACTTGCCTGCTTCACTTGCTCGAAGCATTTCTGATCACGGTCCAATGGGGTCTTGGAAGGGGGAGCTGTTGAATGATATTCCAGCTTTTAGTCTTAAAAAAGTTAGTCTTTGGGACAATGATATTTTTAAGTGTATGCACTGTGGCGCTCCACTTTTTGAGGAGGAAAAGGGTAGGAAGAAGTGGTGTTGCGGACAAGGGGCATACAACGTCCTTGATCTAAGCCCTCTTGATGAATCCTTCTATTCGGATCGGCGTTTTCTCGATAGGGCTCGTGCCTACAACGACCTGTTTGCGTTTAGTGCCTTGGAAGTATCTGGTGGGTACAGACACCCCAGTGGTCTATCTTTCTTTAAGATCGAAGGGAGAATGTACCACCAGGTCTACAATCTGTCCGACCCCGGTCAAAAGTTCACTACCAAGACTGGGGACGTTCAGTTTGTAAATCGTTCTCGTCTGTATATCGACGACGGTGAAGAACGGCGGAACATTGCCTTGGGTAGATTACTTGATGGTGACATTGTTGACTCCATCACTCGGTACATGTCACAGCAGAATCCATACGTCGCTCACTATCGGCGTTTGGGTAGTGAGCCAGCTGTGAACGCTCACTTGGATTTCCAAGTGACAAGTAGATCTACCCATGGTCCCGTTCTAGGAGACAGGCAAACAGGCGTTGAGGTGCACGCTGTCATAAGCACCGACGAGACAGTGTACGAGCCCCGCAAGCTTTCCGTTTGGAAAGTTGGATCCGGACGACCCACTTCTATTAACCTTTTTAGTCCTCTCATGGAGCCCTTCCAATACCCTCTCCTCTATCCTCAAGGCACTTTGGGCTGGCATATTGGTCGCCGTGACAATTACAACAACAAATTGTCCCAGTATGATTATTCCCGTTGCCTTCTGCTGTCTGAGCCTCGTTTCTCACACTTCGGCCGACTGTCTCAAGCATGGCAGGTCGAAATGTATGCCAGATACGAGGACGAGAAGCTCAACTACATCAAGTTCACGCAGACGAAGGCAGCTGAAAATGCCATGAGGATAGGGCCGTTGGATGAGATTGAAGCGGCGAATCGTGGTGGACGTCAGGTGCTACACGACATTAACAATGACGAGACCGTTCAGGGGGAGGGTGGGGTACAAGCTGGAAAGGTTTACCTCCCAAGTTCGTTTACCGGGGGGCCGAGATACATGAAACTTCGATACGAGAATGCTATGGCATTGGTCTCACGTCTCGGCTTCCCCACATTTTTTCTCACATTCACATATAGTGCGACTTGGGAGGAGAACAAAAAATCATGTCCACGGAATAGCGGTCGCAGTGATCCCAGCACGGCCTGCAGAGTTTTCTATATCAAACTGCTGGAACTCCTCCGCGATCTGCGCAGCGGAGCTATGTTCGGTCGGTCTGTCTACATAGTCCACGTCATCGAGATGCAGATGCGGGGCCTTCCACATGCCCACATCGTGTTTAAAATCGAAGGCGATGGACCAGTACAGGCTTCGGACATAGACTCCCTCATCCGCGCTGACATTCCATCTCCGGAGGAGGCAGGAGGCCGATTAAGGGCGTTGGTTCTGCGGCACATGATCCACGGCCCTTGTGGTACGGATCACAGGACCGACTTCCCTTGCTGGGACACTGCCAAAGGCAGCTGTTCTAAATTTTTCCCCAAACCTCCCTGTGAATCAACCCATGTAGACGAGAGGGGTTTTGTTAAGTACCGGCGAGACTATGATAATGAGGGCAGCATAACGTCAAGGAACAGATCCATTCCTGTACATGACGGCTGGGTCGTGCCGTACAACTCAGCATTACTTCTTAAATACGAGGCGCACATCAACTTGGAGGTGGCTTCCACTCGGCGTGTGATCAAGTATCTGTTTAAATACCTCATGAAGGGTGGCTCGCTTCAGAACGTCAAAGTTACTCCTCTTAGTAAACAAGACGATGAAGTTGAGCACTACGTCACAAAGCGTATGGTGGGAGCCAGCGATGCATGCTGGCGTCTCTTGGACTTTCCCATCTCAAAGTCTGAGCCCACAGTCGATTGTCTCCCTGTCCACCTAGAGGGAAAACAGACTGTGTGCTTCCGCCCTAACAACGTGACACACGCCACTTCGGGAGCTACCTCTGACCTGCTCTTGTATTTCAATAGGCCTCTTGACTCGGTATTCGACGATTTAACCTACCAGTCTTTTTTCGAGCAGTACGTTATTCATAACAAACGCCCTAGTAATGCTGAGGTGTACGACCATCCAGACGGCAAGCATTTCCTTACCTCAAGAAAGCGTGGTCAAAAGATCTGTCGTCTCTTCTGGGTCTCGCCAAACAGAAGCGAGCAGTACTTTCTTAGGCTCCTTTTGATGGTCATTCCGTGCCGGGGATACGCCGACCTGCTCGCTCGTGGTGGTGATGGTTGCACGACATATCAACAGGTTGCGCGCACCCTCGGTTTGGTTGAGGACGAGGACGAGTACCACCAAGCCCTCAAGGAAGCAGCTCGTTTCATGGTCGGCCCGAGGCTCCGCTCTTTCTTTGTCCTTCTGTGCAACATGGGAGCTCCTGCGGCCCTCTTGTGGGATGCTTTCCGTGACGCATTGTGCGAAGACCATTTGGAGCGGAATCCTCTTGATCACGAGGTTGCGTACAAGCTGGCTCTGATTGAGATCGATCGAAGCCTTCGACGTCAGGGATCCTGCTTGGCCGACCACGGTCTCCCTACTGTAGACGACGACACGACCGAACTGGGGAGGGAACTTCTCATCTACGGTGAAAATCGTCAGAGATCGCTTGTAGATGAGTGGGAACCTAAACTTTCCCGCGACCAGAGGGCGGTCTTCGATTATGTTCGGTCTCTACTACAGGGCCAAGTCGATCGTCGATCAACAAAATTGATTTTCCTTGACGGACCCGGAGGCTACGGCAAGACCTTCCTAATACACGTAATTCTCGCTTACGTCCGTAGTCGTAACCAAGTCGCTATTGCTGTCGCTAGCTCCGGCATTGCCGCTGGTAATCTGCCTGGTGGCACGACAGCACATAGCATGTTTCGGCTACCACTTGATCTCGGCGATGGCACTGGATATTGGAACTTGACCAACGGATCTCAGCGGGCAGAACTCATCAGAGCCGCACAGCTCATAGTTTTTGATGAGGCCCCGATGGCTCACCGGTACATTTTTGAAATCATCGACAGATCTCTGCGTGATCTCATGAATTCACCTGAGTCATTCGGGAATAAGATCTTTATCTGCTGCGGAGATTTCCGTCAGATCGCACCAGTTGTTGCCAAGGCTCGTACTCCGGCCGACATTGCCTGTGTATCACTGTGTGCGTCATCTCTGTGGTCAAGTTTCAAAATCTTTTCTCTCTCCACTCCTCACCGGACTTCTGGGTCCACTGCCTACTCTGACTTCCTCCTCCAAGTAGGCAATGGAACAATTTCATCTGTTCCATTTGGGGAAGGCCGTGACTCTGTTGCCCTGATCCCACTGTCCGGTGTGAAATACGTGACATCCCTTCCCGACTTGATAGATTTTGTGTTTCCTGCTTGTGACCTACACAACACAGACAGAATTGCTGGCAGGTCCATTCTTTCGACCATGAACGCCAATGTCCAGCAGATCAACAACACCGTCCTCAACCTGATGGACGGCGTCGTTCATGAGTTGAGAAGTGCTGATTCTGTGGACAAGGAGAACGACGATGGTATGGATGTAGACGTTCACTTGTTGAACCAAGCTACTGGCAAGGGTGTACCAGACCATGTCCTGCGACTCAAGATTGGCTCCGTGTGTCTCGTCATGAGAAACCTGAACATTGACAGCGGACTCGTAAACGGCACTAAAGTGATCGTGACTGCAATAAGACCTCGTCTGATCACAGTGCGACTCCCTGGACAACAGGATCCGATTTGTATTCCCCGGATTCAATTCGTTTTCCCGTTCGTCGAGGGGTCACCGCTTCGTGTCCGCCGTCTTCAGTTTCCTCTCATGCTGGCATATTCCATGACTGGCCACAAAAGCCAGGGCCAGACGATTGATCGCGTCGGAGTCGATCTTCGCAGTGACTGTTTCACTCATGGTCAGTTGTACGTCCTGCTCAGTAGAGTCAGGCATCCAGACCATATAGTCGTCCTTGTCCGTCCCGACCGTGTCCAAGGTGGAATCGCATACGCGAAGAATATCGTGTATGACGATCTCCTCCTCTAACCCTGACTTGACTTTCCCTGACTTGACTTTAGCTGTAGGTTGTTGTATATATTTTCTTTTGGTTTTTTCTTTAGAAATAAGTCGTTTTTCGTGTGTTTTTAGTATTTTAGTTTGGCAGTACGATAGGGGGCCTGCCTTATCAAAAGTCCCCGTTGTTGTATATATTTTTTTCTTCTTTTTATTAGTTAGTTAAGTTTTTGTTTATATTTCTTTAGGTACCTAGTTAGTAACGTTTACTAACTTGTACATTTGTAAATAATTGTAAATATGGTTCCGACGTTTCCTGGCCTCCTCGTGGCGGAACTGGATATGCCATAAAGTTTATGGCTAACAGACAGGGAAACAAACATTACTTGATCTATTTTCATAAATATATACATGAATATCTACTATAATCTATTTTATTAATATAACACTTTACTATTATCAACTTATTCACTTATCAATCTACTTATGTTATACAAAATTTTACTGACTTGTACATGTGTTAATAATTGTAAATATGGTTCCGACGTTTCCTGGCCTCCTCGTGGCGGAACTGGATATGCCTTGCAGTTTATGGCTAACCGACAGGGAAACAAACATTACTTGATCTATTTTCATTAATAAATTTATAAATATTTACTAACATCTCTTTACTTGAAATACTATAACTGTTAATATAAATAATTGTAAATTAATATGGTTCCTACGTTTCCTGGCCTCCCCGTGGCGGAACTGGATATGCCATACAGTTTGTGGCTAACTGACAGGGAAACAAAAAAAACTTCATCTATTTTCATAAACATATACATGAATATTTACGATGAACTATTTACTTAATATAATACTTTGCTATAAAGTTTATGGCTAACCGACAGGGAAACAAACATTACTTAATCTATTTTCATAATTATATACTTGAATATCTACTATAATCAATGTAATTCATATTATGCTTTACTATTATCAACTTATTAACTTATCAATCTCCTCTAATCAATTCTTGAAATTGTTATTACTTTAATGTCGATTTTCACTATAACGAACCCTTCTATCCTTATATTATTACTTCCTTTGACCAAAAACTCAATTGTAAAAATACTAACATACTCACTTACCGCAAATTTACCCACAATTTTTGTATAAGGGGCTTTCTAATATAAATTTGTAAAAATGTTCTTATGGCTAACCGACAGAGAAACAAACATTACTTGATCTATTTTCAACTTGATCTATTTTTTTTTTTTTATAAATATTTACTAACATCTTTTTACTTTAAATACTATAACTGTTAATATAAATAATTGTAAATTAATATGGTTCCTACGTTTCCTGGCCTCCCCGTGGCGGAACTGGATATGCCATACAGTTTGTGGCTAACTGACAGGGAAACAAAACTAACTTAATATATTTTCATAAACTTATACATGAATATTTACGATGAACTATTTACTTAATATAATACTTTACTATTCTCTACTTATCAATCTACTCGAATATTTTGTGAAATGGTTATTACTTCAATATCGATTTTCGCTATTACAACCCCACAAAGAATTTAGAGATGCGGAGAGTGCTTTCTAGACCACTTCTAGGTGTGCTACGGGCTTGAAATTTCCCCGGCTTCTTGGTGATGGCCTCTCACCCCTTCCTAAATTTCTGAATGACGACTAACAGCTAGGGGGCCTGGGGGCGGAGCCCCCAGCGAGCCAAAGGCGAGTTTATTCTATACAACTCGACTTTTAGATTCTTACAATATAGGCTAAGTTTATCGTGTGTACAAAAACAATGGCACTGAAACATAGTTTGACCATGAACATATAAATAGTAGGCATATTTCAAACCACTTACGGAACAATCAAGCTTAATTGACATTTTACAAATGTTCACTGTGGCCTGCATTGAACTGGTACTAAAGGACAACCAAACGTACAGCAAACTGCGTGCATTTAATCCAGTTTTAAGTTAACAATCATATACCTAATATTATATTAGGTTATGCTGTATATTCAACAACATTCCCTATCCTTTCTCAAACCCCTCAACACTCTGGTCGCCAACATTCACCAATGCTCCCGACATTCCTTTATGCCGAACTATAAATATCCACCACAAAGGCCACTTTGATACAGAGGTCTCATTTCAAGAGGTTCGCGGGTACAAGTCACAACAAAAAGTCAACAATGTATTCATCCCTGACCGTTCTTCTATGATATTCCACACCCAGACATCTTTATTCGGCCTCTATTGAAGGCGTGAAATATCGGTGGCCTACCTAAACAAACACGCTAGCGCGCATTGTGCCATCGTCCGCAATAACTCAGTGATATTAGCGTGTATTATTGGGTGTTTAGCGCGAAAGCCGTCCCGCAGCGCAGTCTAGCGTCCTGCTGTGCGAGGCTAGGGGCTGCGGGCGAGCAACTATTGACTGTTGACCAAACTATCCAAACAGATTCTGAAGAGATGTCTTCAGCGGATTTCCCTTTAATGCGGCTTCTAGCATGAGATTAACTAGGCCTACTTATATATTTATGGTCCTTAGGGAACAGCTGAAGAAGCTTGTGGTTAGTCTGTACGTTTTTCCAAAAGGTGCTAAAAAAGTCGAAGGTCTATTGTGTAAGTAAATAGTTTGTATGACAGAGTTATTTTTTAGTGAATTAACATTATAGAGTAGAAAGTACGGTTTTGTACTTTCTAAGTATGTTTTTGCATGGTTTTCTTTGTATGGAAAGTTAATTTATTTATATGACGATTGCAATGAATGTATTTTCATTTTACACGCAATAAAGACATTGCATTTCATTATAATCAATTTGTAATGCAAAAATCGTAAAATATCTACCTTAAAATAAAAATAAAACATTTATTTGACATCTGCAGGCTAGAAACATTACATACATGAAACTCTTATCAATCATATTACAATAGGGCGATAAGTCTACTTGCTTTATTAAAAATCAATGCTACAAGCTATGTAACATGTAGGTCCGGAACATGTGTGCATTTTAGTTTTAGTGTCATCAGAAGAAAATGAACCATCACAATACCACGTATAGTTTGAAGCTAAAATGAGACAGAATCACAGAATCACCCCAGGTACTATTTCCTCGATCAACTTTCAACTTACGGTACACAGAAACATTTATAAAGACTAAATGGAAACATAATTTTTTTGTTTAAGAGGTAAAATTTGTTTACAAAAGCGTTTCTTGTAAATATAATACTCTTTACTATTACACCTTACATTTCGGTCAAAAAGTAATTTTACTGATAACAAATAGTCACGTACAAGTAATCATTTAATCAATTTTTAAAGAAGACTGGGACGCACACTTAGAAAGCTGAGTAAGAATACATGGTTGGTACACAATAAATAAAATGGCATTGTGTAGTTTTTTACAAGCCTAAGATTAATTTTTTTTCAATTTACTATAAGTCTAATGATGAAGAAAATCTGGGTATAGTATCGAACAATCTAAAACCTAATGAACCTTGGAAGTTGAAACTGTATTGAAACAAATTAAACATATGTAAAACTCTCGATAAATTATTTTAGGAGCTGAAATTAATGTAGGTATAAAGCTAGAACCATTTAATAATACATTAACAACTAATCTGTCACTACTTTAATAAAATAAAATATGTTTGCACTGTGAAAATAACAATGAAAATGGAAAAAGTAGTGCGTGAACGCAATAAAGAAGTTTTATTCTTACGACACCCAGGGCAAGCAAAGTGAAAGCGGGCATTCAGGGAAGTAATATTGTACGTGAAGATAAGCGCCCGCAGTAAAAACATGACATTAAAATGTGCCCGAATAAATTGTAAAAAGTGTAATCTTATTAATTTTATCACAATCCGAGTTAAGGACGTAATTTATTATTCGGGGTTGTAAAAAGTGGAGGAATTGTGACTGATAAGGGTGACTAATGCTGCAGCTGCTCTCGTGTTAAACTATTATTTGTCCTTATGTTTTTATTCGGGGTGGTTTTGCTTTGAAGTAAATTCTACAGTTACATATTATGAGTAAACACTAAACAATCTTCCTAAAGAGTTACGGAGTACTCTTGATTATCCATTTAGTTCTTACTAATAAAACTTAAACATTTGTTTTGAACACATTTTATCTATCCATGGAATAATAGAGTTATGTCGAAAGTCAAAGACTTATTGGGTTTTTTGCCAACATATACTGAACACGGATTTATAGGCTGATAAGAAAGTTCATCTATTAGGTAACTATTTTCTCAACCAAACTCCATACTTGTATTTTTGTAATGAATAAAACAAACATTACTTATTATGTAGCTTTGTATACAAATACAAATTATAATATGAAACATTCATTAATTTGATAGTACATAATTATAGAACATTTGATTATAGGTTCTATCGTTACAAGTTCACTTTTAATAATCCTATTAGCAACCCTCTAAATATTCTGAGCTTTAATCCAGCGCCTATAATCAAGTGTACTACGTACTATCAAATTAATGTATATATAATATGTAAATATGTATATATAAAACATTCATTAATTTGATAGTACTTAGTACACTTGATTATAGGCCCTGTCGTTGCAAGTTCACTTTTAATAATCCTATTAGCAACCCTCCATTCTGAACTACGTATTGAATCGTCTTCATGTGCTTGAAAATCGTGCTAAGAGTATGAAGCAATTTCCATGGTTTTTAAATTAATCATCCCATTGACCTACATACAATTAAGTCTCGTCACACTTCTAACTGCATATAACTATTTTACTTCATACAAACAATATTCCTGGCCTTCGATTTGTTACAAGTAGACAAATGTAATATAATACTACATTTCAAGGCAAAAAAGGCCAATATATAATATTTTTTTAGTTTCAGGGATCAGGGATGGAATACAATAGCCTTAATTGAGCTGAGCGAAGCGAAGCGAGCGAAGCTCTTACTACACTCCTGCTTTATTTTTACAAATACTCCTCCTGAACGGCTGAAGCGATCTGCACGAAATTTAGCACAATCATAGTAACCAGCCATAGGAAAGTATAAATCTGAAATCGTACAAGTCGCACCACAGGGCTTTTCCCTAAACTTTTTAAAATTTAACATGGGCCAGACGTTCTTCGCCGCACTTTTTTCGTTTGAAATCTTACATGTATTTATTCTCTCCACATAATTATAAATTATTTTATACTTTTAAGTGTGTTTAAAAACGTGGTATTTAAAAAAGTTTTTTTATTTTAAAATTATTTTTTAGTTTGTAGCACTTAATGTGTAAATATGTTGAATCTATTTTTATATGGCCTGTTAATACATAAAAAACCTTTTTATCTATAATAAGATGTTTTGTCTTGAATTATTAAATCCTAACATGTTAATCAGTTCAAAATTGTAAACAAAAAGCTACTATTCTCATTATTATAAAACTATAAAATCCATCGGGAGCAGGAACTGTACCTCTTTGAACAAACTGTCAAATCAAAGTATTTGCTACTGACTTCAATTGATATATTTGACTATTTACATTCCTTCCAAATGTAATATTGACACTTTGGAAGCCCATGGGACTAAGGCCAAGGGAAATATGAAAATAAAATGACATAATGTTCTTTTGTCATCCATTTGTGAGCTATAAGTTTCAAGTCTCTAGCTCATCCGGTCATCGGGAATAAAGAATTAAAATCAATCGCAAAATTTATACCGGACAAGAAAGCGAGCTGAGAAAAACGTTTTAAAGTTAAAAAAAGTCTGTACTTCTTTGGGATTAAGCATATGCTTACCATAATCAAGTTACCAAATCACTATTACCTAAACCTAGTCCTGCAGTCCTACAGTACTTTTAACTGAGCCTACATTTTAACACCACATAGAGCCTGCTACCCTTACATCCTCTTCGGTGGGAATATATTTATCACAGTTACCATCAGCTTTAGCGCCTAATTGAGCTCAACTGTGCTGTAAGCTGCAGGTACAACCCTACATAAACAGGGCGAGTTCAGCACTGTGGAAAATGTGCTCAATAGAAAACAAACAGCGAGGGAAGGGTTGTGATGTTATCAAACAGCTGGAGGACGCGCTTTGTGTCTTATCACTGGACATCTCAACAACACCTCATCTGCCAGTTGTGCCGCGGCCTTCCTACACGATCCAGGCTCGGTTTTTGTAATAAGATTATGTATGGTTGGAGGGTTGTAGCATTGTGGGATGATTGCTGTAATATGATTGGGTAGAGTGGTTATAGTATTCTAAGGGTCGTCGGTTCAATTTTGGGTAAATATCTGTGAAAACGGACCCAGATGTAATTTTCTTACGTTGTCAACGCCAGTGAATTTTTTTCTTGAGGAGTTACAGGAGAAAGTGCTTAAACGCCTTTGGAAATATCGTTTCAAATTCACGTGTTGTGGATGTTCATGGAATTGAACCCGTCCCTCCCGCACCGAAGTCCGAGACGCTATCCACTAGGTTAGCAAATGATTTGTTTATCATTAATAATGATGTGAAGTAATTAATACGCTTCAATACCATTTTGCATAGTGTTGCCTTCCATAGCTATCTAATTCCAAGCTATCCATTCTTGACAAACTATCCATATGGCATTTTTGTTTCACACTTTAAAATTAAATAACATTTCAATTGGCATATTACACACCGAAACATCTACATCTACTCTTCAAGTATGATACCTTTTCTTCATATACCAGTTCATATATACAGGGTGGCGCATAAAGAACGCATGGATTTGAGTTGAGTGGTGAGAGCAATAGGAGCGTAGTGGAGGAACAGGGCCTGGTTGTTTTGTAGGTTAGGGTGTCCAGTTTTAGTAGCAATGTTGCAGTGGACCGTGGCACATCGCGTTTTTACTGTAGAACATTTATTCAAAAATAATTGAATCTGTTATAACTGCTCAATGGCTTTTCTGCACCAAGTTCAATGTCCCGCGAGTCCTAAAAAAAGTACGGCAAGGCCCAAGAATTCCCACTTTCGAAAGTTACACCAAACAGTAAGTTTCAAATCTTGCGGTGGTTTTAGATGTAATTCTTTTGGGTCTTCATCTGCCAAATAGCGGTAGTTTTGCTTATTTACATAACTATCCAAATGAAAGTGCGCTCCATCATTAACATCATAAACAAAACGTCATCAGTGGCAAGAACATCAACCATTCTCTAAAAACAGTCTCCATTGTTCGTAATCACGTTTATAAATCTCCTGTACGATCATAATTTTGTAAGGATGAAATTTTAACTCATTTTTCAGGTTGCCCTGCAGCGAGCGTCAAGACCATAAGACAAACCCACAGAGTTGGAGCACATCGCCTGGTGGAGCGGCGAGGGCTTTAACAGATTCCGTTACGCTGTCAACAAACCACTACTGCTCCATAACTGATTCAGTTGTGCAAAAAGAGGCTACCCAACAAAGTATTGTGTTATGATCGGGTTTTGAACCATTGAACTGTGCGCGGAGAAGCCATTGAACAATTAACAGATTCATTACTTTTGAATAAATAAAATGTTCTATAGCAAAAACGCGATGCACCACGGTCAATTGCACCTTTGCTAATAAAACTGGACGCCGTAACCTACAAAACAACCAGGCCCTGTCCCTCCACTACTACGCTCTTATTGCTCTCACCACCCAACTCAAATCCATGCGTTCTTTATGCGCCACCCTGTACTAATCTTACAATAATTTACATTATCAAACTAAACAGTTTTGTAATATATTTTCATTCTCTGACCCTTTCTGGGCATTGTTATAAACTCTCCACAATGTTGATAGTACCAAGTGGAAATGATTCTGAAGCAGATAATTTTGGACCCTCAATTAATTATACTATCTAACAAAAGGTTGACTTTAGGTACTAACAAGACCATGGTTTTGACCGTCTCTTTACAAAAACTTCAAACAATGTCAACAGTGCAGGTTTCCAACACACAAACAACATAAAAGAAAAGTAAAACATTTTACAGGGAGAAAAACCCAAACCGATCTTCAATAAAAAACAGACTGAATAATTCTCACACTCCCATCACAAGAGAACACATGTACGAAAAAAGTAATCGCGCAAATAATCTGTTTGGAGGACCTTTAGGCAAGAAGGGTTGTATCTGGATGGTTTGACGGTCGGAATCAATCACATCACTCGCACACAGGCCAGATACGTTATCTGTTATCAGAGGTAGAGGCAGGGGTAGAGGATGTGCTGTAGGGAGAGTACAGGAACGTTGGTGACAGCATCAATTAGATGTGACAGCTGTATTGGATCAAAGGTGTCCTCTGGCTCTGGCAGCGCATCTGATACGCACGATACTTCTGCGACTTTGGGTTTCATCTGTGCAGTGTGTACCAGGAGGGATTGCATCGTTTGAATAAAATGCTGCTAGGGAACTTCATGCTTTTGTGGTGTTTACCCCAGTAACATTCTGTTTGAAAGAATCGCACACGGGAAAACTGTCCAAATTAAATGTTTGTGAATGTGTCAGTGAATATGTCACACCGAGGTTCGATACTGTAACCATTGAGGGCAGCACAATCCAAAATCCATACAATTAGGATGTTCGATTTGTTTGTTTGTCTTGTTTGATCTGGGTCTGGGTCTACAAACATAATGAAAACATAGATCAACCGAGGAGTTAGGATTCAAATATTATCTCTTTTTGCATAATGTGAAACGTGAAATTGACATAATTTAGCAATGAAAAGTCACCGAAAGCTAAATTTTCCTGGAGTAATATTTGTGTTGGATCAAAGAAGATTTTATTAAGTTAAGTGATGTACGTCGTATCCTATAAAAACGTTATGATAGTTTGTACAGTTAAACTATATATCTGCTATAATTGTGCTATATATCTGCACATTGTACATTTTATTTGTTTTTTTCTTTCGATTTAGTTGTCTTGAAGAGCAGTTTGAAACAGGAAAAAGATAATGAGTATGTGGAAGTGTAAAAAGTGTGCATTTGTACTTGTTAGATTTACTGACGCAAAATGTAGGTCTCTCATGTGCTGTAACCTTAGAAGATATGAGATTTTAGGAGGTATCCATTGAAAGGTAATTACTTTTTCAGATGATTCTTATGCTAATGTTCAAAGAACGTTGTATTTAATGCGGTGTTATGTCATTGGCCTGATAGATCTTATTTATTCGTTTTGCTTTTAACAAATCTACCTTTACTTATTTTAAAGAGATACATACAATGTATTTTATTTTGAAGTTAACCATAACTGTTCAGTTGACATATGTGGGGTTTACTGTTACCATTGCCAAAATAAGAGACGATTACGTCTTTGCCATAAACGTACAGTTAAACGATTCCGAAATTTGGTGCTACAGAAATTAGGTACAATTCCCTTTTCACACATTACAAATCCACACAGCCTTCCTCAGTCTATAGTCAACCCTTAGTGGGTTTACCCTTTCAAAATAAGTTCCACTCATGGAATTCAATTTCACAAACAATCTAACTCATCCTCCACACTGTGCCACAAAGACACACTCGGACTCCTCCTTACACCTGCGTAGGACGTAAGACGACACCAAGTTTGGTTCGTAATGGGTTGAAAGGAAAAGCAACAGAAGCGATTGTCAAGAAGAAACCTGTCACTCAAACGACGTCTCGGTCGGGACCAAACAAATTGAGTTAAAGGGGTAAAGATTTGGGCTGACAGGTGACGGGAGGCGCCAGCCTAACACCTCCCCCTCAAAATCCCCCAGAAACGCCCATTAGCCACCATTAGCGGTTTTGGAAATCCGAATTCACGTAATACCGAGACCGTCGTGGTTTTATTTTGCCCGGTCAATCCCCGTCAGCACCATTAGCATATCGGGCCGATCTTGATTAAACTTGTGTTTCTTGTCACAAACAAGAAAATTAGGAGCTTCATCGTCGCGACGTGAGAATGTTAATAAAGTAGACAACTCTGTTAAACATCGTTAGAATATCTCTGGATAAACTTAATGCGTGTCGAGCATTTACAAAATTGACCTCCACTATCTCATCTCTTCTCTCTCCATGGACGTAATTTAATTAGGTTCCTACGAAGTTTCTAGACTCTTGGTACACATTTTCGAGTATTATTGTCTCAATAATATTATTTGTCATGCTTCAACCCTCAAAATGATCATAAACAATTTCAGAAAATCCGCAACCAGGCTAAGAAAGCGGTTCGGGTAGCCGAGCTGTTAAAGCACCCGCCCTCAAATATGAAGGGTGCTGGTCTGATCCCAAGTGGAGAAGATACTGAAACCAGATGTTTTTGTCTCTGAGATTTAAATTAATTATGCTATCCAACCAAAGGTCTATGTTAGGTGATAGCAAGACCAGTACTTACACTGTTCCCTTACAAAACACTAAAATATTCCAATGGTACAAAACTTACATACGCAAATGTGCCTTTAAAGATCTATTTTACATCTAGTTAGGATATCCTTGTTCACTCGCTCGTCTGGTCCTAAATGTCGCATGTAGGAGGGTCCCGGTGCAGAAATGTGGACTAGGTGTACCTCAAGACGGGGGGCCGAGCCCGGGGGAAGATACCATCACCATTGTTGGAGAGGCGTGGACGACAAATCATGCGTAATTATTGACATACCCTGTAGATATCTGCACGCATCACATCAGCACATCAAGAGACAGCTGCTACTTGAAAACTGCGCTTCTTGTTGCCGCTTGGTTATTGTCTACTCTAGGTTTACGTGGTCAAAAATAAGTCCAGAGGTCGATTCGATACTGGTAAATTTGGTATTATTTTCAAGTGAACTCAACTGTTATTGATGATTGGGTTTTAATAAATAAATGGTTCTGACTAAAGAAACAACTGATCCTAGTCACAAAACTGCAGACATCTCATTTCATTCTACACTACCCCAAAATTCATATATCGTTTTAGGTGACTTTGCTGACTCAACAGTAATGGTATCATTCGAAACTGAAACTAGCTGGATTTTATCATTAGGCTTTTAACAATCATCCTGGCTGAAGAAACAGCTAATCTCACTCTGTCGCAAAGATACAGAGATGTCACTCAGGGCTAGAGATATACATAATATATATGTTATATATATATATGTGTGTGTTATATATGTATATGTATATATTATATATGTATATCTCTAGCTCTGGATGTCTCTACATTTTACAATCATCCTCCAACTGCTTTCAACTAAAAATGCGCACCCTAACTTTCGTCTTTGAGTTTGTAAAGGTTGAGCGATCGTGGTATCTATTTCTAGACTAGGCAACCTGTACTATTATTATAGGTCACAAAAATCGGGTTTGCCAATTCATTTACGGGAGTTTTACTTCGAGAATACATTTGAAATTTGAATACCTAACATTTATTTTTTTAGTAAATTACACAGAATTCTTTACTCAGAAATCTTTTTACTTATAGTTTCTGAGAAAAATAATAATGTTTATGGCAAATTATTTTGATGGGTTTGGAAAATATTTTAATGAACATCTCATGTTTCGTTGTGTATAAAACTTTTCTTTTCTCGGTCAATATTTGTTGAACACAGTGAAGGTAGAGGGAAATATGTCTAGAAAGAAACCAGAGTTGAACTACTGTATCTCGCGTAGCTAGATACTTTAAGGTTTACATTGGCCAAAAATGGAATATTATACAATATACAAAGCACATTAATATAAGAAATATTGATTCTGCGTGAAAGATATACTTCTCAGTTGTAGCATCCAATCCATCGTACGATATGTATTGCCATCTAATCCCCCTCTACAAGACATATAGACATAATTAGTTGTACCTAAATTCATAATCGATTTCAAATTAAATATAGTTCTAATATGTTTTTGGGAAAATTAATATAATATAGCTGATGTTACGTATCGAATAAAAAATTAAGACAAATATCTAGAGTTCAAGAGTTTAGGCTATTAATATTTGGGATAGAGAACGTAAGTTATCTGCGGAAACCAAGCTTTCTTGTTTGGCGTTGTTCAGAAAATATGTGTAATTAACTACGAACCCTTAAACTTGTAGATCCTGAATTTATGAACAACCATAAAATTAAACTTCCAGAACTTTCTCCAAGTCCGAGAAACAATCACTGGAACCCCAATTTCCACTGGTGGACGTGGACGCTTCAACGCCAATGTCCTCTTTTCAAAATAGCCAGTTCAACCTGTGGCTTCAAATAGAGCAGAAGTGCAAAACACTGAAGTTCTAGGAAGAACTAGGAAGACTAATGGCTGGACTATTACACAAACATGGCTTTGTTCTGACCATTGTTGAGTCTGGATTAGGCTTCAGTCACCACTTCACTAGTGACACCTCTCGGAACGCTGGACTTAGGACTACACCATTGTGGTCGGCTAAGTTTAGAAGGTGTCTTGTTTGAAATAGTCATTAAAGGTTCGCTGTCACCTTCTTCTACTACAGTTACTGACAATGGTATAAGAGTTACTTTTTGTGGTAGGGGTTCAAATTAGCATTTGGTATTCAACTGAAGATTTTTCACCACTGTAAATCCCTGGGATTTTGTCGTGTCTCCTCCTTAGCTATTCTGCTTGATGGTTATTGATAATTTCTAAAATTAAATCATTATGATTATGATACAACAATAATTACCCTTCTGATTCGTATACAAAAATATTTTACCACTAAAATGACCATATTCAATTAAGGGGAGTGTGTGCCAAGAGGAACATTTTTGAAGACGATATGACCTTAAAAATAAAATTGATGGTTGAATATGTTAATTTCTCATGTACAGGGACTATAATAAAACCATAAAATTTATTAAAGGAATTATGCATATTTGCCTTATGGTTGTCGAGTTCTTGAAGTCGTGTGATATGAAGCCAGATGTACAATTCGTCTCATCTGTGTCATCATCAAGTGCAAAGTTTAAACATAAATCCCATCACAAAACATTGACACAACTAAAAAAAATAACAACAACAAAAAAACTATATTATTTACTTATATTGGTCAGTGGACGATTTACGGCTTGTGCGTAGGACTTGTAGGACTTAAAATGTGTATCTCCGGACCGAAGCAGTGGTTAAAATATAAACGTTGTTCTGATGATATCCCTCATGTGACGAAATGTACATCTGGCTTACTATTACAAGTACTTCAAGAATTTATCCACTATAAGGTAAGCCTTCATAATTAATTGATGAGATTGGGTTTACTTTACAAATATTTAGGGAATATAAAGTACTTCGTAAATCGATCCAAACAACGAAGATACTTACATTATACTATCAAGAGCGTAGGTGGTGATTTGTACATCATCCAGTTACACAAAAAAAATCCTAAATAAGCCTAGAGGAATTGATTTAGTTTGTTTGAAGGTAGAAGTTTTTAGCTGGATGGCAATAAATGGTTATTTTTCTTAAATGGAAATAATTTATTCAATTACATTATTACAATTATTCATTATTGAATTGCAAACATGACCGACTCAATATTAGAAGTCACATGCGTAAGGGGATTTAACTCTAAAATGCCAAGTCGTTCACTATCATTTTCTCCCTAAATAAACAAACCAAAAAACATTCTGTTGATATTAACATCACTTCTTAATCCCTAGTTCAATTTGGAGCATTTAAGCCATACGATTTCGTTTCCAAGGGCCCTAGTCCTCTAATAATACCTCTTTGACGTTTCTAACCCTTTTTAATTATCGGAAGATAACGGAAATTATCACTTAAGCCGAGGTTTGTGGAGCATATGCTACAACTTTGACACTCGCAGGCCTAATTGAACGCGTGGTTAAGCCTGTGTCTGCGGACAGGTTATATTTATTGGGCTAATGAAGGAGTGAAGATGTCAACACTAATGGTTTCTGTCAGACATCCCTCCCCTCCTTCCCCCCTCACAACCACTACAGCCTCTGAACAAATCCTGTCTGCTGGGTGTTTTGTTGTCTAAAAACGGAATTTATCCAGGATTAATCATTGGACATCCTTTTCTTTGTTTGCAAATACGTCAAACATTAAACATTGTGAATTATATTGTTAGTTTGGACAATGTGATGTAGAAGAAGGTAATAGTTTATTATTTAGACTAACAAATTAAACTCGTGTTAAATCAGGAGCATTCACGTGCAATAGTTATTCGGGATACAACCACGAGACAATTGAAGGAATAGTTGTAAATAATTCCAAAACGATTTAGCGGAGATTGATAGAATGTGAAGACTTCACCTTTTTTTCTAGTTCATCAAATACTTTAAAAACAATATTTCACCCAACCAAAAGCTAAATAATCAAGGACGATCTAGTTTTGAATCATCTAAAGGCTGGTTGTTTAGGACAATCATTCGCCTATCAGCTACGTATAACAATTTGTTCGTTTATACTTTTATAGTTTTCACATTAAACTTCAATGTAACTATTCCTCAGCAGCTACGTGAAACGTCTAGCTAGTGTAGAATAGCATAAATTGAAACGCAGCAAATACGATTATATATCTTACAAATCCAGTAAGACAATATCTTACAACAACAGTAAGCAATATCTTACAAATCCATCGTTATTGAAGCATAGAGTTAAATACCTAACTTGAAGCAGATTCATCTCCAAACTTCCAGCCTTAAGTTACTGCAATCAAGCATTACATCAGAAATAGCAAAAGTATCAGTACCAAACGGAATATTTGATAAATATATGAAGAAATGCATGATGAATTCCTAAGAAAACCAAACATACCTATAACGGACGCTCTGGCTATGAAGTGATACTCTCAAACTGCTCACTAAGTTATCCTTGGAAATAGCAAATATATCACTAACAAGAGCAGTATCTAAGAAATCCCGACCAAAATACTAAGTGAACCTAACCTCAATTCTCCTTGACAACCTCCTTTGATAAACAAACATACAAGACACTCAAGCCACAAAGGACGAAGGACTCGCAGGGCAGCTGACGTACAACACGTGTATCTAGGTACGCATCTAGCGGCGATCACAGATAAGAGCACGCTTCTGATCCTCCCACCAGTGATAAGATCGCTGGCCCTACTCATACTCCACTGTTCGGCCTACTGTATGTGCCGATGCAAAAACAGCTGATTTGACAGAGAGGGAAGTGTCACGATTGAGGTAAGACATCGGGGGCCTTTGGTCTTTGTGGACGAAATGGAAATGGTGGAGAAACCGGGAGTGTAGGGGTTGAGAGTGGATGTTCAAATGGAGGAAATCTTTTTAACTGTGGAGACAGTTCTCTTTCATCGACTTTAAAATACTGCATGGATTGGTTTCCTGAGTATTTTGATGTAACTCTTCTAGGTCAAGTCTAAATGTCAATATTAATCTCTGTGAATAACTACTCCTTTCCTTAGTGCTGCATTCTCTGGAATACAGCTTGTTAAAAAAAAATGCACAAATGAGGTATGTTTATTTATAGTTGTGAATAATTATTCATTCCATTGGTGCTGCATCCTCTGAAATACAGCTTGTTCACAGAAAATGAACAAATGAGGTACGGTTATTAATAGTTGTGAATAATTATTCATTCCATTGGTGCTGCATCCTCTGAAATACAGCTTGTTCACAGAAAATGAACAAATGAGATACGTGTAAATAGTTGTGAATAATTATTGCTTCCCTTAGTGCTGTATCCTCTAAAGTACAGCTTGTACTGGGGATATGTACAAAGAGATTCGTGTGATTTGGTTTCATTCCATTGTTGATAATAGGCCATTCACGCAAGACAAAATTAAAATAATTTTATTCACGATGCATTGAATTATTGTTTATACATGTGTTGCGGGGCTAAGGTAGTTCTATTAATACTGAGAGTAAAACAGAGTTATTTGGAATATGAGGAAAAAGTTTTTACAACTACAGTACTTTACATTTGTCTTGCCAGCAGTCTGGTTTTGCCCTTAGCCGGTCTCGCGTATTGTAGATATTGTAAAAGTAAATGTTTCTTTGAGTGTGTTTCTTCGTGTATAAAGTATTTTAAAATTTTGCAACGTCAATTATGAGTAATTTATGTCTGACAAGAAGAAATAAGGATTTAAAAATGTGGTTGAAACCCCAGAAACTAGTTACCTCAGAAACAGTAGGACAGATTGACGACAGGTCAGTAACATTATTTATGTTTTAATTATTCCTCATTAGAATTAACGACCTTACTGAACCAACTACTTAACCTAATAAATCGATATATTCTGAGCTGTTCTAAGAAGTTTTTACATCTGTCCAACGTAGGAGCGCTACAGGCGCCTCAATGTCTAGATGAAAACGATACGTTCCAATTTAAGGATTACGCCAAAGTTGGACAATATTGGACCGCAAAAAGTAGCCGTTGACAGAGCTTAAAGAAGACGAGAGCAGCGGGTATTGTCCCCAAAAGAGTGTTCGGGCAAGATAGTGTTACTGATGCTGATAGGCATCGGCACACGCGCGATAGCATCGGCAGCATCGCAGCATCTGTCCGCAAATACCAGCTCTGTGGCTGCTGCGGCTTAGTAGGGAGTAGGGCACCAGGACATGTGCACAATCTAGTTACCAGGAAATACTAGGTGCGTAGAAATACAACATTAGATTGCGTTCAATTAGTTATAGAAGTTATACGCACACTCCAGGATGCGTAAAAAGAGTTTAGTAAAGTATGAATGTTGAATGCATTGATAGCTGTGATAAGATTGCGCTGGCCCAGCTCATACTCCACTACTCGGCCGACGGAAAAACGGGTTAATCAGCAATCAAGGTCATCCCTGATTTTTGTAATTAACTAAATTTGATGGAAGTGTGTTATTTTTGTGAATACACCGTTTATTAGACGAAATTACTCCAAAATACTCTCCTATTCCTTCTGGGCACACTAATTAACGGATAAAGTAATATAAGAAAAATTAGAGCCTAAGACATAATAAGCTTGAAGCGAGAATTACTTTGAACGTTTAAGAAAATCTTCTGACTTGTGTAAATAAATTTTCTTGTACAGCCTCTGTTCATAGCATTCAGGAATCGCCTTTTATGGTTAAGTACACCAATATTAAAACTCATATTGCATATTGGAAATAAAAAACACCGTTGTTGGACAAAATTACACATCAAATAATTAACTACTAAAATAAAATAACTACAGTACTACCACTACCCTATTGCTTTAGAAATTACCAGTGCACAGAGGGATTAAAAAGCCCGAAACCTTTGATGAAATAGAATTTTATACGATTGTAGCGTACAAAAGTACTTAAAATTTTAAAATGGTTTTTTTTTGCATTTTCCTTACATTTGTTCAGTGTCGTCCACAGTGATGAGGACAACTTGTAATGTTGAAGCACTTGTAAGAAGATTGGGACTCTATGCCTTTATTCTGATAATTACAAAGATCGAACAACTTGATCAAACAACAGAATGTAGTTAGTTAAATAAAAACTATATATATATAATAAGTTTTATCGCTGAATTCACAACTATTTAAATTCAGTTATTAGTTGTTAACTAATACACACATACCGAAGCTACCTCACATCATTTGTATCACCGTGTCTACTTTTTCCAGGTTGCACTCACATTAAACATTTGCAGTAAGTCTTATACAAAACATGTTCGCAACTACAATCTTCTTTCCTTTTTGTGGGATCAAGTCTCATTTGTCGCTCTTTCACTTGTAAAATCGGCAGAAGAGGTTGGTTATAAAATCTGTGAAGAACTCCTTCCTTTCAATTTAGCTGGGAAACATTGAAAGCAGCTTTTCTTTCAATTTATCGATCATTGACCCCAATACATTAAACGATCGTATTTATGCTGTAAGACTTGACAAACCGTTATTAAAAAAATATAATCTTGGCATAATAAGAAAATTAACACTTTTGTAAGTAAATATCTTTAAAGTAATGTAATCCTACTTTATAATATTTGATAAAGAAGGTAATATAAAGAACCACCCTGAGAAAATTGGTTATACACATATTCAATATAGAGCTATTGCAGTTGAAGTAATTTCCTTTCAATATTAATATCTAAAATTACACTTGATTAATATATTTATATTTATTTAATCTATATAAATAAATATGAATCCTTTTTTGATGGTATTCCATAACTCGAGAACGAGTGCACCGAATTGGATAATTTATTTTTTGTTGTGTTCCTTAGTGCCAGGAGAAGGTTTTTATGTAAGGAAATGTATAATCCATCCAACCGTTATTTAGTAATTTGATTTAAAAAATTCAAAAATCTTGTCTTTACATAAGCATTGGAGAAAATGTTTTCATTAAACTGTGGAATACAATAACATGTGTTAAAAAAAACATGAGTTAATTTTCAAATAAAAGGTGAGCGTAGCGAACGAACTTCAACCAGGACGTGATTGGGCGATGCGAACGAGCTAATCTAGAAAATGAAAAAGCATTTGACATATAACTACATTAGTCTGCCGGGCCAGCTAGTGTATAAATATATTTTCCATTAGATGGTTTTTCAGGGTTTCAAGTTTTAAATATAATATAAACATTTTATTTTCGTAATACATAAATAAAATATTGTTTTCTTATGCAAACATACAACCATAAGCATACAAAATTATTTGCACGTTTTGTAGTCGGGAGCACGCACTCGGGCACAAAAAAGGCCGTACTTTAACCCAACATGATTGGTAAATGAGTGTCAAATAAGTGAGACGTCTTCCATATCTTTATTACTGACTAAGATGAGCTGTATTTTTTGACCAGGTCATTTAAAATGGTATAAATATCAAGGAGTCCAGTTTTAAGCCACAGCAATGCTACTTAGACCTTCTTCTCTCAATGTTGGACCGACGACCTGCAGATTATTAAACTACTCAAACAACTTCACAGCTACAACTACAACATAGAATTCAATCAGATCAATGAATTTTTTTAAAGTTTTTATTCTATGACATTTTGTCCCCAATAACCTACCACATCGGCCCCCGTGGAGGCTGGACGTGCTGCCGGTCTGACCGGACCACCGGAGTATTGCCACTCCATCTGACGGGATATTCGACAAGCTGGGCGATAACATCAGATCCGGGCTACCATGGGCTGTCTCTGGCCTAGTGATGTATTCGTTATTCAATCGAGACAACGACTTGAGACAATATAGTGTGTGCAGGGAATAGTAGTGAGGAAGTCTGGAGTGTATGATTCTACAGTAATGACTGTGATTTATCTCAGAACTAAAACTTCAGATTGAGGCATTCAATTGGCTGAAGAGTATGTTGATGTATGAAAAAGTGTAAGAAATTTTTATATATATTTTTTAATAGAATGGCTTGAAACTAATCTGGATTTCTTTACAGGGTTTCGGTCACGAGCTAAGACTCAGTAAGAGTAAAGTATCGTATGATCTTTGTCGAATGTATGTCTTCTAGAGATGAATGCGTCGCTGAACTTGTAAAATGTTAAATGAAGTTTGAATGCATTGCAGTAATCCATATTCGGCACAAAATCAGACGGTATACTCAGACGCTAAAAACAACTTCGATAATTTAACATAAACTACCATATGAGTAAAACCTTCAACATTTTTTGCATTCTATGGGTTTAAACAGAAACCTCTAGGTATGGATGACAGGCTTAGGCTACCACGGTCATAGTAGACAGTCTGGAGAACTTGTCGGGAGATGACTGCGAATTACCAAAAGTAGTGGTCGACATTTCGGCTGTTTTGTAGCAATCCATGTTTGGGACAAAACACCAAATGTTGAACTGTAGTTTTGCCCGAAAATGAGTTAGGCCTACTGCATTTAATCCAACGCCGGCCAAAATATTTGCCAATTCAACGACGGGATCGTATCTCGAAGGCCGTGATTTGACAATAAAACCTTAAGTATTGTAGTAATCAACAGAGAATATAAATGAAATTGACGAATTATTACGAATATTTCTTTACAACAAAAGATCGCTAAAAGTTCACGGATTGTTATTTAAAAATCTGTTAAAATGCTACATTTTCATTTCGTATCCCTACCAGTTTTCTCCATTTACAAAGTAGGCTACCCCTTCTCCATATCCCCTGCATGCGGCCATGTACTATGTATACAGGACGTAAAACTATATCTACCATCTCATTACCTGTTCATGTAATTAGGCTGGTTTCTCCGGGCATCAAATTAATTGTAATAATTTATTATAATATTTCGTAAGATAGGACAAATATCAGATATGGCTCTAATTTGAGACAAATCGGACGATATATAGAGTAGGCGTGGGGCTCCTCCTTCCATTCTTCGCACGCACAATTATGTTAAGTTCGCCCTGAGGGCGGCTGCCGAGCGCCCAGCGTCCGCTTTATATGATCTAGTTATGCTAATTAATTTGGCTGAAGGCTCTCTCGCGATGAACAACATGCCCGACCCACCTGGAACATATGGTAAAAGTCGAGCAGTCCTGCAGGACGCTAAGTGTGTTGTGAAAAAAGATTTCTGCGTCTAGTAAGTATAGGGTTTTAAGGGGTTGTGGTAGTGGCACGATGACATTTTGTCGAAAGGCTCAAAATCGCTTACAGAAAATTGGTACAAATTAAATTTTTGTAATAAGCTAGAGACGATAACTGAAGGCTAGAGTAACAACACCTTCATATGGGTGATCGTCCATGATGTAGGTAATTAGTATATGCTGGAGTGAATCTATAGTTTGTCTAGTTGGTTGACGCACCAATTAACTTGCCTGTTAACATGGAGTTTAGGCTAGATAATTACTTTTACTACGGCTTAAACCAAATAGTAACTTTCAGTTTAACTCGTACGTTAAAAACTAACTGACAAAACTCTTTGTGTTTCAAAATTAAAAATTCGGTGTACTGTATTCAAAATCTTCTCTTCTTAATGCATAATTTACGCATTAATTCACATAATTCACTATCACTGACAAATAAAATTAAGAAAGTTATTGGAACCATTTTTAGAACCCTATAATGCCTGGTTTTTTTAACAGTTCGTGGTCTGAGATTTTATCTTGTCAAATATTAAAAAAACCCACAAAGTGCAAAAGTACATAATTCAATTAAGAACTAAGAACTAGGAAACTAACTAGGAACTAGGAACTAAGAAGGAAAACAAGAAAGATTAATTAAAAGTGAAACTACTATAGAATTCACTTCTTTATTCTGTTACAAATATGAAACACTCTTACATTGGATTGGATACTGTTATCACTTTGATCATGTATTTTTGTAATATCTTATCCGAAGAAACCTATTCTTTGGAAGATTTGTGAAACACCAGCTAATTCAACTTACTTGATCTTTATATGAGATTTTCAGATGGAATAACATTCTTCCCACAAGTGTAATTCATTTAAACAGCTGACATTCCGTCTCTACTTTACCCGCCACATTTACCCGCCATTTCTACTGCTAAGTCACGTGACCACAGATGTATTAATCACATGGTGCTGGTCTGGCGCCACCGTTGGCATTGTGTCTCTCCGAGTCACCTATTTCTTCATTTTATGGCTTCTGTTGACACCCCCGGGGCCGCCCTTAGCCTGGGATTGTGTAAAAAATCAACCAACAACTCCACCTGACGGTTTTATTTCAAAGATTGATAGTTGTAGGTCTTCCTCGAAGATTATCTGTTCTGCACAGCTATAGTGTCCAATCAAAATCGGTTTTTTTTGTTAAGAGACCATATAAAACTGTGTAAAAAGTTTAGTTTATTCATCACCATCTTAAATTGTCTTTACCTAAGAAATACATAGATAAATGTAAGAAAATAAGAGACTAGATGACATCTGTACGCCTTAAGATGACTTCAGGAGTAGAAACTGGTTACCATAACCATAGACTATAGACTTCCCATGTGTTCTTTTTTGAAGCCAAGAAAATAGATAAGGTTCATGATCATCCCACTAGAGTTTACTAGTGTATTGGGTGAATCTATTATATTATTAAAGTGATACAATCAAATTTTATGTAAACGCTTAAGGCCATTTACCATATAAAAATAAAGGCATATGGCATATCAAAATGAAGCTTAGAGTGTGTAGATTTGCCGAAAAGTATTGATATGGACGAATTCCCTAAGGGCTCTCCCCCACTGACTGATTTTCAAAGGGCTACGCCTTGCATGTTTTGGAAGTTAACATTATTCGATTAATTTAGTGAACAACAGCTGGCCAATGCAATTGACAATATAGTTTGTTTGTTTACATTTTTGTTTACTAATTTTTTATTTACTTTTATGTTCTTAAGCGAGGTGCGTTGAATGGACAATGAAGCTATTTCTAGCTGTTTGTTACAAGTAAGTGATTAAGGCGATCGAAACACGATGAATATGAGATTAACAAACCATGTATGTTGTTCGTTCCAAGAGGTTATCACCGATCTTTAACATCAGGTCGCCAATTCATTGAAAAGTATTTAAGTAAAGTATAAAAGACGTCGTGAAAGAGAGCGGCGAGCTCAGATACAACCGTACCCACCTCGGCCACCTCAGACGTAAGGTATGAAGGTTCCACTGCCTTTGACATCCTTTCAGATGACAATTTCTCGAACTTGGGCCCTTTAAATGAAATGGGGAAATTCAAAGTTGATTACCGGTAAATTAATTTAGACTTCTGTTCACCCATGAATTTGTGGGTAGAACCTCTTGTATTAATTTAAACCAATGCAGTATCATAACAAACAGCTGATTGATTTATCACTTATCACAGTATATGTCATTAGTTGGTGACCATCTCAACAGATTGCACCACGCTTTTTTGGCTTCAAATTTTTACATTACATGGGAAATCTATTCTGTGTATAGTCAATGCCATAACGCAACATTGAAGATCACATTAGTAAGGGTATTTACACCAATTAAGTAGGACATTTATAGTAGGAAAATAAAGTTGAAAATAAGTAACTATAAAAATAAAGTGACATAGGTATTATTACAATTATAAAACCAACACTGAGTTTTTACTGTTGTTACATTACTGAATTGTAATAAATGTTGCCTCATATACATGGTGTCCCGTAAATAAAAGCGAAACTCCAGGACATGGTTCTATGGGTCAAAATAAAGAGGAAATCAAGAATGAACTTTTTCTAAAATCGCTCCTTTCACCAGATATCTGTTATTTAGTATTTTTTTACATAAACATTTTTATTTTTCAAATTTTCAACCGATCTTTATAAATAATGTTATGCATGTTAAGGCAAAAGAGATCAATGTTATAACAAAATAGCTTGATTAAATAATAAATTCCAAAAGGGTTATCATATTTATTTTCATAATTTAAATTTACTTACAAATGGACGATTTTATAAAAAAATTCAAGAACACTTTTATTTATCATTCAAAATTCTCTATCAAACCATCCCATATTTCTTTACGTATTGGCTTTACCGTCGGAAGAAAAAATAGCATTCATTATCAATATTGGATTATTTATATACATAAAAATAGTTGTAGGGTAATTTTATGTTGCGATGCTTAATATAGACTACTTGTAGTGAATAACTATTCTACAATCAAAACTAAAACAATGGTATTTAATATTACTCGAAACCGCTTACCACCCAAATTAAAAAATACGCAACCAAGTCACAAATTTCGTAACTAAATGCAATAACCCTCGAAATACCATCAATTACAATAACAATCGAGATATCGCGGTGGCAGTGGTAGTGGACAATTCACTTGCGATACAGACGGCAGTGGCGATGGTGGACGCGAATATCACATGAATCATAATTATGCTAATAACAATCAGGTGAGCCGCGCTTAAAGTGACATAACTCACTGCAACTCCAGATACGCGCAAAGAATTATTGCTGAATTGTGTCAGATACAGCCTATAAATACCGCTGTACATCAAGATTGAATTAATTTCCTTCATTTGGAACAATTATTATTCATCGTAATGCAACAGGCAGCCAGCGCGCTGTCCGGTTCAATGTTTTGTATATTTATGGTATACTAATAGTGGGGTTTCTTGCGGATCGGTTTTCTTTTGAGTTAGTTGCATTGGTCTTTGATGTTTTTTGTATTAGTTATTAATGATATAAGGTGACTGTTTCGACTTAAACTAAGATCCAGAGCGTAGGCTTTTGTTTGAAGTGTTTATTGGTAGATGATTTAAACTGTTATAAACGGCGGTGGCTATTGAGAAGACACTTAAATAAAGGAATTTAAAATTTATCTAGACCATTCACACAATTGTTGTATTTAATGATTAATTAAACTTAACTTTTCATTGAAATAAATTGTTGTTTCGATTTGTTATATTTCATTTGTCTGTGTTGTACAAATTAAACAATAACTTTTGTATTGATTTCTAAGTAAACATGTCGATAAGTATAGCCTATGTATAACACATATATTTTAAATCAATCGCCTCCCATTTCAGTATAGAAAACGTTACAGATATTAAACCACATATATAAAACACTACAGATAAAAACTACAGATATAAAACACATTACACTGACCTTACTGAATAGTTTAAAAACTCTAAACATTATTTAGGGGAATTTATATTTTAACCATAACCTCTATAACCTGACAAATTCTTCTTAAATAAACAAACTGTGATACAAATACAATTTACCACAAATAACCAGTGAAAAGGTATTTAAGTCCCTCATTGTTAAGTAACTAATTCAAAGCAACACACGATCAGTTTATTGGGCTTTTGAAACTAACCACAACTATCGCGAACACGTAAAACTAAGCATTCAATTGTCAAATAAGCCGACGAATTGTCAACAACATCCACTACCGAGTCCTCACTTTTACACCGAACAAACGCCGGTATTACACTATCTAACGCCAACAGCTGATTATCGCGGATAATTGAAATCAGCTGATCTCAGTATTACTGTCAGTCGTACCAACTGCACATTTGTCCCGGATTTACCCGTGACAAACGACCACAGACTGCGATCTGTGGTTTAGCGTATAATTGAGGGAATTATGTCACCTATCTCCCACGTCAGTCCATCACTACAATGGCGGTTTTTATGGACGATACGCCGTTAGTTTATTGATATGCAAACACAGTGGCATAATAGAGATATACGTATGATTCACCGCCATTGGTTGCAAAGTTGATGTTTATTAGAGCGATAGTAATGATTCTGTGTTTTTACCATTGTTGACTTTGGGTATTTATGGTGGTTGCATTGTCATTGCATTTTGCTGTTAAACTACTGGTATTATTTTTGGTAATTAAATTCAGTTGTGAATGCATTAATGTGATTAGTTTGAATACAATTATATTTAGGATGTGCATTGCTTGGGTATGGAAGCCATAGATAGTATTTTGATAATGACGTGTTATTTTTTCGCGTTTCATGGGAAAATTAGAGTACAATTTTTTATGACTTTTTAAGGATTCTCCACATATTTCGAAAGGCTATTGGGGTAATATTTGGTATATTAAAAATGGGTTAGTATTATATAGACTACTTATAATATTGGGTTTAATATTAAGGACGTGTACGAACCTGATTTTGCACGACTTTGAACTTAATTTGTTCTCGATTCACAGAAACGTAACGATTGACATAACATGGATAATGGTATAAACTTATTGACAGAGCTGTATGTTATACATACTTAGAAGTATTAAAGAATACTATGGTGTTTGAAGCACTTATTGTAGAACGAGCTCAAGGTATAGCAACACATTTTCTAATAATTTTTATAGCGATTCACCTGTCTCAATGTTCTATGCTATTTTTAGTGGGCTTTAAGCTCCACCTCCACCGGTTGGTAATTTTAGTATGTTGGTTAAGGGTGCGCTTTACCTCAGCTCGGAAATCTCAGCTCGGGCTTCAGTATCTATGTTTCCCCGTTTCCCCATTGGACAGCGCTGCGAGAAGCGCTTGCAGACGTTTCCAAGATTTCTGTTTTAGAATTAACAAATAATTATAGCTACACACTCTAGACGGCTTATAGTACAGTAGTACAAAGACCAATCTGTAGTTCTGCGTTTTTCAAATGTTCAAAAAACGTTTTTTTTTTTAGTTAAGGCTAGTTGAAAAGATCCTTTTTCGTGTACTACAACTCAAGTTTATAAGGTGTGTATTTAAAATAATTGAAATATAGAAACAAAGAACTATAGAACATTTCATCGTCTTTAATATGAGACCTTAACTTTGATTCTACCTTCAATGTAGCAGGTGAAAACAGAAATCTTGCAAACCCTTGCATTCGGTTGCGCGTCAGGGGCAAAGCGCGCCCGGACCTTCCCCTACAACTGTACCAAATTTGGCTTAAACGAGAAATTAACCCATATTTGGTCATTTTGCCTCCTTTTCCTGACCTAAAATGTAAAGAATAGCGATTACAACCTCAAAATAATAAGATTGAATGTAAGAAGAATGAAAAGTTAAATAGAAACCACTATATAGAAAAACGCTTTTTAAACCACACTAAGAAATTAAACAACAGAAACCCAAGGATTTTCAGTAGTTAACCGAGAAAATTAAAAACACAAGATAAATACTCCAGAGATCCCAGTTAGCTGGCGGGAATTACAAGAGGCAAAAACCGCGGTCGTAAACCCTTCATAAAATATAAATTAAAAGTGCGAAAACATAAAGAAGTGTAACAAGGGCCGGGACAGTTTGTAAGGGAAAGGTGGGGTCTAACGAGATAATAAAAAAGCGAATTAAATGAAATAACGCCAACCTTATCAAGTGAAGCATAAATTATACAATTCTTTGCAAGTAGCGGTAGAACGATGTGGTTATGGGTTCGGAACCGCTTATCTCGGGGGGGGGGGGGGGGGAGTTTTACAACATCCCAAGATAAGAGGGATGATACTGTAGATTATAACGCTCCTGGGACGCATCCACTTCGGACTTTTTAATACATTTTTAAACTTTGTTCTTCCGTCTTTATGTGGGGCTACGCGCGAATATTACCCCTTCCCGCCTTTCTTTGCCGCGCCGATGCAATTCCAGATAAGCGGGAGGGTTAATGTGAGCAAATAATGCGGCTCGGTCATTATAGCACTTAATCAAAAACTAAATAAGAAATCGAGCTTATCTTTATATCGTGGGATTAGTAGGAAAAGTTGCGCTAATTTCCCCAAAGCAACGCTATTGAGGATCGTTTAGAAAATTGAAGAGGTGAGAAATTTAGACGAATGGTTTTATGTGCAAATTCATTACTAGTAGTAATGGATACGTGTTTTCCAGTGTAGATTTGCGTTGGAAGGTTGTGATGTAAGGTGAATCCAATTAAGAATATAACTGAAAATATAAAGTTAATTATGGAAATTGGTTATAGTAAAATGGTTAGGAAATAAGCTGGAAATAGACATGAGCATGGGTATCAGATTAAAAGTCACATTCAACCTTCAGCAAAACTATATAATGTATAATGTATTTCCTCACCATCCAAAAGAAGACCATAAGGACAATCTTTCAACTGCCAAATTATGAACACTGCAAGCCGATTTTCAGAGATCACAAAATCCTTACAGTCATATCCCTGTACCTGTTGGAATCCATCACACTTGCAAAACAATCGACACCTACCCTGAGATCAGAACAACATTCATACAACCTCCGCAACACACATAACATAGACTTGCCACAACATCAATTGCAGAAATTCAACAATAGTCCTCACTATTCTGGCTCTTACTTCTTCAATTTATTACCACCACAACTCAAAACCATCAAAAAACCTGTCACCTTCAATAGTAAACTAAAACAATACTTAACAGATAGGCCATACTACACAGTCTTCGAATTTATTGTGGAGCACACTTTCCAACACCTGAGACATGAATAGGCCTACAAACCCATCATTCCCCTGGTCCCAGGAAGAAGTTTGACGATTCCCCGATCCCTGGATTGTGGAGAAGACACCGGATGGTAAATGGTAATGGTAAATGGTATTTAAAGGTTGATCATAAGACTGAAGTATTTATTTTACAATTTGATCGATTGTGTTATGTGTTTCTTGGTGATAATTTTCAAGTGGTGTGTAAACACCTGTAACACATGAAATATGTTACACTTCTAGAATAAACATAACCATTTTGAATTTCGTTATTTTTTTGAGATTATGGTTTTACAATAGTTTGCGATTAACTGTACAGTACAGTTAGACTTTTTTTATTCTCGATGTCTGTCTATTACCTCTATGGCTTGTATTTTTAATGTACGCAATTGAGAGGCTGAACAACAAGAAAATAATGTAGAAACGTAGTTAATTAATTAATGTAGGTAATTAACTACATTAATTGTAATTAATGTAGTAATGTCATACATTCTTCCATAACTAAATGAAGAATTTCTTTACCTTTTTCAAGTGCTACTAGGTACTTAAAATTTACAGTAGTTAAACATCTGTAACGGTCTTAAACATTATTCCCAATACCAGAACAATACTGTATTACTCTTATTTTGTTGGATGTACAGTATAGGACTATAGAATGGGTTTTCAAAAGTCTACAAGCACTTGAAACATAACTATATACCATTACCGATTATCCATCAACCATCCTGAAGTGAACATTTTGACAAACTACCCCAGTGTCCAGTGTATTCCCTCTGACATCCCTTTATTATGACATCGCGATGTCCAGGGTGCAGAAGGCAGGTGATGGCGCGTCACCTGGTTGTCAACCACTGAGCTATCTTCGGTCCGAATCTTGTTGAAGGCAGCTCATGCTTGTTTCAGGGGTTTCAGGGCTTAGGCCTAAGCTAGGGGTTGACGGGGGGAGGGGTGTGTGACGTCATTCTCTCAGCTGCTTTACTGGCCACAAGTCGCTCTCCCCCCCCCCACAATGACAATCCCACATGAAAAACCGATCCCTCATTACAACACGTTTATGCTAATGCCAGTTTTTTGAGTGGGAAGCGTTTGTAAATTATTTTTTTCGCCATGAGGGTTTATTTTGCTTACTTGGTTGACTGAAAGTTTTTAATTCGCGTTTTTAATTTTGCGATACAGGAAATAGTGTACATAAATATGGTATCTTTCTCACCCCCAGGATGAATATCCTTAGTTGATAATCTTTTCCCCATTATAACACAAGTTTTAGCGAATTTCCCTATAGGGAAGTAGCTATTACCGTAGGTGGCACGGTAAAGTCTAGGCCCGGGACCGAGCTACTTCTTCATTTTGATGTCCCCAGAGGCCAAAAACACCATTTGAACGAATTTTTACATAGTGAACGTGATAACTTGAGTAATTGTTGCCCAATTTTGATGACATTTGGTTTAAAGCTGCAAAGCGGGATAAACTTGAATGAGTTCGCGAACCAGCATGATTGGACCATGGGAACGAGGTTTTACGTGGGGTTTTATGGGGTAAAAAATTGTTTTTCTCATTTTTGAACCTCAAAATAAAAAATTTACCAATTTATCTCTAGACCTTTTTAAAGAGCATAAAAAACAAATAATTTAGTATATCAAAGTGTTTTTGTACGGTTATTGGTAACGGAAAAAATTCAAAAAATTGTAAATTTAAAATTCCCATGCTATGGTGAATATTGTAAAATGTAGTTTGCTTGTTAATGGATACATTTGATCAAACTTGGCAAATTTATTTATTTTATACTAAGTTATTTATATTTTACTAAAAAATACACTTTATTAGTTTCCTTGTAGCAGCAAACCTTGGTAGGCATACTCATTAAACCCAATGTTATTTAAATAGGTTTAGTTGAAAATGAATTCAGACAAATGGAAAAGTCGGCAGGTTTGCTGCGGCGTTAATATTATTATTACTGTAAATTTTGCCAATGCAGAATCATATTAAAAATGTAAACAATTTCAACTTTGACTACACGATGTTTTATTTTTTGTAATGAACACAATACATCACAAAGCAATAAACACTAACACCAATTAAATATAAAGTTTGTTACTTTAACAATTTTCCTTAACAATATAGTCTGGGTATAAGCCTAATTGGTTAATTCTTATCAAAAACTTGAAACAATCTAATAAAACAGTTTAGATCAAAACAACTTCACTCAACTACATTGCTAGTTGAATACATATGGAAAAACTCACACTGTTCATCCTTAATAAGCTTCAGATCCTTAAAAAGGCTGGTTTTACTTTTGGTTTTACTTTTGTTTATAGTTTCAAGTGAAATTCTTAATGTGTACAAACGTTGAAAAGTCTCTTGCAAGTTTTGAATGGACAACTTAAAATAAATTTAATGAGGTTAATGAGTTTATGACACACCGATATTAATGGGTTTATGGGCTCTTTTTATAAAGAATTTAGAAAATTTACTTAAGTACTTGACAATAAAATTGTGAGATGAAATTTGAAGTTACTTTCGCTGCAAAAGTTGTTATGCTTGCTGGCATTTTGTTTCTTGCTAGTTTTCTATCTGTTAATTCTACGGTTTTAGTTTATTTTATTTTATTGATCGAATCGGTAGATCTGTGTAAAAATGTATAATAGAGGCATGGCATTACCTAGCTATGTGTTTGTAATTTCTTATGGTTTTGATGGTGTCACAATTTTTGTGGGAGACAATCTCTGTTCCGAATACTCGTACTGGTCTTTAAATGTGCTATTAATGTGTAAAATAACCTTGATTTACACATTGGTGCCAGGTAGTGTTTGTAGCTGTGTTTATTGCTACTAGTGTACACGTTGCTTGAATTCGAGCAATTGAAAAGTATTACAGAAGTTATTTCAAAACGAACAGTCATATTTACAATGAGTTTAAGTCGATTCAAGATTACCGGTGTGTAACTCATGGACATACTCATGCTGTATATAACAGTTTGATATAATCAACATTTCCTGTAAATATTTTATTATGTTTCATAAGCTGATATTGTTTTTTAGCGTTTTTTACAAAACATTCCTGACTTAAAAAGTTCAATAATTAATAAATTGTATTATTAAACACAAACCAACATCCAAAACTATACACATTTTCAATACAACACAGATAATTTACACATTGACTGGTTACAATTAACATATGTTCTTCTTCTCACTTTTAATTTCTGACAACAGCTGGAGTTTCATAACAATGTTTGCTACCCATGTTAATCTTATGGAGACGAAACTTTAAAGGACCCCAGGGCTTTAATCTCTAATTATTTCCCTAAAAAGAAAGTTTCCTGCACAACTCGACGTTACGCTCTTTCCAATGACACCAAAAACATGTCAATCGGTCGTCTTTTGGAACTTGCCTAATTTTTGGTCAGGTTCATAATACACCTTTATGTAACATCTCAGGCTAATCGGTGTGTTATTCAGTTCATTCGTTTCCCAGAAGAAACCTCAGACAGATACATACATTAAGAAACGACTTTCTTGACACAACGAATAACGGATTATATGTTTTATAAACTATTTATATTACATTTGTGTACGTTTCTCATATTGATGATGATGCTGTTAATATTAAATTGTTTATCTTATGTATCGTATTATGAACTAAGTGTGGGCACTCAAGGTACTGTTACTTTCAGGCATTTACATTCCATCCTATACTTTACAAGCTATGTCGTAATTTACAATATTGTATTGGAATTATTAGCAAGACCATTAACAAAGTTCTAATCCTCTCTAATATAAGAGTTGAATGGACAGAGTAGGTCCATTGTGTGACGAAGGCATTGTCTTGTGAGTCATTAGCATCATTGTGTGGTGAGTCTACGTCAGCTATGCTGAGTACAGCCACGTGAGCTATCAGCACAGTACATCAGCGGCAGACGAGGGCTTAGGGTGGTGGCACCGCGGGTTGACCATTTCTGAGTCGTTCACCAATAGTGAAATTTAAAGTCTGTTCAGTGCGAAGTTTGTTTTAAAAGTATCGATTATCGTAGTAATATTTAATTTCCATTTTGAATCAAACTCGACTACGTCATAGCAACGAAATAGCGTAGTCTGACTGACGAAATTTATGATTACACCAGGCATACACCAGACTGGCGAGAATCTTCTAAATCCGAAAAGCATATTTAAAGTACAATATTTGATAATTTCTGCCTCTAACCATTATGACTAGACGAAATCAGCTTCACTTGTAACATCTTTTACATGTAGGCTATACCATACTCTCCATGTTATATTTTTACAGTATGAGTTACATACATCGTAGTTGAAGTCTTGAGTATGAGTACAACTTTCGATTTACTATAGTCATACGAATAAAACCTTACGATAAGGCACGACAGTGATAAAGGATACGACATACTCCTTATAACAGACTCATTGCCAAAAGCTTACTACAAGTAATTACAGTCGGTGTCATGCTGATTGACTGCTCTGAGGTAACTGTGATAAGACACAAGACGGAGTCCAGAGAACCGACTCAATCCGAAAGGCGTAACCACAATATTTAGTCGGTCAGATGTAATCAGTGATAAGGCGCCGTTTATTAGTGATAAGACAGACAATGGCACATAACGCTACCGGTGTTGCCGCCATTACGCTGCTCTGTGTGGATTATTTATCTGTCATTGAAGTGACTTTGCCTGCGAGCTTAGAGCGTTGCACCACTTGCAATATGGATTGTGAGAAGAATTTGTGTATTGGAACTTTCTAAGTTTTACTTCACGGGCTATTAGGGCGAAAACTCCTATTCGGTTTGTAGCACTCTCATATCGGAGATACAGTATCTTCAAAAGTGTTATGATTCCTCTCTATACTGACCTGAGTAACGGTGCGTTTGTAGTTTGTAGCACTCTCATAGCGAAGATACAGTATCTTAAAAAGTGTTGTGATTCCTCTCTATACTGACCTGAGTCACGCTGTGGTTTGTAGTTTGTAGTACTCTCATATCGGAGATACAGTATCTTCAAAAGTGTTATGATTCCTCTCTATACTGACCTGAGTAACGGTGCGTTTGTAGTTTGTAGCACTCTCATAGCGAAGATACAGTATCTTAAAAAGTGTTGTGATTCCTCTCTATACTGACCTGAGTCACGCTGTGGTTTGTAGTTTGTAGTACTCTCATATCGGAGAAACAGTATCTTAAAATGTGTTGTGATTCCTCTGTATACTGACCTGAGTCACACTGTGGTTTGTAGTTTGTAGCACTTTCATATGGGAGATACAGTATCTTCAAATGTGTCGTGATTCCTCTCTATACTGACCTGAGTCACGCTGTAGTTTGTAGTCTGTAGCACTCTCATATAGGAGATACAGTATCTTCAAATGTGTTGTGATTCCTCTCTATACTGACCTGAGTCACGGTGCGGTTTGTAGTTTGTAGTACTCTCATATCGGAGATACAGTATCTTCAAATGTTTTGTGATTCCTCTGTATACTGACCTGAGTCACGCTGTGGTTTGTAGTTTGTAGCACTCTCATATCGGAGATACAGTATCTTAAAATGTGTTGTGATTTCTCTGTATACTGACCTGAGTCACGCTGTGGTTTGTAGTTTGTAGTACTCTCATATCGGAGATACAGTATCTTCAAATGTGTTGTGATTCCTCTCTATACTGACCTGAGTCACGCTGTGGTTTGTAGTTTGTAGTACTCTCATATCGGAGATACAGTATCTTCAAATGTGTTGTGATTCCTCTCTATACTGACCTGAGTCACGCTGTGGTTTGTAGTTTGTAGCACGGTCCTATCGGAGATACAGTATCTTCAAATGTGTTGTGATTCCTCTCTATACTGACCTGAGTCACACTGTGATTAGTAGTTTGCAGCACTCTCATTTGTGAAATAACTTAAAACGTGTTGTGATTCCTCTCTATACTGACCTGAGTCATACTGTGGTTTGTAGTTTGTAGCACTCTCATTTGTGAAATAACTTCAAACGTGTTGTGATTCCTCTCTATACTGACCTGAGTCATACTGTGGTTTGTAGTTTGTAGCACTCTCATTTGTGAAATAACTTCAAATGTGTTGTGATTCCTCTCTATACTGACCTGAGTCACACTGTGATTAGTAGTTTGCAGCACTCTCATTTGTGAAATAACTTCAAACGTGTTGTGATTCCTCTCTATACTGACCTGAGTCACACTGTGATTAGTAGTTTGCAGCACTCTCATTTGTGAAATAACTTCAAACGTGTTGTGATTCCTCTCTATACTGACCTGAGTCACGCTGTGGTTTGTAGTTTGTAGCACTCTCATTTTGGAGATACAGTATCTTCAAAAGTGTTATGATTCCTTTCCATACTGACTCGAGTCACACTGTGGTTTGTAGTTTGTAGCACTCTCATATCGAAGATACAGTATCTTCAAATGTGTTGTGATTCCTCTGTATACTGACCTGAGTCACGCTGTGGTTTGTAGTTTGTAGCACTCTCATATCGAAGATACAGTATCTTCAAAAGTGTTGTGATTCCTCTGTATACTGACCTGAGTCACACTGTGGTTTGTAGTTTGTAGCACTTTCATATCAGAGATACAGTATCTTCAAATATGTTGTGATTTCTCTGTATACTGACCTGAGTGACGCTGTGGTTTGTAGTTTGTAGCACTCTTATATGGGAGATACAGTATCTTAAAATGTGTTGTGATTTCTCTGTATACTGACCTGAGTGACGCTGTGGTTTGTAGTTTGTAGCACTCTTATATGGGAGATACAGTATCTTAAAATGTGTTGTGTTTTCTCTGTATACTGACCTGAGTGACGCTGTGGTTTGTAGTTTGTAGCACTCTTATATGGGAGATACAGTATCTTAAAATGTGTTGTGATTTCTCTGTATACTGACCTGAGTGACGCTGTGGTTTGTAGTTTGTAGCACTCTTATATGGGAGATACAGTATCTTCAAATATGTTGTGATTTCTCTGTATACTGACCTGAGTGACGCTGTGGTTTGTAGTTTGTAGCACTCTTATATGGGAGATACAGTATCTTAAAATGTGTTGTGATTTCTCTGTATACTGACCTGAGTGACGCTGTGGTTTGTAGTTTGTAGCACTCTTATATGGGAGATACAGTATCTTCAAATATGTTGTGATTTCTCTGTATACTGACCTGAGTGACGCTGTGGTTTGTAGTTTGTAGCACTCTTATATGGGAGATACAGTATCTTAAAATGTGTTGTGATTTCTCTGTATACTGACCTGAGTGACGCTGTGGTTTGTAGTTTGTAGCACTCTTATATGGGAGATACAGTATCTTCAAATATGTTGTGATTCCTCTGTATACTGACCTGAGTGACGCTGTGGTTTGTAGTTTGTAGCACTCTTATATGGGAGATACAGTATCTTCAAATATGTTGTGATTTCTCTGTATACTGACCTGAGTGACGCTGTGGTTTGTAGTTTGTAGCACTCTTATATGGGAGATACAGTATCTTCAAATATGTTGTGATTTCTCTGTATACTGACCTGAGTGACGCTGTGGTTTGTAGTTTGTAGCACTCTTATATGGGAGATACAGTATCTTAAAATGTGTTGTGATTTCTCTGTATACTGACCTGAGTGACGCTGTGGTTTGTAGTTTGTAGCACTCTTATATGGGAGATACAGTATCTTAAAATGTGTTGTGATTTCTCTGTATACTGACCTGAGTGACGCTGTGGTTTGTAGTTTGTAGCACTCTTATATGGGAGATACAGTATCTTAAAATGTGTTGTGATTTCTCTGTATACTGACCTGAGTGACGCTGTGGTTTGTAGTTTGTAGCACTCTTATATGGGAGATACAGTATCTTAAAATGTGTTGTGATTTCTCTGTATACTGACCTGAGTGACGCTGTGGTTTGTAGTTTGTAGCACTCTTATATCGGAGATACAGTATCTTAAAAAGTGTTGTGATTCCTCTCTATACTGACCTGAGTCACGCTGTGGTTTGTAGTTTGTAGCACTCTTATATCGGAGATACAGTATCTTAAAAAGTGTTGTGATTCCTCTCTATACTGACCTGAGTCATACTGTGGTTTGTAGTTTGTAGCACTCTTATATGGGAGATACAGTATCTTAAAATGTGTTGTGATTTCTCTGTATACTGACCTGAGTGACGCTGTGGTTTGTAGTTTGTAGCACTCTTATATGGGAGATACAGTATCTTAAAAAGTGTTGTGATTCCTCTCTATACCGACCTGAGTGACGCTGTGGTTTGTAGTTTGTAGCACTCTTATATCGGAGATACAGTATCTTAAAATGTGTTGTGATTCCTCTCTATACTGACCTGAGTCACGCTGTGGTTTGTAGTTTGTAGCACTCTTATATGGGAGATACAGTATCTTAAAAAGTGTTGTGATTCCTCTCTATACTGACCTGAGTCACGCTGTGGTTTGTAGTTTGTAGCACTCTTATATGGGAGATACAGTATCTTAAAAAGTGTTGTGATTCCTCTCTATACTGACCTGAGTCACACTGTGGTTTGTAGTTTGTAGCACTCTTATATCGGAGATACAGTATCTTAAAATGTGTTGTGATTCCTCTCTATACTGACCTGAGTCACGCTGTGGTTTGTAGTTTGTAGCACTCTTATATCGGAGATACAGTTTCTTAAAAAGTGTTGTGATTCCTCTCTATACTGACCTGAGTCACGCTGTGGTTTGTAGTTTGTAGCACTCTTATATGGGAGATACAGTATCTTCAAAAGTGTTGTGATTCCTCTCTATACTGACCTGAGTCACGCTGTGGTTTGTAGTTTGTAGCACTCACATATCGAAGATACAGTATCTTCAAAAGTGTTGTGATTCCTCTGTATACTGACCTGAGTCACGCTGTGGTTTGTAGTTTGTAGCACGCTGAGATCTGAGATAGCTACAGAACTGCTCCCTCTCTCCCTGCTCTCAAAGGGGACTCTCCCTTCCCTTATCTCCCGCTCCATATCGCTCTAAACGTAATCGAAAACTGGTATAATTCGTCATAATTCTATTGCATTCAATTACAATTCTTTCAAGTTTTGAATTTATAACACTTATTTCTTTTATCTTGTCCTTGGGTATGTATTAAAACGTCTAATTTCTTTGCCATTTTTCTTTTAGTTCGTAGTCGAGTGTTTAGTTTTATTACTGATTGAATTTATTTTTATAACGTTTGTAAGTTTCTCAGTGGTGACGAATGTTAATTAAATTGTTTATCTTACGTATCATATTATGAACTAAATTTAAGTGTGGACACTCGTGGTACTGCTAGTTTTTGAAGACTTTAAGATCCTATATTTTAAAAAGGTGGAAACACTGTGCTTATGTAGATTACTGAAGATTTTACAGCAATCAGAAACCAACTGCAATGGTTTAGAGAGGGACATTATGCGTTCTGTCATCTTTGTGGTAACGATATTTGGAAAACATACAGTGGTCGCACACAAGAACAACGCAAGTTTCTCAATTACATAACCAAGATTTGTATTCCTCTTTATAGGGTGCACAAATTTCGTCAATAGTTATTTGTGTAACTAGTGGTGAAAGTGGCACTTTGCTGCACACGAGAGCAATGTTTACGAGAATGATCTCGAGTGCAGCAAAGGCCTTTTTCACTCGTGTTACACATTATATTTTTCCTACAATCACTATAAATCATATAAATAATTAGTCTTTTAAACACTATACAACACGTTTTTAGGTTCAGCTGGCAACACAAATGGTGGCCTCCCTATAGAAAGTAGTACCCGCGGTCCGTATCACTCCGCTATTTTTCCTCGGCAAGAAATGTGCTCCGCGTTTTGAGAATATAGTTCCGTATGTTTTTGTGATTTGAAGTGGTTTCCGCTCCTAAAAAAATGCTTTAAAGGTATTTTCTTGTTTATTAAGATCGTAGGAACGTTTAAAAACGTTTAAAAGAAAAGTCCAGAAAGTTCAGAAATACCGAAACTATAAACACGAAATGACAGGTTAAATCGTAGTTATAATAGTCAATCAGCTGCTCATAGTATTATCATCTTTAAATGTTGCCAACCTTATTTCCAAGCGTACACGGATTACGTGCATAATAGAACCACGCTGTTTTGTGTTGTTTCGTTGGAATCCTGATGTGCGGCAAAGTATAAACCGTACGGCAAAGTATAAACCGTACGGCAAAGTATAAATATGCAGCAATTAGCAGCTTTCTGTACTATAAACAGTACAAGGAAGCCAACTTTGTCGGGTGACTGTAGGAAAAATGATTATCCTTTAGTTAAAGAATAATTTTACAGCGTGGGCTTTATGGCACTGGCACATTAGCATTGGCTTATATGAATCGTTCTTTTCATTCTCAATATTTGAAGAATAAATATAATATAGCAAAAAAAATAAGTAGCAAACTTAAATTGTATTATATATTACCAGACAGGATTATACCTCAAAATGATCTCCTTTTATCCACAAGGAAGTATGGTACCATAGTATAAATGAAAATAAGGCACTTAAATTCGCGGGGCCCATCCCAGAAGAGTGTTGAATTGATTAAGAAGTGTGTTTATGCTAAATGTAAATGCAATTTCAGATTATTTAATATTTGAGGTTAATTTTTATGAGGCCTTATAGGGATCATTGCCATAAATTATTGTATTGCTTGTAGGTTTTGCAACGACTATTTTCAACAATACCAACCACGGTCGACAACATTGCGTGGTATAATTCCTTATTGTATAAAATATTTATCAACAATATTTATTTTTAGTAACATCCCTTCATTAAATTTACTATGTATGGGTTAATTTTTGGTTACTGTTTGCGGTAATCAACAATACTTTCATTCTCTATGTACAATTAATTATACTCCATTTACAAAGACTTGACTATCCATGCTCTTTCTTCGAGTTGACTCAGTAAATATACCTCTAAAGATTTTATATTTTCTACTGATATGTATATTGTTATGTATGTATGTTAGTCTAGCAAAGAAGGTTAGCCCTTTCTAGGCCCAATCCACGTATACCGATCACTTTGAAAATATATGCTCTTAAGTCCGCAATATTGCAACTATTGCAAGGATTCTGTCTCATAATCATGATGTAGTATATTTCACTAGGATAAAACTTTTAAGGAATTGTCTGTTAATACTTAAAATGTTATATGTTGGAACCCAAAGTAAACCTTACTTTTACAAAGCTTTCTGCTCTTCGCAAGGTTGATGGATTTATAGACAGTTTTTCAATCCACCCCTACTGTACCACAGGATCCTATTATGGTCATATTATAAACCACTGTACATACCATCAAAAAAGTTAAATATTCGGTGGCACTAAACTCTTAATTTTATTTTATTTCAATCAATCATATTGAGTTGTGTTGAGTATTTTTTGTTAAATCAGCAATTCAACTTAATTGGACATAGACGAATCAATTCCGTTAGTTCCAAAATGGCTTTCTAAAGCCGGTACAGTCCAATCATCCCTACATTATTACGTATTTCTTTTAGTTTATGTCAGTATTTTGTCTAGTGGCGGAGTCGCAGAGCGAACCTAAAACATCCCTTTCGCTACACTACTGTGTAATAGCCAGTTTTCGTTACATGTTTATCACCTGCGAAAATTCATCATTACATTGTTTCCATAGTAAATTGTGCTACCATCAGCTTTATACAGTACCTATAGCAAAATCGATTAAGCTACCGGCTCTCCTAAATATTGACAAATATAGAATGTGTAGAAGGTTTTCTTTATGTCAATGTTTATGTTTCGACAAGACCTGTAAAATGATACCAAACTCGACTATACTTGCTATTTGAAATTTTTGAGCTACCCCCAACCCATCACTACCCCTAAGGGCAAAATTTTCAAAACTGACCATAATTATTGTAGCCCTTTATATCAAAACAAGTTGCCGCAAACAGATTTCAAATATCTCAAATGGTTGAAAAGTTAAGGGTGCAAGTTACTTTTCAGCCACCCTGCATTTACTAGGTTGTACAAATATGTTTCCTAAGTGTTTCATTTAAACTTTAATCCCTAAATGTTTGCCTTAGATATAATAATTATATCTAAGGCTGTATACAGTTTAATATTAATGAAAGGAACAGCGTAGTTTTGGTTTGCTTTCAAATCCTAAAGTTGTTAGTTCGAACCAGAGAATGATGGTGTCTGGAATCAGTTCCATTTGTAATTTAGTCATTAATTGATGATCGTTCTTACAACAATTCAGTGTTGAAAGGGACAAATACAAAGATTTGGACCATTCACCATAAAAAGTGTTTGAAACTCGTCTGGTGTGAAAAAATGACCGTGGAATATATTATTAGTTTGCAGTTATTTATGTCTATTAGTTTATTGCTCAAGAATGATACAATGTTGAGTTTGGTCGATACACATAATGAAAAATATGCTTTAGTTGTGGAAGTAAGTGTACGAAATGTCTATACATTGTATGATAATATATAACACGATAAAGTATGTTTTCTTTATATTAAAGTGAATACATTACTAGAATTCATCCTTTATGCTCTCAACAATTCAACATGGTTAGTGGTTAGTACCACATTGGTCTACGTCATAGAGGAAAGTAAATTCAGATAATGTTGCTTAAAACCCAAAATATCAGATAGTGTAAATATAGATAAAATGTAATAACTATTATTGTTAGTATCTTCTTCTTTGGCACTGTCCTGTTTTCCATTTACACGTCTTATTTATTTGTTGTTATTGATATTTTATTGTGTTAAGTTATTTATCGTGGATGAATTTGATAGGCAAAATTTGAAAATATGTGCTAACCACTTCATTTGTATTTATAATAATATATTGTATGTAAATGTAAACAATGTAATGGATGTTTCCATTGAAAATATAATTAAAATAAATCAATCTGAACTTTGCTTTTTAAAGAATTTTAGGCAGTAAACAATTTTGACCCTAATTAAAAGTGTTTGCGCTAACCTTGTCTATGGAGAATAATAAACATATTTTTCTCATGTCAAAGTTGTACCCTGATTTCTAATTAAAATGGAGATAGTTTAAATGAGCCGCTGAAATAGTGTCATTTTGTCAAATTACTCTGATTTCTGTTGGTTCAATAAAATGCCAAAATAAACAGAAAACCAACTGTAAATTCTTGGCCTTTACATATACTATGTTTAGCAGTGATATAATGGCAGTATTTCACTAATTCTGAAATAAAAGATGAATTATTACTGAGACGTGACCCGTTGATCAAAATACACGCAGCGAGTCACGACCTGAGGCTTGAGGCAGCTACTTTCTAACAGACACCGCACTCACTTAACACCAACACCAATCTAGAAACAAGGAAATATATAAATTACATACGTCAAAATATGTATTGTGTAATGGTATGCGTCAAAATATAATACTTGCGTGGCAAAAACATATAAAAACATTTTATTTATCAAAGCATTCACTAGTAGTTAAGGTAAAATTTAGTGCAATTTTTTTAATAAGAATACAGTGGATCTTAGATAACAAAACCCTCGATGACAAACCACCCTTCAAATCCCCTTTAATGTATTCACATATTAATCACATCATAATCATTTGTTATTGCAAACGATAAGAAGTCAACCTTAGATAATAACAACAAGGTAACAAGTTTTGTATTCTTGCCTTGACTTCGAATACAAAACTACACATCACTCATCCCTGCTACATAAAAAGCTGCATTCAGTTTCAATTTTTCCTCATAAAGAAACATAGTTGATGGAACTCCCCTTTTTATTAAATTATGGTTATTATTAGTATTTATTATATTATTATCATAGGGATAAAATATAAAAGAATATTATTTATATTTATGAATTGTTTTTAAGTTTACACATCTATTTTATATTGGCTTCTGAATCTTGGTGCATGTATGCTACATCATTATAAAACCTGTTGTAAAATGGTGGTTTGCAGTTGTAATGAATAAATAAATTAATCAATTAGGACCTTAAAATAAAAATAATCAACAAGAAACTTTTGATTGATTTAATCTTTCTTAGGCACATACAGGGTGATTGATATAAGTGTGCCAGCCGTTTTATTCGCAAACTATAAGAGATATCAAAAAAAGTTAAATGGTAAGTGCCTTGGATTTTTTATTTAAAAAATTGTAGTCAAGTCAATAAAATTATTTTAGCCGCCATTTTTCCAATATGGCTGCCAACTTCGATTTTTTTTATGGAACACCCTGTATTTTATGATGTATTCTGGTAGAAAATGTGATTTTAAGACGATTTTATTCTTGTGATTTTTTTCATAAACCTACCCGTTTCAAAGATAATAATGGTTAAAGTTTTGAAATTTTTGCATTAGAAAGAGTTTCGATACAGGCCTAAGCAAGCATGCCAGCTGTTTTATTCGAAAACCATTCAAAATTTCACAACTTAAACCATTATTATCTTTGAAACGGTTAGGTTTATGAAAAAAATTACAAGAATAAAATCCTCTTAAAATTACACTTTCTACCAGAATACATCATAAAATACAGGGTGTTCCATAAGAAAAATCAAAGTTGGCGGCCATATTGGAAAAATGGCGGCTAAAATAATTTTTTCGACTTTACTACAATTTTTTAAATAAAAAGTCCAAGGCACTTACCATTTAACTTTTTTTGATATCTCTTATGGTTTTCGAATAAAACGGCTGGCACACTAATATCAATCACCCTGTATAGATATTTTTGAGATCCAACGTTACGGAAATTCAATGAATTGACAAGTAAAAAAGTGTGGATTTTTGTAAAGCAGTTTGCTTTTTTCTAGAGGTTAAATACCTTGTTGCCAAATAAGGTCATGCTTTAAAATAAAAAATATAATTGATTTTAATTTCTTAAATAACTTTTTATTTACCACCTATTTATACCAGAGGCACTTTATTTGTTGGGCTTTTTAAGTCCAAAAATAGCTCTGAAAAAAGTTAATCTAATGATGTAACAGTATTCTTTTGTTACACGCGTATAAACTTTTTTCAAAGCTGGGTAACTGAGTGGGTGAGTGGTTATAGTGCTTGACTAACAATTAAATGGCCGCAGGTTCAATCCTGAGAAAAGACGTAAAGTCGTATGGTTCTAAATTATAAATTATAATTATAATTATTTAAATTATAGGGCCCAGCTATCCATGCTCATTGGGCTTTTGGTCTATGCAAAATAAACGAATGGTCTAAGCCGGTGACAAAGCTTCACGTCACTTAGTACACAGCTTAAAATACGCACCTAAGTCACTATATGAATTTAATGGTTAATAAAATTAAATTAATATGTATCCAATAAAGTTACTCCTTATAGATCAAATGTTATTTTTTATAGCTCAAGCGTTATCGTTTATTTTATTTTTTTTATTTTACCTTGTAACGGTCAAGAATTAGTTTACAATAAATATACAAAGATGACGCATTATAACTTATTTAGTAAAATAAATTAGGTTTTGAGATGGCATGCAATAACGAATAAAACCATTCATGAGCAAATGGCTTAACTGAATTGATTACAATAATGTGCTCACTACATAATCAAGTACAATGCTTATTAAATAAAGAGAACAAATCAACAAATAAAGAAACAGATAAATTATTAACAATTGTTGATTAATAAATGTTATTGTTCTATATAAACGTTCTGATTTTGGTAAATAATCCAAGTATCACGATCTTTATACGCTTAACCACTTATTTCTCTGAGATAACAACACACTTAATTTGAAAAAGATTAACAATTTACTGGTCGTATAAATGCATCAAAACAGTATTTTTAAAATTACTATGCCAATTAGCTTTTATTATAACACAACATGATTTTAATTCTAGCTTCAAGATAAAATGACAAAATCGTGCCAAATGCTGAGAATCAATAAAACACCGTTAAAAATTGTGTTTTTTAATTGAGGTGGTTTTATTTTTTTATCTTTCAATGGTATCGAATAAAAAAAAAACATCAATCGTGCAGTCATTAATTTTTCACGGTACAATGAGAAACATTGGTGCAACAACAATACCAGTTTTATTTAAACAAAGAAGACAATCTAACATGTTGACGATATATAGGTAAATAAATTCATAAAAATACTGTACGATCAACAATATAGGCAGGCTATCGTATGCTATTGCAACATTCAAAACGTAAAAATATTCTTGTTCTTTGTTGTTATTTTGTTTTTGTTGCTCAGAATCTATTGTATTGTTATTATTTCTGCTAGTTATTTACAGTGAATCAATATTATTTTGAGGTTATCTTTATGTCTTATTCTTGAAGTCTTGTATTTTCCTGTAAAATGGTGCATCCGTTTGCTAACCTGGAATAGCCTGCGAATATGTTATCACTTCTTGTCACCATGTATTTCTTTTGTTGTATTCTTGTTAAAGGTGGTATTTATTGAACACATCTACTAAATGTTAAATATTTCGTTTATAGTTGTGTAGTGTACGGTTGTTACTTTTATACTTTTTGTTTTTATTTAGATATAGAACATACTAATCCCTTTGGATATATTTTATTTTATTTATCTATTTACTAATATCAACGGATACACCATTTACAAAATATATTGTAAATATATATATATATATATATATATATATATATTATAAATATAAATTATATATATATATATATATTGTATAAGAGTGTAAGCTATTTATTATATAAAATTATATTCAATATCGTCAATGGGTAAAATTGTATCCTACAACTACACCCCTAAAATCATTGGCTTTAATTATAGTTATCTATAGTTTCTGTTTACAACCTAACAATTTTATCGTAGGTTATACAACATTTATTGTTGGTTATACGACATTTATTGTTGGTTATACAAAATTTATCGTAGGTTATTTATTTATTTATTTATTTATTTATCCATATACGGTAAACACCATTTTACATTGTACATACATTGCAATTTTTTTTACAGATGGCCAAAAAAAGATATACTACTAAAATGATCAGCTATCTACTACCTACACTTAGAATTAACGAAACAAAGTTGAAAAAATAAATATATGATAAATATCACAGCAAGTGGCAATAAAGAGTAGAGACTAGTTAACATGCAGGAACAATAATAACAATAAATATTGACGAAGTAGAGACTAACAATGAGCAAACCCAAAATTATGAAACACTACAAAATAATACATATTATGGAGGCAAAACCAGCAAATTTACAGAAAAAAAATAACAATGTGCAAAAGGTACGGTAAACTCTGAAGAAATATAAAAACTTAACAATGAGGTAACAACAAGACAGACCATAATATTAATAAATATGAAAAAGTAAGCACATAAGTGACACACATAAGTGTTGGTTATAGACTACAACATTTATTGTTGGTTATACAACATTTATTGTTGGTTATACAATATTTATTGTATGAAAAGGTATTTGAACTTTATGTTATAGTAATGAGAAATGTATTTATCTCTAGTTTATGTCGTTGGCATTGCCATGGAATAAATAAATAATATTAGAGATGTCCGTTGGTATGTAAACTAAATAAATATGTTATTGTTATTACTAACTAAACTAAATGTATTGTTATTACTGGTCAAGTCTATTCACATTTGACTTTCATCATAATATTCCTAAATTATTTACCATTTTTATATTTTTTTCAAAGTTAGTTTTAAGTAATTCCCTAACTATTTTTGTGCATGCCAAATCTATATACGGTTAATATATTTTATATGATTCTTTTATCTTCATAGTGTTAAGGATAATAATTATTTAAACATATTTGTTATTCAACCATCTATCTATATATTAATAGGCAAGCATGTTTCTTTAAAACCTTTTTTCTCAGCTCGTGTGTATCGTAGGGAAAATCCACGCATACCGTTAGAAAGCTATTTTCCTGTAGGTGTGCAGAATCCCTTTATAAATTAAAATAGGCTCAAAAATAAGCACAAAAAATGAATTTGAAATTTAAAAAAATTAACATGGGTCTTATGGGTTGTTATGGTGATGACGAAATAACAACAAAATATAAACAGAAAATCAAAAAAAAATGGAAGACATTCCAATCACATGTTTTATTTACAGTGTGGGGTGAAAATAGAGAAGTTTGCACAAAACATACTTTTGGTCGATTTTTCGACCACGGGGCGTGCTCTCGTAAACTATTAATAGGTACATTTTTAATATATTAAATTAACTTTCTTTACAAGATTTAGCATACATAAATAACTTAATTGTCAACGCTTTTAACCCAGAAACCTAGGAAACGACCCATAAAGCCCAATGGACGTCTCAAGACCCACGGTAGGAAGGTGCGGAATCTTGGGGCTAATAAATGACACCGAGACAGCCCCATAAATCAGTAGTAGTATTTGTATTTGTTGTTTACTGTGCAGTGCGCGCGCCCACCATATTGCGACCGTTTCGCCATCTTAGTTCAAATGTTTTAGGCGATGTTTTCTTGACGGAGATAAGCCCCGCCCTCCCCGCTCTCTTTGCGCGATGCTTTATTGTGATTGGTTAAGGCATCGCGGCTTTTTGAATTACCGCGATCCGATTGGCTGACAAGGGCCGTATCGATCGCCGGTTGGCGGATCCGTCGCGCGGGGGGAACGGGAATCGATATCCGCGATCCGCTTGCTCCCACTTAATCATACCTAGAATTTTGTTCTATTTAAAGTTAAGAGCCCCGTTGTCAAATTAGATTTATTTCGGTGGCCTTGTTTCGCCTCCGGTGTTTGAGGAGCTCTCCTGATTTAAAGTTTGGATATTTGAAATTTTGTTTTGGTTTAATAGTAGTTTGTGGTGACTAGGGATTTGTCTATGAGCGAGACTTTTCTAGCTCTTGTTTTTGTCATGAAATTTGCCCTGATTAAAATGTTTGTTCTATAATGCTCATTTTGTATATTAAAGTATAGTTTTTCCAAATCTATTTTAGTTTTACGTGTGAATACATTGTAGATCAATTTAATTATTTTATTGAAAAATATTTTGAGAAACTCGTAAAGATTATGTGATAGCTACTTAAAATTGAAGAATGCATCACGTATTACTGGAAATCTTATATTCAGTCTAGTAGTATTTTCCCACGATATGCACAAATAAATTTAAATCGTGTAAGAAAGAAGTGATCAAAAAAGTTCTTTTAAAGTGTTGCTTTGTAAAGATTAGTTTTACATTGATAGTGACAATAAAAGTACAATAGTACAGTAAAAGACATACATTGTCTTAGAAGGCAATATTTAATGATATAATAATCCATTTTTGTACCAACAAACTATAGTTAGTGTTGCTTTTCCATTTCACCCATTGTAGACTACCAATATGCTGCCTAGCTCATGTTCTGGATTTAAATTAATCCAGCAATTAAAAATAATATTACATATTTCGTAAAAAAAACATCGTTTTATAAAGTCATTAAAGTCCACGTTATTCATGAAGTCTTGTGTTCAAACTATGAGAGACATATTAATGTTATACACCACATGAGTGCTGTCTATGTTCAAATTGGTTATTATGCTATGGTACTGTAGATGAGGTTAAATGAAGTTTTTATTATAGAAAATATACAGTAATCCAATTATTGGATTAACACAGCCAATTCAAATAATGATGGTTCTATCTTACTTTAATTTATTCAAATAGATGTTGTCATGTGTCAATTAATTATTTTCCATAACGAAATATCAACGTTGGATGGAAAATATTCGTGGACAACTATGAACTTGTGTACAGTATTTGTACAAACTCATTAATAATAGTTATTAGTTTGTAAATATTTATATTGTTACTATTTATTTGTTACTGTTCACTATTTGTTACAGCTATTTTCTATTTATTTCTGTAATTTAAAGTTGTGAATGTTTTTTTTCATTGTAAAGTGGCTATGCCGTTGGAAAAAAATAAATAGTAGGCCTAACAAAAATAAAATCTTAACACATTAGTCATAAATTATAATTTTGTATAGCTAACTACATTCACGATAATTTATTACCTATAAACATACAAATCCTTTTAAAAAGTACCATGTTCTGTAATAAAACAAGTATATTAAACGTTATAAAAGGTTTGACAAGATATGAGCAATTCAACTGTTAACCTAAGGTTTCTAACGACAGCCAACAATTGTTTTAAACATACGAAAATTACTCAATCTCATTCAGATTCTAATTCTTAATTTCAATAAACTTACAACAGGAATACAATTTGCTGAAACCTGTGTCCAAATTCGGAAAACAAATACAAATCCAAGATAGTCGAATAGCAGTGTCAAAAGATAACAAAGAGTAATATAATGAAACCGAAGTTACCCCATTAAATAGCGCAGGTAGGGGTAGGAGGGTTAAACAAGGGTAGGTTTACGGTAGAAACCCCACCAGAATATGGCACATCTCCGGAGCCTGTTTTGTTTTATTCCCGCTTAAACTTAACAAAACAGACACTCCAATCCTACCAATTATTTTTTCCCATCGATTTCAGTTCTTGCTGCGAAGTAGGCGGGGCTTACAGGGGGCGGGGCGAGGGCCGAGCGTCGGCGGAGACGCCCGAACAGGCGGGCCGAGCGGAACGAACGCGAGAATTGTTCAGTTCCACATTACCGATCGGGCCGAACAGTTCGTGCAGCGACTCCGATAGTTTTATCAATGACAGATGTGTTTTGACAGGACGTGTATTCTGTGACAGTGGCGTGTTGTCGGTTCGCGATCGGTTTGACGGTTTGTGACTGTGATTCTACATCGTGGAGACATGTGTAGTGTGTGATCTCAAGTACCTTCCACCGTCCAGATGAGTAGCGTCTGAGGTCTGAACTGTGCATACGAGGTAAAGTTTAACACCGGGGGTGTTGGATACAGTAGTTACCCTAGTGTATAGTTAAGTGTAATTTACACGCTCACCATGTTATACAGACGTTTGTCTATACAGTATACTGTACAATCTTAGAAGTAGGCCTACCGTTCATATCTAACATCACGCGTGTTTTGGGTTGGTACACTTGTAAGGACTAATGTATTGTCAGTATTGTGTAGGACAATTGAGAAGAAAATACACCGATGTTACCATAACCTACAACAGTGTGAACTGTATGTGGACGCAGGCGCGAAATGTCAAATGAAGTGATGGCCGCCGCGCCGTCCAGCGAATACATTTAGTCCACATGGCTAGAGGCTCTGTTCTGTACTACAGTACAGTTAGGGTTATATAGACTATTTATTTGTCAATGTCGTACTAGGCCTAATGGGCGTTTAGGTGAACGTGTAGAGAAAATACGTAACAAAAATGTCCTTAAAGAGGCTATTAAGGACCGGTACAGATACAATATGGTTTTTAATATGTTTACGCACGTTAATGATTCTTCATGAACAACTGTTTAAAGTTGAGACGATGCGTGAATAAAAAAAATGAAGCTTATAGCAATAATATCAAAATATAATTATATACCAAGCGCTTTCCGTAATACGTTAGAACGCTTTTGTCGGAAACGTAAACATTGGGCCGTTCCTTGATAATTCCATAGTATGAAAATTGTAGGCTGACTAAAGCAATTAATTTAAAGTAATAATATCCACGGCAAAGAGTTTGATAATATAGATTCATATCAACGGATACTCAATTTTACAAATGGGGGTGTAGCTGGTTTAGGTTGAAATTTAAATATTTTGACCGATTGCGCTTGTTAAACGATGCTACGAATAGAGTTTATGTGCAAATGACACCTTTTTTCACACTGTAAGCACTGTTATTAAAATTTATTTATTTATTTATTTGACGGTAACAACCATTTACAATAATATGCTAATATGCTAAAAATTCTAACCAAACAATACATATGAAAAATTTGATGGCTAACACATATTTTTACAATAGATATAGCTAATAGTATGTAATGTATGTTATAAAAATAAAAATATGTTTAAAAAATGTTATAAAAATAATATATAACATGTAGAGCGTTGGTCAAACCCGGCGTATTAAAACACAGCACAATATAGTAAACAAAATAATTAAAGAGATATAATTAAAATAATAACTTGACATCATGTAAAGTCTTAATTATGTAAATGCTGCTAAAATTAATATACAGTACTGATATTAAATTAATATTTTTACTTTTATGATATACGCAACTAATATTTAGCCAAAAATTAATGCGAAATATAAAGCTAAAACAAAATACATTATCGTCCAACCGGTAACATATATGACTACAAGATATGAACCAATTTACAATAAATATACAATGATGACTTATTCTCACTTAAATAGTAAATGGAAACTAAATATTTCTTGAAAATGACATGCAATACAACAAAATTCAATTGGGAAGTAACAATATATGTAAAAAATTATACGCGCCATTGCTGTGGCGCTTTTTTCCAATCTTTGTGTTAGAGTGTGTATTTTTCTTAAAATGACAGGGCTAATTTTGGTGTGATCTATTTCCATATACAGTACTGTAGTACATAGCGAATCAATCTCTGTAGTAGGCCTAAATCAATCTCCAATGCTCTTAAAAAATCCCGTCTATACGCATACAAGAAATAAGAGAGGGTCACATGTACACATGGAAAACAAAATTTGTCCATAAAGTTATTGGGAACGTTATATTGTGGAACTGAAATAGGTAATTTTATTTTAGTAGGCTAATAATAATAAATGTAAGAAATAACTTAAGTGGCGAGTATCTAGGATTTAAATCGAATAACGAGATACCGTAGAAGTAAATAAATACCTGGGCACGTATGTACAAACATAAATAAATTTGTGACTAATGTAGTTGAACTTTGTTACATAAGTTGACGTTATTAAATATAAATACATCAGGTCTCCGCCTGTAAGTGACACTATAATATTATATGTAATCATGCGTTACTCAGTTTTTACAATAAATTTAACATTAATACAAATATACGAACGTCGTTAAAGTACTTTAGAAGATTCGTGTTTTAATAACTCAAAACAAATTACTGTAACACAAGTAGCAAATTAGGATAAAGTTTCGCATTTAAATAATATAGTGTACAAACATCATCATGCCTCTAGGTAATTATTATATGTTCCATGCTTTGGAATATATAGCGAACGTCAAAATTAACAACATTAAATTTAACAAGTCTAAGTTGTTATTTATTTAAATCCACTGCGAGCAGCAAATTTACAACTTAATTTATAAGATGGAGATATGTTTACACATGAGTCTTAAAATATAAAATCAACTGAGATTATAATATATACGAGACCAATATGGCTGTATACAAGGAAGCTTGAAATAAATAATATATAATAGAAATTAATATATTTCATACTCATTTGAAAATAAATACATACATTAACAAGCAGAATAAATAAAATGCACTGATCGACATAATAGGCAATTACAATGTAGACATAGATACATTTGACTAATTAAAAAAAAGTTTTCAAAGTTGTTCACTTTATTTAAAGTAGTATGCCTAACGTTTTTATCGGAAATGTTATTTTACCAAATAGGAGCTGAAATTAAAAACTAACTTAATTTAGAGCTGAAACAGTTTGGATGTAAGCCTCTTATATTATTATTACCCGTTTCATTACCAATACCAACAATACCCGATCCGATAAGTTGTGTTTATTTATTTATTTTACATGGCAGATACGATTTTTACAATAAGTACAGTGTACACATCGAATTGATACATTACAGTAGAATACTTGAAAAAGAAGAACAACATTAAACTTTTTACTGATATGTAGAGTACACGCAAACTAAAATTGATCCATTTTGCCTGTCAATGGCAATAGCTGGTATGCTTACAATAAATATACATATGTATAGAACACTTTGATTTTATGTGATAAAAACATAACCAAGTAGCTTGGAAAATATGTGTGAAGAAGAATAACGATTGAAAAAATAGGTAATAATAGCAGCTATTACAAATCAATAACAGTTACAAAATAAATATTTAACATACAATGCCGAAGAATAACTATAAAACTAATAACAGGGGCGTAAACTATGAATAGGGCTCACAAATAATAACAGCTGTGCAATAAATATTTATTTAGAAAGAGAAAAACAATAACAACTTATGGCTTTTGATAATTTATAATCTGTTATAACTGCCTATTTATTTATCATAGATTTATTTAATTTATGGATTTGTTGAAAAAGTTATTGTGAAAAAGTGCATAGTCATTCTGAATGAAACTAATAAGTACTTAAAAATATGCAATTATTTTTAGATTAGCTTGATCTAATAAATAAATATCAATGTTTATACCTTAAATTTAATTAAGACAGTAATTCTTGATTTGGTTTACATTGGAAAAAAATAATTCAGCTGTGAGGTGGGTAACAAAGATAGATATTTTGAACTATAAAAAATAATTATCTGTCTATAAACCCCATATATCCGCGGAATTCATAATAATTTTTCAATATATTAAGTGTATTTTGTAACGCCAAGTAAATAAAAATATTCATATATACTCACTTTAAACATAACATTTTAAGTTCAAACTTTCTATTCTGTGCTCTCTGATTCAAACCACAAGATGTGTATGTAAATTTAAAAAGAAATTTATGAAAGCGTGGCCAACATTAAGAATGCACAAGAAACTGTAATAAATAATTGAAAACTAAATCGAGTAAATCCAATGCCAATGCAAATAAGGTATGTAGATAACTTAAACGCATAGTTAAATTGCATAATGATAACACAGTAAATTGATTTAATCAGTGCAATATTAACTTTAAATTAATATTTATTCTTTTAATGGTTAAAACACCGTTTACCATGATGGATTGGTTTACCGTACTACTAGACCGAAGATGCTAAGAAGCTAATGTAACCGATCAATACATCCAATAATAATTATTAATAAATTATAATTACGAATTCAATCTAAGTAGGTCCATGTTTTTAATTTTCCTCAACCTCACATCTTCTAACAAAGCAAGTGAGTATCTTGTAGTTAATCACGCGCTATGTTGCTATGTTTGTTATGGGTCACTAACGGCGGAATACATTTCCATGTTCAGTGTTATGATGGCGTATGGTTGATATGCTGGGCGGTTCCGTGGCGTATGGCCGTATAACTCAGCTATACGCCGCGTCTCGCATACTCTATACGCTCTACGCTTCACCTCATTACTGTGTTTACGGGTATCATAAAGCTCTAGTTTCAGGATTATTCTTTGACTGGTTGACGTATTTATGTTGTAAGTTGTGCGGACAAAGGGAATGGTCGGGAAGCGACCGTAATTGTAGGAGTTTGAATAATTCAGAAACATATTTCAAATAAAAGTGTATTATCTATTTATTGTCACCAATAAACGCCGTTCACAAAGATCAAAATTTAAACAATAGGTTATAACATAACATAAACCAACAAGTCTTAAATTTTAAATAAGGAACAATGGCTATTTTGAGGTAAATTGAAGTTGAAAATAAAGAAAACAACCCTCCCCCCATAGCAAACAATGTGTACATGGGTAACACATATGTGAAAACTAAAAACAATAATCTAATGAACATGTAAACAACAGAAAGAAAGATATTTACGGTTAAACTTATAGTATAACGCCATTCATGGTAGAATGGTATTAGATTACAAACATATATGTATATACTTTGTGCATTAATGGGTATACAATATAATAGGTATAATAGAGTAAATAACTTGTACTATCCCACATGAAAAATCTTGTTGAAACATCCATGATTGATGAGTTTGTTTTGAGAATATATATATTGGTTTATTATGTTTATATTAGTTTATTTGATAATGATTCTTGCATACCCGTAGAATATAATGTATTTATTCTGTGCGTTTACAAATTTTACTAGCTTCGAAACTGAATGTTAATATTTATGTATGAGAAGCATGTATTGAATAATTCGGTGGAATTATTAAAACACATAGAAGAATAATACATTTTAATTGATGTCCAACAAAACTAATGCAATTTAATTCTCGGTGGTGTTTTCATTTTTTTGTATTTGGAACGAGTAAAAAATTGTATGACGTTGGAAAACATTTAATTTTCAATTTTTGTTATTCAGGAAATAACTTCGTCGAAGAACCGTCGGATATACTGGCGAAATTTTTGGATGGTTCCAGTTGATTCTTTCATGCAAATGATTTAGTTTAACAACAATATGTAGTATAGTAGCATGACGACGTTTTACTTTTTAAAACAGCTGCTTTAATAAACATAATTTGCTCCCCCACAATAACGACGGAGATAACTAATACCTTTTAAATAATATATATCGAACAAAACAAATGGGCAAACCAGATAAATCCATACACGTTTCTTATAATCCTGAAGGAGCTGATAGTGAACTGATGATTCATTCTGATTATATTCTAATCAGAAATGCAAATGAATAAACAAAATTTCCGTGAAAACTCGATAATGTTGCGTCATTGTGGGAACCCCGATATATGTCTACTACTAATAGATATATATCGATAGGTATAACTACTACTAGTAGTAGTTATACCTGTCGACGGGGAACCCCAGCAACGGACGTTAGGCAATGGTTATACGCAAAAGTGATGACATTTACAGTTTACAGCATCTCAGAAAAGGTAACACGAGCGTAAAATACTTTACTGTTAAGAAAACACCATCAACCGATTTTATTCTCAGCTGCATGTAAACGAGTGCAATTTAGCTTTTCCAACCTTAAGAAGTAAAGTAATAAACCTAACACAACTTTTAATTAGAGTAAGAAACGCTATCAATGATTATATAAGTATACATGTGGTAAAATTTCCGTTCCAACCGTACGGAAAAAATACTGTAACACTAGTTCAATTCAATTTTAAAAACACTGCACCAATACGAAACACAAATTAATTAAATACATAATGTAAGCCCCCAACTTTCCGACCGAGTGTCAAAATCGTGTAAAAATTATTCCTAAAACATTTTTTAAAGACACTTCGTATATAAATATACAACTAATAATGTCATTATTTTATATCTTGCAGTAACGTTTTTGTAACAAAACCCATGCAATGTTCATAATTGTAACAAAAAGAATATTCATAATTATGTAAACATGTTACATTATAATGTGCATTACCAAAATATTAAACAAGCTTTGTTATACGTTTACGACAATACAACATTAATACTATTGTAGAGTTAAACTATGCTATCTGTGTGTGTGTGTTTATTTATTCTTAGTTTATTATTTATTCAAGTACATTGTTTTTCGGCTTTGTGAAACATCTTATACACAAGAAGGAGAAAAGTAGTTGATCAATGTTGATAGGTACTTTGGAGCCTAAATTTGATGCCGTTACTTTCAAAAATAAGTTGAAAACCCTTAGAAGTATAAACTATTTTCTCGGTTAACATTTCATCGGCACTTACTGCTCGTCCAGGTATTTTCTAAAGTAGTTTCTGTGGCGAACTCTGGATGGCGATTTCCACTCGAAATGGTGATTGAATGTGTAAAAAGAGTAATAAAGCCGAAGTCGGCCCGCCATGTTCTCCGTGTCGATAAATAGTAAGTGACAAAACGGCGGGAATCTGCACGCCAGACACGTCCGTGTGGGAACTGGAGGGAAAACTCAACCCCGACAGAGACAGGCCAGTGGCAGAGATTTATAGATGAGCAATGGTTATATGATAGTCGAACTATAGAAAATACAATCTTTATTTGCCGAACTAATAGAAATCGTTTAGAACTTCAAACGATATGATACATGTATTTCAAATGAAAATAAGCAATATAGTCGGAGGATGAAAATTATAAGCTACCCCGTACAAAATACTTGCATACTTAACAAAACTGAAAATACATTTTGAGGTAAAACCAAATATAATTTTGGCGATATACTAAACATGAAACGGATCTAAAGAGGATAATAGAAAGGGTGACCCTAAATTAATTGAGATCGTCACCACAGGAGCATTAATACATGGGAAATTCTGGCAGCTAACTTAACATAGTTGACTTTTTAGCGAATTCCCCATATAAAGAATATGCTATTACCGTAGTAATCCATATCCCAGAGAAGATTTGCCTTTTTAGTGCCCTAAAAAGACAAGGACACCATCCGTTTAAATGTATATATGCAGTAATAACCATTTTTACCCTATAATACCCCTCCTTAAAACCTTGTTCTTATAATCCGATCATGCTGGTTCTCGAACTTAGATACTTTACTTTATAATTTTCAACGAAATGGCGACCATACAAAGTAGGTATTTTAAGCCAAGTATGAATTATACGTGTGTACCAAATTCCATCAAAATCTGATGATTTTTACTCAAGCCATCGGGTCGTATATGTTGAATTCGCACACTGTGTGTTATGCCATAGATAAAACATACTCCCCCGAAAGAAATATTTCCTAGATAATAAATAAATAATCTGTTAATAAACTGATAATAATAATGTTAAATACAGGGAAGATTTACTTATGCCCCCTTAGAGGCAAAAATACCTCAAGTTTAAATTTATATATACAGCAATAACCAATTTTTACCCCATAAAACCCCTTCTTAAAACATTTTTCTTATAATCCGATGATGCTGGTTTGCGAACTCGTTTTAATATACTTAGATTATATACGTGAATACCCAATTCCATCAAAATGTGTGATTTTCACTCGAGCTATCGTGTCGTATGTTGAATTCGCACACTGTGTAAAATACATATTGAATACATAACTAAGTTAATACATAACTTAGTTTTAGTTTATTCTTCATACCCTAAAGTATGATAGAAACATTGCCTAGATTTCCCAACACAATTACGAGATGATAACGTGTAGAATCCCAAGTTTCAAGTTACTTATAAATATTATACGTTATTATAAGGCTAAACATGTAAAGAAAATGAGTTTAGTTTGATTCAGTTTTTAATTTTTTCATCTGTTCGAAGTAAGTGACGGATTAAGCTTACATATTATAAATCAGTAATAAATAATAACCCCAGTAGGTTTAAGGTTAGAAAACCCTCTTATTTTAAATTATCGCTGTACACCGGGATGTTTACAAGAAAACTAGTTTACAAATCTTATATATTAAATCCCTACGGGGTATAATTTATCATGAACTCATCCATAGCACTGTCGGAAAAATATATCCAGCACATTTATAGAAGCGTATTCGCAGTAACACTTTATTTCAGGAGCCCTTGTCAAAATGTCATTCATTGCGGCGCTTGAAAGCCTCTGAAAGGTGTATTGTTTCGTAGAAGCGTAAATTGTTAGAAATTGTTTGAAATAGCTCACTAGGTATTTGTAGGTTTACTTGGAAGTGAGTGAATGAAGCGACATTCTATAAGTGATCAAAAGTAATTATGAGCCTTGAAAAATTCGCAAACTCAGTTAAACTACAGGTTTACCGTGTATTCGTGGCAAGGTTTAAATAGTTTGTGTACTGGTATGAGAAAAAATATAACATTTTATACTGGTACTCATGCATTTATTAGCTTAAACAGTTTGGTTTGCATTAGTTGTATTTTATGTTTTTACTAACTAGTGATCTTTTTTTAATACTTTTAAATGGTGTGAAAAAGTAAATTTATCTCTGAGATATCGGAGAATCTCTCGCATGACATCCAATAAGCCCAGACTTTACCAAATGTCTGTTGGGTCAATGCTTAAACATATCTGACCTGAACAAAAAATCTGTTATGCATTTTCCACTGTTACAATGTATGCAATTTGCAGCATGTGATATACTAAAATAGATTATACATTTTAATTATACATAGTAAAATAATATTTCTCATGCTAGAAGTGTGAAATGATAAAATTACATCATTTTTTCTTAACAAACTAAGCTCCACAAAATCACTGTACTTTGTTAACCGAGATTGTGAAATAAAACAATGAGAAATCCAAGGCCCGAGACTCAAGACGGGATGCAAAACAGCAGTTTCTCGGTTGAGAAAAAGGAAGATTTCGGTTGCGGGAAGAAAGAATAGCCGTGTCGGCCGTGTCCAGTTTATGCTAAAGGCCCATTAAATATGTGAGAATCGCCATTACTGATCAATAGCAATCCGGCGTGACCCAGGCACTGGGAAACGGCGCAAACCCTACGTTTCTTCACCAGGCCAATTAATGTATCTTTATAAGCCACGTAGATGTGTATTTAGGGATGTGTCAAGTAAGGTAGTTGTTTTATGTATTATGGAATTATCTGGTTTACTGTTAGTGTTTCAAAATGTTTGCAGTGTGGTGGACACATATGTAATTTAAGAGTTTATTTTGAAAAACACATTTTGATGAAAGTAATATGTATTGAACTCAAATTACGTTCATGTACCATTACCAGTGTCTACACTACTGTTTTTAATTAATTAGAGTAGTGGCAATTTCTATTAAACTTTTGCAAGTAGATTAGCATTTGTCTTTTATTATTAACTTTTTCTAACAGTTCCACCATTTTACAATAGGTAAGTTACTAAAGAAAATCCACTTTGCAAGATTTAAAAAATAACATAGTAAAAAATGCAACATGCATTAGAAGTCTTATATATTTTTTTACACAAAATTATTCAACAAAAGGTTAAACAAGTCACCACCATAAAACAATTCGAAGTGTATAAATACCTAGTTTCTAATTTAGTGTACCTTAATTTAAAATATAAACACATTACACTGGTTCAGGTCAGGTTTGATGAATTAAATAACCATAATAATGACGTGTTGCTCTGTTTTATTACTTACCTCGCGAGACATCACAGATTGAATGTACTACCTTTTGAAACTTGACGCAGCTTCAAAATCGCATGATGATGATACTGATGTTTTAGCGAATTTCCCATATAGGGAATAAGCTATTTAATTATTCATTGTTTATCAAAGATTAATTGAATTAAATAAAAAAGCCGAACTGTGACTCAAAGATAACACAGTATGTGTCACATATACAACTCCCTATACTCTACTATGGTCTTGTTCCACTAATTGCCTTTGCACGTACATTTCTACCCGCATCGCTGGAGGTTTGCAGTTTTATTGAATCATTTCTGTTCCTAGTTAGTCCTAATTAAGCGTCGATCCCAGCCTTCCTGTCAAACCTGGCCCTTGTCTTACATTTAATTAGTTGTTCTAATTAGGTTTGGTTTCGTCACTGAGCGACAGAGCGCAGTGCCCCCTTGCAGCAACCCTACATCGCGCTCTCGTGCCAATGTTGGCTAAACTGTCGGTATTGCAGTACGGTGTTTGGAAAACTACACATGCAGTAATTTCCTAATGAGTGTAAAGTGTACGAGGTTTTTGAAGGAATATTAAATTTATGGAAAGGTGTAGATGAAGTGAACCATTGTAAGAATTACTATAAGTGTAGTTTTAATTATCAATGTGTCAAGCAGATTTTGATGCTGGTAATTTAAAACGGAAAATATAAAATACAGATTAAATAGATACATAAACTTTTACATATTTACAGTAACCATGGTTAAATTATGTACCTCAAATACATCTTCCCAAATCACATTAAGATGGACAGGTTAATGTGACAGATTAATGTATTAAAACTCACCACTGGCTTATGTTTATACTAGTATTTAAAAATGTTTATATCTGTGTAAACAACTCCGAATACCAACACTTTTGTTTATTTCTTTTTTACATTTTACGTGTTTTTTTTTATATCTGAGTAACAATTTGAATTTAATGTGGTCAGGGATTCCGGGACACCCGGTACTTATAATTACACAATATTTTTTACCAGATCGTAAAAATATATAAGATGTAGCAAGTATTGTGTTCAAGTATTCCTACAAAACATCACGAGGCAAATCGGAGATTCCTCACATTTCACATTTAAGTGTAAATACATAGATCTACATCATACAGTAGTAGCATCAAGCTATAAGTTTTGTAAGATTGATATGTCATTTAGTTTATTTTGTTATTGTTGTATAAGTTTGGCTTAGACTTTTTGTCACTTTTCCCGACGTTTTTCAATGCTATGTAAAATATTTTGCATGACAACAAAGATATTGATTTTATCATATTTGCTGATCCATAATTTGCCGTTTATTCGGATAAATTAATAATACAAATGTTGCACTATTCATGTAATTGCAGACCAACAAGTTTTGATAAATACCCCCGCCGCAGCAAACCTGACGCCTAAGCGACTTTCCATTTGGCTGAATTGATTTTCAATTGATCTATTTAAATAACATTAGGTTTAACGAGTACCTAGGTTTGCTGCTACAAGGAAACTAATAAAGTGTGTGTTTTAAGTAAAATAATTATTGCTTAGTATAAAATGAATATATTTGCCAAGTTTGATCAAAAGATATCCATAAACAAGCAAACTACAACATTTTACAATATTCCCCATAAGAATAACATGGGAATTTTAAATTTACCATTTTTTTAGTTTTCTCCGTAATCAATAACCGTACAAAAACACTTTGATATACTGAATTGTTTGTTTTTTTAAGCTCTTTAAGAAGGTTTAGATAAAAATTGGGAAATTTTGTGTTTTGAGGGTCAAAAGTGAGAAAAACCAATTTTTACCCCATAAAACCCTGTTCCCATGGTCCGATCATGCTGGATCGCGAACTCATTCAAGTTTATCCCGCCTTACACCTTCAAACCAAATTTCATCAAAATCGGATAAAAATTACTCAAGTTATCGTGTTCACGGACACACACACACACATATATATATACATATATAAAAATTTGAACGAGTGGTGTTTTTGGCCTCTGGGGACATCAAAATGAAAAAGTAAATCGGTCCCGGGCCTAAGTCTTACCATGAGACCTACGGTAATAGCTACTTCCCTATAGGGAAATTCGCTAAAACAAACATAAACACTCAACTCTTTTAATAAATGTTGTTTGGATGCTGCAAATTCAATAGTGTTTATGTATTTTTTCGTATTCGTATAATACTTTATTTTATTAACTTTTCTAGCCAACATTTCAACCTTATTGTCACCTGCCTTTTTAATAACTCTTGGACATTTACGAATATTTACATAGAAGCACCGCCCCACGCATTCAGTTATCTCGAGATTCAGTTGGTCCATAAATCTCGCAAAGGAGGACCACTGGGCTGATTGAATCAGTTTCGATTTTATCCAAACCCCAATTTGGGCTCGCTGGACTGTGAGGTATCGGGGTATGCTAATGCGAAGGAAACTCTCCCACAATGTATTCTTGACTCGGGAATCCCTGGCCAATATCTCCCTATATATAGAGGCGTGGTGTCATCGAGAACATGCAGAAATCAGTTTTAACCAGGTTTATATTTGTGCTGTGTAACGGATATTGATCCGGAATCAATAATATTACAGAGAAATGTGTTTGGAAATGTAGACATTTTAGAGACGTAAAACTGTAGGAGAGCTTTTCGTGAGACCTAATAATAAATAAAGTTTTGAGTTTACTAATAATAAATAATAGTATGTTACGATTTTATTAGCATTATACGGTGCTGATAAAACACACCCTCCGACATTTATGTACAACACTCGATATAGCTAGAAATATATAGAATCAGAATAAGAGTTGTACTGCCGAAAAGAACTAAGTGCAGCATACAGGGCAAAAGTCACATATACAAAATATAAAAATATGTAAAAAACATTTCTATTCCGAAGTGGAAAAGGAATTAAAATAATATTACGTTGAACTAACTGTACGTATTAAATGCGCTTTAAAATAAGCATTAAGTGTGCATCTCAAGTAAACCGACTATGATCTGATTCCAATGCATCACCAAAGTAAAAATGTATACTTTGATTATGTATGATAAGTATCAAAATGTTACTCATAAATTTTCTTTCAATTATTTTTGCCAGCTATAAGAGCGATGTTCTATGTGTTTTAAATTATTGTCAATATAAAAAAATGCAATTAACATTCTATATTAAAAACTGAATTAAATGAATATCATTTGTGGAAATAAATTCAAAATGTGGATATTACTATAAACCCTTAAAATGCGACTAAGCTGAGGAGTTCAGCGTTTTCAGCTGTTTAAGATTCGCTCATGTTAAAGCCAGTCCGCACTAAGCGGAATATCTGGGATAGGATTGGAGGGAGATTTTAGATTTGAGATTTGGAGAAAGAGAGGATTTCGTTATTGATGTTCGTGCAAGATTTCTCCCCCCAAAGCAAGGACCTCATCCCGTCTCTTGAGAAAACATGGCGGCTCATGACGAGGAATATATTCCAGGATAGATTTGAGAAACGTTTTTAAATTATTCATGGTTTTTGTACACTTTGTGTAAGAAGAGACGATTTTTCCATTTTATTGTGCATTTACGATCGAATGTAACTAATTTCCAAAACAATGTTCTACTCATGTTCAAATTATTGTTTTGATGTAAATTCGCTAAATTTTTATCAAAGAAATAATTTCAGAAGTATAAATTTCCATTATAGGTTTATAAACGATTTATGAGTTTATTTAACGAAATTGTTGTACTGTATAAAAAAAACTCACACTGCAATAATACTCCTGCAGGTACCTAAAGTAACCAAAGTTTTTACGAAATATTTGGAAGTATATCGTTGGATAGAATGCATTGGTCAATTAAAATAAGGTAGTTTAAGTTATTCACTTTTAAATACTAAACTTAAGCTCTATATGGACTTTAAAGTTTATGAAATGATTCGTTGTGTTTTATAATAGTGATTGTTTCGATATCTTATACCACAAGTGGAAAGTGTTGAATTTTCTGTTTTATTTATTCCCAATACTTGAACATTACCTTAATTATTGATTTATTTTAAAGCTTATACAAACCAAACACTAAAAACGCTAAAAATTAATTAGTATTTTCACCGAACGCCTCGCTGCCCCTTTAAAACAGATCACTCAAGCGGAATTTCAACGTTTTTAATTAAAACGTTTTTCACCGTCTGAGGTGTAATCTTGCATTTCAAATCGCGAATTATCAAGTGAGCTTCTTGCTGAAAGGCTTCTCCAAGTTTTTGTTTGCGCATTTAGGTCCTAATTACAGAGGATTTGTCTAATCAGATTTCAGATTCCCTGTTTAAAATGCAACCGAGTCATTTCGCTTATGGTGTTTGCCCCGCTACGTGTCTAAGTTTATTCCAATCCACATAGTTTCTACGGTGTTTTATGCGGCGCGTGCACAAACTTGGCCATCGCACGTGCTGCCAGTTTTACATAGTTTCACAGCTAAGGTGATTTGTAATTTAAATCGTAATTCGCTATTGTGTTTGAGAGTAAGCGGTTTTCAAGAGGACACATTTTGTTGAACTGAATTTGGTATAAACTATTTGTGAACATTTTTGTTCCACAAAGTTCCGTCGATTTTCAGTTCAGTATTTCTAAGTTTAAGGTTTTTTTTGCCTAAAAAGTAGAGTTAGAGAACTAGGGAGTTTATATATTCAATATTTAACAAATATCCGTGACGTACCCCCTTTAATTTGAAATGGTAATTTAATTTTGTGAAACCTAAACTGTGAGACACTAAGATCAGCCCGTTTTTCCAGTTGGGATAATTGATCTTAAAACCCCGTTATCATTAGTAATTATTGTCATATAGAGAATGATCCATGATCTCGTGTATTTCTGTTGTATAATCTATCCCTCATCTGTTTCAGATATGGACATGACGATGACAGACTCGCCCCACCGCAGCTGGTACGACAGCACCACTCCCCGTGAGGGAGGTAGCGACTCCCAACTATCTGTAGCAGAACACATGAGCTCCCTGTTCGCACACCATCACGCCCAGGAGCCCAGCGGGTCCAGGGAGTACCCAGCCTACCGAGGGTCCGCGGCCAGGGAGGACGGCGACTCCCAACTGTCAGTGGCGGAACACATATCCTCCCTGTTCGCTCACCATCACGCCGCCTCCTTGGAACCCGCGGCCACCAGGGAGTACCCAGGGTACAGAGCGGCGGCGGTCACCATGACCAGCAGATACTACCATGGACAGCTGCATGGGCACGCCTCCTCGTACGCGGCGCAGCATGGTTAGTACACTGATGATAGGAGCTGGTGGCAGAATAAGTAATACTGTGTATACTATAGTAGATGCCCCACAACAAAGATAATTTTAATGACGTGTAAGTGATTATTGCGGTAAATTCTGTCACAATTAGTAAAAAAAAAATACAAAGTTCCAGGATCTTAAATCTGATTTTCACAAAATGTTGTCTTTATTTGATATCGTCTTCACAGTAGAAAGTACTGAAGTACGTAAACATGAATTGTCAATGCGAATTCCACTTAACCTGATTGTTTCAACATTTATCAGAAACCAGATGTCTAGTGACAATGATAAATTAATCCCAATCTCAATAACACTCACAATATGTTAAACACTCTTAAAAAATTTCGAGATGAATCTTTATAGTATACAAATTGTATTCCTTTTTTTGTCACTGGCCTTTATAGTTTAACTGTTACAAATATTCATACTGTAATTTAGTTTAAAGTAATATGTAAGCTATGCATAGAATAAATAACGTAGAGTATAATATACTGTAGTCGTGTCTACTACACTGATACATTACTTCTAATATATTCTGTGATATTATGTTCGCAATTTCTTTGCATCATATCTGTACATTAAAATTATCTCTCAAAGTTTGTATATAGAAATATCTATAAAAAATACTGCTCTATTGAACATGAAATACATTTAGAATCTCGTTTCAATTGGAGCAACATTAATGATATGAGTTGTTCTCGTACTACTGTATGTTCATCATCCCGCCAAATATTCATATAACCGACTGTAGCCAGCGATGTCAGCGCGCTCTGGCAATTAGACACTCTGCAATTACTACGCCGGTCTTGAGTAATTTATCGTTACAAAACCTCCCTTATTTGAATATTCACCACACTACAGCGGCTGCGGATGAGTTGTGTATCCTAATGTTGATTCATTACAAGTTTTTAGCTCCATTTCCGACTCATTAGTCATCTTTTTCATCGACTCGCTCTGTTTTATACGGTCACTTAAAAAATATAAACTGTTTCTACTCCAGAAGCTGTTGGGTTCAATACTGCACTGCCGTGTAAAAAAATCAAAAAATCATATCATAGTCTCAAGTAGTTGAACAAGCGAAAATAATGGCCGAATTATCGAATGCATCGCAGGAAGTCATCCCCCAGAAGACCGAGATTCGACAGCCTTCCTTTGAATCATTATTGTCCTTTTTACATGGAGACGAAATATAATCCTCGATAAACGAATCCGGGTCACTAATCGATACTCGCAAATAAACTGACATTCATCCGGGATAAATTTACTATGGAATAAATTCATTTGTGTTTGAAGTAACGCAAAAACCTAGAAACACTCTTGGAAGACTGGGTTGAATTTTCGTGCCGAACGTGCAAAGGAACTCCAAATATGTTTTGACAGGTCGAGCATTGGACTTGTCTTGATCGCGAGAACAAAGAGCGCGGTTGCTGCATAAACACAGTCGGGGTGGATACGTCGGTGGCGTGTCGACCGCACATCTACCCCCACCCCTAGATAATCCAGCACAGATATGGTAATACTCTATCTAACCCACGATCTAACACGCGCTGCCGACAAGGTTCAATATCGCTCGCTCCTCCGCACTCCCGCGTACATCGGTCAACCTTATTGTCGATTAATTGTAGAGCTTTCGTGTTGCGGAGCGCTTTCATTTTCGGATTAATAATTGATCCGCCGTGTCGCGATGGTGACTGTCCAATGTCCACAGTTCTCACGTCACGGTCGCCGTGTTGCTGTGTTCGTGCTCATGTCGATCTGCTGCGGATAACACCGGAAGCGGCGTTTCCCACGTCGTGACCACAATGCGAGCTCAAACGCTCAAATTACGGACTTATGCGTGCGGAATCGTAAATTATCATCGCGAATTATGTTGTTATATGCAGCGATCCGAAGGTCCACATTAATAGAAACCTGATTTGCCGCAGTTCGTAATTCGCGCGGTTCGCTCACGGGGGGCGGCGTCAGTCGGAGAAATGGCGGCCGCGGACGTGTGAATGTACTTCGGGCAGACACTCGATTAGGAGTGATTTACAGAATATTATTTCATTTTTGTGGTAAAATTTCTATTTTCTTAAATATTCTGTATAGCATATCGTTATAAACCTCTAAATAATCATCCAGGATTATGTCCCAACTATTAATTTTTGTTTGTAACTTTATCCAAACAATCGGGGTTTTTAAACATACTGAGCGAGGTCAATGCCATTTTACCGCACTTTAGTGTTGGTAAGTAATTGATTGATTAACATTTTACGTGTATATCACCGATTACGCATGATGATGCCGATTGCCAGATGACAGGACGTCGTTAATATACCGTCGTAAAATCTTTCAAATACTTATTTACCGTGTTTGAGAAGTAGAAGGCGTATTTTATCATATTCATACGAAGATATAAAACATACATGATAGAAATAATATTGTAAATTGGTCCAAGTCCAAAGATTTGCTAACAACTTATTTGTAAAATCCAAATACGCATGTGGCAGTACGAAACTTTACTTCAAATGTCATACAAGTATTCTCCGAAACAAGATGACCAAAACCAGTCCAGAGGTGTAAAAAATAAACATGGCGGAAGGTGTCAGGCCATCATATCTGTCCCCATCTTCTTCACCGAGGGTCAGTGTCAGTTCACCAAAAAGTCGACAGTCTGATGTCAATTATTCGGTGAAATTCGACACCAGCGCCCGCGGCTGGCGTGGGAACTCGTCCCAAGAATGTCTACAAGTCTATAGACTACAAGTCCGGAGCTTGTGGCAGGGTAGCACCCGCAATAGATATGGGTTTCCCTGTATTAATCCCTTACCCGCGACGCACTTTCTGTTTCTAATCCTAGAAGACGGGTGTCTTTCACTTTGCATATTCGGATCGTACCGGATGGAAAAGTTGAACGTTTCTATAAAATTACCACTGTCTTGTGGTGAAATTTTGTTATGGAGACTTGTTGCAGTTTTTTTACTTTGGTGCTGATTTTGCTGACCTAGTGTGTAGTGCAGAACTTAGGTCTTGGAGATCCTGGTTCTAAACCCGACAAAAAAGTACAATAGACAAGGAGAATTGTTTCTGTGTTAAAAATCTCTCTACAATAACCAACGTATTATTACTCATTCCTTGTCAAATTGATAGTTGTAATTCACATAGATGAAAAAAATATTATTTTTGACACAGACAATTGTGAAGCTAAGTCTGTATACTTACTTCTAAACTTAAGGGGTTTCTACGCAATATGAATGCAAGTTAAAACTTGGACACAATGAACAGATAGAGATGATTGTATTTTGTACTTTAGAATAACAAGATTTAAAATCGTTGTATTATCCCTTCCAAACCCTATTTCGGATCCCTGAAGCTTCCACCTGTTTACTTCAGACGGCTACATAACCGCATGCGAGTCGACGATCGAAACATCGTTTTTCGATTTTCACGATGCGCGAATCAGGTAATGAAGTGGGTCCCGAGTCCGGTGTGAGGCTATACGGCAGGGGCGGGTCCCCGTGATAGGACTGGCTCATAGGATCAACCGGGAATTAATAACCTGCGTCGATTACTGGACATAAATTACAAAAAAATTAACGACTCCGTTCTAATAAGTTCCACGAGCGACGGCTAAGGTCAAAGGTAGGACGGAGTGAGGATAGAACATGGTAGGGTCGTATACGTGACGTCAATCAATAATAAGCTCAAGTACTGGCTTGGTATGTACCAAGTACCTAGGTAGAGTGGGTATGAGCTGTCTTGGAATGTACCATGTACCTAGGTAGAGTGGGTATGATCTGTCTTGATATGCACCAAGGTGAGCATAGGGATGATATGGTGTGTTAAACACCATACTAATAGATTTCAGATAGGTGATTGATTTTAAAATAAAAAAAATAATTTAAGACAATTTAAACGTATACCAGTTGCAGTAAATCTACGTGAAATAAAATTAAAATAATAAAAATTCCAAAATGTTTTTAAATATCCGTCTTAAAATATAGCAATTTATCTAATAATGTATTGCAAGATACACACATATATAGCACATATATGTAGGTTTACCGTTATGCTAATAAATACAATAAACTGTTCAGGAAACAGTAGGATGAAACCATGCATTGTTTAAGGTCAAAATAAATAAATTTTACGTTAAGTAGTCTGAACTGAAACAAACAAATAAAATTCGAAGGCAGACAAGAGGAATCGGTGTGAAGCAATAAAGTTGGTATCAATTGGGCTCCAATCGCACGGCACCGACCACACAGCACACGGCTGGCCGCCCGCCAAACTATAAATGAAATAATGAATTACAAATTGTCCAACGTGTTTTTCAGCTCTCAGCTCCCGTTTAATATTCAAATATGATAAGTAATGCAGTATATCCATACCCTGCGCTTTCTTGTCTCTATTTTGGGGCAGCAAAAACGTTGCCTATGTTTGTTTGCGTTGGGATTTCGTTATGCATCTTTTTAATATTTATTAAAAAAATATACAGTTTTATTCGTTGTACTTGTAAGTTACTGGGACAGTGAATATTTAGATCGGTTATCGACGAATTTATACTGTATATTTAGTAATGCAGATGTTAGTTTACGGAGGGTTAACTATATGTAGTCTTGAGATGAATATAAACATTTCTACAGATGATTATGATATCTTAAAGTTATGGTAATACGGAAATATTTTAAAGACAACCCAAAATAATACAATAAATAACAATATTACAAACGGGTGTTATAAACTAAATTTTTAAAATTCGAAAATTGGTGTCTAGTTTTGGGGATTCGCTTTATGTAAAGGCTTTTATGCACAATGTTTACATTGTTTTTATCTACGCTTGAAAATGCTTTAGTTTCTCTTGCACCTATTTCTGATCTTCAAATGTATAGGCCTACTTAACCCAGATGCAATTTGGTTACGGGTTGACAGAAGTAACACAACCAGGGTTTGGACATTTTCCTTACAAAAAAGTTGCAAAAAGGCATCGCTCTTTGCCTAGAACCTAAAGAAATAAATGTATAATGAAGTAATTTATTTTTAAAATCCAAAATATAAAGTTTACAATTACAATCTTGCCACAATGCTGTACTCCACAGTTCGGGACATCGAGTTTGAAAAATAAAAGAGCAGAAGAGAGCATCGGTGTTCGGCGCGAACGAGCCAGCTCGACCGCAGCGCCCCTAGCGTCGAACCGTTTAATCTCTACTGTGCTCTGTAATCGGAAGGCTAATAAAATTATCAAGATTAAGGTAGTAATATAATGTGGGTAATGATACACAGCGTGGTATACTTCCCCACAGGTGGCTGTAGGAATTCGGCACCACTATAGTCTGTCCCCAGGTTCTAGGCCCAGGGGGAAAAATAATGTAGTACATGTTATATGTAAACGGTTCCATAGTGAAAATAGCTTACGCGATTCACTAGTGAGAACTTTATTACAAAATTTGAAATTTGATTTGATAGTGTAATTGTTAAACTCCGTTAGCTGTCCGCAGCTCCTTTGAATGCAAGTCGAGGCAGGCTAGGAATGTTAGGATAATAATTTAATTTGTATGATTTCGTTTTGAATTCGTTTTATATTTAATATCCTAAATATAGACTATCGAATGAAATAACTATTTTTGCTGGACCAAGTTGCATTTCAAGTAGATAAAGCCGATTTTGACTGGCGTAGTTTAATTCTTTATTCAAAATAGCTTTTTTTTAAACAGATTTGAGAGCTTATGATGAGCTAAGAATTATTATATCTTGTGACACTTTAAAATAAGTTAGAAAATGTTTATCAATTTAATTTCTTGAATCAATATTGTTTGCATACTCCTCTCTAATGCTGCATTAGATATTTTTGAATAAAATAGGCCTACAATTTGTTTTTTATAAAACCTGTAACACAAATTAAATGTGATCTGTTGTTTGCAAGGAACACATAAATTGTTTGTGTTAAGCAAAATCAAGTTAATACATTTTGAGATACATTACTCTATTTTTATTGATTTTATTATAAAACTAGTTAGAAATTAAACGAATATGGTGTTCTAGATACGGACTCCAGGACTTCTCCATCAAGTAAGTCAAAATCAAATTTAATTTAGTATAACGTTGAGTTTGAAATGCTGATGCACCTTAAAAAGTAGTTAGAGTAATATGATTAAATTCATTTAGACATTTTTGACACGTAATATTGTTTGGGGTACTGTTAAAGGAGAAGGTAAATCTTAGGTATTTATTGTACTCTTAAAGTAGTAGAACTCGAAATATTTTATCAATATCCTTACTCTATCTTTTATGAGCATGTAAAATACTTCTTCTTCTTATCTTAAAAAATATCTCGCACGTAACATGCATTCGCCTTCCTCATAATTGCACTTAAATTTATTACCTTAAATCTAAATTTAAAAATTTACCAGGAAATAGAATCACATAAACAATAATCAATCTCGATCAGCTTAACGCTGAATGTAACTAGTGCAAAGTAACTTCATTCATACGTTTATTACTTACAATCTGAAAGAAAACACTCCAAAACACCTTACGTTTGGATGACAAATAACAGTATGCAAGAGGTTGGCCTCTGCACCACCAGAAGTTTTAGATATCGTGTACACATTTTACAGGTTTCTCTTCAAAGTAAACATAAATCTATAGTTCTCTCAAGAAATCGTTTGTAATCACCAACCCTAACGTGGCATGTACTCACAAATATTAGTAACTTTCACTATACACACACCTACCAATACGTTGGAAGTTTTAGTATGCACCCTCTATCATACGATTTTCCTTTGTAAGTAAGCACAATTTTACTATAGACATACCCCTGGCTTCATTAAAGTGCAATATTGTAGCGTGTACTCTATGTACAATTTTAATCCCAAGTTAGCACAACTCCACTATAGTCGTACCGCCACCACATACCCCTAAGTACGAGTTGTATCTTGTACCCAATGTCCAACCTTAGTCCCAAGTTAGCACAACTCCACTATAGTCGTACCGCCACCACATAGCCCTAAGTACGAGTTGTATCTTGTACCCTATGTCCAACCTAGACCCAAGTTAGCACAACTCTACTATAGTTGTAACACTATCACATAGCCCTAAGTACGAGTTGTAGCTTTGTACCCTATGTCCAACCTATACCCAAGTTAGCACAACTCCACTATAGTCGTACCGCCACCACACAGCCCGAAGTGCGAGTTGTAGCTCGTACTCTGTCAAAACTTAGTCCCAAGTTAGCACAACTCCACTATAGTCGTACCTCCACCTCATAGCCCTAAGTGCGAGTTGTATCTTGTACCCTATGTCCAACCTAGACCCAAGTTAGCACAACTCCACTATAGTCGTACCGCCACCACATAGCCCGAAGTGCGAGTTGTAGCTTGTACCCCATGTCCAACCTAGACCCAAGTTAGCTCAACTCCACTATAGTCGTACCGCCACCACATAGCCCGAAGTGCGAGTTGTAGCTTGTACCCCATGTCCAACCTAGACCCAAGTTAGCTCAACTCCACTATAGTCGTACCTCCACCTCATAGCCCTAAGTACGAGCTGTAGCTTGTAGCATACCCTATGTCAAACATAGACCCAAGTTAGCACAACTCCACTATAGTCATACCGCCAACACATAGCCCTAAGTACGAATTGTATGTAGCTTGTACTCTGTCAAAACTTAGTCCCAAGTTAGCACAACTCCACTATAGTCGTACCGCCACCACATAGCCCGAAGTGCGAGTTGTAGCTTGTACCCCATGTCCAACCTAGACCCAAGTTAGCTCAACTCCACTATAGTCGTACCGCCACCACATAGCCCGAAGTGCGAGTTGTAGCTTGTACCCCATGTCCAACCTAGACCCAAGTTAGCTCAACTCCACTATACCGCCAACACATAGCCCTAAGTACGAATTGTATGTAGCTTGTACTCTGTCAAAACTTAGACCCAAGTGAGCACAACTCCACTATAGTCGTACCGCCACCACATAGCCCGAAGTGCGAGTTGTAGCTTGTACCTAGGGGAGGGACGGATCATCCAAGCGTCTATAACCATTTTCCCAAAACACCGAGGCCGATGATTCCCTCTCAATATGGGCTTCCACTCTCGGATTAGCATACCGTTTCGACCCAGACTATAATTTTCCCGCACCGTTTATTTCTAATTGTAGCTAAGCCAAATGATACGTTCATGCGCAGTGCTCCGTCCGCTCCCCACTACACGAATTATTTTAAATATATTCACTCCTCCGTATAATATGTAGTTTTACAATACTCCAAAGCCGAGATGGCCTTTAAATGGCGGTTCCGAACCGATTATAGAAGATCCGTACTCATTAGAGGCATTATAACTGATCGAGTTATACGTTTCGAGGTGTAATGTTCGGGGAACACCGTCGGTAGTCGACTCTGTTTAATAATAAGGTAGATTTTTAGCCAGTGTGATGAAATATTAGCCTAGGCGTAGATTAAAGCTGTATTTTGACTGAATGGGATGATGGGTGGTCAACTGCTTGAAATAGTTTTGAAATCGGTGCATTTAGACCAAAACCAAAACATGAAGAGTAAAAAGTTCTCTCAGACTCCCACTGTTCAATATAGTCCACGTATCGTTTGGCAAAAAGCTACCATTATGATCTTCGGTTTGTAGACAGGGGAGTAGAAAAAGTCAGAAAATTGGTTATTTGAAATGTTTTGAAACCATGTGGTTTAGCTTAATGAACCTTATGGACAAAAATACTGGACATTGAATATCAAACCAGTATGGTCCTTGTCCCAATACAACTACCAAGTAGTTAGTTATGAAGGTTTGTGAATAAAAACATTTGTCAACAAAATTTAGTGGCAAACATACATTTCATGAATAAAAAATAATTTTTTAATACATCCCAAATGTTTAAAATTAAATACTTTTCATCCAAGTTAAAAAAGTGCAGCGACTCCCACATGGCCACATGACAACCTCTCCACCACATACGATCCCAGCACGTCACATAACTCTCGGCGTCCCATTCCTCATTGGACGATGAAACCCACCTTGTCAGGACGCGCCGCATAACGCAATCCATAAACAGTCGCAAGCGAGTGTAATAAACAGCGCGGGACAAATGGTATTTTTGAAAATTCCAAGATGGTGTTTTTCCTCGGCGGCGCCGCGACACAGAAGTATCGGGTGACGAACGCGTGCGGGGTCCGGGAGCCGCGCAACAGTATCATTGCACAAAAAATACTTACCTTTCATTATACCTGATACACCGTGGGAGCGTGGATGGATACACTTCTGCTCATCCGTGCGTTCAAGTCTCCGGCCGTCCGTGGCGCGGTGACGGTGAAGGCACGATAATGGTGTTTGTACGATTATTTGTGGGTTTGTGTGAGAAATGTGATCAGGTAATTCGCATATTTACGGTTAAATTTTGTTGAGATAGATAAAGTAATAATTTGCAAAGACTGAAGTCAGGTTTGTGAAATCGCAATCGGGGGTTTTGTTGGATATGGAATATTCAAAATAGTGTACATCAAAACCAGGTATTAAAAGATAAAAGATTAAAATGTATCTAAATCCCTCACAGGTTTTTTTTCAGTTTAATCATTGTGTGTTTTAAGGTATTTAAATTTATGATTTGGTCTTGTATTTTAGTAGTATATCTAGTATACTGTCTGCAAAACGCCTGAAGATATGTCAAACAAATTTAAGTACGCATCTTTTAAACATATAAACCAAACAAATACAAATGTGACAGATCGTGCTGACCAAAAATCGCTCACAATGTGTAAAAATTAGAAATTCTTTGAATTTACTGCTTTTCCAAAGAAATGCTCTTAAAACACGATCCCATTAGAGCCACACTTTTTGTTGTGGTATTTGTTTTCGTAAAGTATTAAGTTTAATTGCTCACCTGTATTACTGTCAGCATAAATTAGGATAATATATTAAATTATAACGGTTTTTGTGGGGAAGCAAGAGAGAGTGTACACCTGCCCCAGCACGCGCCAGCAGGTGAAAATATCAACAGCCAGCACGTCTCGCCTTACGCCTTGACCTTAGAAATTTGAGGGGGCATAATTCAGTTGTTCAAGGTTAGATTCCTGCCCCGACATTAAACCGCGAACGGTTTTGGGACTCTTAATTGGCGAGCGTATCAATAAAACCCGCTGTCCTGGCGTTTTATTATCGGCAACATCGGGTACTGCTGTTTTTGGAAATTCTCGACCACCTGAATAGAATTTTGAATACTTTACAATCCCTGCAGTTGTCGATCACGTAAATATACAGTCCTTGAGTACATAACGGCGTGGATGTTTGATCGCATCACCCGAAGGTCGAACTGTACAAAGACCGAGCCTTTCCAATCATGATCCCACTGTGGCATTAACATAGCGAGAAATGCACTGTTAGATCACGCGGGACCTTTGTTACCGCGACACATGTCTGGTCTGATGGATTTATAAATGCTGAATGATCACTTCTCTCAAGCCTCACCTAGCTGCTGTATGTTCCTTGTACACTTGGCAATACTGTGGGTGTAATGTTAATTTATCGAGAAATGCACTGTATAGTCTTGGCAATAATCCACCCTTCTTCTTGGTATCTTGTCACCATGACACTTACATATCAATAATGCACAAACAGCAGCTCAAGCTAAGCAAAGATTCCATACAGAAAACTATTGGATTTTAAGTCATAAAATAAATATACTGTACATACATTTTCTTAAGTATTTAAATTTAATTTTCAACAAATTTGTGTTTACATTTACCTGAAAAAAAGAATCGTGAATCACATCAGCTACAAACAAGAATTATGATTTCTTTTTAGGCGCACTCATGCTAAAACATCTCTATGCTTGATTTGTAATCAATTTGGTTGATGGCTTGAAATCAAATGTTTTTTGTCATTATTATCTACATCTCTAACGCTTTGCTACTTGGAAATTTTAAGTTAAAATACAATATTGTGAATTAAAACTTGTGTCCTTGCTAGAACTTCTTTTATAATATTCCAGGCAATTTAATATTATAATTCCCTGACGTTCACCAGTGCGCCGCCTATTTTTTAAACAGTTATATAAAAGCAATAAATTTCCCTCGTGGCCTGTTATTATTTCGGCGCCACAAAAGAATCACACACTACGGGCAATTTAATTTTTAGGTCATAAAGAGCAACAGTGCAGGCAACCATTGTACGGTGTTCAGCTCGTTCCCCAACCATATAAATCTCGGCTTATTTATTGCTATGTATTTAAAAGGACAGCTCGACTGTTACACTTTCTAATGTGTTTAAAAATTACAAATTTAATTTGAAAGTGGTTAAAGTAAATAGTAATTGTGGTGTGTATGGATCTTGGATCTTTTTCTTTGTAGTGTGGTTGGAAACTGTACCTTTTTAAGTATGAACGATAGTAAAATATTTCGATGTTACCTATCAAGGAAGCTGTTATCGCGTCTATTGGTACAGTAATTTGTTTAACAAAATCACTAAATAAAAAATAACTGCAAACATTAAATTCGCTACAAAGAGAAGCTCAACAACTCAAACAACCCTATGGAAGATATCGATTTAAAATCGCAAAGTAAAATGAAAATCTCCTTTCAAATACATTATGTTACACCCTAAAATTGCAACCCCTTCTAATAACACTTACTGTGCCTTTCATCCTCGCATGAACTTTGTAGGGTGTCTGATAAGGTTTCATTGGACGAGCTGTTTAATCCCATTAGCGGTAAGATAGACTGTCCAATCGCCAGTATTCATCACTTAATGTAGGCGCCTCTCACACAAGACTTATCAGGGATCGCGAATTCGTCAAGAATAGAGGACAGGAAGCAATTTGACTAATGCCTACAGGCTCGGTCATGCCCTGATGCACAAACAATCACTACCCCTCTCTCTTCTCGCCTAAAGATTCTCGTACTTCAATCAGCTTTGTGGGGTACGTTTCATCTCACGAGGAATTATCGATGTTGAGAGGAATTTGGTACACTAAAATTATCTAGAAAAAAGGCATGATGGCTGATTAGCATTGTTCAAATCCTAAGTGTTGGTTTAGTTAACAACTAACGACCGTTGCACATGGATCGGGTTAAATACATTACCTTTTTCTTTCAGATTGGCAAAATTAGTTTGTAATCACTTGCTTGTTTATAGATTAATAAAAAACTCCTACGGAAAAGATTGGGTAAGTAATGTATCGCATGAAAACTCAGGAGGTAAATAACTGTGTTTACAAACATCATTCACCAAACATAATTACTACGCAATTTTAAATGCGATAGAGATGAAATGGGATTTCCTATTTTTTAAATACAGTATGTTAGGAACGCTCTTTCAATGATAATTATTACGAATTTGACAAACACCCATGAATGACTTTGAACTAATTTAACATTGTCCACTAAGACTTAATAGCAAAACAATTATTTTGTGCGTTATAATAGTTAACATCTCGAACTTTGATGCGAGTAAGACAAATTTGGCTAGCTAACAAAAATTTGACGATTTTTTAAGATTTTCATAACATTTTTTGACGTAAGGGATGTTGCGTCGATTATCAAATTATTTCAACCTCCACGATACGCTTGATTCTATTCCAGTTTAGTTAGAAAACTTTTAGTGATTGTCACATAAACGGTGCTTTCGTCTATATTTCCTCTCTTACCTTATACACAATATTTCCTCTTATACACAATTATACACACGTTAAACACAATTTGCCCAGTTTCCACACGGTGTCAGTTTTGTTCATCTATGACTTCACACCACGTCCACGTCACGGTCGTCGGTCACCAGTCATGGCGCGCTAGTCGCTACGACCCGGCCATTTCCATGCCTAATTATTTGCGCAGCCCATGCTTGTGCTCATTACGGGCCTCATGTTTCCAGCATTTGTTCAGAGGCCGTCGGCCATATTTGTCCGCTACGGCTGGCCATTGGCTGTGGCTAGGCGTGCGTGTCCGCGGCAACGTGCTACACACTACACACTATCACTATAGAGGTGAAGAATAGTTGTATGTCAAATAAACACTTTTACCTGAGGTATTTTGTTTTCATATATTCATGAATATGCAGAACAAATGTTTCTAATTATTTAGAGTTTTCTATTGATAATCATTTTGTCTTTTAGTGCGGACAAAGTTTCTCTGTTACCTTAGAACTATCTCCCAGTTAAAATTTGTATTAATTAAAATAACATCCGTAACAGTGTTCATCCCCCAATTAGCAAGTCTAGTACGATGTCCCACGCCTCGTACAAGGAGGTGCCCTCATACACTGCTTATGTTACCCCCTTGTGTCCCTGGTGTTCACACGCACTTGGACACGATCTTCCTAGGTGGGCTTGTCTCTTGTAAACAGAAAAATTTTAGTCAATTAATTTTAAAACAATTAAAAACAAAATCTTTCAATACTTTTCCTAAACCTACCTCCTTATTTTGTCCCTCTAAAGCCAATTTTTCTTTAAGTTACGGTGATTAACCATTAATATAAATATTGTTAATATTTCTAATTATCTGCTAGTCTGTGTGTGATTTAGTGTTTACAGTTCATCATTTAGTTGAAGAGATACTTGCCATAATGTTTCTAACAATGAACTATTAGTTGATAGAGTTACGAATCCCAACCAAAGTCGTATTACTATTTCGGTATAAATGATGAATCAACATCGGTAAAATCATAGACTCTTAACCATTTACTTTTGGACACTGAAGTAAATATTTCATCTATGTAGACCAGTTGTGGTCAATTTCCAAAGAGAACATAGTGGTTTCAACTTCTCCCATGGAGTTAAAGTAAAGATAAAAAAAAATTAAATTGTTTATAAATTGTGTATAAATAAAAATTAAAAAAGATCGTTTTTATATTATCAACGATTTATTTCCTTTTCAAGCGGTTCATACTATGGGACACTCAAGCGCAACAAACATGTCTTTTTATTTTGGCATGATTTAAAAGATTACGTAAAAATAAGGATAACTGTATTTTATAGCAGTTTACTTTTATAGCGATTCAATCAAATTAAGTTCTTAATTCTAAACCTGGCTACAACTTTAACATGTAAACGGAATAGCGTAGCTACATAGCCAAAGGAATAATCAACTCAATCACTTTATCACTCCAATATACAACCACAGACCTTCAGCGGCAACAATGGTGGAACAAAACAAAAACCCAATCCGCGAAAAATATCACGCTTCGTGCCAATGGCCGAGCAACAAAAACCCGCAATAAACCGGGGCCGATAAAAAGCTACATTTACATAAAAATGAAATTCCCGGTTATGTACATTAAAAAAGGACGAGTCAGCGACAAGCTCGTAAATCCCGGCCAGATGAGTAATTAAGGAGGACAAAAACACTTGTCACAGAGGACGCGATTCGTCAATCGAGGCGCGCGCTCATTGGCCACGACGAGTCGGCATTATGTGGCGGACGTGAGCTGGGGCCGAATGTAAACAGAGAGATTACGTAAACTAGCGACCGATCTCTCTACTGCCGCTTGTCTGGAAACTTTGCAAAATCTGCTAAAACAGTGCTTGCGGGCCTTTACAAGCTTGACAGGGAGTTGTAATGAGTTTGTTTAGCTAACGCATGTGTTGAACATACTCTCTTCATCAAATTTACAATCCTTGCAGTTCTGCTAAAGACAACGTCATTGTAGCGATGCTAACCATTGTTTTTTTACCTACTAACTAATATGATAATTAAGAACGATTTATTTGTTGTCTTGAATGCGTGCTAAATAAAACTTTAAACAGAAGTTAAACACCAACCTTAGAAAACCAAAATAATACCAACTTATTATTGTACTGAAGTATTACGGGTCTAACAGCAGTATTCAAAGTTTATGGCATTAGTTTACTATTGTCTCTAAAATAATACACATTAAATTTTTCATCCCGAAGGAATATATGTATGTTAATAAGTCTGACATTGTATATAGTACTAAATAGTCAGGAACCCTACAATTTAAGAGCAGATCTATTAAAACATTAGCTAACAAAAAAAAAGTAAATGTAAACATTATTACAAACCACAGTAAAATACTGTATCTAATAACCTTTTCTATTTTGCATAACGTTTAGTGAAGGAATAAGTTGAATCCAAAAATGTATATTTTCGAATCCATCTCTGCTCAATATTTTGTCAACCGAGCTCTGTATTATTCAAAAAACAATTCAGAGAATGTAAGAAATCGTTTGTACAGTATACAAATCCGTTTTTGAATCCATCACATACTATACTGCAACTTCCTAATACTGTGTATGAACTATTTGTTTACAAGCTGTAGACCTATCTTGAAACTCATTTGTTAACATACAACTACAGCACAAGCGCACCCACATTGTAGAGAACGCAATCATATATTTATATAGCATAATGAAGACCTTCACGCGAGCGTGTATTGACATTAAGGGTGGGAAGGTGGTTGTAGTAGGTGGGAAGTGGGGGATGGAAGGGGTAACGATTCCACCAGTTAATGTTATGGCTGGTCGTGTGAGGGGAGTGTATTTGTATCACATGCCAGCTAAGCCAGATCAATATCTTCCCCACACCGCATATTGAATTGATAATGTAACGGTAAAATTAAGTTGTCGAACAGTTTGTGGTTACAGTCGATCGCCCTTTGCGTTCAAGTATGTTTACAAACTCTCGGTGTCTAACCTTCTTGCAGGACTTATTTGTGGATCGATTTTATCTTGGCCTTCCGAGGTCGTTCTTTCAGTTTTAGCATTGATATTTATCGAGTTGTTACGGTGAACTTACTTATGTGTCATCAGGTTATTTGTAGCCCTCAATCGCGATGGTATTAAAATATCACACGTTGGAAATGTCATAACAAGTCTGAAAATTTAGCTTATTAAGCACGCGACGATCTGTAGAACAGTATATTTCATAACTATGTCGTTTATTGACTCTTTTCGAGCTTTTTGCACGTGTGATGAACTATATTTTACGTCACTTTGCACCATAATTTAAGAAAACTAAGTTACCAATAATAAAACTAAAAATATATATATAGTTTGTAAAAATTACCTCTCAAAACGACATCTAGCTTTTTTATATCCTGCTAAATAAGCAGCTATCTGTTTAGTAAGTGATTCAAGTATTTCGGTTGCTGCTGATTCTGTCAGCTCAGTTGTAAATTTCGTTTGTAAATAAAATTGCATGTGTCGAAAGTATGTACAGATTCTTAAATCGATTTCAGTTAATTGTTGCCTTATTGTAAATAGTTCGACATATCGATAGTGACGATAGTATAATGTACACACACTAACACAATCTTAATAGACGAAACGATTGAATGACTTGCTAAACAGCTGCTTGTTTATTTTAGCAAATTAAATTGAAAATAAGTTAGAAGTAGTTTTGAGAGGTAAATTAAAACTATTTTAGTTTTGAAACATTGTTTGTTAATTTATATTTAATTGAGTTTAAACCAGTTAACGACTTTCGACCCTGTCATATATACCTTGTCAAATATCAGCTGTTTGGGTTTTGCTACTCCAAGCCCGGACTTACCTAATACTTAAGTTGACCGCAATCATCCTTGGGCGAGTGAGCCGTTACCGCACCTGTCCGCAGGAAACGATGAATCAGTCCGCACCTGCACAAGCTGCGGCCGAACCTCACTAATTGATAACCACACCTGTGCATTGTTTCCCCAATTGTCCTTAATGCCTTTACAACCATCACTTACGCGAACTGCACTGCAGCCGCAGCGCGTGCCGGCCAACTTGAGCAAAGTAGCATCTTGGCACTTGGCCTCGTACTGGTACTAATTTGATATCTCAGTTGAATTTGTCATAAAAAGAGAGTTAGTGGCTTATGTTCAGGTCTCACGGAAAGTTCCCTAGCAGGTCTACACTTTTGTAGCTGAGCTACTGTTTCTCAATTATTGCAGTGTGTATCAATTGAGCTATGATGCAATAAAATAGGAATAGCCACGAAAAGAACTAGCCACGAGCAGGATGGTTGCTAGAATACACGTCCACATTTCCTCCTTGACCTTCCCGGTATATTAAAACCTGTATTTAATTAAATGTCTATGTTATCATGTTGAGGTAAGAAGTACTTCTGTGGGGCGAGAGCTGCTTGCTGATACTTTAACGGGTGTTTTGTCTGTTGCAGCGGCGGCGAGGCAAGTGTGCAGACCTCACTTCAGCCATCACCCTTGGATATCAGGGTCAGACAGCAAGCAGCTCTCCTACCCCCAGAACGGGCACCCACCCTCCACCTCCACCGCGTCTTCGTGGTGTTCGCCCTTCAACCCCGTCCAGTCGTCCAGCGAAGACACCCCCGCCTCCGCCAAGTCGCCTCACAACCCCGTGTCCTCGGTGTCCCACGCCATGTTCAGTTTTCCCCCCACACCACCTAAGGACGCTACCCCGGACCCTGACAGTGTCCCGACGGCGTCCACTTCCAACGCGCTATCTACACCGACGTCTTCGGATTACATGTCCAAGGGGACGCCGACGTCCAACGCCAACGACTACTCCAACGTCATCGTCCACGCCGCCTCCATGGGTGTGTTTATCCATCCTGACCAGGCGTCGTCGTGTGACATCAAACCCATGCTCAACTCGCAGTCGTCCAAGCAGCGTGAAGGTACCTCGACCTCTTCCTCCGGCACGACCTCCCCCGCCTACCCTCACACCAGCCAGGGCTACCAACCTTATCCTCAGGACTCCTACCCTTCCTACTCCCACGGATCCTTCTACAACAAGGGGTACTATCAGAACAACACCTCCTCCTCCCTCTCCAACAACTCCTTGGTCAAGTACTCGTCTGCCGCTAAGAGTAAATCTCGAACTAGCGCTGGTGAGTTTTTGTTTTGTTTGTTTTTGTTTAACCTTTATTTTAAGTTGATTTGATCCAGTTGAAACTGATTTGATAACCTTCTACCATCTCTTACTTTTAATTTTCCACTGTTCAATTTTATCTCCAAGTTTCAAGGTACAGTAGTATTACAAGCACACTCATTTGCTATCTAGAACCACCCCTAAAGATCAAAGCACATAACTTGTTCATGTGCTAAAGTTTATGCTGAGCCCAGATTCGTACTTTTTACCAAACTTGAATCAACAATATACCAAGAAATTAATTGCATATAATTTAAATTAATATTAACGATTCTTAACAAGCATTTTTACATTAAATTGCTGGAATGTTTACGATGTACCGTCTTAATGAGGTACAAATAGTATTGGAGACCAAACTTGTTTTAAAACCACAAGCATATAAAACAAACACACATTTTTATAATATAATCGTTCTATAGTACCTTAATGTTTTTTTAATAAATATTTTTTTTACATTTATTGAAAACGTTACACATTCATAATTTTTTTTTACAACTGGATCAATTGTTTATACTTTTATTTATCTTACTAACCCCTGCCCTTTACTATTATTTGCTTTATGTTACTGTTTTGGTTTTTAAACGTTTCACCAATCGTCCACCAAAGTTCCAATGCACCTCGTACCTTTAGAATATCTCCTAACCGTCCATATAACAGTAGTTTAAGTTACAATATCTTAATCGTAAGTTTACATGAACTGTATGCATTATTTTCGGATACTAAAGTAGACATCCCACCTTCATTGGACATCTTCCGTAGAATGATATACTATTGATGTATCGTGTTCTTTCACATTTTCATTCTATGATAGTTGATAGAGACACAATATATGCTATACTGTAGCCTGTTCCCATGTTTGTGGTAGCTGTATTTTGACAGCAACACCAACACTCTCTAACGGTGGTTCAAATTAGCTTATTTGTTTACAAATTTGATAACAACTTAAACCTGGAGGATGGAATGTTTACCTTAAATTCTATTTATAAGTTCGAAGCTGTAAGTGTGACTTTGGTTTTACACACTATGAACACTGAGTACAAAGACATGTGGAATACCGTAGCTGAACACTTGCGCTGATACCATCAACCAACTCAGGGAAAACTCAATCGAACAATTGAATGCTGCAATTACGCAGTTAATTGTATTGTCGACCGACAGTCCATTGTTTATTTTTGGAAATGTCGGAACACTCCGCGTTATGGAATACAAAATAGGGCCGTGGAAATGGTCAGAAGACGAAACAAAGGGAAAACAGGATACTGATAATTAGGAGGTGAAGAAACCGTGATGAATATTTAACATGCAACGCTCCCCGTGTGCATTAGGGGAACTAGCGGAAAACACACCGAACCATACTGACGGAACGGAGGAAAAGGAACGGTGGAAGGTACAATGGTCCGTTCCATCGTTCCGCCTTGGTCTGTAGCCACTCAATTGTGCGGTGGAAACTTCTTCATTGTTTGCCAAGGAAACCCGCAACAATGATGGCGGTCACACTTGAGCATTCGCGATAGCAACTTTGTTTTGAGTATTAAATTCACAAACGTATTGTACAAAAACTAAAGTTTGAAAAACTTGTGCTAATACCGTATAAATATCACATATTGAAGACGTTTAACCTTTTTACACACACATACATGGTCCATACATGGTTTGTACATGGTCCATACAGGAGGCGTTTCCTACTTATATAGTTCAGGTTTTTATGTTACTAAATAAACCCTTTGATCCTGAGTGTATTTGTACAAGTATTAGCATTGAAATCTGGGTGTCTTTTCTGAGTGTCTGAGCTATACTGGGTGTCTGCAATACGCGAAGGCTATACACACTTCTTCGGGCTCTACATATGTTTTTATGTTTAGGTGTTTTTTAAGAAACCATTGTTTACCTTATCGAGATTTCTTGAACAGCAATTCAAAGTATCTGTTACCAACTTCCCCTCAAATATAAATCAAGCTTATTATGATTTATAAATCACCAGTTGAAGTGATATTGGAACTAGTTTGTTATAGGTTAGAAGACTTTTGAAATATTTTGGTAAATTATATTTCCATATCTTAGCCCAAACCTCCACAATTTGTCAAAATAGTAAAGCATTTTAAACACTCTGCATAACTTGGTTAAAACATTGTCTAATTGGGAAAAACTAATTAAGGAAAGTTTCGCCATTTATCAATTCTGTTTTAGGTACAGTAGTAGTAATGATTTCAAACTAAATTCTCACAAGTTGTCGACTACTGTGGAGCGTAGCACCGTAGCACGGATCGTATGTTGTACTACCCGAGTATAGTGTCGGCGTGGCAAATATATTACGAAACATACATACATAATAAGTGTGGATGTATGAGGTGGCGACTGGCGATGGCGAGTCGTGACTGGACTTGAACTATTGCTCGCCGGATGGACAGCTAGCTACTGTACTAGCTATAGCTACTGTTGCAATGCAGCCTTTCTCGGCTGTACCTCATGTAGCTTTGTAGTCTAGTTTTGAGAACTAATAATGTATATTAAACATTATATAACATAATTTCCGAGGCATTCCTCTGCTCGTCAAGAAACCATATGTAATTTTGAAAGGGATAAGTCAACCAGTCATCTATTTGGAATTTTACATAAATGTGTGGCGAATATGAAGCAAAGCAAGGGATGAGCCGGCAATTCTCAACCTATTGATTCAGTATATCAAACACTTGTGAGTTTTCTACCTTGTTTCCAAAAAACAATATCTTAAGGCGTTAGCACAAGGGTTTTATAATTAAACAATGAAAACATGATGATAATGGCAAAATTTGTTCCTATGGTGTCAGTTCGATTGCAATTATATGTTAATATTTTTAACACTATAACACAAGCAATTGAAAGAATTGTTTCATAAAGAATTATTTTAGGAATACACGTTTCACGATACTACTCGTAAACACCGCCAGCTGATACGACAATATTTTCCGCACACAGTTTTCTCTCCTTGAACTATTTAGTTTAGACCTACACTCGCCCACTGTCATGTCAACAGTTAGTTCTCACATCCCCTGCGGCTAGATTGTCCGATAATGATGACAACCTTGTCACAACAGTCGCTGTTTTATCTACCCAGAATGCCCTGCGGCGTTGTTGCGCACCATGCTGTCTGGGATCCTGGCACTGCGGGCGCAAACACATTAGTGGACAAAACAGCTGTTAATGCTCCAGATTCTTATAAATCCGTTCTCACGATGACATCGCGGTTTTTCCATAAACATGTCTGCCGTGAATTAGTATTTGTGTTAGTGGAATTTCCCGAGATAAAGTTTCATCTTCTATTGAATGTTGGCTTAACATACACAATGTTTAAGTTAATTTATTGTGTCATTAATAGAAATATTTTACCAATGCCAATTAGTAATCACATGTAATTTGGATTTAAAATTGTGTATGGTGTGAGAATCTCTTCGAAGGGATGATTTTTCACAGTACATTTATTTTTACGAGGATAATTATTTATATGATGAAATTTATCCACCCTTATTTGGTATAAGCTACAGAGAATAAGCCCGGTAGAAGTACACTTACAGATTTAGTAATCAAACTTTAATACATACAAATAAAAATAATTTCTAATTAATTAGTGTCAATTAGATAAAATGTCAATAGTTAAAGCAGTTTCATAACAATTAAACAAAAGTGGTCATGGATAAAAGAAGCTAGCTCTCACAATCTGTTGCTGATTTTACAATAAAAATTTACTTAATGAGTTAAATGGTATAAAGCAAATTTACGACGAATAAAAATTTAGAGAACCACTTATTGAAAACTGTAATGTCTTTCTTGTCATGATAACCATTGGAGCACAGTATTAAAAACTAGAAATCAATTATAATTTTGGACAATAATACTCTCTGTGAGACGGTCATTCATCTATTTTATTTTTCAAATTTTACTTTGCCTATTTTCTACATCTGATCCATATGAATGGGTTGTCTTCTTCAGTATCCAAAATCATGTGTGACACCCCCATGTGTTGAGTGGTGCGATTGTTTGTATAAATCGATTGTTCCAAACACCTCTCCCTACTTCCACGACTACAGCGCCACATATCAAATAATCACGCGTCGCTGACGATTGTGTTATCGCGACAATCGGATCGTCTCAATTGGGCTTCACTGGTTCGTTTCCTCCCCTTCATTTGAGCCACTAGTTTAGGTTGATTTGGGGGTTTGAGAGAAGTTAAATTGATTCATACGCCTCTTTCACACGACGCGGCGCGCGCCGTGCGGCGCCCGCCGGATCCGGCGTAGGGCTATGGGAGTATATGAGTCCTTTCACACTATGTCCGGCGCGCGCCGCGCGGCGAATTCGCCGCACGGCGCGCGAGTTACCGCCGGATGCACCTTGAGCCGGACGACAGCGCCGCGCGGCGTCCACGCCGGACAACTCGGTGAAGGTGCATTGGTTCTTATGGGAGCTTTCACACGGTGCGGCGCGCGCCGCACGGCCCAACCCCTACGCTGCCTCATTTTAGGCAAACTACCTGACCAAGAGGGTGCAACAGTTAATTAAGAAATTATACAGGGTGTTCATTTGAAAACTTTCCATATCTGTTGTGTGCAAAGGTAAGGCTTTTAACACTTGTTTGTTCTCATTTCCCCCTAATTTGGACATGCCAAATCCAATAAAATTATTTTCAATTTTGAAAAATGCCCCAAAAGGGCCCAATTTGGGGGGTAGGGGTGCTTTTTGAGAAATTTTCAAATGTAAACATAGGTTGTGTGATACATCAATTTAAAGGTCTAATCACCCCGATCATTTTGGTGCAAAAAAAGTTTAATTATCTTTAACCGTATTTACAGGGTGGGTCAAAACGTTTTAAAAAAGGACTTTGAAGTTAAGTACCGTATTACCCTAACTACTGAACGGAACAGCGCCAAATTTCTTTCCAAGCTTATTCTTGAGCTACTCTTTAAGATAACTTGTAGTAAGGGCATTTTCCAAGTTATTTTCTAATTTTAAAAAAATCTCAAATTTTAAGAATAAAAGAAAGCTGAAAACTCAAAATTCTTAAATAGCAAGGTATAACAAATTTCATACCACAAGAAAGGGCCTTTTTTAACAAACATTTTACGTATTTAAGTTTTCTTTCTATCTCTTACCGTTAAAAAATTGCAGTAGAAAAACATAATTTTCTATGGTAAAATTGTAACTAGTTTTCTAATAAAACAGCCAAAATTCGTCTCTAGACACATTAAATCGTGCAATAACTGAAGGAAACAATTCATAATTATTTTTAGGCAGATAGGCAAACAAGTCATTACGTTTTACTTTGTGAAAAACAAGTTTTATTGCTGATGAGAAAAACCCATGCGTGGGCCGCTTTCTGTAGTACCATTGACTAGTCAAAGGTAGTACTAATTTCAAAAGTACCATTTCCTGTAGTACCTAATCAAATATGGTGTAAACTTAAAAAAATAGACTTTATTTTACTTATTAGTCATAACAAAAGTGTTCCAGGATAACTGCAAAGTGTTTAACAATAGATATCCAGGTATAACCTGGAGTCATGTGGCTGTAAATGATTTAGTTAGGAAGTTTTCTGAAACTGGCTCAGTTACCAATGAGAAAAGAACAGGATGAATGGTCCAAGATGAATTCTGACACACGTAAAAGTAGTCGATCAATTAGTTATGAATCCTACTACATCGTTGAACAAAGTGCAATGTGTTTTATTAGAAAACTAGTTATAATTTTACCATAGAAAATTATGTTTTTCCACTGCAATTTTTAAACGGTAAGAGATAGAAAGAAAACTTAAATACGTAAAATGTTTTAAAAAAAAGGACCTTTCTTGTGGTATGAAATTTGTTATACATTGCTATTTAAGAATTTTGAGTTTTCAGCTTTCTTTTATTCTTAAAATTTGAGATTTTTTTTAAATTAGAAAATAACTTGGAAAATGCCCTTACTACAAGTTATCTTAAAGAGTAGCTAAAGAATAAGCTTGGAAAGAAATTTGGCGCTGTTCCGTTCAGTAGTTAGGGTAATACGGTACTTAACTTCAAAGTCCTTTTTTAAAACGTTTTGACCCACCCTGTAAATACGGTTAAAGATAATTAAACTTTTTTTGCACTAAAATGATCGGGGTGATTAGACCTTTAAATTGATGTATCACACAACCCATGTTTACATTTGAAAATTTCTCAAAAAGCACCCCTACCCCCCAAATTGAGCCCTTTTGGGGCATTTTTCAAAATTGAAAATAATTTTATTGGATTTGGCATGTCCAAATTAGGGGGAAATGAGAACAAACAAGTGTTAAAAGCCTTACTTTTGCACACAACAGATATGGAAAGTTTTCAAATGAACACCCTGTATATCGTTGTATCGGAAAATAATATATTTAAAGTTATTACAAAACATACATTTTTATGTTAATCCCATGCAAATCGACCAACTTAAAGTATTAAAACAAAAATTTTCCTTTAATAAATAGAGGAGAATATTTAGTATTAAATTAATTATTTAAAAAATTAAATTAGTAATTTATACGTAATGAAACATTTTTTTTTACTTCTAGAATACAATATTTTCAGATATGACGAATACTTATATATAATACGTGAAGGTGATTTCTACGAAATACTACTCCTCCGTTAATAATGAACGGATTTTTACAAACGATGTGTCAAAATTAAGTATTTGTTGTGTACACGCCCCCTTTCACCAATTCCTGTAGTTAAAGTCCTCGGGCTTTGCCCCTCAGGCCATCAAAATCCCAATGTATATATTTCCCAACAGACTAAAAATTGTGAAAGTTAACTCCCATACCGATTTGCATAGTTTAAGTTACATGATATGACTATTTATTTTTCCAAGATCTTTCACTGGGGAGATTCTTGGTCATGTCATTTACTTATATTATGCCTTTTACTAATTGTTCACAGCTGTACTGAACAGATTGTAAAATAAAATAAAGTAAAAAAAATCTTATGAAGACAAGATTTTGTTTAGTTAAACGGACGAATAATTTGTATTAATTACAGCTGTTCATAGTACACACATGATACACACAAGAGTTTTCGTTTTCAGTTTCGATAGATGGAGTGGAGTGAGCGTTCGTTTTCAGAGTGAGTTCGTTTCCAGTTTCGATAACTGGAGTGGAGTGATTGGTTACATTATCTTTGAGTTGACTCTCACACGTCAACGGAAATAGTGACAGTTATTCGTAAAAAAAACTCCTTTAATATTTTGCAATTGCTCAAATTCGAGCAACAGGTGCACTAGTTTATTATATTTAAAATTATCCTATTCATTTAATTTGACCTTTTAAGTGGAGTATTCATTTAAAAGCCACAACTGAACAGAAAATAATAAATATTTAGGAGTGCCGTACGGCGCGCGCCGCACGAAACCGTACTAGTGTGAAGACACACGCTTGTCCGGCGCAGCGCCGCGCGGCGGACGCCGTACGGCGCGCGCCGCTTCGTGTGAAAGAGGCGTAAGTATTATGTCAATTGTTAAGTTTTCTCGTGATTTGTAAGTCAAGCAAAGAATTTTCCGATTCTCTGATGAGTGTTCTAACATTATCAAATTTATTTTAGGTACTAATCGAGTTTCCTGAGCGTTCACGTACGATCACGGTAATGAGGTATATTTTGTGCAACAACATTTTTGGAAAAATAAATGAAAGAGTAACTAAACAGATGAATTACGTTCACAAACTCCAATAGAGATAGACTGTGTTTCTTGGCAGCACACAGAAGCAATAATCGGTAAGCATCAGTATCCGTGATTTGTGATAGCAAATGTGGTAGTTTGCGAGTACAGTACAATACTCAATTGTACGCTAACGTACGTATAAATAATTCCATCTATTTTTTACGAAGCCCATCTGAACACCCATCGAAAATAAACTCGAATTACTCGTAATTGATTTGAATATGTAATTTTAATTTGTTACGATCATATTTCTCACCCAACACTTTACACCACTTTTGACACGTTCTCCAATCAAGTTTGACGCAAGACCCGATTAAGTCTTATATGTTAATCAAACGTGAAAGTGTACACTGTCCAAGGTGTCCGCTTCGCAATTTGAGAAAAGGTCTGCCTATCAATTTGAAATAATTTTCATACTTAGACAAAATGAGCTGAGAAAATCGATGCAAAATAATTTGTGCGACTTCCATATCTGTTGTGTGCAAAGGTAAGGCTTTTAACACTTGTTTGTTCTCATTTCCCCCTAATTTGGACATGCCAAATCCAATAAAATTATTTTCAATTTTGAAAAATGCCCCAAAAGGGCCCAATTTGGGGGGTAGGGGTGCTTTTTGAGAAATTTTCAAATGTAAACATAGGTTGTGTGATACATCAATTTAAAGGTCTAATCACCCCGATCATTTTGGTGCAAAAAAAGTTTAATTATCTTTAACCGTATTTACAGGGTGGGTCAAAACGTTTTAAAAAAGGACTTTGAAGTTAAGTACCGTATTACCCTAACTACTGAACGGAACAGCGCCAAATTTCTTTCCAAGCTTATTCTTGAGCTACTCTTTAAGATAACTTGTAGTAAGGGCATTTTCCAAGTTATTTTCTAATTTTAAAAAAATCTCAAATTTTAAGAATAAAAGAAAGCTGAAAACTCAAAATTCTTAAATAGCAAGGTATAACAAATTTCATACCACAAGAAAGGGCCTTTTTTAACAAACATTTTACGTATTTAAGTTTTCTTTCTATCTCTTACCGTTAAAAAATTGCAGTAGAAAAACATAATTTTCTATGGTAAAATTGTAACTAGTTTTCTAATAAAACAGCCAAAATTCGTCTCTAGACACATTAAATCGTGCAATAACTGAAGGAAACAATTCATAATTATTTTTAGGCAGATAGGCAAACAAGTCATTACGTTTTACTTTGTGAAAAACAAGTTTTATTGCTGATGAGAAAAACCCATGCGTGGGCCGCTTTCTGTAGTACCATTGACTAGTCAAAGGTAGTACTAATTTCAAAAGTACCATTTCCTGTAGTACCTAATCAAATATGGTGTAAACTTAAAAAAATAGACTTTATTTTACTTATTAGTCATAACAAAAGTGTTCCAGGATAACTGCAAAGTGTTTAACAATAGATATCCAGGTATAACCTGGAGTCATGTGGCTGTAAATGATTTAGTTAGGAAGTTTTCTGAAACTGGCTCAGTTACCAATGAGAAAAGAACAGGATGAATGGTCCAAGATGAATTCTGACACACGTAAAAGTAGTCGATCAATTAGTTATGAATCCTACTACATCGTTGAACAAAGTGCAATGTGTTTTATTAGAAAACTAGTTATAATTTTACCATAGAAAATTATGTTTTTCCACTGCAATTTTTAAACGGTAAGAGATAGAAAGAAAACTTAAATACGTAAAATGTTTTAAAAAAAAGGACCTTTCTTGTGGTATGAAATTTGTTATACATTGCTATTTAAGAATTTTGAGTTTTCAGCTTTCTTTTATTCTTAAAATTTGAGATTTTTTTTAAATTAGAAAATAACTTGGAAAATGCCCTTACTACAAGTTATCTTAAAGAGTAGCTAAAGAATAAGCTTGGAAAGAAATTTGGCGCTGTTCCGTTCAGTAGTTAGGGTAATACGGTACTTAACTTCAAAGTCCTTTTTTAAAACGTTTTGACCCACCCTGTAAATACGGTTAAAGATAATTAAACTTTTTTTGCACTAAAATGATCGGGGTGATTAGACCTTTAAATTGATGTATCACACAACCCATGTTTACATTTGAAAATTTCTCAAAAAGCACCCCTACCCCCCAAATTGAGCCCTTTTGGGGCATTTTTCAAAATTGAAAATAATTTTATTGGATTTGGCATGTCCAAATTAGGGGGAAATGAGAACAAACAAGTGTTAAAAGCCTTACTTTTGCACACAACAGATATGGAAAGTTTTCAAATGAACACCCTGTATATCGTTGTATCGGAAAATAATATATTTAAAGTTATTACAAAACATACATTTTTATGTTAATCCCATGCAAATCGACCAACTTAAAGTATTAAAACAAAAATTTTCCTTTAATAAATAGAGGAGAATATTTAGTATTAAATTAATTATTTAAAAAATTAAATTAGTAATTTATACGTAATGAAACATTTTTTTTTACTTCTAGAATACAATATTTTCAGATATGACGAATACTTATATATAATACGTGAAGGTGATTTCTACGAAATACTACTCCTCCGTTAATAATGAACGGATTTTTACAAACGATGTGTCAAAATTAAGTATTTGTTGTGTACACGCCCCCTTTCACCAATTCCTGTAGTTAAAGTCCTCGGGCTTTGCCCCTCAGGCCATCAAAATCCCAATGTATATATTTCCCAACAGACTAAAAATTGTGAAAGTTAACTCCCATACCGATTTGCATAGTTTAAGTTACATGATATGACTATTTATTTTTCCAAGATCTTTCACTGGGGAGATTCTTGGTCATGTCATTTACTTATATTATGCCTTTTACTAATTGTTCACAGCTGTACTGAACAGATTGTAAAATAAAATAAAGTAAAAAAAATCTTATGAAGACAAGATTTTGTTTAGTTAAACGGACGAATAATTTGTATTAATTACAGCTGTTCATAGTACACACATGATACACACAAGAGTTTTCGTTTTCAGTTTCGATAGATGGAGTGGAGTGAGCGTTCGTTTTCAGAGTGAGTTCGTTTCCAGTTTCGATAACTGGAGTGGAGTGATTGGTTACATTATCTTTGAGTTGACTCTCACACGTCAACGGAAATAGTGACAGTTATTCGTAAAAAAAACTCCTTTAATATTTTGCAATTGCTCAAATTCGAGCAACAGGTGCACTAGTTTATTATATTTAAAATTATCCTATTCATTTAATTTGACCTTTTAAGTGGAGTATTCATTTAAAAGCCACAACTGAACAGAAAATAATAAATATTTAGGAGTGCCGTACGGCGCGCGCCGCACGAAACCGTACTAGTGTGAAGACACACGCTTGTCCGGCGCAGCGCCGCGCGGCGGACGCCGTACGGCGCGCGCCGCTTCGTGTGAAAGAGGCGTAAGTATTATGTCAATTGTTAAGTTTTCTCGTGATTTGTAAGTCAAGCAAAGAATTTTCCGATTCTCTGATGAGTGTTCTAACATTATCAAATTTATTTTAGGTACTAATCGAGTTTCCTGAGCGTTCACGTACGATCACGGTAATGAGGTATATTTTGTGCAACAACATTTTTGGAAAAATAAATGAAAGAGTAACTAAACAGATGAATTACGTTCACAAACTCCAATAGAGATAGACTGTGTTTCTTGGCAGCACACAGAAGCAATAATCGGTAAGCATCAGTATCCGTGATTTGTGATAGCAAATGTGGTAGTTTGCGAGTACAGTACAATACTCAATTGTACGCTAACGTACGTATAAATAATTCCATCTATTTTTTACGAAGCCCATCTGAACACCCATCGAAAATAAACTCGAATTACTCGTAATTGATTTGAATATGTAATTTTAATTTGTTACGATCATATTTCTCACCCAACACTTTACACCACTTTTGACACGTTCTCCAATCAAGTTTGACGCAAGACCCGATTAAGTCTTATATGTTAATCAAACGTGAAAGTGTACACTGTCCAAGGTGTCCGCTTCGCAATTTGAGAAAAGGTCTGCCTATCAATTTGAAATAATTTTCATACTTAGACAAAATGAGCTGAGAAAATCGATGCAAAATAATTTGTGCGACGGGAAGCGGGGCGACTTGCCGGTCATGGAGGCTGATTCAGCGGCCAGCGTGATTATTTAATTATAGTTATTATCGGAATTACAGTGATTTCAGCATATCGCTGGGAGGATGTCGTCGGATCGAGCGACCTTTCTCCGCATTGTTTGGCCTATCTGATGGTCAAATGGCTGCCGGACTGCTTCATATTGATCACTCGCCCGCGAAACATGTTGCTAGACACTTGTTTTAGAAAGGACGCCCGATTGTTTATTTAATTTCTTTGAAGTAGCCTGTCTTAACTATGCGATTCCAGTTGTTTATATGTGCGTCGAAGATCATTGCATGGAACGTATCAAGCAAGGACTATATACATCGATGGCAAGGGGTACGCCGGTACAGCGCAGGAATGAACTAGGTGTCCATAATAATGTTGACTGGTGACACAGGAGTGCGGCTATCAGCTGGACAGTTTAGAAGTGACAAGCTCGTATGACAATCAGAAGGTTGTAGATTCAATCTTGAGAAAAGGCAGGAGCTAAGGGGTCGATATAGGGCCTTGTTGTCCTTGATCATCGGGCTTTTGGCCCATTCTGAAGAAAAAGCTCATCTTTAAGTCAATGATGAGCATCATTGAGCATCATTCTCATAGTGGACAATATAAGATCATCTGATCATCCCACGAATTACTTCACTCATAGTGTGTTAATGAGCTACAATATTCGGTTTAAGTTGTGTGTTTATGTTTCAAAGTAATATAATAATAAACAAATTATTGTTGTAAAAAGTGATAAACTAAATTAATTTTTTTATGTTTGCCCGAATCCGTATTGTGCAAATTAATGCGTGGTAAAAGGGTAAAAAATACAAATAGTAACCGTAGGGTGCCTACACTAAACATTTACCACAAGCTTTTCCCCTCAATAGTTTACATATTCATCTTACAATCCTACTATTTGCCAAACCCAAATTCGGAACCTCAAGGTCTGTGTGGGAACTTATAACCTTGAACCATCACTGTAAACACAACAATACACAATACAACAGGCGCGCGCCGCTTGCATCATATCTGCTTTCTCTCCCTCACAATTACCCATTATTTATGGTAATATGAGTAATTAACCAGATTTATGGGAAAGGAATACTCGTGAGTAATGCGATAATACTCACGAACGCCTGGACATTACCCGCGATAATCGCCGACCGCTTCCTTGTTGGAGTTTGTGATTGGAAAATTTAGCGGGAATGTTTGGTGACCGGTTTCATATTTCTAGTGAATAGTGACCGTATGAATCCATAGTTCCAGGATGTTTCGAGTATAGTTTAGCTTTTATATTAAATTATTTTTCCGACAAGATAAGATTAATATGTATGTTTGATATACACTATGGTTGTATCCGATTGTATCAGATTTTGCTCCTGCAATTTAAATTGGTAATTCGATGACACATTAGATGTCCGAATAAATAATAAATAAATCTAATTCATCAACTTACATTTGAACATAACCAATACAATAACAGAAACACCGTAATACTAAATAAGGAAGCACTCACACAGTAGAGGCAATATATCCACAAGCTTTTTATCTAGGCACAAAAAGGTAGCGCTCAATAGAACGATTATCAAGGCAATTCGGGTTTGACTCAATAGCCATTCAGTCTGTTTGCCTCAAAACCACGAGGGTCTAGTGAAAAATGACGGCTTCATAATTCTATTCAAACTGGGAACCTTATAAATACGAATGGCATTGTGTGTCGACAGTCGACAATGGTGAGATGGGGATTTGTCGTCGGCAAGATGGCGGCCGTCGCCGAGCCTTGACATTCTGGGTGTAAAGTAATTAAAGTACATGGTCACCGAGCAATTATTACTTTAATAAAGGTGCTTGATGGAAGTGTGTAAAGTTCTCGGTCGCATTTATGTAGTTCCCATCGGTAGTTTGTTAAATTATCGTAAACATAATAAAATTACCATCCAATTATTGTGTTAAAATGAAAACAAATGCTTTGAATTGATTCTTTTAGTTGGAATTATTCTGGTATTTTACCGTACACCAATTTATAATATTAAAACAAACACAAATGTGCAAGAATAAAGTCTACATATGTTTTAGAAAACACTGTTATAGCGATTAATTTACGAACATATTCAAACCTATACTTTTATAATTTTATTTTATGTTTATTTCAATACTTTAAAAAAAGGATATAATTTCTTAATAACGTTTTCATAAACTAAAATAAACTTAGTTTTTTTAAGGTTTTACAATTTTAAAATTTAAATATTTAATTGTGTGTTTCCTTTTTATAGAGGTAAAGGAGTTTTTTGTTAATTATTTACAATCGTGAATTGTGACATGAATAATTCGAAAACCATCATATCTTTTTAAAATTACAAGGTACTGTTTTGTTTACACTTGACAAACATTAAATGAGCACGAAAAAATTGCCCTTACTGCAACAATATAAAAAGATAAAGACAACATTTTAAACAAACTTGAAATCCCAACACCAACTCCGATTCTCAACATAATCGTACAAGCTATAAAAATAATTAATAATATGATATAAACATTTAACATATCAACATAAGTACAGTATTTGAAATTTGAATGAGGTAATAGCTACACACTTAAAAGACAAACCATGCTGTGTATTAAGAAATAAAAATAAAACAAGAGATACTATTATGAATTTAATAATGTTGAATTAATACAAATAACTTAATCACTGAAAGTTTTTGAACAAAAAAATCTTTCAAAATTAAACCCCTCGCACGCATACATAATTCATAATCCAAACCGAAATTCAAAGCGTCTTGTAAACTAAAGCATCTGGATGGGTAATTTTCAAGACGCTCTGAGCGCTGGGTGCTGAGTAGGCCAGATTTAACAAGAGTGGCCCCAGCACTGAACCCTGGGGTACGCCAATACGTGACCAAGCCTTGCCCCTAGCATTACGTGGCTCGGCAACGCTAAACCAACACCGTCCACCACCGATCATTATGCTGCATTATCCTGTTCAAAATTGTCCTCCCTGGCGTGTAATTTTTGTACACTATTCGCCAGGAATTTGAATTGATTTAATGAGCAAATAATTGGCATAAATAGAAATTTCTAGACGCTTTCATGAAAGATGGACTCCCCGTTCTCTTTCTTGTGTGCGCTGCTTTCTTTTGAGGATTCGTTGTTTGTACTATACTTGGTTGTATTTTAATTGTTGTACAATATTTTTTGAAACAATAGGTAGGCTATAATTAATTGCAAACAATTTTACAGTGATAAATTAACCAGCTCTATCCTATTTTATGAAAATAGTAATTGTTTGCATTTAGTATTTCTTAAAATTGTACATGCTTATTTACGTTCGGAGTAAGCCTGTGCTACAGTTTTACTTTTACGTTCATTGAAGTTTGGGTACAACAACTCCAGAGACTCGGTCTTGTAACATTGAACCAAATATAATTAACCAAAATTATAATAAATACTTAGCCCTAAGATAATTCGTTCCAATTTTAAAGTTGGGGTTGATAAACGTTTACGTTTAAAGAATTTAAAAGGTCACTGTCTACCACTGGTTGAAACATTCAAAACTTAATAATGGATTGTATTTCGAAGATGTACCCTACTCTGATACAGCAGGATGCGTATTTTTAGGGGAAGATAACGAAATGATGTTGAATGGATGATGGATGAGATGACTGCTTACTGACGAAGATCAACTACTACTTTAGTCAGGGCAGCGATATGACAAGACCAACGAACATTAAAAGTATTATAAATGCAAACCCTTAAAACAATAAATTTCCGAAGTTGTGCACCTTGTTTTCGTCACTATCAATATTTTACCACATAATTTCGCCACTCCATGTTCGACGCGTCGTCCGCTGGGCCGCGAACGTTGCGGAATGCAGACTGGGTTTCTCCGCCCAGACTGCCTGGCTGCTGGGATCAGTTTCGCAAGTCGCGATCGTATCAGTCCAAATACTCGCAGCGATAAATATTTGTCCTAGGCAAGGATGTTTGCGCCTACATCGACCGTGATCGACCGAGTATTTTAGGAGCGTGAGAATCGCATCGGAGAAACTGCTTTTCACTCTTATCTTTTACGGAAGTTTTTGTTGAGTTTTCTCTTTCCGAAATAAAATATCGTAATCACATGTGATGGATATTTCACTATTCTGGTGCTGGCTGTAAAAACTTAAAGTGATTGTATACAATTTTGTTTCTTTCCCTAGTAATCTGAGATTCAAAGATTTACTAACAGTAAAATTTTAATATTGTTGCGAGTACAAGTTCTTCATGTGGCTTAATTACAACCAACTGTGCTGAATCAAAATTTCTCAGTTTATATCTTAATCATAGATGCATAACAAAATAACAAAATTATCAATGACTGCATTCGCTGTCCATATTTAATATGCCTAATTTTAATTTACATAACTTGTATATTGTATTCGAAACCAAACCAAAGCGTATTATTAATATTATTTAACATAATATGCATCTAGGTGGACTAATAATTACTTGTAAGCAGTATAAACTTTTGATTACTATACAATTAAAAAACATATATATAAAAAAACGCCATTTTTTGGTGTACATTCATATTGTTTAACTTTAGTTTCACTCCACAACACCTCCCTGGCCCCAACGATCGTTCGGTCGAGCCGATTGCTCAACAGTGTTAATTTATTTATCCGGTAGTGAAGCGGTAGGTCCGTGTGTCTGTGTGTGTGAGCGGACCCACTTTCAATCACTCCAGATATGATTAGCGTGTGGCGTCGGCGTCGGCGTCGAGCACCAACCGACCGGCAAATTGGCCCTGTCAACCATTAAACTGGTGCAGTCTTTAATAGAATGATCACAGTTTACAGTTAGTGCTTAACTTGTACGCGCATTGATTGCCCACAACGTAGTTATGGTGTTTAATGGGCTTGTATGGGAGAGCAAATGATTTGTTTTTATAGTGATAGAAGCACCAGTATGTCTTGGCTAGAAGTACACCAAACACATAATAGTATATGTTATAGTGTATGTAAACATTAAACGAAGCTATGCACAACGGATTGTGCTTGTAATTTTTATCCAATCTAATCACAATTCACCCATTGTCAGTAAATCCATAGAATAATACAACCTCACTGAAGCTGTGAGTCCGGACCTATGCAAAAATGTCTATATACCTTCTTTTTCTCATAAGAATTTTTTATAAAAGACTTTAACTTAAGATGTGGTTTGCTGATTTGAACTGAGCTCTCATAAATGCCCAGAACTATTGATCGTATCTACGATTTCTTACACTTCCCAATCCCGTGAAAACTCTCCACATCAGTTGGACCCGGTTGACAGTTGATACGTTATTTCTGAACTTTCCAAAAATTAGGGAAAGATGGCTTTTGCCAACCTGTTCTAGACGCTTCATGCAAAAAACAAACCTTTTCTAGGGATGAATCTAACAGTATACGTAATATAAAATGCATCTATGTTTTTACTAAGTCATTGTGTCAGGTCCATGTTTTGTGCCGAAGGGACCATTTCCATCCGAACCTCAGCAGGGAGGCTTTTAGCCAATCTCCGAAACTCTTGGTGTAAATGTTAGGGGTTTGCTGGGTATGAATTGTGTAGCAATTCATTTCTATCCATGTTTCGTTTTCTTGTGCATTTCCATCCAAACCTAAACTACAGTAGGTGACGGATTTTGCCCACTTCAAAAATTAAAGCTCTTGGTATACAATGTTAAACCTTCCTGGAGGATTTATATGGCTTATATTCTACATATTTTTCTGTATTTCCCCTTGTTGTAACAATACCATGTTTGTCACAGAAGGGAGAGAGTGTGTCAACTGCGGGGCGACATCCACGCCACTATGGAGGAGGGACGGCACCGGGCACTACCTCTGCAACGCTTGCGGCCTTTACTACAAGATGAACGGCCAGAACCGTCCACTCATCAAGCCCAAGAGGCGACTGGTGAGTACCACTACCACTACTGCTTTACTACGGCCATAACGTACAATCCGACCCGGCACAGTAAATCTCACATCGGCCGCTACTAGATTGGTAGCGGGCTGTGATTCATTTTGTTTACACCGTGAAAATAATCGCCCTGTTTGATTTGGGAGAGAGTTGTAATCAGGTCAGAATGGAAGGTGTGAAAGGTCTTGGGTAGTTGATGCACGTTTTGCCTAATATATAGGGAATCCAGTCCCAATTATGACCCAATCGATGTTTAAAACTCCATTTAAGTGAAACTTTAGATTCAAATGGACGTTGAAGTGTAATTTCTGTTGAAGCCTATCTTTTTTAGTTTGAATTTTTTGCCAATAAGAAAAATCATTTTTCAATTTTATTTTTGAAAAGAAATAGTTTTTTATGACAAGACAGGGATGATCTCTATTGCACGAACTACGTGATTCTTTGGGTGAGATAATCAAAATCGAAGAAATTTGTATTTGAAAATCTTCAGACGAGTCGCAGGCTTGTGCTACGTGATACAGACTTGACTGCACCGAAAATAGTTCATCTGGTTACAGGCAAACCTGATCCTACAGATAGGTAAAATGACACAGACTGTAAGGTACAGACTGTAAAATGTGTTAAGCTAGCTTCAATTTTATTTCTGTTTATACAAAATCTGACGATCCACGTCAGAGATATTATTTCAGCTCAATCTCGAGTGCACATAAAAAGTACTAGTAGTTGCGCCCCTATCTTGAAATATTGATAATTTTACCTAATCGGTCTTCAGAGGTATTTACTTTTAATTTTGCCAACTTCTAAGTTCGGCTTACGTAGCCCGAGGTGCAAGCAATAAAGCCTTGTCCATTACAACAGTTGAAGTCTATAAAGCGCATGTCTGTACATAACGCATGCGCAGTTCCGCACGAAATACCTTGGCAACTGCGACGCCGTTGTAACTCATGGTATAACACGGAGCCGACATGTCAAAACTAACGTTTTACAGCCTAGTTTAACGACTTCGATTGAAAGATTGTAACATGCAATTGGTTATTATAGGCGGTTATGGCTTTTCTATGTAAGCCGGATTTGTTGCACGCTTGTTGGAAAGGGCAACACAAGTTTATCCAATATAGAATTGACAGCTTAAAGTCACTAAAGTGTATCTTGTAGCTTTGAAATTTGACTTTGGATAGAACTAAACATCATATCTTTATGTTAAGGTCAGTCAGTTTTATAATAAGGTTTTGAACTAAGCTAGTATCAACAGATTTACGTAGGTATTGTTATCTAAAACATAACGTTTTGAGGTACAAAACATAATTATAATTATCAACTCACAAATTTTAATAAATATTTTGAATCCAAGCACATATTATGCTGCTTACATTTTATCTTGCAGCGTGTTGCTTACTAAGGTTTGTTTACAGTAATTACTATAGATTACGACTTGCATCTATCGACCTTCTACACAAAACATAAATCAATAAAGCACAGACTAGAATTACCTACTTAATTACTGCATTGATTGAAGTAAACGTAACAAGTTTCAGTGTAACATTGAATAGTTATCGGAGTAGTTCGTGTTCGCAATGCTAATATCGAACCCATTATCACACAATCGGTTAATTAATCGTAACGGAGTTATTAAACTATTATAGTTTTCATATTGCATAATATACACACTAGTATAGCTTTTTTACTATCACTAATTAGCGCATAATCAAATGAGAAATGTTAATACAATAAACCGATTTTAAACTAAACTTAAATTAAACTTGGAAAAATGTAAGATCCAACAAACAAATTCTAGGAATTCTCCACCAGGTGTTTTCTCAACACTTTAAGGTTACATTTATCTACACACAAAACCGTGTTAGGTAACTCAGACAACATTACCAACTTGTTTCAACAGTGGCATTCATACAATCTCGCAGTCACAATATTAATTACAAAGTTTGTTAATTACACTCGCCCCACAAGTGATTTACCGAAGGGGATGAAAGCGTTCTCACGCAGACCGGGGTTTCTCACAGGTTTGTAACAGTTTTGGGCCCGTGTACGCCTACTCGTTATTGCACGTGGCTTTTGTTTTATTAATGCACCCTTCAGCCCTCGAGGTAAAAACAATGTCCGGTCGATCGCCTGAACCGCCCCAGAGATATTGACTGGCGCGAGTCAACGATTCATCAGGCTGACGATGTAAACTCTACAAACCACAAACAATTTATTTGAATTTTTCGTGTGCGTTTTAACATAATTAAAATTTGTAATGTTTTGTGTAAGGGGGTGGTTCAAACCCTACTGTTTCTACTGTTGACTTTTGGATAAGAGTGAACATAATATGGATCTGTAGCAATTTTCCGTACAAATAGAACAAGGGTTGAGTAAATCGCTTACAAAGTGTGCCCTTGTGTTCATTCAATACTTTTGATAATTAATGGGACATTAAAACTGCTATAGTTAACAGTAAGAAACATTTATGTATACGTCAAAATGAGTAATTGGCAGCAGAACTGGCGTAATCTTCACCCTGAAACTGGCTGAAAGTTCATGGACCACGATAGGACTACATAATACTATTAAGCATCGTCTAGTTGTATTGCCCTATAACGTTGTCAATACCGTTTTACACCCCTACAGCTTGGAACTCCCGGTCCAATAGAAGTAGGGAAGCGAGATAACAAGTATCAAAATCTCCCCTAATCTCCACCAGAGTAATCGGCCGAGACAAATAGACCATAAAGTAAATTTCACGGACCCTCATTCGCGACAGCCCTTTCAGCCCTAGCCCCGCCCCCTCTTTAAAAATCACCCTCGCTAAAAGCACAGTGAAAACCGAGCTGTTTTTGTGTCCAGTTTTGATGGATTTCTTTGTAGCGCTGAAGTGGTGTCGTGAAGAGTGACAGTAGCACCTTTTGTTAGAAAGAACCCGCTAAGATTGTTTGGGGAGGGATCGATATACAGGGTGCTCCGTAGTTCACCTCTCGAGTGCTGCTGAGACGAGATGTATTAGTGAGTACGGTGCTTAAGGATTAGGAGTGCTTACTGTACAATGTCTTTGTCTTAGGAGGTAGCTTTATTCTAAAGTCTAATTGTGGAAAGGTAGGCTATCGCATGGTGGAAGTAAATATTTACTTACTTATTTACTTCCACCATGGGCTATCGTAATCGTTCCATAACTCATGTGGAATTTTGAAGTTTGAAATCAGATATTTTATAGTAATGGGCTATTCGAAATGTTTAAAGTAACGAGTAGTTGAGTAAAAGTGATTTTGCCATTAATTTTGTAACTGATAGAATTCATGGTTCTGTGCTGCTTCCTTGGTATACGTAAGAAAAATACCAACCATAAAATAACAATGACGACAAAACAGAGGAAAGTGATAGATTTTTAAAAATAAAAATATATTTAACTATTTTGGAGTGGAAGCAGAGACATAAAAACAGTAAAACGACACTTAAAATTGTATAAAAACTTATAGATGTATCAATAAATCTATTGAATTTATTGAAACCAAATTAGGTGTGGATTATACCATTGCTTACTTGAGAATACTTGAGAAAGTTGAGTTTATAGTTAAATAAAAATTCATTAATTAACATTAAAATACATTTCCTACATGTTTTAAACTGAGTACCCAATAGAGTGTAAAGCCTTTCAACCGAACACAGTAAGCGATGTTGGACAAATAACCATATAATTTGCGCACATTATACGGGGACATTGTGTCGATAGTTTTTTGCCTCCAGCTGTGCAGGGGACATAATCACGGGTTAATTGTACGGGCCAATCGCAACTCAGGATTGAATGTGTATAGGGGCGAGCAGGCGAGCGTCCACTCGTCCAGCCGTTACATGCCACAATGGCACATTCTGCGATACAACTACGGTACATGTACTTCGACGCCATCTTGGAAATTTACTAGAGTGGTGTGATTTTTTATATTTTTAAATGTTGTAGTGTTAAAAATTTGAATTTAGTGTCTAAATAGACATCCCATCTTTCCTAGAGCCAATTATAAACCCAATTATAACGTTTTCATACGAGCAAATCAAATAATGTAATATTGTCAAAATTCATTATGGTCTAGTTAACAATAAGTTATAGTTCCAGTTTGGTTTGGTTACCAAGTTGGCGTATTCAAGATAAGTCAAATTAATTAATTTAACTCCAGCATAATTTTGGGAAGTCTTTTTACAAGTTAGGAAATCCCTACGGTATCGTATGTTAACATATGTGGCACTACGTAACTGTATGTTATTAGACTGATTCCCCATCCGTTATATCTCCACTCTTGTCAAATGTATAAGCTAAGATAAGCTTTATCATTGTATGTTATTTCGCATAACATTTCTTATATTATTCAAACTGTATTCATTGTAATAATGAAATGAACCGTATAAATAAATAATCCACCATGCACAAACAACCAAAATTCCAGGTAAGATTGTTATGGAAATAAGTGAAACAAACGTGTACTTTCCAAATTAAATTGAGTGGAAGGTGAATTTTTAATCAATTTAAAATGGCTCTGATTCATAGTACAACGAATTTTTTACACGTTTGGCCTGTACTATCACCTTTATCCCTGTCAAACAACAATTTGATATGAGGATATTTAGTCTCAAACTTATTGTTAGAAGAAATACTGCTAATGTAAATCTTGCCTCATCTTTGGACATAAATCGAAGCAAACCTCACCTGACACGGAAATAACAGCGTTGGTCACAAAAATTGAAAAAGTTAGGCAATAAAATGGGGGATGAAGCCCTGCGGCACGAACTTTTTAAATGGAATCAGACGAAGAAAAGTTCGTCATTCAACTGGCGTTGACGTAAAAATTGACTCGTCTGTTACTTTGAGTTCTATTACCTCTGGGCCATTTATTAAGCTTATGGCGTTTAAATCTAACTATAAAATTGCATCTATTTTTTAGACAATCTGGTATCCCTCTCAGGGTTGCATAGTTCTCCGTTGATTGGAGATTACTATTTTATATTGTTTTGTAGCTTAGTGGTTTTAGCACTCGACAAGTAAGTCGCTGGTTTTATCCGTAGAGAAGTCAGTGGCTTTATGATGTTTCCAAACTGGACCCAGCTGTCCTTGTTTATCTGGCTTTTGCCCAATTATTATGGCTACAGAAACAATGTGTTTCCTTTAAATTCATACAGGTATATTTAAAACCACTGATTCAGCGCGTCAATGACACATATACTTCATCTACACCCAACACATGCTCAGTCCTAACAACTGTTCCAGTCTCACTTGAGATGGACCAGAAGCTCCCACAGCTGTTGTTCCTTTTCTCTTCGTCAGCCAATCACAGCGTCTTTTATTTTCCTTGCTCCCTCTATGGCAGTGTCCGGTTAATAACCCTAAATCGCCATAAAAGTCATGAAGTTTTCAACGGTGGGGTTAAAAAGGCGTATCAAATCGTTATAATGTGCAGACGCGTTATCGGTGATCGTCGCTACCGTGCCGGGACCGCATGTGAATCAGGAACAGGTTTGGTCCGCTGGTAATATATGTGCTGCACCCGCGGTATACCACGGGCCGGATGTCCCTTCTCAAATTTTACGAAAATTCCATCCTCAGATCTACACGGATATTTCACTCCAGTTGTTTATTTTTCACACCTCGTATAAACTTCGCGCGCTACCAATGGTCGATTCTTTTTACCGGACAAGAATAAATGTCTGCATTCCAACTCCTACGTGGCGTTTTTGTTGCTAAATTCGTGTCTGACAAGTCTTATGTTCTGGTCGAGAGGCTGTATACTGGTTTCGGTTGAAATATTTTCAGTATGGTGTGCAAACCATGTTATTGATTATGGATATATATTGCAACGTGGTAGAATTAAGCCCAGCAGTTTGTTTTAACAATCGAGAAGGTTAAAAGTGACCCCCCAGCCGCTGGATAAAGTTATCGAAAATAAAAATGCACAGACTATAACTTATTATTCGAGCAGCTCACGGTTCATATACAACAAAATCAGTTCTTAAATGCTCAGGGCATACAGTTTCATACCAGTTACACCTTGGGTTATGACAAACTTTTAGAAGGTACCATTTGATTTTACGCAAACTTAAAACACATACCAAATACCCCCGCCGCAGCAAACCTGCCGTCTTAGCGAATTTCCATTGGGCCGAATTGATTTTCAATTGATCTATTTAAATATCATTAGGTTTAACGAGTACCTAGGTTTGCTGCTACAAGGAAAACTAATAAAGTAGTGTGTTTTTAGTAAAATATTGATAGCTTACTATAAAATAAAAAAATTTGCCAAGTTTGATCAAAATATATCCATAAACAAGCAACCTACAACATTTTACAATATTCTCCTTAAGAATAACATGGGAATTTTAAATTTACCTTTTTTTTTAGTTTTCTCCGTAACCAATAACCGTACAAAAACACTTTGATATACTGAATTGTTAGTTTTTTTAAGCTCTTTAAGAAGGTTTAGAGAAAAATTGGGAAATTTTGTGTTTTGAGGGTAAGAAGTGAGAAAAACCAATTTTTACTCCATAAAACCCCCCATAAAACCCTGTTCCCATGGTCCGATCATGCTGGATCGCGAACTCATTCAAGTTTATCCCGCCTTACACCTTCAAACCAAATTTCATCAAAATCGGATAAAAATTACTCAAGTTATCGTGTTCACGGACACATATATATATATATATATATATATATATATATATATAAATCTATATATATATATATATCTATCTATATATATATATATATATATATATACATATATAAAAATTTGAACGAATGGTGTTTTTGGCCTCTGGGGACATTAAAATGAAAAAGTAAATCGGTCCCGGGCCTAAGTCTTACCATGAGACCTACGGTAATAGCTACTTCCCTATAGGGAAATTCGCTAAAACATGGAAATCGTATTTTGGAAATAAACATACTCTATATGCAATACAAACAAAGCCAATTTTTCACCTATTATCTAGCGTTTTACTATACACGGTTGCCGTAGCGAGTGAACACTGTACAGTGTAGTGTTGTAGTGATGGCGTGATCTCCTCGTCCATGGAAGGGTAGCCATCGAGCGCAAGGATACACTCACTATGTTTGCACAACAAAACATCAAGGCTTCTCCTTATTCATTTCCGTTTCTATTACAATATGATTTGAATAAAATGAGCCTCTCTATTCTTCACCTGCCTCTTGGAACCTGTTAAGGTTATTGTGGGAACGAATTGTTTGTAATTGTCCCACTTGCGTTACGCCTGTTTTACAAATTCCGTGACTTGGAAAACGTTAGTGACGATGTTGGAACAATGTGTATTAGTTGTTTGTTTATAATAGACATACATTTCAATACAAGTTTTATTTGTACTGTTTCAATATCAATTATCAACCGTCGTTTAGACGATGTTTTCAAATATGTAGAGGTTAAATTTAAATTTCACCGAAACATAATGTAACCATGTAGGCCTACAGTATGGACGTAATTAGGTTTTCGAGCAATAATGTATTAACTATCGCCGACACTAGGATTTGTTTATGGCGAATATGAGTATTGGATAGATGGAATCATAGTTTTGTTTAAGACAAACTAGTTCTTTACCCAAAACCAACTATCACAGACAGTTTGGTGAGTTTTTGACATCAAAAGCTACTACTCGCATGCTACTCGCGTAGTACGTTTTCTGTGCTACCGGCATCCTTCCGTTACCAGGGGAGCACTATACCCACTCCCACTCGGCTATATATTAAGACTATATGTTACACAACAGGTTGTATTCACTCAGCCCCATTTGTGAACGTTGTAAGGTGAGCGTATCGAGAAAGTGATACAAACTGAGCCGGTTGTAAACACCACACTCGGTAGCAAACTGCTCGACAGCGTCAGCGTGTAGCATGTAACCGTAACCGTACCTGTGCGGTACCGGTACCGGGCGGTAACAGTGACTGGTAGGCAACCGGTTACCGTACCGATCCGTCACAGCCCACCGGAAAATTAACTGTTAACTCGATCGTATTAATTATCGCAACGTGTCCCTCGCCGCAATATTTCGTCTCGTGCCATTAGAAATAATTTTTAGACCCGGTTTAAGGTCCTCGCAGCTAGGCGTGGCCGAGAAAGTTAGCTGGCCCAATTAAGTCGGTAGCGGTAGTGGAATACATTATGTACCGAACGATATTTCACGCCGATGACAAACTTAATTGTGCGCTTGCAACGCGCCGCCGAGATGTTACAATTCACGTGTTAATTGGCGTCGTACGTCTCCACTTTAGATTGCTTTTATATTTTTAACTAAACCCGTGTCGCAGTTCGGTTTACTTGTTATGCCGACACGGTTTCGTTAATTGATAGGCAGCTTTAACTATCTATAATACCGTGTGTAGTTAATGGCGCTGTGTCGCTGCTCCAATCGATGTTTTAATTATTTCCATCGCCGTGTTAATTGTGGTATGTTAATTAATGGTAACCGTTTGTTGATACGTTGGCTAGTGTGCGCAGAAACGACCGTAATGTGCGTGAAATACATGTGTTGTGCAAATTAAATCTAAATTATATGTATCGTTAAAGTAAATTGTTCTTGGAGATCGAGTATGGAGCTGGAAATAGGGACATTACAACTCATGGATTTTAGAAAAAATTGCTGGAAAAGCACATTAATTTGTATTGTTTTCCTCTTACTGTATAACGCATAATGTTATGAAAGTCGGATTTCATTTTACTGATTCCCTTTAAATACCAAAAATCCAAAAACAAAAGAACTCGTGCGGCCAGAATGAGTCAGAGAATACCTGGGAAGCATCAAGGTAGAAACGGTGAGCGGGCGGCGCGGCTCACATAACTCATCTTATAACCAGACTAATTGAAAAGAAATTTAATATTAAAAAGTGATATATTCTCGAATTATTTTAATGTGGGGTGCGCGGCAGGGGCTCATTGTCGGTAGTCAATTAAAGGCAGCTCCACAGGGGTCCATAACACGGCTACTGGGCATGCCTAGTGCCTACACAACTACGCAAGCTACTGGCTGCTGACCACCACAGTATATGGCAGATTTTATAGTCAGGAGATAGCTTATGTAGTATTCAATTTATACTACTTTTAAAGAAAATATACAAAAACGGTAAACGTGTATATTGTTAATTAAATCATGTCCTAGTAAAAGATCCTTTTATTGAACAAAACTAATCATACATCTAAACAATTGAGGTTAAAGATAACGCTCCTGTTCCTAGGGTAAAGTAACATCATTCCTACTATAAGGTGATTGGCAATGTTTTTACTGTTTCCTACAGGATTGTTTTACTTAGCTGATGTTTAAACTTACAACACCCATACCACAGTTGGTTGTCAAAACATTTACAGTTGTTTCAAATGCAAATTTACATCGCAATATCCAACGTTGATCCAGATGTAAAGTAAAGCCGGGTTTACACTATGTAGCAAAAACTGCTATATAACTTTTGCTATATAACATTGTTATATAACTTTTGCTATATAACATTGCTATATAACTTTTACGATACAAAAAAGTTACAGACAATTTTGTGATTCCGGTGCCCGTGCTATATGTTATATGTAGCACAACCTCATTTACATTATGTATCGAAAATGTCGAGCCGAAGAGACATTGTTCGAGGCAGCTATCACGGTGATCGGAAGTCAGAAGCGGAAGCGATCCATAATTAAAACGCGAAATAAGACGATGGTAGATTCAAAAATGTTTTACGTATGACCACAACGCCGGTTGTCCACGAAACAGTTCAATTAAAGTTTATAATAGCATCCCGATCCCACGCACTGTCGCTTTACAGTCTTTCCATTGTAAACAAAGATCCCCGAGCAAAAACGTCCGTACACAGGAGGCTACAACTGTGAACTTTTGTGAACTGTTGACACTAAATGCTACATATAGCAGATGCTAGACGAAAAATATTTGTATAACATTGCTACATATAGCAATGTTAGATGTAGCATGCATTTCTTTTGATCTTTACCGACTCCCGATGGATAGCACAATTTTTGCTATATATAGCAGAATCTGCTACATGTAGCAGTGTTATATAGCACTTTTGAAAAGTGACTTTTTCTACTTCTAGCAAATGTTATATAACATTGCTAGATGTTACACAAATCTGCTATATAGCAGGTTTTGCTACATAGTGTAAACCCGGCTTAACATCGCGCCTACATAGTCAGTTGGCAAGCTGTTCACTGTGTTGGCAGTGGCAGTACCCAGACTCCCACCACGCCAACAGATGACACTGCGATCGCTGATAAGCCTTATCTCATCTACATTGTCCTCCTCCCCTCCATATTGCACCCGGCCTCATCACAATTTACTTTTTCATCCGTCCCTGACGAGCACAATATTTCCCACAGCGCCTGACAATGCTTTATGATGGCCGCGATTCCAATATGGTTGTGTTTTTATCGAATACGTAGATAAATTGCATACTTTTGTGTTCTGTTGTCAAAAAGCGGTTCATTGTTTGATACGAGTTTTTAACATTTACATCGTCATATGTATAGATTTCGGAATTCTATATACATTTCCAGTGAATTGTAAAATACTGTATAAGTGAAGTAACGCAAAATAAATATAAATCCTTTTTTTCCCAATTTTCTATTTGTCTGAATTAAATTTGAAAATTACTTACCAAAGTTAAAGAGGTATATAAGTTACCGAAAAGAACAATACTTGAACAGGTTAGCTAATGCGTCAAGTAATTAGTCTGAGATGTACAACCCCTTAATTTGTACACCAAACACCATCGCCATTGCCTCCAGGTTGAATGAGACTCTTCTCCAATTACAGCCAACTTCTGCAAGATACTCGGACAATAATCGGCGAACAGAGGATCGGCTTACAGACCGGAGTGTTGGACAGGACACACGTTAATGGGTAGAAGGTACAAAACAAAGAGTAAAGTTGGTACGAGTGGCTACTGGCACACCTGGGCACTTACCCGGGCACCTGGGCGACCGGGCAACCGGGCATCTCTGTGATAAATAGCTACCCGGCCTCCCAGCGGGGCCAACCATGGGCACAACTACCACTGCCACTACATCGCTCTGGAATATAGTATGGTCTTTTGGATGCGTATTCTAAGGCAAACGCGGAGTGTATGATGAAGATGACAAATTTGTCACTGACCAAGATCATTTTCTTCCCATGTCAGTAAGACCCAGTTGAACATGTACAGCTAGGTCCAGTTTTGAACTATCAAAAGGTTTCTGACTTACCAGGATTGAATTGGTAACCTTATTACTACTTGGTGAACACTATATCCACTCGCTTCAGAGGGTGATTCGTCATTCGCCAGATACCAAGGACTTTGGATCTCTTCAGCCTTAAAAGTTCTTCTGAGGGCTTAGAAAAGAGTATTAACTAATCAAAAGAGTTGCAATGGAAAAATTTCTCCAAACCCTCTCAAAACCTTCAGTCTCTGCAGAAGATACAACTGTGAAACATGGAGTGATATTGTTGGGAAGAATGACAATTGTTGAAATTGTTCCTCAACAAAACAACAAAATTGTCAAGCAATTTACCTTCTATTAATTTTTACTTTCTTTCATAAAGTGAAATTTTTGCTGGAAAATATTTTTGATGCGACTTTATCTTTGCAAACTTACATTTTCACTGCGATCCTAGCACATTAATGTACAAGCTGAAGATGATTATGGCGTTATAGCGTAAAATGGAAGATTCCTTCACATTCTGTGGCTATTAATGAGCAAAAAAGTTTGGTAACCAACGCTAGACGGAGGAGAGAGTTGTGGTGTCGGGGGGTCAAAGAGTACACCGCCCCCTCTCCCTTGAAACTATGTAACGGGCCGGGAACACATCAATACTTTATTGGCTCACTGTTCCAATACCTATTGTTAAATGTTGGTCATAATCACAGGTCCAAGTGTTTTTTTAGGGGCAGTGTCATATTTTACACAAAAATTATGTGTAGCCTAAACTATAAAGAAAGTGTACACAAACCGTTCATATGTATTCATTTGGATAGTTGGGAAATTGATGTAAATTCATACTTCAACCAAAAACCTCGTCTTTTAATTGCGATACATCATTTGAAAACATCACTTTCAGCTAATAATCACGGCTTTAATCACATTGAAATATCTGCCAACCAAATTAGCCATCGTCGACCTACCCCATGTCATCCAATGCATATCTTGTATCTTTAACCTTAAGGCCGTTGGCAGCAAAACCACGACCGGTAGCGCACCTGCACACTGCACAAGCATAAACCACGCATAATGAATTCAGTAGCCTATCGCGACAACCATCGATATATCGAAGGGCCGTATCAAATCGACACATGCACCGCCAACGAGAGCAAAACCGACTTATCATTCATCTACCTCAAAACATCGACCGGTGATAACTGGGTATCTAGATCGGCACTCTGGGCAAATACACCGCGTTCGCGAAAGAATCGAGTACCTACCTCATTAACCACTTATCCTCGTAATAACAGTCCATTCTTCATGGGAACGCGTGTGTTTTACTCATTATAATAGTACACGATCGCGGGTCCATTCTTTGCCGCGCCGAGTATAGCTACAACTGGATGTTGACATATCTATGTCGATGCGGAATTTATGCCCGCGTTTTAATTTTCCCGTTCATTCGTCATCGCCGAATGTAAATCCCGTGTAATGACTCGACGGTCTATTAATAAATCCCTGTGTAATCACGGCTGCTACATGTACCTCGTAAACATTGGCGATAATTCGACTGGGCATTGCTCTTGGATTGGACTCGGTGCGGAATAACGGCTTGAATTATTGGCCAGGTTTGTTTATAAGTCATTAAGTTAGATTTGAATATTACAGAACATCAGTTAGTGGTAAACGGTTAAGTAATTATTGGCAGGATATAATTGGCTTCAAAATGAAATAATAAATAAATACTGTATTGCAAAAGAGCTGTGAAAATTTTTCGATAAATCGATAAATTGTTGTAACTGGATTGAATAATGTAGTGCAAAGTGGTTTTCGGAAATTTTCCATCACTGGAAAAATGTGGTGTTTCTGAAAAATGTACACAATAATTCTTTAAAATCAACGAACAATAAACAAAATGTGGTGATATAGCTTAAAAATAAAACAATTTCACGTAGTAATTTGTACCACACGAACCTACACGAATAGCCCCATTTAAAAGTTAATAACTCTTTAGACAATTTGTTTAATATCAACCTCAAACAACTGATGTTGAAACCAATTAGTTTACCTCGGTAAGAACCCGTTAATTTATATTAGAAACAACAATACTCTCACAAGTTTTACTGCCGTTTGACAATTTTGAAGCACAACATCGTCAAAGTGTTTATTATTAGCATAATCATAATCCAGTTGTATACAAATCTATAAAAAAATATTAAATTTTCAGAAACACCACAAACACACAAGAAAAAAGGGCCACGATGGTTAAACACCACAAACACTTCAACAGTCAAAACCAAGCAGCACAAAGCACGCTGCGAACGCAGCTTTTTCACTTTTTATGCGGGCAACATGGTAATTTGCTCGCAGCGATCCGGTCGTCCTCTGCATACATTAAGCCGTACTTTGGGGGAGATTTGAAAAGCAAGGCTCCTCCCCTGGTTATCAGAGTACCAATCAAAACCGACAGAATCGCGAGGGCTCCCGGCGCACGTTGTTATGGAGGGTCCGAACACAATACGTGCGTGCTTTGGAAAAATTGGAATAAAAAATTGTCGTTGGAGCATTCTCCGATTGTGCTGTTGGTTTGGATGGTGATTTTGGTTAAAATGGGTGTTTCTATACTACTAGTTCGATTTGTGAAGACTTTTTCTTCTGGTTTGAGAGTTTGGAGTCAAACTGATCGTTACTTAAGTGTTTCAATGAATTGGCTGTTGGTTTGGATAAGGATTTTAGTTGAAGATAGTATAATTTTATTCCTGTGCTGTAAAATACATTTGTGAAGGCTTTTTATTTAATAATTCGTGAAATTAATGTTTTTCTATACTACAAGTTCATGTTACTGTCCTTAGATGGTAAAAAATTCTAGGAATCACATTCACCAATTTTACTTCACACACAGACAAGGGAAACCAATACTTCAAGTTCCAAACATACAAACGCCGAAGCCGAAGGCAAAGAGATAAAGGCAGATTTTATCGCCTATCGATTCAAAACTTGTCGGGGTTGAAGTAGAGCGGGCGGGGGCGGGAATGTGCCGGAACATACGGTCGGGGGTGGTGAAGGCGGCAAGGTTACGACGACGCTATCGACGCCCTTATCGCATTGTGCGTACGCCGATACAATCTCCGCACGCAGGCGTCACCTTACCGATTGCCGCGGCCACGCTTGCGCCGATCCATCATCCCCTTATCAACCCCAGATATAGATTTTATGTCATCAATCTACACCGCCCCTGTTTTATGACGGGTTGTATTCTTCCCCCGAAATGTAGAGCTGTTTTGGTAATTATGGCCGTTTAGCGGGTTTGCTCGTTCGTTGTACACTCCATGTCTGTTTGTGGGATTGTTTGCTCGGGCTGTTTGGGGGTTGAATTTGAAAGGAAGTTTATATTTCTATGTAATGTTATTGGGAAATGTCATTTCTATGTTGCATTTGAAAATCTTTCTTACATTTTCTCGAAGAGGGACATACTTTCAGTAATTTTTGGTGGAAAATTGTTTTAATATGACCCTTCACACCTTCGATAATGTATGTCTACAAACTCATAGATACCTTGTATTGAATATTACATTACCGGTCCATAAAACATATTTTGGCTAGGGTGAGTTTTCTTTTTGTAATCTAACTAGTGGTCAATAAACTGAACCCGTTCGGGTTCAATAACATACATTGAAACCATTTTAGTCAGAACAAAATAAATTAGTGCAATACACTAATCGTATAAATTTAACGCATTATTTACAACGATTGCGGGTACATTTCTATTTGGTTGAGGAGGTAAAATCACATTTTTCACTGGTCGTCACTTTGCACTTGCTTCTTCAAACACTTTCCATAGTTACATTGTGAATTACTGGTCCGTAAATGACCGGCCACACACACTCACACTGACTCTCACACACTAACAAGCGCGTGTAGCCTTGGGTGTCGCAACCGTTCTAGTTCCAACGTTCGGTGCCTTACTTCACTCAACGGAGTTAATATATCATACATATCATATACAAACATTAGCCAAGCAGCCTACGGCCCCGCCACGTAACCGGTAGGAGCCCAACTCCGCTAGAATGCGTTGCAACACCGTCATCCATCTGCATATATCATTGTTGCTGGCAATAATCTACTTGTTTCTAGGTTATTTGCAACTGTGCACTGGATTACGGCTGCAACAATATCGGAAATAACAATATTGGGTTACGTTTCTTGAATGCGTCTAGAATTACATTAAAAGATGTTAGTTCTTGATTATCATTGCAAATACAGATCCACATCTCATGCATGGGTTTGACAAACATAATGTTTGAGACAATTTGAACTGCTAATAATCCAACCAACATAGAATGTTGTTAAAATTTTGTAAACCTTCTATTCCTCCGAGAAATAAAAAAGCGTGACGGACAGTGAAAACCAAATACACTGGCTGATAAACGGGCTTAATGAAAAAGGCATCCCCATCCCCAGAATCGACACCACTTGGGGTAACCAAATTGCAATCTTCATATTGCAGACGTACACTGTAACTACTTGGCTTCCCAGTCAGTAGAAGTCGGTTTGATCCAGAATTTCTTACAACTTCCATAACAGCGAGTTTCACGATCCAGAACAGCTTGGTGTAGTTTTGAACCATCAAAAACTACTGACTTTTCTCCAGGATCATTCAATAGCTTTACAAATGCCAGACAATCTCTATAAACAATCAACACACTTGATGGAGTTCAAAGAGCCAGAAGAGTTCGGATGCCAATGTAGGATTTTGTCAACTCAAACCGTGAATATTTAAAAATGTTTCTTTACTATCAATCTTCTGGGAAATGAGTTAATTGTAGACAATTTAAAAATTGTAATTACCTTAGTCATGTCCACCTTCCTCAACAACTGACATAGATTCCCAATTAAAATCTGCGGAATTCCTTACAACTTTCATAAAAGACAGCGGCTGATTGCGCGTTTCTACATTATTTTCTAATGCCTGGAGTGTCCGTCGCCTCGGGTGTCTACTGTCCACTGCCTGTCAATTACGCCAGACACGCCCCTATTAGAGGCTACCATTGTCAGCGTACCTGTGACCCACATGTATTTGTTGTGATAGATGCCCGTGTCACTCGGATATTCAAATCGCATTTCAATAATAGATCAACGTCAGCCACCTGATGTTGCGGCCCACGACTACATTCCGCATTGTCTCCTTGTCAACGTCCAACATTCAGCATTCAGCATTCAGCATTCAGCATTCAACATTCCAGTCGTGTTGAATTAAAAGTTTCTTAATGTGTTTTCAAACTTCAGAAACTACAGGATTTTCAGGTTATTTTGGTTCACTGGTTTTTAAATAGCTCTAATTTCAAGAACGGTTTACGTACATCTTACCCAAATTTTACATACATTCCACCCAAGTCATTCCTGATCGTCGGATAGCTGAGACCAATACAAGGTGTGCCAAAAGGCAATAGGTCACTGGTTGAACTTTTTGATCGACGTTCATTAAATTTACCCTGCCAATTTCTTAAATATTTCTCAGCTCATTTTATTCTCTTCGTTAAGTATTTTTATGATAAAAACCATCCCACCCATATGCTTTGGCAAAAAATCGTTTATAAAGGACTAATACAAAGGTATGGAAAGTGTTGGAAAGTAAAATCATTAATTCTTTGTTAGCTTTTTTAATATTTGATCAAGTATTGTGTTCAGGGGAGGTTATAAACCTGTCAATAACACTCAAAACATCCCTCTCGAACCACAGAGTAATACGCTCGATTATGTATTTCTTCTATTTTTCTACACCAATTTGTTCTGTTCAGCGTAAGTAGCTGAACTAACCTAATGAGTTTCAAGAATGGACGACTACAGTATTTAAGTGCTTAGATATCCCACTTAAACTAAACTCTAACACTATTGACTCCCCCCGACTCAACTAGACCAATTTGTTCGCCATCCTACCAGCGCGATCATTAGAGCTGGCAATCAGGATTCCGCGCGTGTGACAAATAGAATAATTAGAGAACCACGCGAGCACCTTGTGGTAATCCGCGCAAAAATGGCAATAACGTTAAACGGCTCTAGCCGGCCTCAATCGCGTCGTTTTTGTCGCGCATTCTACATTCTCATTGTACTACAGCGCAAAGACAAACGAAGATATGCACCGACAGAAACGGAGGTACAGTCCCTCAAATCTACCCCGCCTCATTTCTCTTTTAATTGGCTTGTTGAGTTTTACAGTGGTTGTGCGAGTTTAACAAACCAGTATATTTAGTGTCGCTTCTTTTATTTTACCCGTTAAAGCCCGGGTCGCTCGTTATGGGACGTCTCTGGCCGGACTGTACATTCTTCCACGGTAGTTGAACAGCATTCCTTTTTCAAACTTAGTAAATTTCGGTCTCGTATGGGACCCACTGTTTATTGCCTTTCCCGAAAACAAGTCTACATCGTGAACAATGCGCTGTATGTTGTTGAGATCGGTCGACTTGTCCTTCTCCACAGCTGGTCTCTACATTACAAGGGATCTGACCGAATACTGACCACTGGAGCGTGTTCAACATCAGTCCTCAGTCCTTCCTTGGATGCGTCAAAGTCTCAAACTCCTGGTGTAGGTAAATCTTTATAAAGTCAGACGTCTTTATATTTCCATACAGTGCTTAGTCTGGTAATCTTATCAAATACATTAAAAGTCCGACGTCTACAACTAATTACAGTATGAATGTCCAGTACATTTTGATTCAGACAAGAAAAGTCAACATTTTGCTTAAGTTTGAAGGGTTTAAAATTCATAAATGTCTTGGTAGAGAATTACCTACCTTGACACCCTAAACTTGAAGCCTTTTCACGTAGTTTGTTGAAGAAATATTTTTTTAAAGGAATCAAAGTTCATGAGGCTTGATGTTATTAAAATATCTTCCTCAAATATTTGGTACACTAACTACCCAGTTTATAAATTCTTCTGCCACTCATCCCTGCTACTTCAGCACACTCTTCCTTCCACCCTCCTGGACAACCTGTCCCATGAGGCAACGTCACATCTCCCAAGTATGACGTAGGCGGATGTTTCCTCAGAATACAAGTGGGTTGCATGGCTAATTGCTTACTCTCGAGTTTTCGCTGCCACGAGCTCGCCGCTAGCCGCTAGCCGCTACATTGTGCTTGTCCACGCTAATTTATGTGCTTCAAGAGTTATGGCTCACGCTAAATACTAGCCCCTGATTAATATGTTCCCTTTAATTTTAGGCTATTGGGGAATCAACGGTTGATTACTGCTCGTTAATTGGAAGTTCACTTTGCTCGGTAATTAAATTACAAATCATAATGGCAGCTTTGAGCATGCAGAGTATGAAATTTGAGGCTAAATTACTACATGAGATTGCATGCAGCGTGGAATTAGGAGTTAAACGTGTATTCTAAATTTGATACACGTTGGTAGATGTAAAATGTTTAAAGTTCTGTGATGGTGCTCTTCTACTATGCTTTTAATCCCAAATGAACGTTATGCATCTTTTTACCATTCACGTCATGAACTCGTTAGATAGTTTTGATGTTTTGTAGTTTTCATTTCATAAGAACGAAATTCTTGAACCATGGTAGATGCAAGATAAATTTAATCAACCAAAACATTCCAAATTAATCTTTTGACATATTTATACTACCATGTAATACTACTTCTTCTCATTTCTTTTTTTTTTTGTGAGGAAACAATCACCCTCACCCCTCCAGTAACTCTGCACTCTGCCACGATTACCATGACTTACTTCCCCCACTTTCCACACCATATAAGGTCCGACACTGTGCGATCGCGACGTACAATAAATAGACCATATTAGTGTCTCTCGGGGAGGCACCTGCTTAGAACAACAATAAAAAGAAGGAAACATCGTTGCTCCAGTCAGTTCTTCACCTAAGACATCCATTTAATTAGACACGAAGTATCGAAATTGTCAATTCGATTGTAGGAAGACTCGATTGTCAATCAAGTCGAGACTCGGTCCATTCTGATGTCAAGTGTCGAGCTCTGTTACCGTGATATGTACAGTCGTGTCGGAACACTGTAGACTGTGATATGTACAGTCGTGTCCGGACACTGTAGACCGTGCTGTAGATGACATCAGACCCCCACCACTCGCACACTCTATCCTACCCAATGTACCATACGATTGGACATAATTAAATACAAGGTGTTTCCCTATCACTTACAACAAAGTTTTACAATAATGTGGAATATTTTCCTGTCCAAAAGGCAGCGGCATTCAATTTCCCGCGTGTGGGTAGAAATCTACTGTTTTGACTAAAGTATTGGTGACTTACCATTCTAGAACTATTGTTACAAAATTATGTTTACAATATGAGAGCAAAAATCTGAAGTAAGTCAAGGAACCTAAACAATCAAGGATATATTAGTTAGTAAAATCGTTGTTCTAATTGATAAAATTGAAAAATATTACTTTATGTTGAATTGCTCTTTAGCTACAAAATCCATCACAAACCATTTTGAAAATCTCGTCACACTTTTATCACAAAACTTCGTCAACGTAAAATAGTAAATATACAAAGTACAGTGGTACAGTAACCACCACATAATAAGCTACAACCATGATGAAACCATAGTTGCCAAGTTACAGTGAACCTATAAACCTCTGACGCAATCATTTCCAAAATAACTGCAAAGCGAGGACAGAACATTATTACAATATAGTCCAGGCAAACTAAACAAACTTACATAGGGACCGTTAAAAAAATTGCAAGAAAACGTTTTATGGTTTTATTTTGTAGAGTTGGGTTTGCAGAATGACATACTAAAAGTTGCCAAAAATCGGTGCACGAGAAAACCACTAAAATCACAATTTAAAATGGCGGCTTTTTTCAACATTGGACAAATTAAAAAAACATATTTCACATGCATTTGTTATGCACATTTTTCGAGATATTGACTTAGGACCACCGCCTGTATTTATTGAGTGGTTAGTACTTCATTTTGATAGGTAACATGTTTTTGGCCGCCATCTTGGATCCGCCATATTGGACATAGATAATTTTTTTTCAATGTAATGATAGTGTTGTGACACATCATTACCAACTACATTTTTACACTGATTTCAATGCCGAAATCCGTTTTTAAATATCTTTATTCATTTAGAAGATATATACAAAAGAAAACTCTGCACCATACATTTCTTATGGACGTTTCGTAGTTTGATATATTTTTTAAAATTATTTTTCTTATATCTCCAGTTCTTATTAACGCTTGTAGTTCGTTCGAGGCTTAATATATTCAGTAATGTTAGGGCCTTCATTTGAGCTCTTGATCATTAAAATCAGACGAGTTAAAGACCAGCTACAAACCTCAGAATAATATTAAATTTAACTTTTTATAAATATATTTTTATTAAAAGATTTATAACTCGGGTTGTTAATACGTCACCGAGTTCTTTCTGGTCTCAAATTACTCAGTAAATGTTTGGCTTAAATTTTATAGATCACTAAACAAAATCTGTCAATTTTAAAATGAGTCATGGACCATAATTTAACATTAAAATGTATTTATATTGAAATTTGTCTTTAGTTAAAGACGTATATCCCCAATTCTAAATAACTCCCAAAACTCTTTATAGTCTTAAATAATTCGCCAAATTATTGACTTTTATTTTAGCTATGGATTACTTTCCGGGAGTTATTAGGGTTTGGGATATATGTCCTTAACTAAAGACACGTTTCAAAATAAATACATTTTAATGTTAAATTAAGAACCATGACTCATTTTAAAATTGTCAGATTTTGTTTAGTGATTAATGATATCAAAGCTAAACATTCACTGAGTAATTTGAGACCAGAAAGAACTTGGTGACGTATTAACAACCCGAGTTATAAATCTTTTAATAAAAATATATTTATAAAAAGTTAAATTTAATATTGTTCTGAGGTTTGTAGCTGGTCTTTAACTCGTCTGATTTTAATGATCAAGAGCTCAAATGAAAGCCCTTACATTACTGAATATTTTAAGCCTAGAACGAACTACAAGCGTTAATAAGAACTGGAGATATAAGAAAAATAATTTAAAAAAATATATCAAACTACGAAACGTCCATAAGAAATGTATGGTGCAGAGTTTTCTTTTGTATATATCTTCTAAATGAATAAAGATATTTAAAAACGGATTTCGGCATTGAAATCAGTGTAAAAATGTAGTTGGTAATGATGTGTCACAACACTATCATTACATTGAAAAAAAATTATCTATGTCCAATATGGCGGATCCAAGATGGCGGCCAAAAACATGTTCCCTATCAAAATGAAGTACTAACCACTCAATAAATACAGGCGGTGGTCCCAAGTCAATATCTCGAAAAATGTGCATAACAAATGCATGTGAAATATGTTTTTTTAATTTGTCCAATGTTGAAAAAAGCCGCCATTTTAAATTGTGATTTTAGTGGTTTTCTCGTGCACCGATTTTTGGCAACTTTTAGTATGTCATTCTGCAAACCCAACTCTACAAAATAAAACCATAAAACGTTTTCTTGCAATTTTTTTAAGGTCATATCCTATATTTACCCGACTAATATCACCGTCGCGATGGTCAGTGGTCAGTGTTCCCATAGCAACGCCGTCGCGTACCTCGTACACGCAGGCTCGGGGAGGGGATGGCTTTTAATAACCGATAATTCAGATGAGAATTGCCCGAGTAATTACAACAGGTCCCACACCTCCGAAATTAACAAGACGTTTAATATGAATCCCGACAGCGTTATTTCGAAACACCGTATAAACATTCGAGTTTTTAATTTGGAATATCGATCGGTCTAAAAAAACGGCGATCCGATATAGGGACGTTCCAATTTTGTAGGTAATTGCCCGGCTAGTTCCCCGTGATCTATAGCAAGACGACACTCCTCGTGTACGTGCGAGTCATTTATAATTAATGTTTTTTTGTTGTTATTAATCTGGAACTTAACATATTGTCTTAATTATAAGTTGGGAATCCGGTATCGGGTACACATGTAGTAATTACTGAGATTGGACGCCGTCGCCGTGTGAACCGAAGATTGGCCCTGGACAGGTGGAGGTGATTGGACTGGAGCGGGATATTGTCAACTGGGCAAGGGAAAATCTTTAATTTCCTGTATGTTTTGTGGACGTGAGGGGTTACGAAGTGGTATTTTTTACAAGGGGTTGTATTCCTCCCTTGGGTGCGTTTCATGCACCTCTAGCAACATTTCATCATTTATGTATACGTACAACTATTTTTATGTTGTATTTATGGCATAAAACGAGAAGTAGTTCTTTTATGATTCTATAATTCTATATCCCAAGCCCTTAGGAAACACCCGAAATATTTGCTCCCCCTCGTCTCTTTAATAAATTAAGTGAACTCCTTTAAGCTATTTTAGTAAAAAATAATGTTTGGATCCGAAGCACATGTGTGTATGGTTTTAATTTAATTCTACGAACCCCTACACACCATCATATAACGAAACATCAAACTTTGATCTCAAAATTTTAAATTAATATTCCAAGGCTAACCTACACTTTCAGTAAAGGGACTGACTCTTCTAAAACCGTACATCATTTGTTTGTAGATAATACAAGAATAATTATGTTAATGGGTTAATTTATTTTAAACATCTTCATGATCCACCTTAGTATAAAAATATTGAAATACTGGATCAATTTCGCCATCTAGATGTTTTCGCGTCCGTTGCGTCCCTGGGAACCCGAAGCTATTACTTGGCGATATTGCTCGCAAACCGAAGATTATCGTGCCCCCTCCCCCCAACACGCTCACCCGACCATCACGACCCGGCAATAAATTACTGGGGAAATTGAACCATTGGTAATATATATTTTTTAAAGAGGTGATCAAATAAAAAAATAATCATAGATGGGGAGTCTAGCCAGCGTGGCTACATGGAGTACGTGCTTGCCGGCCAATGAGACTGTGATTAGATCCAGTTGTTTGGGAATTGGGTTTTCAATCAAACTCTTGATTTTGTGTGTTGTCTATGAATTGGAGAATCACAGTTTCAGATGTAAACAATAAGTGTGTATGCGTGTATTTTCATACAAGTAGTAGTAAAAGATGGCTGAATTCGGTGACGACAAAAATGATTAAAAAACGTTTTTATTTATAAAAATTGTACAATTACTTAGTTTACATTACCATATCGGTAATGTTAAAAAGTATAGAATATAGAGTATCCTTATCTAGAATATGGAAAAGATCGTTTATTTAATTTGCTTATTCCAACAAAAAACTGCTAATTCACAAAGATACAATTTAAAATCAAAATATTGTAGAAAACAACCTATATACAGATTTTTCCGAATCTTGGTCTTCACGAGTTGGCAGTGATATTTAACTAGCAAAACACTGGCCTACGTTTTGGTTATTTTGCAGCAATACATCATCAGGTCCATGATCTTGTCTTGTAGGCTCAATTATTCCAAACACACACTGGGCATCTCTGGGGTCTGGTCTGCAACACTAAAAACCATATGTTTCACTACGTATTCCTCTAGATTCATTACCGTAACCACAATAACAGCAACAGCCGGTTCTGGACACTGCTACACCACAGTCCAAGTCCAGGCCAGTTAGCCCGTGTCACTGGAGGTGTCCAGATGATGGATCGCCGCCTGGAGTCTCCAGGTTGCGGTTCCAGCCAGGCCGAATTAACGAAACGGATCATCCTTACAACCTGTTGCTCCACTCACCAGCTAATTAAAATTAACATGAAAGAGTTAATGTAATGTACTAATATGATAACTATTATTACATTTGCGAACCTGCTGCATACTTTGGATATGAGTGAAGGTTGAGTGTAGGGTTGAGTTGCCTAACTATCTTACTGATCAGAAATATTTTTTGCACCAAGAACCAGAAAGGACAAAAGTTCGGCTGGATCAGTTTCTAAGCATAAGAAAGGTTAAGACTGTCTTAGGTTTTAACTGGTATAGTAATACCAGAAACGAAAGATCCCTGGGCCGTTTCGAGCTGCGCAGGTTTGAATGGTACGCCACACCTACCGGCGTGAACCACGTGATCTTTTCGTTTCTGCGCAGGTAGTTTTGTTTGTGGTATGTCTATAACCAACTAACTAAGCAACAACTTTTTATGTGACTCAGGATACGGATGGAAACGTTACTTGATTGAAAGAAACTTTTTTCACGGTTATGCCATGAAGCTGAGTGTAATTACAACATTATGTCCAATGTTCCTATTATGTGTTTGGAGGCATGTTGCTCCTCTATAGTAATGCAATAATTAGGTTGGTCCCGTTAAAAGTACCAAGGGTACTAGTTCTTTGGTAGGTCAAAAACTTCTTACAAACTTGTGAATATGCCAAGGGTTAACCCCGTCACCCTCACACCGCAACATTTAATAGACCAACAAATTACCTATCTTTTGTGTGGGCCATATCTTGTTATAAAATTTACTATTTGAGATTACCAACCCGTGTTCAGTTGGAAAGTAAAATTTTTTATTTTATCTAAACTCCAAACCATTCGAATTCTACAGATTTCCTGATCTCCCGACACAATCTTGTCCTATTTCATTCAGCCAATGCCCAGTCCAGATTCCTATGTCTATCAGAGTCGCATTGTTTCGCCATGTTAGCTGTCGCCTCGGCCAATCTCGCCGCCTCAGTGCATTTCTCAGCGTACTTCATTAATTGGCGGAATATTTTGTCCAGACAGCGATCCTCGGCATAGCGACGGTCGGTTTTTACATTCTCGTCAAGGAATTAAACTGACGGGTCGTATGCTGCTGGAAATAGCTTTCCTTTAATTGAAAATACTTTCTTGCTTTTGCCCATTAAAAACCTCCTCTGCTTGACACTAGTCTATATTTAATCCCTCGATCGGCTGCAAAAATCACTCGTGTTGAGAATCGATGATTGAAATATGTGGAGAGATGTTTCTAATAGAAATTAGCGAAGAATGTAGTTATTGCTATTTTTGAGATAGGGTTTTATCAAGCATGCATGTAGATGAATTGCAAGTACAGTTTTTGTGTAATTGTTCATATAAGGAAAAGTGATGATTCAAAGATACCTTTAGCAAATACCGAAGAAATATCTTTCTACAGACACATCGAAACATCATCCTAGCGTATAAAAGATTGTTTATTTATTATCTCGCTTTTTATCTGTCACTGAACAGTTTTCGACCCATCCTAGATCAGCTGTTCCTGAAGGGTAGTTCTGGTGACAATACGCGGTGAAGTGTTTGTTGCTACTGAGTAGCCACTTCAAGTTGTTTGTTTGCTAACAAACCCCACTTCACGTTCGAGAGGAGGGAAGGTTCGCCTTTGTAGCCAACTTTGATTCGTTCAGGTCCCCAACAATTTGTCATTTTGTTATTCACCTATTTAAGTTTTGTTCTTGGCCATTTTTGTTCGATTCGTTGTTTTTATTGTTGCTTTTCAATCTTTTCATACGCTTTTGTTTGCGTCCCGTTGATTCGAGTGCTTTCTAGTGTGAAATGTAGGGGTTTGGTAGTGTCTTTTTAGTGAACCAAAACAGCAAAGAGAAAAACTGTAGCCAATGTTTTATCATAAGATAAATTACTTTCATTATCACCTCATAGAGTACAGAACTATGCTATCAAAGTCATATTTTTTATCTTATACTACGATGATGTGATAGTTTGTCTTAATTAAAAAGTTATCATCAACTGATCTCAGCAATTGACAGTAGCACATTTTCTATGGCTCAGTTTATTCAGCTACGTTCATTTGTATCTAAAATTACTAATTTAACATAGCAATAGAATGTTTGCATTGATCTATACAGTAGTCAAACAAAACGCAATCATTTCTCTCAGGGTCCAAAATGCGTCCGCAAAATCTCTCTTACATTGGAGATTAATAACCCACTTTGTCAGTGGCTCAACTTACACAAACTTCATTTTTGCAACTAGCTAAGGTTTTGACCTGGATTGGGTATATAATGTCAAAATGGTCAAATGTTTCACTCAGGGTCTAAAATCTGTTTACTGTGGCGTTTTCTCTCAACAGCCCTAAAACCAAACCGACGCCAAAGTTTATTTCTGTCCTAAAACTCGTGCTAAAGTCAAAGTCGCCAAGGTGGTGTCTCCATCGGCGTCACAATTGTAGTTTTTAATGACGGCGCGGCAGGGAGCTCACCACCCCTATGTGACGCCACTCCCGCGCCTGCCCTGTCTGTCTGGGACCAAGGTTTTTGTCACATACCTCAAGTTCCTGGCGACTTTACGATTTCGGCCATATCGCGTTACGTTATTTACGAAGTTGATATTTCGCCCAATATGGTGGCTTGGCATCCCATTAAGTATTTATCACCAGGACTATTACAAGGGACCGTGGGACCAACAGGGCACTGGCTGGATATTAATGTAGCATTAGGTCGGATTCAATGAATCGAATGTACGTGGTGGAATTGTAATCGTTTTGAGTACTGAGTGGAGAATACAGCATTTGACGATTGCTTTGATGAATGACCCATTCACATAACGATGTAATCAACCATACCATCGGAGTCGAAGTGGTCTTATTATACATTTTGTAGTCTGACTTCTAATTCGACGTAAATCGACGAAGAATTCATTTGTTTGTGCAGATGTTATTTGGAAGTGATTGTGTAATGTTTCTGTAAAAACCCCAAACTGTTGATGTAAATCTAAATTAGTAGAGTGATCTATCTGGGATCAAATAGTTTGCAGTCGTTAGTCCTCTAATGTCGACATAACCGGACAAAGAAATAGAATCGTGTTTTTTATTAAACTTGGTTTCTAAGCGGTTGTATAACATGGTTCTTGTAACAGTAAAAACTGAATGACTCATGGAAATCTTAGAGGTGAATGGTCCATTTTTGGGATAAGTACAGATTTGGAAAATTTGGATGATCGCTGAACAAAGATATAACAAGAAACTGATAAACTAATTATTGAAATAGAGTCAACAATTCTCAACCTTCCTGGAAATGAAAACACATTAGAATATTAATATTTTTACTTTTAAAGTTAGTTAGTTGGATACCTAGTTTGATATCAACTCAGGACAAGTTTTTCTTGACTTATGCAGAAATACAGCATCCTGTTGTGTTAAAGGTACTGTAGAGGGTAGGTTTGTTATAAAGGTGATGACAATTATTTTATACTATTTTTTTAACTCAGAAACATGATTTGGAAACATAATTAATGCATATCCTGGTAATAAATGAGAAAATAACCACAGAAAGGGCAAGTACGACTCGCCAACCTGAAGTCAAGAAGCGTTGTGTACATTATATTTTCTCCTAGCCTCATAGCGCTCCTCATTGTTGCATACCAGACTGCCAGACTGCTCGTCAGCATCCAGACATTGTTGTCACAACAAGCACAAAGGAAAATTGTAAAATTATTGATTACAAAACGATCTTTTGTCCGCCTCAGTTTAATTTGACGCGCGCACAATGATCATGTTGTTGTACTACTTATACAGGATGATTCGAAAAATCGTGACCTAATCGTGGGGTGTCCCGATATCACGTAGGCAGCCTAAACACACGGCTAGCAGTCTAACAGCACGACGAGGAGTCATCTTCAGTAATAGCTCGCGGCCATTAACACGCCGTTTAATAATGGCACACACTAACCCTTAGCCCTTCGATAGGGCTATGGTTATCCTTTCCAATTTACCCTTTAATGTCGTCATTTTCCAATAAGTCCATCGCGGCTAAATGCCTCTCATTACTGATTCGGCCGATAAAGGGTTAAATGAAAGATTTAGGTAATGGTGAGGACTGCTACTGTTGGGGTGTTCATCACGATGTTTCAGAAGCTGTAGGGATAATCGGCTGGAATGATCAAGTGGTCTCATCATTCGGGTCTAGGATTTTTACTCATAGAGAATGGTTCTTAACTGTAACACTAACTGTTAGTTGATATTAGTTTAGCTATTTTACATAGCTTGTGACATAATTTTGTACTGTTAAAATTAGACTTGATGTCACACGATAAATCTTTTTAGCTGTGAGATCTTCTTGGATTCAAATACTAAAAAAATAACGTGTGTAATCGTCGGCAACGAAACGACCTAATGGTAAAATCTCAAATTGCCTTCAATAATCTTTGTTTGACAAGTAAATCAAACTCATTTATAAAAAAAATCACATGTCTGCAACTTTGTTGGATGATTTCAAGAACTCTCTTTCAGTCCATTTAAAACGTGTTTTACTTTTGCATACATACAAATTTATTTTACCACAGATTTAGTTGGACATTTTTGAGCGGTAATTTAACCCAGTTGGGGTTACAACCTCTGTTGTCTTTGGATCGGAACGTATAACTGAATTATTCGCAGTGAATAATTTGTACATCAACCAACTTTTGATCAAGATTTCTAGATATGTTTTGTTTGATTTATTTGTATTCACAACTACCACTACTAGCTGTTACCCACGTGCCCGTTTGACTTCATAAATTAGGTATTAATTGATTAAGCTGAAATAAACAAAACAGAATACAGCAATACAAACAAATAAGAACAGCTGAGATATTTTTAACATTAGGTATATGGAAAGTTCCCTTTGGGAAGTAATTACGACCTTAAAGGGCAATTTATGAAATAATGGATAATTTTGCGCAAGGTTTCTCGTCATGACGAACATTTTAAGTATATGGTTTATAGGGATGTGACTTGTAGTTTTCTCAAAAGTTCATGGGTACTTTTGGCTTTATATATAGATACTGTATAACTTTTCACTCCACATCCAAACTAAACATTTCACTTCTGTTCCAGTCACTACAGTCGGCGGCGCGGAGAGCGGGTACGAGTTGCGCCAACTGCAAGACAACCACCACCACCCTCTGGAGACGTAACCAGAATGGGGAACCTGTCTGTAATGCTTGCGGGCTCTACTACAAGCTGCACAACGTGAGTTACATTCAATAATTTGTTTAATTCAGTTATGGAGTCATTTGGTTAGATCGCGGGACTTCTGTAAAGAGCTGATTTTAAACCCGTCAATCGTCAAATGCTTCAAAAAACCTTTTTAAAAATGGTTCCCTTATGCGACGAGTTTACAGTAGTGCACAGGCCTTATGTCAAGATGAATCAATTTAAAGACCTGCTAATCGCCAATGGGTTTTACACCAATGATGATGACGGCTTCTGTGTTCTGTTGGTTCCAATGTAGTCTCATTTATCTAGAGATAAGGATACTAGGCAAAGAAAGGTGGTACATGGGAGTTTATATATTACATGCCATGTATCCATACAAGTTTCCAAGTCAAATTTCCAAAGCATAATTCTCAATTTCCAACTACCCAAACCAATCCAAAGGGTTAAACATTTTAAAGCTCAGGTAAACACTACAAGAATTTCCATAGGAAAACGTTTTAGTACAAACTCTTTCAATAGTAAACAAATCTTAAACAAAACTCAAATAATCTGTACCTATGTTACTCCTTTTAAATAATATCATGGACTTGGTTTTGATTCTAAAACTCTTCTCATCCTATGTAAAGTCTGAAGCATAATTTGTGTTCATGCTGGCTACCCTTGAGTGCGCTGATGTCGATTAAATTAGACAAGCATATTTAAGCGCTTTAGTACAATGTGTCCGAGGCATGATTCAACTATGCCCGAAATAGTAATAGGGGTGATTAGGATCTGACAGCTTGGTGGTCCAGATGCACTAGTCTAATGAGGCAATTAGCCTTCTACAGGGACCCGTGTGTAATGAGTGAAACTTGGAATACCCACAGGTTCAGGAGGCACTTCCAAGTTGTATTTTTCAAATTATTCGTTGGATAATATTTGTTAGAATGGGACTTTTTGTCATTTTTATCACATTCCCTTAGGTTATTATCCTGTTTGGCAAACTTAAGACATTTTCAAGTTGTTTCTGTCCGGATATTTAAAATATCTATATGTTACGACATACAAATAAATAATTATTCGGTTTTAAATTATAATGTTTTATTTGCTGAGAATCAGATAAAATTGCTCTAAATATAAGTTTCCAAATACTGGATAAAACTAAGTAAGCGAATAATATACGTACATTATTTATAGAATTATATGATCGCGTTTAAGGTATATATCATCATGTTTAAGGCATTTTGCATTGCATTTATTATCACGCTAGACATCGTATTGTATTATTACGTCATAAACATTCGTGAAATATGGAATTGCGTTTTTTATAGCATACACGTTCGTATCATATTTTACAACCTTAGTTTTAATGGAGATGTATTGCAAGAAGTTTTCATTACAATTTTTTGGACCTTTCTCTTTTGAAACAATTAGAAATGTAACTGTACAAAAATGTAACTTAATGACAAAAATATTTCAACTGCCCATCAAATCTCTCTTTGCACAAGAAAAACGTACTTAAATAATTTCTTATTTCCAATATTATACATTGTTGTACAGAAGATAGCGTCGAATGCGCGACACTATTGCATGCAGTATAGCGTGTTTGCCACGAATATGTTATGATAAAAAATAAGCCACGTTAAGCATCCACGTTATCGCTCACGTTACCAACGTTTCGCGTGATATTCACGCTGTCCCAACATCGCGGGAAATCCTGTCGATGTTTGCGCAACAATTGACAATTCGTACATTTCGTGTCATGCACAACGAGCGTTATTGGTCCGTGCATGAACTAACCGGAACTTGGGTGCGCTTTCTGTTTCGTGCTTCGTAAAATTGTGTAGAAATACATCACTTTGTTGATCGGTTAGTAATATTTTTCTTTGTTTAGTGTTTTGTGAACTTTGCTGTTGATTCTTCTACTAATTTGTAGATTTATAAATAACTTCTTGATCAGCATTGTTCGTGTTATTAAATTTACGGAAAGTAAATAAAGAAACGTCTTATAACACTTAAAACATATATTTACGCTTATACTGTTACTCACAAGACGGTAAATATACAAAAAAGATGGTAAGTGGTGATCGATTTCGATTGGACGCTCTGCGAATGTAGATTCGCCTATTGGGTCTGATGATGATTGGATTGTCCAATCGAAATCGATCACCACTTACCATCTGTTTTGTATATTTACCGTCTTGTGAGTAACAGTATAAGCGTAAATATATGTTTTAAGTGTTATAAGACGTTTCTTTTATTTACTTTCCGTAGATTTATAAATGTCAGTGTAGACTAAATTAGGTATTATATTATGCAAATGTAACCTAAACTTCCAAACTTAACTTGCATCGATTGGATTCATCTTACCCAGGGAGAGCACATGATTTGATGTGAATTACAATTAAAAACTTCCAAAATGGGGCTATGAATTTTATTTGATAAACACTCGTAACTTCCAGAATAAATCAATCTATGTATATTTTAGGGCTAGGATTACAAATGTTTAAATTCCAAAACGCAAAGTATTGGGTTTTATTTCGGTTTCAAGGCATCAGCACTGGTTAAGTGTAAATTGTATTGTGATATATTCTCAATATATATTTGATGCAGTAACTATATTTAGCACATCAAAGGAAGATATTACATATACAGATTTTCACATTTAGACGTGTTGGATTGTCACTTCTTGTTTTTACGCTTTACACGTTCTTCAACAAACGGAATTAAAACGTCTATAACCTAATGTCGCAGAATACCTTACAACACTACTGTATCCGATACATTTCATTTACGTTACTTTTTTGTGGCCAGATAACCGTTATGTTACGAAGCTATTTAGCTCACACTCACTCAAAATGATACTGTAAACTAGTTCACTCTTGATTGTTTAAACTAATTAACATCACTGTGTTTGCCACCGGCAAAAAACGACAACGACAGTCGTGAGAACAACTGCGGATTTGTCCGGTCGGATTAAACCGTCACGAGGGTGGCCGAGCATGACACCGGAGAAGGTGTGAACGAGCGTCGTCTGGCGAGCTGCCAGCGCTGCGTCGTCATCGTTTTTTGATAAGACTCGACGCGCCACGACGGCATATTCTGGGGGGGGGGGTAAATACATGGGGGGTGTGTACTTACCTCCCACCTTAGAAACCATTGCCGCATCAGTGTTTTCAACAGAAGTCACCTGTAGTTGGTTTTGAGGATAAATGTTATAACCTTGTACTTGCGACGATTGAATTAAAAAGAAATAAAAAAGTAGGCCTATGCAATATTGCATTAATTGCTACGTATAGAAATGTTTAAAGGGGGGGGGTTTAAATCATAAGGATGAAACGCTGATGTTAGAGAGATTAGAGTGTGGAACTTCCTGCACGCCTGGGTTGAATTTCCCTTCACCAATGCGATCTTTGAGTTTGAAGCACATCTGGAACTGTTGGTCCACCTATTGAGTTAAAATAAAAACTGGTTCTATGTTTGAGATCTTTCTCCTCAAAAAGTCATACTAACATCATAATAGCATGAGAATTCTGTAAATTACTAATGTATAAAAAGCTTAAACACACGAAAAAGGATAGGTTAGGAAAAAGTAGTAACATTGATAAGCTTGCAAATGCTAACCTCTCCCACGATCCTTCATCTAATGAATGGCATCTCAGTGTAAACCCTTTGAGAATTCGCCAGTCTGCAGACGGAGAGTGATTCACGAAAAAACCGTCCGGACTAATTAAAATAAATGAGGGGTGGTAGGGGAAGTAATGGAGGGGATCCGAGTAATGGTTCGTGCCCGACGACAACGGCCTCCTTGAGTCTGTGTGGCCGCGATCAACTGGGCCGATTATCGGAGATTTGTTGCCAACAGAGATAACGCTATTTTGATCATCTGTACCTAAGAGCTGCGGGTATATTTGGCCACCTTGTGGTACGCCGTAACGGAGCTCGCTCATCTGGCGTTGCGGTCGGCCGGACAAGATTTACTGATCGCATCAGCTGGGGAGGGAATTTTATCGGGGAATCAGAGAGATTTACTGTTCGGATGTAATCTAGGAGTTTGTTTAATGATTCGTCCCAATGTGTTGTTTTCCGTGTTGAGAAAGTAGTGTAGCCTATTGAGACAATTAAAAATGATTCATTAACATTTTATGTTAGTCATTTAGAACTTGAGTAGCTCAAGTTCTAAATTACTGTATATAGGACATACTTTTTTGAGAATCCAATGATATATAGATTAGACAATTTCAAGGCATATTTTTGTTAAGTATAGTTTGCGCTTATTCTTGTCTCGGTTTTAACTGATTTTAAAACAATTTCAACGGTATATAACACAATTATAAACAAAAACAACAGAGATGTTTCCTAATTCTTTCACGATAAGTATAAGCAGTTAAATTCTATCTAAATTATTTAACTCGCATTATGAAACCTGTACTACTTATTGTGATATAATATAAACGCTTTGATCACTCATTATGTAAAGCTGTACAATTTTGAAACTGACGAACTAAGGATAATTAGCAATCTTAAAGCTACTATATCCCATTGTACGCCACACGATATCGCTACAAATCTGCTACAGTGGCTGTTTGCAGGTTTTGTTATTGTTTATACGATGTCACATAAAAGCAGCACCGGGGCGGGGATCGAGGAAACGCTCAACAATGGTCCAAGAGGGGAGGGCGTCTCAAGCCGCCTCGGAACGCCAATTTTCCTTAGAAAAGACTTTGAATAAAGCAACATTGAATAGCGAGGAGGCTGGAATCGATTATCGCTGACAAAAAGTGCTTGTGTCTCGCAATCGGATCGCAACAAGCGACAATCGGACAAAGCCGAGTGGGACACTTCCGATGCGATACATGTGTTCCATTGAGCCCGGTGGGGTAGATCGGGCGGAAAATGTAGAAGTGGTTACTGAAGCTGCGATTATGGTTTGAGAAAGTTTCCTTGACGTTGGTGCAAGAATTGGATAGTTTTAATCACCACGTTCTAATTCCCTAATTAGGATGGTTATAAGTTGAGATTGGCTATTGAGAATATTAATTCATGTAGATTGACCAAAAGCTTATTGACAAACATTACTATATAAATAGAAGAACCTTACTGATAGATGATGTTATAAAAAATAGAGTTCATATTCCTTGGGTAGGAAAACCTATTTCACATGATACTCAGCCTTCATTATACTGTACCAACAATTGTCTCACATGTATACGTGAGCCTCTTCCAATACTCCATTTTAATTTCTCAACATTTATTTTTCTTACTCTTTCCCCCCCTTGAAAATTATTTTGTGCTTTCCAAACTTCCACATTTAACAATCGTTAAAGATAGGTAAATCAGTCATCAGTACAATTCTAACTCGTACGCCTATATATTTTGTTGTCATTGATAGTAAGCTTTTACCAGTATTTTACCCAGGAAAAGGTACCTTCTCATATCCCTCCATCACTCCAAAATTATATTGAACTTTCTAAACCCAATTCCACAAAAAAAAAAAAAAAAAAAACTCTGTTTCATGCTACGTAGATATTATAAGTCATGCTGTATCTTATGCTCACTCTTCACTTCGGGAAATGTTACAGTTTTTTTTAAATAATTTTGTACTTTTCAAACGCTTCACATAAAGCAGCAGTTCGTGCCCGGCGCGGTGGGTGGCTCAACGATTATTTATCTGTAATGTATTCATTCCACCTACTGTCTTCTGCAACGCCGAATAGTTTACTACTCCAGAGGTCCACAATTCGACCACGTACCACGCGAGGTATCCAAGTAGACCGTGAAGTTGACGTGTCTTGCGGTATTTACCGTGACTTACTTTGTACCAACAATCACCCAAGTGCTTTTTAATAGCCGCTTTATTGTTAATAAACCTCGGTGGCGCGAAAAGTGCGTGCGAAGTTTAGAAATCGTCCTCTCAATTGGTGAAATTAGAAGTAATTGCTGTTTACACGTTGGAGGGTTTAAATTTGAGTGTTGAAAGTGCATTATGCAATTACAAAGGGAAAAAATATTTTTAAGTAAATTCTGAATAGCTTGTTGAAATCTAAAATGAAATCTTATATAATTAAGTCAACTTGCACCCAAAATCCTCATTTTTAACTCAACAAACTTTCATTTGAACACCTGAAATAAATTAAATATATGTCCACCGCCAAGTATAGGGTACAAAGGGCACAGTGGCGGTGACATGTAGATCTGGGAGTCTTATCAGATAACGTCGACATTTACAGGCGCTCCCTGAACATCCTTAGGGACGTCTGGACCGCTGGCTCCAACTGTGACAGCTCTTGGCTTTGTTGTAACTAGGTTATGTGTGTTTGTACAGCTTGTGTCGTGTGCTAAATATGAATTCCCGTTAGAACATTAGTAGACAAGCTATGAAAATTAATAGGTTAGCGACTCATGATTGATGTAAATTTGTTTGTTTGTTTGGTTTCCACGTTAACCCCTTTTTAGCTACAAATCTATAGGTTTTCTACGTATATAGTATTTTTATCGGTAGTTATTATCTATAAATAAGTACTTATTTGTAAAATCTTAACAGTTAACTAAATCTGGAGAAATAAACAATTAGAACTTGTAATGGCTTGTATGTAATTCGTGCATTGATCCTTGTACCACATCATTAACTCCATGTCTTATTTATTTTATGTTCCTAGTACCCTGATTCAAGAGTTCCACATCCCTACACCTTTTTCGTCTGTTCTAAGTTTTCAGTCCTCTGTGTATACCTGTTCCATGCACACATCTCTTTTATATTATACTTCTCTGAGCCATTTTTTCCATATTCATCTGTTATATTAGACCCAGTTCCCTAATATCATATTCACATCTCACTTATTCTTACGTAGTTCCCAGTTCGTGTTTCTTTCCCCTTCTGTTCTATGTTTCTATTTGTCTGTCTATTATCTTTAATCATCCGTGTCCTGTTCCTGGACCCCTAATCCTCTGTTCCATGTTCCCTTGTTCCAATTGTTCCGTATTCTGTGTTCTTAGTTCCCTCTTCTATCTGTCTCATACCCCCTAGTCCCCTGTTCCATCAGTCCTATGTTCCTGTTCCCTGTTTCTCTATCCCTAGTCCCCTGTTCCATCAGTCCTAGATCCCTGTTCCATGTTTCTCTATCCCTAGTCCCCTGTTCCATCAGTCCTATGTCCCTGTTCCCTGTTTCTCTATCCCTAGTCCCCTGTTCCATCAGTCCTAGGTCCCTGTTCCATGTTTCTCTATCCCTAGTCCCCTGTTCCATCAGTCCTATGTCCCTGTTCCCTGTTTCTCTATCCCTAGTCCCCTGTTCCATCAGTCCTAGGTCCCTGTTCCATGTTTCTCTATCCCTAGTCCCCTGTTCCATCAGTCCTATGTCCCTGTTCCCTGTTTCTCTATCCCTAGTCCCCTGTTCCATCAGTCCTAGGTCCCTGTTCCATGTTTCTCTATCCCTAGTCCCCTGTTCCATCAGTCCTATGTCCCTGTTCCCTGTTTCTCTATCCCTAGTCCCCTGTTCCATCAGTCCTAGGTCCCTGTTCCATGTTTCTCTATCCCTAGTCCCCTGTTCCATCAGTCCTATGTCCCTGTTCCCTGTTTCTCTATCCCTAGTCCCCTGTTCCATCAGTCCTAGGTCCCTGTTCCATGTTTCTCTATCCCTAGTCCCCTGTTCCATCAGTCCTATGTTCCTGTTCCCTGTTTCTCTATCCCTAGTCCCCTGTTCCATCAGTCCTAGGTCCCTGTTCTTGTTTCTCTATCCCTAGTCCCCAATTCCCCGTCCCACACTCTGCTCATGTCACAAGATTACTTCGCTTGATGTTTCTCTCCGATCGCCAAGTCACTCTACCAGAATATGATTAATGGTTTCTCTCCACAACATCATTTATTTCAAGATGTTCTCTGCCATGTCGCTGGTTTTCAAGTAATCTATAACTTATAACTCACGCCGTTCTTGAAACCTTCACTTTATATAATCCAAAAAGTAATATTTTTTCGGACGATTTTGTCTATTAAAATTAATTTGTGTCAATATTTCTATTTATTAAATTTTGATGTCAACCTAAGTTATTAAATTGTTTTGACTTAAATATATATATATATATATATATATACATTATTTTCTTTGATCTGTACTTAATCATATGTTCTCAAAATTCAACTATTTGTAAACAGTTCATATTTATTTCTTTTGTTCATTCTTACATTTTTCATTCATTTCTCTTTGCTTGAAAACGTGTGTATTAAACAAAAATTTGCAATGTTTCATGTTTCATTTATCATAAACTCTATCAAGGTCTCCTCAAGAATATATATATATATATATATATATATATATATGCCATATATATTAGGAGATGTTCACTAGTTGTACGATTAAAAAGAAACTACCAATCATGTCAATATAGCAAATATGACGCACAAGTTAATTATTGTACGTGAACGCAAACTCCTTAAAAATAGTAATTTATGCAGTTTCTGTCTTCTTTGTTAACTAATAAAAACTTTTCATTTTTTCACCTTTTCATCTTTTTAAGTAAACTATATTAAAGTCAAGGATGAAAATAGATTACGAACGTTAAGTACAAGCGAGTGAAAATGCTACAAATAAAACCATTAATGAGAGGATATCCACCCTAAAGGGCTTGGCCACTACAAAGGGATAACCTCGCTGTCAAAACACTACGGAGGGCGCGGTCACTGCCCTTCTTTTCCGCTATTTTCGTCGCTAAAATGTTAGCTAAATTGAGCCCTTTGCCAAAACTCAGAGAAAGCTCCAGTAATTGCTCCAACTGCTATTTTTGTGAGGTTTTATAAGTTTGGTTTTAGCATCGGATTAGAATCTTTTCACTTCAAAATAATGCCTAGAGGCATCTGTAAAAGAAATTGAGGTTTCCATTTTTCTCTTTGGAGTAGTCAAAGACGCGATTACTAGCATTTAAGTTATTGATAAACTTTTTTTTTAAAAAAGGTTAGAGGAAGAGGTTCGTTTAATTTATGTGCTGACTTGAACCTAGGCCTAAATTTATATTTGAACCTTCTAATCTGGAATAGTCCCTACTCCCACCCCTACACAAAATCTCAATCAAAACCTAATCAATTTTTAGAAATTTAAAACGCAGTAAATTTTTTAACTATGTGAGAAGTAAGACAAAATTTGATTCTAATTGCTTTGGCAGAAATTAAAACTTTTTAGGGAACTATAATTAATTAAATATAATTTTAATGTTTAACGTACTCCAATGGCACATCAATTCTTTGAACTAATTTTGAGCACATGAACATCAACCAACAATATACTGTGTCAACGAAACAATTACATAGCCGCTGTGTTTATGAACTGCAATTATTGCGATTGATATTGCTATATGACTCATATTGGAAATACATTTTATAGGATGATTATAAGCTTATGTAACCGGAAATGTTTTCATCTATCGAATTATAGCTTTATTTAATAGATTCGTAGTTTCGGTTTGATGATGTCACTCTTAGATCAATAATATGCCAGTAAATTGTCTTGGACAGAGTGTATACTGCAGAGGTTTGATTTATACTAAAGACAATACTATGTAATGTTGCAACCCCTAAACACTATTTTGCCCTAATCATGTGGGTGTTTCCCCTCTAGTCGGGGATGTCGGGTGGTGCGGTGTCGACAGTCGACAGATGGGCCGAGACTTCTCCTCTGACAAATTGCTCTTTTTGCCCACAATTAAATCTGCGGCTTAACGGCGAGCTAATATTTGTCTAGCCGCAACCCTTGCGGTCTACCACGGCTCATTAGGTGTGCATGGGAACGTTGTAGTGTTCATCCTTCAACAACCCTTTGAGTTCAATGAGTTCAAGCAGCTGTTTGAACTCGTAAGATCAGCTTATCCCTCAAGATCAGTCAATCCATTAAGATTCGATATATCTTGCTTTAAACTTTCAAATCCACGAGATTGATTTTTCAAATTACACGTTACTGTAGTTCTACAGGAAGCAAACATTTTTTTCCGAATTGATATTGAGAAAAATAAAAAAGGCAGCTGTTAAACAAATAAAAAGTCTGAAGATACCAAAATATTCTCAAATCTGGTTTCATCAGATATTTTTTTATTTATAATCAATGTTAGGTTTCCAAGATGGATATTTTGAGCCAAAGAGAAGGCAACCCTTACAAAATGCAAATTGTAAACATTATACAATCCTTGAACATCAGACAGTCCTGGAAGATCAGAAATGAAGACCAGAAATATCCTTTTCGTTGATACTACTCACATACTATTTCATTATTACTCAAGCTTTTTTGTAATAGTGTTCTGAATCTAAAATACATACACTTAATTGATATGAATTGTATAGGAGACAACATCTAATTTCAAAATATTTAACCATACTTTGGTTTTGCCCATCTAACTGCATTACTGGTGGAGAGGATTAGCTTTCAGCTCGATTGACCCTCTCATTCGAAAAGAATTCGGGATTTTAGGAGTGACCGTATAAAAAGTGAAATAGGCTGTTACAAGCTGTCTGCCCGGCGACTCGTGTTTCCGCTATAACAGAACGACGCTTGTGTCTAGTGTCCAGACTACGACGACACCCTCCGTCTGGGTGCGCCACTAGGCGTGTCTGTCTGTCCCAGGCTTTTGTGTCTCCATCTCGTCAAAATGCCAAAAGGTAGTGCTAAAACAAAAGCTCCATTGAAGAAGGTCGGAATGTCATTGACTCTACTAGACATTCCAAGGACAATGAAAAAAGTAATGTTCACTTTGTAACATTTTTAATTGAAAGCTTTTTAAGGAATCTTTTTGTTTATTTTGAATGTATTTGTCATATTTTTGTTTTCGTTATTAATTGCAATAATGATGAGATGGTTGAAATTGATGGTCAGCAAAGTAAGCCAATGAATGTCTCTCGTCTGCTTCGACGTTTTTAAGTACTGTACATACAAACATTTTCGCTGGTTTTAGGTTTTTGTTACGTTTATGATTTAACATTGGAATTTTTGCATAGGAAATCTCATCATGTCTCCTTACTCATATTTTTTTAACCTAATATGGATTTTCAATTGGTTGAAAGATGGATCTTATTTTAATTTACAGCATGATATAGGTTATACTTGTTTCATGCCCATTATACTTTTTTCCACGTCCTATCTCCCCTGTTTCACATTTGTAGTCTCTCATTCCACGTTTCTAATCCCCTGTTTGACTACATCCATGTGTTCTACCAACAGTAACAAAATAAATGCAAATTAGTGAGTTTAACAAATAGGTTTAAAGTTCTCTAGCACAACCGGTACAGCACACAAGGTTAAGTCAGCTCATTTCGGCGAGCCACCCACAACCGGGTCTTATCATTAATACACGTCCAGCGTTTAAACTAAATTGAAAACAAAAACAATATGCGATGTGAGTTAGGCGTCCCGCAGGGTGTTACAATGGACGCAGATTGGGGTGGAATCACCCGCCGTGCCAGAGACGCGTCTGTTTAATTAATAATTACCTATCATGTCAGGGTTAACAGTGTGGGCAGCCAGCAGTACAATGGGTCTTGTTGCGATTAACTGTTCAAACAACGGGCCTTTCTTGCGGATGAAAGTTGTGAGGTTTGGGCACTTAGTGACTTTCATTTGTCAACTCGACAAGTTGAGGTTATGTTTGGGGAATATTGATGAATTGGAAGCGCTTAAGGTTTAAATTTTAATGTACAAAAAGTTTTTTTAGTTTATTGTATGCTTCCGGTAGTTTAAAATTAAGGGTACGATAGAATACTTGGTAAAAACTCAATAAAAGCTCTTTTTTCAGATTGTTTCTCATCGTCGTAATACAATAGAGTATGAGCTGCAATTACCAATGATTTAGTAAATTAAGAAGTTTTTGAGCAGTTTTGTTGCTTCGATTTTCATCAAGGTTTACAAATTAGAGGATAGAGGAAATTACTTTATTCAATATTTTAAACACAACTGTAAATACTTCGATAAAATAGGATACAGTAAATGCAAGATCAATGCCAATATTCCAACACATAAGTTAGCATGCTAGTTTATGGTGTTTTAAAATTTTAAGCGACTAACCCTTTGTGTTAAAAAATCTTGTATAAACCCATCTTAGTCTACACTTTTTCATAATGATGCACCTTAATCAGTATAATGATAACATTGGCATATTCATCTACTTGGAAAGAATCTGAAATCGTATTCCGTAGTTGAATGTTTACTAAACAATTTCAAACAATCTGAAAACCATGACTCATTAGATTTTCAAATATTTAAAGCACCACATTTACGTATGCATTTTGTTCCAGGTTAACAGGCCGCTGACGATGAAGAAGGAAGGGATACAGACGAGGAATCGAAAATTGTCGTCAAAGTCGAAGAAGAAAAAAGGCGGGAGTTTGCCAGGTTCCTGCTTAGCACTGACAGGGGTCATGGGGGACATGATGAAACCTTTCCAAGGGGACGGGATGGGATCCAAGGGGGCTGGCTTCAGCTCGCCTCACGCCTTTAACAGCCATCACATGAGTCACTACATGTATCCGCATAGTAACATCCACCCTCAGGCGCACTTCGGGTCGCCGCAGCCCCCGGGCCCAGCTGCGCCGCCTCCGGGAATGCACCATCATCATCACATGGCCACCTTCACCAGCTTCGGCTTTCCGGGGACGTCCAACGGAATGGTGAGTGTAAAATGCGACTAGGGAGTCAGTTGTACATGAGTTACTCACTGCAAACAAGTAATATTCCTAGTTTCTTTGGCCTTGGAAATGGGTAGAATATCATGGTGTATACGTGCCGTTGAAGGATTTAAGTTGCAGCCAGTCAAAAAGAGGTCTTAAATAATACAATATTTTACGGTTGTTCTTACAAGAGAGATATCTTGTTGACTAACCATTGAATATATTTTTACTAAATGCATTCTATCCTAATGGACCGACGGTGATGGTAGTGTGAGTCAATAAAGGAGTAGGTGAGTTGAGCAGCAGAATCCGCACCATAGTTGGCAGCCTCTATTGTAGATATCCAGAAGACAATGAGTATACAAGCGAGAACGTAGTTGGATTGCAGGGCTAGAGATATACATACAGTATATGTATATCTCTAGCCCTGGGTGGATTGAGATTGAGCCTCCTACAATCTGATGACGTTGGTACCAATTTTGTTACCAACTTTTAAATCGTGTGAAACCAAAGTACAATTGTACACGTATTAGCACAATTATTGTACACTGTAAGATCTTTTGCCACATAAATCACCCAAATTTCAATTGGCGAGAAAAACCTGATTCAGAGTCATACATTTGGCGAAATGCTTATTGAAGGATTAATTTAAAAAAAATCTAGCTATAGCTGGTGAAAATTGGATGTATGATTCAGAACGAATGCTACACTTAAAACACTTAATTTTAATCACTCGTGAAAACTTGTTTACCTGCAGCAACTTTCCTCCTATACACCTATTTGGCATACCAAGTTGAAGTAAGTAGGTAGAGGACCTGACCCATTACTCACACCTTATTTACTTTCCAATCGGATTGTGTGGCAAGTTAGTTGCTCTGACAATTAACATATCCAAGCAGCAGTGACTGGACAAGGTATTAAACAGCTGTAGTGGGGGAGAGACCTACGCGACATCGCCCACTACGCCACCAGATCCCAACACATCAATCCCGAACACTTCCGAGACATTTGTTCGAAAACTCGTTCCCGCTGAACACTGATACAACTGCTATTCTTTCCGTTTCCCACATAAATAACAGCTGGTCCAACTGTTAGGAACATGTAACTGGACATGGCGGACTGTTCCTAATTATTCGTTTTAAAAGTGATCGTGTAAATGCAAAATTCAGTCCCTTCTATTTTATCAAGTACTATTACGAACTCCTGAGTCAATTGTATTTTATATACACTCCCACTGCCAAATAATTAAAAGGACTACTACATTATGTGTAGGATTGCGAAACGTTAACTGAAATAAATCTAAATACTCACCCAATTCGGAAAGTGCATTTAAGGTCCCGAAAGAAAACTTCGAGCCAATTCTTTTTGACAACAGATGAAAACATAACATTTTTTACGATTAGAATAAACCACACCAAGTACGATTACAGTAACACATACTAATGGGTATCAAAATATACAATGCTAAAGAATGTTTTCCAATGGTTCCAAAGTGTTGATTACGCAAATAATTGAAGATTGCCAAGCCTTGGAGTTGTCGAAACTTACAATTAATAACACTTGCTAATGGATTTATGTCGACATAACCTTGTTAACCCGGCACGCCCACGTCCCTTGTTTCACGACACATTCCCGCCATCAATCACCTGTCTGTACGTTTATATCGTTGGTCTGTACTTCCGTCAGTGGTGCCAACTTAGGATCTCAAAAATTCTCAACATTTGTTCACACTATAGTATTATATGGCTAGAAATATTAAAAGCAACTTTGAAGTTGTCTGCTCAACAGGAGTCTCACACTACTGTTACCTATAAAAAATTAAAACGAATCTTTCGTTCGTTGGTTACAGCATTGAGTATAAACCTAACTCCTAAACCTAAACCTAAACCTAAACCTAAGTTAGGTTTATACTCAATGGTTACAGTATATCTAGTGCGGCCTTGTTACAGTGCATCATCTGTAAATTTTTCTGACTTAAAGCTCTGTCCGCTGGTTTTGCGAAGAAAATAGTCCCTATTGATAAAAATAATATTGGATTATTATCAAAATATTCTTTTGTTTGCTATTGTGCAACAATTTACTGAATGTTTCTCTACAATAAAATCAAAATTCACCCCTTATCGACCTCTAGAGTATTTTGTCATTATCATTCTGTGATTTGGATACCTTAAAAGATTGTGCAGTATGAGGAAAAATGTATTTGATCACATATGCAACAGTTTAATTTCCATCCTTGGTTATTTTCCAATTTAGTCTTTACCTTGGTCGTTTAACTTGGGCTTGTGTCGAAAATAGGCGTTCTTAGCCCAAGTGATAAAATACTTTTTCCTTTCCTCCAACAAAATCGTTATTTTTGCCTGTAATGTATAACCACCCTGTTTTTAACTAGTTTTTTTTCTTCAGAGCATTTTCAAACTGAGATTCACTAGACTTTCCAGCTGGTAGGCTTTCCATGAGTTTATTTATATTTATACACTACTGTACCACCGTCTGACCAATTCTTCTCTTGTTTCAGCCCAGTTGGAGATCTGAATACACCTGATGTGCCGACCGAGTCGCCACCGCTCTCACTCCTCCGCTCTCCAGTCTAGTCCTAGTTTAAGAGATATTATTTCGTGAGTGTCCGCTGTAGCCAGTCTAGCAGACTGATAGATTTATCTGTGTTATCTGTCTCCCTTGCCTTTAGCTATAACCCACTTTTTTACAGATTCCTATTTGATTTTGTCCCGAGTCGAGCTTTAACCGGCCAAGTCGAGCACTTGTAAATTGACCTTGTACATAGCCACATGTGTGGAGGATAGGGTGTTGTGGACTTGGTGGGTTTGTTATGAAATACGAGTTTAGTTGTCAATACATTACGATCTCAAACTGCACTCGATAAGTTTTTATTGTAACAACCAGTGCTTGAAAGACAATGTCAGTTTGCATAACCCCTCAAAAATATATTAGTGACGCATAATATATTTGTAACGCAGCGTTACAAAACACAAAAGTGGCTTTATTACAAAATAATTGTCAAGTCTTGATATATATCGTGGTTTGGTTATCAATCGGATCAGGGTAGGTGATATCGTAGCTTTGGCGTTTCACCGTTTGCTCTTCTCACTCCTTTCATACGATCCACACACATAAATTTCGGGTCCCATATCGGAAAAAAGAAAGTTAAAAGAGACTGCAAACCTCTAAAAAACCATTTTTACGATTTGTCTCCAGAGTGGACTTGAAACTCTATCCTATTTTTTATGAATTCTGAAACCAATCGCTGTGATCTGACAGAGATTCCAATCATCAAAATCACAAACTTACTCACCAATGTCCTACAACTCTCCATATCCACATTCATTTTGTTTACGGCATTGATACTGTAAATACGCAGGTTGTTCCGTGATAGATTTCGGTTAAGTACAAAACCACCCCGAGATCGAGATGGCGTTCTCAAGACTGTCTCGTGTATATATTGTATATTAGACTGCCGTTATAGACTGTACAGTGCGGTTTTTATTTATTAAAACGCTCGTCTCGATCGCTATATTAAACACGTTTGTGTTAAGGAGTGCAATGTTTTAAATTTTGTTATTGTACAAATAGTGAAAGATAATTTAAAGTGTTATTTAATGTAAAAATTGTAAATTATATTTTGATTACTTTTGCATAATTATAAGAATTGGGTACTTCTAAATTCTAGGTCGCCTCTCAAGACACTGGTAAATTGAGGATTTGTTATTGTTTCATGATGAGATATTTTATTTTGGTTTTGTAAATTGTGACATGAGAAGACTATGTATACGTGACACATTAAATTATTCTGTTTGAATATCAACTTTACATCAATGTAAACTTATGTCTTTTTGTACTAGACACCAAATGTCTTAATTTTATTGTCTTTAGGCTAATAACATAATGTGTGTTCTAGAGACTCGTGTATGTTATAATTTCTTTCAACAGTTAGAAAACATAATCAAATTGTTATTGGCATCTAATTTGACCGAAATTGTGATTCCAAATAGTCAAAACATAAATATTTTTACTTTTTTTTTGTAAAATGGTTGTACTACCAATTGCCAATATCAGCAATACTTAAACATTAAAATTAGAGATAAATGTCTTTATATTTTTGTCAGAGATAACACCATATTATACTGATCTTGTAAATGTTCAATGACATTTTATGATATTATTTAGTGATATGTTGCAATTAATTGTATATTGTATGATATTTTTTACCGGCGACCTGGGAAGCGATCTAGAGTTCGCTCGCTGGACCAACCCACCTGTAATATATCCATGTCCTGTGACAACTTATTTGTATACAGTTACGTGTGCGTTGTCGTGTACCTAATTTAAATAAACAATTAAATATTATTAAGTATTACTACAGTTGTGTCCTTTACCATGTCTTGTCCTGTAATAAATTGTTGCTAGTTGACTTATCCTTTGTTCTAACAGATTGGATAGAATTTTGGAATATAAACCTACAGAGGATATGTGAGTGTGGTTATTTATTTTAGTTTGTTTGTTGTTAAAATATATTATCTAGACTCAGAACTTATATGGTTATTACAAGAAAAGGTCAAAACGTTTTTGTTGATCTAACTTAAAACAACACAAAACAACGTTAACGTTAAAACAACGTTATGACAAATGTGATAAATATTTTAGGTTAGTTTTTTTTTTGTATTTCAAAGCTAATGATTATTTTCTGAATCAAAATCGATCGTGAAAATGTATTAAATTCCACTTATTATTCCATTTCAAAAGTCTAAAAAGTCAGAAAACATTGCGAGGTGCAAACAATATAGCAGAGATGAATAACAAAAACGAACTTTTTTATGTGGATCTATTAATTTATGAACAAAACAAGGTGTGTGTTTTAACAACAAGAAAACATAGGACAAACCAACGTTTGATTAAAAACATAAAATAAATATATGTTACCGGGAATGTAGGCCTATATGACGCAGACATTCTATATACATTGTCTAAAGAGTATGAAATTTATCAACAGCCATAGTATTTAATACACTTTGACTAGACATTGTGTATGATATCTATTCTTTCCATAAAATGAGCACAGGTGCGTCAGGCAAAGTCCAACAAAGATACTATTTACAAAGTATTAACAAGTCAGTAAGGAATAACAAAAAAAAGTAAGTAAGCAAGTAAGTATTAATTTTTTATAAGTTTAGCGTTGAGTTTTTAAGCTAAGGTTAATTTATTTAATATTATTTTTTTGTCCTAAGGACGCTAGGCACGAGCCTGGGATTGTTTTTCACATTACTTCAAGCTAGACCTAGGGGTTGCGGCATTATCACTTAGATAAAATCCATTGGTGACTTGGCGGGGATCGAACCCGGGACCTCAGGGACTGGAGTCCCGCGCTCTAACCACTACGCCAGCTCGCTCCCCAATTTATTTAATATTAGATTAGCTTATTCAAAAGAAAATAACAAAAGTCAAAAGGAGTTCTTTTAGAATGATGCAATGTTTTGTATATGGTTAGGTTAGTTTAGGTTTGTTTATTTTGGATGGATTGGTTGATGCCAAATAAGGAAACATAAGTCTAAAAATCCCAAAACAGCTTATTCTATACTTCTATACTTTACCAGTAATGGCAACGGGCATTCTATAAAATGAATAGGCAAAGTATAGAATGCTCTTTATTACATACGTTGGCTGATACATTTTAGTCAATGTATATAATGCAAGATTAAAGCATTCGAATTAGGTAGCATTTTATAACGAAATATGCCTCCTAAATATACTTGACCGGTAACTTATATCATACAAGAATTTTGTTCCACATTAGCTCTATCAAAAGAGTACGATAATATATAGGAGGATTCACACAATGATTTTTACAATTATTTTTAAATACTTATTTATTACTAGAAAAAAACAGTTGCTTCTTTTCCCCGTCAGATCAACAAAGAAGCATACAGTCATTCATTCACTCATTAATTAGGTTGATGAATTAAAAAAATAGAATTAATCGTACTGGAATATAAGCAACTAGCCCAATGAAAAATTTTAATTCTTCACATGTTGAGTTTTTGTAGTAATTTCGTAACTATTAAATACCGCAATTCCTTATTATATTAGGCTCAAATTGTAGGAATTTTAATTTATATTGTGTTGGATAAACTGACTATCTGTCAAGTCACCATCCAAATATATAACACAATTGTGTTATATACTTCAATCCAAGTCACTTGTCGGTTGTTAAATGGTCGTTAACATTAGTGATGTTTAAAATATCAAAACTTTAACTTTTCGACAAATTGAACATTTACTTCCCTTCTTAGAATCAGATTGTTTTTTAATAAATGACAACAAGAAGTAAAATAAAAAGCAGAATTTATCAGATGCATAGACCTGTAATTGTTGCATTTGACTACAGAACCAAAGAAGATAGATTATGTTTACATCTACAATGAGCATGTTGTCATGGATAGTCATGGCGTGTGTGACTGTATATCTGTTTGAAGTAAATTAACACTTCCTTGTATATACTTTATTGATAGTTTGACCTAAAATATTTAAGGAATCACTAGTTCCTATTAAGTTTTTGAACTACTGTATTACAATACACACATACTGTATTAAGATTAATGGATAGTTATTTCATTCTAAATATCTGGTAAAACTGTTCAAAATTGAATAAATATGTTCGTACTTTGTTAAATACTAGTTTGTACCAAATACCAATATAAAACGAATTGATCCAATAACACCTCAATGCATTATATCAATTAAACATTTAACATTTTAATAGCATAATACTTTATTGGCAATATCATTTTGATAGCATATATTCAACTCAGAAATATCAGTTATAAATAATTAATTCTGAATTTTCATTGTTAGTCCCAATACTAAATAGGCAGTTCCTATTTGGATATACGGTTAATAATAATGCTTAGTGGTAAATTGATAATAAACCTTTGTAAAATAATAATGTCAACTACTTCAATAAAGCAAATAGCTTGGAAATAATCAGCCTCTATTTTTACTGATTGACGAAAAGCGTACTTTAGTGTTATTGAAGGTTACGATAGTATGAAAAATCGGACGTGTCTAGTATCCCTCAAATCTAAGGCCCCCAGCTGTTAAGATGTTCACCCTCCCTCATCATTGATTTCTCAAACTATTGCTTAGCTCTGCAAATCTCATCACTTACCAGTGACCGAGTTTAGTTTGCAGATCCTTTTTCTAATAAGATTTTATTAGATTATTAATTTAAAAACTTTTATTGGAAACTTTATTATATTACAGATGAGGTTTAAACAATTCTTTTAAACCAGTTAATCCAAAAGATTAACCAATTTTAGATCTGGTTTCTCCTTATGGTTTTGTGTCAAACACTCATACTAAGGAAAATTACATAATTGTTTTAATTGTTAGCGTTTCGTTGATTAACTTTATAAACAAAAAATGTACTAGCTTAATACTGCACAAACATTATAATTAAACAAATATTTTAAGTAATTAATTGATTTGCTCGATGTTACTGATCAACACTTTTTCTCGAACTGTTAAGAAGTTATTAGTAAATGAAGCCCTCACACCACATAACGTCTTCGCTGAGTTATCTAATAACAGTTTTAATCTATATACTTAATATAAAATACTGTATATAAAATAACATAGGAACGTGCAAGTCCACAAGTAAACATTCATCTTAAGTAGTTCAATTATCTTAAATCCATACAGTGTCCAAAAGATTTTAAAGTGTTTAAAGGCATATTTCGTAATTTTTCAATCAATGGCAATGAAAACTCTTTAGAACGGTCATTTTTCTACACAACTACCCATCTTGCTGTGTTTTCAAATTGATATTAGCCGTCGAGTGACATTTAAACGTACATAGAATATCTTTACTACAAAACAATTGTTTGTATTCATTTGCTATATCGGTGAAATCATTTTTCGAATAAATGTTTTTTATCTTTTGCCAAGAAGATAAATAAAACATAGATATAGCCTAAATGAAGATAAATCGTTTATTGTAGGAAGATAACCAGTCGTTCTTAATGGAAATGAAAATTTAAATTTAAAATGTTTATTATCTTGATAAATTTTAATCAAAATAATATACTGTATTGAGGTAACGTTGATATGTAAAAAGGTTCGATATGATAGATGTTAGCTGTATGTAAGGATCATGATGTCCTATTCCGGTTTAATCTATTGAGGAAGTCTACTGAAATATTTAACACTCTCAAATATTGACTGAGACAGTTATTCATTTTTTATATCAGGTGTGGCAATTAAGAATCAATAACTTCAAATTATAATTTGTGTACACAATCATCTGTCTTGATAAGTATTGAAATTTATATTATAGCGTAGAGATGTGTACACATCTTTTACCCAGAAGATAAATACTTGACTGAACTAAAAATAATTCTCCTAAAAATCTTTTGTCAAAGACAAAGATACCTAAAAATGTTTAACTATCTAAATCTTTCACATATTATGTATCCATTGTGTGTTTTGCAAGTTGATATTAAGTAGGGTTGAGTTAACATCTTTAACTACGGTTTGCGCAGTGTTTGTACGTTTATAGAAAAATAGTAATAAAGACTAGAAAAACATTTTTTTCACACAACTATCCATCTAACTGTGTTTTCAAATTGACATAACGACTTAACAATGTGATAATCTAGAATCATAAACGCGCCTTGTAAAGCGTTGGACATCGGCTAACGATGTTTGTAGAAGGTAGAGACGGGGATGTTCCGTTTTATCAGATCGGAGCGGTCAACATTTTAATGGCTTCCCTCGTTTCCAAATCGATGCGTTATTGGACGATGGTGGATTCTAATAACTGCTTTACACCGTACTTTCCAAATCCGATAAACGGGATTACGAAAATATTTGTAAAAAAAATATTATATAGAAACCCTTTATCAAAACCAAGACTACATTAATACGGACTTCGCTTGATCTAGGTAGCCATTTGACAGAAGTTTGTAACAATTTTAACACTGCTACGTTATGAACGTAGTCTTAATTAACTGTCTCTTTCATCATTCATCTTGGAAAAATCATGTTGAGTCAGAGTCATCAGTCAGTGGTTTTCATTATATTGTGAATGTTTGGTTCTTTTCCGTCGTTTTGCTAGGCTATCACTATTTTCCTTACTTTCACTTCAGTTGGAATATGTTGTATAATCTCAGGCTACTTTACAAATGTTTATTTATACACTCACACTCGAGGTACGAAGCATCAAATCTGTTAAAAGAATCATGTCAAATGATTGGTGGATCTCGTTCCGAGCTAAAACATACATTGAAATTATAGTGAATAAACGAAAGAAAAATATATTGGTGGTGAATTTGCGGAATATTTTATTATTCTAATGACGTGTTTCCGTATTAATCTCATTATACATTTGTATAACTAATTCGTTATAACTACGTGGAATCGTTTTTCAAAGGTTTATTTCGGACATTTGTCACATTTTCATGGAGTTTTATACTTTCATTGCAAATAAATTTAACTAACGGAAAAGAACGGGATTTCCTAACGCAATTCCATGATTTACATCATACAATTTCACACTTACTGACACTTAACGTTGTACGTTTACGATATGTTGACGTGTTTACAATCTATCACAGCGTTCCTCCAATCGCCTCAACGGCGACACCCAAAGCAGTTTGGTCAACTCCGCTGATCCCGGGATCCTAACAGATTCCTTTTTAAGTTTCATCTACTTTAACGCAACATCGACTTCTGAAACGCGTTCAAAAAGCAATTCCACGTTGATCCCGGTAGATCCCTACAGTCCTTCTTCTTGTTAGGTGGACAATGGAAAGAGGCGATTTGGATCCAGTCACATGGAAAATAGGCTGCCGCTGATCCTGCCATCCTGCCGGCCTGGCTCCTGTGTAAATTAAACTGATCTGTCTCTCTCACTCTCCCGTCCTCTCACTTCTCTCGCCAACTGAAACTCTTCTTTCTGTCCAATTTACCTGAAATAAATCTATGATATCTTCCTCGGCGTACATGTCCATCAGAATGTGTACTTTATTTTTGCTGTAAGTTTTGTAATCTAGGCGAAGGAAGTTTTATGGTTCGTTCCGAATGATTTGTGTAGTGGGTGATTTATTGTATGGCGATGCGATTTGGTCTAAATTAATTGAGTTCTAATATGTATACCTAGTTTCTGCGTTTACAATAATTATGTTTTAAATGTGCATACTCCATTCAAAGTCTGGATATTTAGAATTATTAAAACTAAGGTGTTTTTTTAATAAATATTAATTTTAATAGACAATTTGAAAAAATGGTATTACGAGCATGGGTGTTGATCAGTGTGTTGGTTTTTATTGCCAAATGTCGTGGCTGGTTTAGTCGAGCGCGGAACTTCTTTTTAGGAGACCCTTGTTTAAATCCTTCAAGTCACCAATGGCTTGTACCTTGTAGAATGTAGCTTGTATCTTGTAAATTGTACCTTGTACCTTGTTGCATGTAGTCTGTACCCTGTAGTATGTAGCTTGTATCTTGTTGCATGTAGTCTGTACCCTGTAGTCTGTAGCTTGTATCTTGTAAATTGTACCTTGTTGAATGTAGTCTGTACCCTGTAGTATGTAGCTTGTATGTTGTAAATTATACCTTGTACCTTGTAGCATGTAGCATGTACCCTGTAGTCTGTAGCTTGTATCTTGTAAATTGTTCCTTGTACCTTGTTGCATTTCGCCTGTACCCTGTAGTCTGTAGCTTGTAGCCACTAGCTTGTACCTTGTAGCTTGGTTATTGTAAATTGTAACTTGTAGATTGTAGCTTGTTCCTTGTCGCTTGTAGCCTCTAGCCTGTACCTTGTAGCTTGTAGGTTATCATTTGTATCTTGTACCTTGTCACTTGTAGCTTGTAGCTATATTATCGTGTGGTGACTCGATGGCTTAGAGACCACGCAGAAGGTACATTTAGTGAACAAGCAGAGATGGATTTTTTAAGCCAGAACCATTTTTTCTGTCTTAAGAAAGAAGACCGTTGGATATTCCTATTGTATATAATATTGATGAAGAATATCTTTAGTGTGTGAATTTCCTGAAGGTACAAAAAATAGTCAAATAACACTTGTAATAATATATTTACACTTATACTGTTGACTCACAAGACGGTAAATACATACAAAAGATGGTAAGTGGTGATCGATTTCGATTAGACCCTCCAATCATCATCAGACCCAATAGGCGAATGACACTATGAATATTAGAATTCATAATATGGACATACGCAGTACCTTCCTATAATAATGTTTTCTAGGAAGATAAAGTACATTCCTCGTCCAGGAATTCAGCCGGGCGGATTTCATAGGTGCAGCGCTGGACACGTCCGATATGTACTCTCCTTTGCCTTCTCCCCTTTCACAATAAGTGAAACGCTTATTTGCATTCATGAATAAGGTAATGCCATTAACAGACTAGATAAAGATAGACGGGAAAACACCACCAGGCATGGAATCAGCACAAAATAGATGCAACTTTGTTCTTTGTGTTTGTATACCTGAACTCGTCTTCCAGGTCTGCTCTAATATCTTCCAAAGAGTAGTGTCAGTCATTTTCCAATGCAGGCTACTGTAAACTCTTATGTTGTAAGAAACATTGTAAGTATTTTATACTTGAGCTATTTTAGCCTTGTTCATATCAGTAGTTGAAAAAGGAATATTCAATCCATCTTGTTCCGTTCTCTTGTTGAATCTTGTACATGTAAATGTATCGAACTCACTAATTTGGGAACAACTGTTTCAAAAGTATTTTCTAGTATTAACATTTTATCCAAGGGAAATAAATAGTAAATATCCGTAAAAAGGAACGCCGAAGCTGTTGGCTGGAATAGAAATATTATAATAAGAACCTATTAGCTGACTGTGCTTACTGAGAAATTCTAAGACACTTTTGGATGGCAGAGAAACTTTGGGACAAACTGTTATATGACGGAAATGGTACATAAAGCTTACAAGACATATTAAATGAAACTGTTAGCTGACCAAGAAAATCCAAAAGAAGCTTTTGGCTAGCAGAGATAAATGGTAGGTAGTTCTCTACAAAAAGGTAAAGGCATGATTTAAGAGTGTTAAGTGGGACGCTGTGGAACTTTAAATATTACATATTAGTAAGTTTAAATATATCATATTTCGAGTTTAAATATTATGTTAGAGGTTGTATCGTAAGGATGTTCTGTCGATAAGATGTCTTTCACCAAATCTATCTTGTCTCTCAGATAAGTTTCATCTTTGCAATTCCTCGAGATTCTTACAACGAAAGTCAGTTCCTAAAAGATTGTACAATGAAGTCCTTACACAGCCCCCCTCGTGGTGGGATGACACAGTTTGTAGGGTCAAGCTGGGTCGAACATCACTTCCATCTCATCTAATCTTATCGATATCCAGTCTAATCGTCTAACGCGGAATCTGCTGCCGCTGCCTAGTCACCTACCTCCACTTACCGGACCCACCGGGACGTCTCTGATTGGATTGAGTAACAGACAGACAGACAGACAGACAGACGGGCATGTTTCTCAGGGGATAACAAGCATTCGAAGTGATAGTGAAACTTACCAATACTTTGCGTTATTTATCCTAACGATTGACACTTTTATTGTAACTTATGAATAAACTAGGAGCTTTGTCTGTGTTTTGCAATTGAACACAACCCTTTAAAGAAGGTTATTCATGTTTAAGGATGAGGATTTAGTAGGACTAACTTAGAGTCAAAACTTATTATAGAACACTGATTAAAGGGTTTGTGTAATATTTGTAAGTTAAAATCGGTTGAACACTGAAATAAACAATGCTTACAACGAATGTGACTTCTAGTAGTTTATGTGAGCAAATATTATCAATATTCTGTTGTATGTTTTATGCTTACGATGTTTCCCTAACATGCTTTTGAACTATAGTAAATTAATCGATGATGCACAATTATGAGTGATGGGAAAATACAAACTAGAAACGTAACATAAACCTTGTGGTGTTTGTTGCTTATCGATCATCTATAAACTATTAGTATAAACCCTTATCAAGCTTACCAGATTTGATAATCCCAACGTATTAAAGGATTCCGTGTATCATTGATTGTATTATTCACCCAAAGAACGTTGTTATTGTGCTCCTGATGTCCACATAACCAAGAATAACAATAGGATATAACAATAACGGGAGATGACTGCAACGTTGTAATAAACATAACAATATGTGAAACGGTATAAACTGTTCCACATTGACTCTGGATTATTTTCACGACTGTTGATGGATGGAATGTAAAAATAAAAAAAAATTGTTTTAATGGTTATATACGATTTTCATGGCCTTATTCCCATCAAAGAATACCTAACGGAATTACAATACCAACTGAGACATACAAAACAGTTACAAAAGACACAGTGTCACAGTGGGGTCTCAGTGATTAGAAGGTGTTGTAGGGGTAATTGCGACTCAGATTTGAGATGGATTCATTTTAAAACATAACTATTTTTTATAAACAAAAGATTGTTAGGTTAACAAATCAAATGAATTTTAGAATTTTCTTTGTCCAGGAAGACCAGAAGTGTTACATAAAACAGTCAAAAACGGAAATTAACTAACATGATAACATAAGGAAAATATACAAGAAGAGGGATAAATCTGGCGTTGAAAACTATTACTTTTGTTTATTTCGTACAGTAAACTATAATGATACATACTTCTAAAGATGAAACCATGTGACTCTTATGTCTTAATTAGCTATAAAAGTAAAAGAAGTTATACAGTAAAATAATCATCAAATGAAACAAAAATGGTAGAATTTAACTTTTTTTAGACCACTTAACTTATAAAGAAAGAGCTAAATGGTTCCCAGTTCCCACCATAACTGAGTGTTGTAAATACAAACAACTAATCACACAAATGTTGATAGTCATCCCAAGTCAATTCATCAAGCCCTAACTCCGTCCTACACCTTCCCAATTAGGGCTCCGCCCCCTGTGAACCGAAATTCATTACGACACTCGTCCATTCCCAACTAATAACATCACTAGGTATTTGCATCTTCGATACAATTTACTACTAAATACTCACCTACTCGAACTGTAATCTTATAGATTGAATCCTTGTGTGGTCAAAACTTCGGTGGGAAGAAAGCTCATGCGAGAGAGTAGTGATGGAAAATGATTTTCGTTATACTGTAGCACACATGGCTGTTTTAAAAGATCACGGTAGATATTACGTCATCACTCCAGGATGCGTATTTTGCAGAGTGAACGATGAATGTTGAATAAATGCAATTACAGCTTTGTTACTGACTAAGATCAGGTGGTTCAGACCAGATCACCTATGATCAGGATAGCTGAGTTCAGTTTGAAATCAAAGATTTACACTTTTATCAGGATCAAACCTTCTTTTTAACAATTCAAAAACCTTGCTAGATACTTTGCGTTGCGGGGCTGAATTACTGTAGTTTTTTCCTCCCTATGGCAAAAAGAGATACAGCTTCGGTTCGGATATCAGCTGTACATTTTCATAGTTGTACCAGAAATGAAGTACAGTATTACTTCATCTATGGCTGTACAATCATCGCTTATATCGCCGACGAAATCGTCTCCATTGAACAAATAATAGTACTATAGTTAAAATATTATCATATCATTTCCCACATTTGTTATATTTACCATGTTTCATTTTACTATATCCCCCTAAATCTTCATTTAGACAAATTAAAAGAAACTGAGTAATTGTAATATTTTTCATTGTATTTTCAATTGTATTGGGAAAAAATTACATACAGCGTGAAATCGACGGTCATAATAAAATAACTGTCGAATATAATAACAAAATTGTCCCGTTGCAGCAAACCTGCAGACTAAGCACATTGTCATTTGTTTGAATGAATTTTTATCTCAAGTAATTCCTCAAACATGTTACATTAATTCACTATTTAAATAGAACGAGTTTTGATAAGCACTTATACTCCATAAAAATTACACAACAGTCTGTTAAGCTATACAGACGAGTTTTTAAAAGTAATTGCGAATCCTAATATCTGGATAGCCTAAATGTGAAACACCAATTTTATTTAAAGCTCTGCTCGCATAGTCCGCTCAAGCCTGTTCGCGCATTGTAGATTGTGTTTGCGTTTGCGAACACATACTTATACATTATATAAATTTAAACAAAAATAAATGCTACCTATATAGCTTCTTCCCTATAAGGGAAATTTGCTAACATGAAGGAAACCAATTGAAAAAGGTAAACAAAATAATAAACTTACATTTTGTGATATAGCTAAAAGAGAGGTTTGCCATCATAAACATACCGTTCATTAAATGGACAAGTGTCTCACCCTCGATTATTTTTCAACCTAGCTATCGTGTCAGTCGTTAAACTTCAGTTCGTGTCGAAAAGAGTCACTTTAAACCCTCGTGATGAAATATAATCATATACTTTTGCACTATACCGATTTTGAAAATCTTTAAAATAAATACCAAAACTCTCACAACGGTTTAAAGTCCCGTTGAGAACGTGTAAGAATTTCCACACATATTTCCCATCTAATGAGGAAGAGCTGGATACGAGCGGCGGGTTAAAAAAGGAATTAAATTAGAAATTGATTAGTTTTGCACATGATTTACGTCCAGAGGACCTTAACCTAACACGTTCGGTTGTGCCACGCCCCCAGCCGCTCTTGTTAGGCCGGGAAAGTGTTAAATGATAGTGTTCGTGGCGGCCGTGCGACCGTCGTGTCGTGCATGCAAATACTTTCGGATATTGACTGGAGATTCGGATTATCCGAATCAATAATTTTAATAACAAATTTCTTAACAATTGTGTATATTTTAGTTGAAGTTCTTCAGCACAGAAAAGGGTATTCTTTTTCGGATAACATAAACATTAATTTTTCCTACAGCTGATCGTGGGTTCCGAACCACCAGGATTTTACATTTTCACAGAGTTTACTGGTAACTGGCAGGATTTGAACCCGTATCTTCAGGATAGAAGCCCCGTGGTTAACCAGTATGTCAACCGTGCATCTCCAACTAGAACTGATTTGGATGATAAATAATTAGTCGTAATTAATTTTTTGGACTTATTGTAAGTAATTGGTTAGACGTAGTATTTAACTGTAATTTTGTATAAAATGATTTGAAGATTTTCAGGAAAGACTTCTTTGGAGAATATTCAAATGAATAGGTGGTTATTATTAATTTTCAGATATTAATTCGAATAAATAAAGTGTTTTTTATGTTTATAAAATTCACCTAAAACATAAAATAAAAGTTTAATAAATTATTTAAAAGGTTCTGGCATTACATATTGTATATGTTTTAGACTTTTGTATGTAGAAAATGCTTATTTTGGTACACATTATGATGAAATTGATTTTGATCATTCCCGTTAATTCACCACTACTTAACGTTGAAATGTTATACTTTTTAAATCCTGTTTAGGGTATGGCTATTTTAGGCAGGGTTCCAAAATTATACCCATGACACCCATGATGTGTGATAGGTTAGGTTATTTTGACACCCCTTGACCCAAACCTTACATACAACTTATCTAGTAGGGAATACTCGGTAACATTGATTTATGATTGAAGTCATAACAAATAGAACACTTTGACAAGAGCAACTTTGACACCTCACATCACAACACTGTTGTACCAGTGTAGGGTTGCCCTCAGTTTCCTAAGACAGTAGCTTTATCCAGGGTCGTTGCGGGATTTGGGGGATCAGGGACCGCAATATCCCAATCACAGCCTTCAGATCGCCCTTAGGTGATTCTGCCAAACCCTCGCCTTCGTGTTATGAACGTTGGGCTCAATTGCGCTCAAGAAAACATTCGACTCTAGGTTGACTTTATTCGCATTTATTTCTTCAACAGTGGTTAATTATTTCAGGCTCAGGATAGTTCAGGATGGTTTGTCTATGTTACATCAGTTGTTAATTATTGTTTTATCCATTTCTAAACGACATTTATTCAGATTACTACGTGCCGCGCCGTTATATAATCAAACAAAAATATCATTAATTGTCACTCCTACCATTTATATTGGATTTTGAGGTATAGAGACGTAGACATTCAGAAATCGTTACAAAACAACCAAATCCTTCAGTACAGGAAATCCTAGCATTATTATTAATCTTTTATTCACTTTACCTCAGAACCCTTTTAACGAGAGTCATAATTTCACGCTCTTAAACTTGTTGAGATCCCTTATCCCTATCTGAGCCAATATTAGATTCAGATGGCATCCTTGGGCTATCAATTAATTATGCTACCAAACAATAAGTTGGAGTTAGGTAGTTTGTTAGCCGTACTAGTATGGCAGAGAATTTGCTCCATAACGATAAAAAGCCAATGATGTCAGAACACACAAATGAAAAAAAATTGTTTCAGTTATTTTTACGTACATAACCAACGACTAGGCTACCTTAACGCGAACCCTATTGTTGTACTCTCGTAGATCCCTAATTACAAGGTATGTTCAGGTATGTAATCATATTCCCTGTTGGATGTAGAACATCTGCCCGATGCCCGAGGCAATACCTAACTCTTCTCAGCGTGTGTCTATATTAGATATGGGCAAAGTAGCCGGCCAGAAGGTGGGGCTCTCGATGCTTTATAGACCTACAGATTCGACACATAGTCCGATAATTATTGGGTCCATATGCAAATAAATTCTCACGATTGCCGCGCATGTATACATATTCATTATCCGCCGCACTTTTTCACGTCAGGTGTCTCTGGAATGCAATGCGCTTTTTTAAATCTCTTGAATTCCAGGTGTGCTTGTAAAAACTGGGTCTGCCCTAGGGAGGAAATGAGAAGAGAAATATGTTGGATTGTTAATATAATGATGGTACAAATGTAAAGGAACTTATGTTTTGTATGAATGTTTCAACATTAAACGAGTGGATTTCTAGTTGTGTGAAAAGGACGAGGATTAGGATATTGATTTAATTATTACAAATTTTTGGTTTCCAAAACACACAAAAACATTTGTTTAACTAAATTCATTAATAGTAGAGTTTGGGCTTCCTTTTCAGTAACATAAAAACAGTACGTTTTTCGAAACGCAAAAAGAGGTGGTTTTTAAAGCTAGAAGTGTAAAGTTTAGTAATAAGTTAGATCTGTTGGATGTAAAGCAGCTTTCAACACACAAGAGTATTTTTAATATTTGAAAGACTAAACTATTAAAAAACGTAGATCAAATAACAAACAAACTGTTGGTACGGTTAATAAATTATATTATTTGAAGAGCACAGACATAATAATTATAATTTATAATTTATTTTATTTCAAAAAAAATTTATAATGTAACACCTCTAAGAATTTCCAAGTCATTATTATATATATAATAAGGATAATAGATAATAAGTAAATAATAAGTATAATAATATATTATTATTATACAGTATGTATAATATAAAAAATTAATGGTTTAAATCATTCAGATAGAATTATAAAATGTACAACAAGTAGTTAGGATATTAAATAAATTATGGTACCGTATGAATGAGATATTCCAGGAATTCATTCCATTTTCAGATTTTACTAATGATATAATTCTTAGTTGGATGCACAGCAGAAATGGAAAATTGAGCATTCAAAGTACAAGATCAGCTAATCTCGTATATTTTCTTTTATAATGTACAATTTTCAATACAATTTACTACCTCCGAATAACTACGGTGTATGCATATTTAGTATTTTGAGATTATTTTAAATCCATTTTATAAGATTTAAACCCAAATACAAAGATTTACTCAGTAAATCTCTGATGAAAACACGACAACCGATCGGGTGAAGAGCTCACTAAACTAAACCAACAGGTAAGCAGGCTGTTAGTATGCCGAACCCACATTTGCCTTAACGTTTTAATATCGCGTTAAGAAAAAATTCATTCCATTTTCATGGGTTCGTTTAACATAACGGAGATAAGACATCAGCAATAATAAATTACGCTCGTCCCGTAGAGGGAGTTCGTCATGCAACCTGTGTAATTAGTAAGCGGGCTGTTTGGCGGGAATCTTAAACTTACACATGGCTATCTGCATAAAACCGCGGGAAAGTTAGATCATCGGTTATTGGTTAATGTTAATGGTTTGGGAAATTTTGATAGGTCTGTGTAAATATCTTCTTTGTCAGGACCATTCTGGGTGTTTGATGGCTGACGATTAAATTGTATGTTAATCACATTTAAAGAGGATTTAATTAAAGACAGTTCTAAATAGGAGAGAACGTTCTTTATAGTTAATTCCATTCCTAGATCTGACAATTTCCCAAAGTGATTCTGTAAATAGTTTTTTTAATGTATGCGTCAATAAATAATATTATTTGATAGAACTAGACAAAATATATTATTATTTACACACAATGAATCTGTTTTACGGGTTTTTAAATTGAGATCAGATGCAAAAACTAACTTTGATCAATCAATAATACTGTGACAAATTGGGAGTTCTCTAATGTAGAATGCTGAAAATTCGATTTTACGCACTTAAGGTAGACTTTTGGAAGGAAAGTGCAATGGCTTATGAACATTCAAAACAGATTGTTCATAACCACCTAATGAACTGTATGAACATTCTGTGATAGATATACAGCCTAAAAAAATTGAAAATAGTTTAACGATACTTAATAGAACTGTTTAATTTAGGCACTTCAAGTGAAGATTTTAAATTCTGAAGCTGAATTTGATAAGTGTAACACAAACATTTTCTTATACTAAACATTGATTTATAATCTACTTGAATACTGAAGAATAATAATTAGAACTAAGAATAAGGGTATGTAGTTATTGTTAAACGATTGATGCAGATAGTATAAGTAGACATCCTACTAAGAGAATTAAATCCGATTTTGGGAGTTTCATGTTCATGGCGTTGGCTGATGTGGAAAAAATGCTCCCTATACTTTACAAGTTTTACAGGTTGTGCTTTGTTATTTAGTTACACAAGTTTAGACCGAAGAGGATATCGCCCTAGAACAGCCTCAGTCCGGTGTGGTCCAACTCCGCGCAGTGGTCAATTTTGACTCTCACAGCCCTGAAGGCTGAGAGTTTGTTTTTTTAAGTTTGAATTTGTTATAAATGTACACAATTTATAACTGTACGAAACCCCAGTAACTAATAAAATAAAGTTAATCAGTACAAAAGAGAATATTTATGTTTCGTTTAAATTTGACTATTATTAACCTAACCTCACCTAACCTAACATGTCACATGAATAAAGTAGCGATGAAAAAATAAAAGTGTAACATTACTTTTGGGACACATATTATATATGTATAATATTTTGTATTAATTTCTTCATATCTCATCCGAGAGTACAACAAGTGCAAGTTAAAGATTGATTGGTAGCATAGAGATTAGATGGGGCCAGCACGCGGAGTTGGGCTATATATTAAAAGTGACCACCGCGCGGAGTTGGGCTCCCTGGACTGAAATATCGCAAAACTAACTAGATGCTGTACCAGTGGTAGAATGCATTTTAAATTAGATAAATTAGATTTTTTGTAGTTTAAATATTGATTGTTTGAATAGCAAGGAACAAACTGAACAAATATCATGTACATAAAGTGGACGTGGCTAACATTAAAATTGTCTAGATGGTTCTTAAGGATGAAAAATCCAAATAAACACCAAACATAGAAATCTGTACATCTTTACAACCGGGTTGTATACAATTTTTGTTCATAGATGAGAACAAATAAACAGCAAAATCACTAAACTAAATATATTTGTAAACTCAGAGATTCAAATTATATCATGTCAATCTAAACATCACCTTTTATAACGTCTAAAACATTCAAACTACTGATGTCAAACTCGTAAATCAAATTACCTCATGTCTACATCAACAACAGCGTCAACAAGATAACTCATAGTCCCAGATAGTGATAAACAAGAAAAGGTCCAAATATCGCATATAAAATGTCTTGTTAAGGAGTAAATTAAATCATTTAATTATTTAAAGGGCCGTGGAAAGAGATTCATGAATTTTACGGCTTTTTAATTGATTGACCCGCGATCGGGAGGTCTCTTTTAATATTTATAAGCTCTCGTCTAGGCAGTGTAAGGCGTATTTTTTGAATAATTTATTAAAACGTCAAGATGAATCAATGCTGCTGTTAGTCCAATGAAGTTTGGGATTTTCTAATACGATGTTTGAGTTTCTATGTAGTAAAATATTTGCAATTATTTGTAATTTATGTATTTGCACTTTGTAAAGTAGCAATCATCTATACTATTATATAAAAATCTAATGGTGTCTGTCTGTATGTGTATTACTAATAGGTGCAAAAACTACTAAACCAACTGGGCTTAAATTTTACAAAAATATAGCTATCATACCAAGGACCATTATAGGACTATTCACATTTCAATACTGACTGTAGGCTTTGCCCCTTTGGCTTTAAAAGTTCTGAGGTGAATATTTTAAAAGTAAATATTGATTGGTCTCCATGGCTGCGATGATAACACTAACAATGTTTGTTTACATTTGTTTTGACATTTAAATGCAAACAAGAAGAACTGCTAAACTGCATATTTCACAATTTCAGACAGCTGATTCAAAGAAATTAAATATAATATTTTCCATAACTAATGAGGTAGGCTTATTCTAATCTAACCTTTTATCATGGATTATTTATTCTAAAACTATGTCAATCATCATAGAAAAAAAAAGATTCTATAAGTCGCTGTATCAACTCTGGCTCTGCTTTGGATTTTTTAAAGCGTCTAAGTTATGAAAATAATGTTATTGATATGTTTTTATGGAAACAGTATGAAAATTACAATGTATAGATGTTTTGTATGAATTTGGAGGCTACTTTAAATAAATTCTAACTGCTTAACATGTGTTTGATTAACTTAACATAACTTGCGCATCACATTGTTTTTTATATGTATATTTAGGTAAATTAAGTTATTGTGTTTTGCTAAACCCATGCTTAAATTAAACTAAAGAATATCATCAATAATTAAATTGTACGTTGATTTTTGTTTTCTAAAATCTGTTGTATATGTGTAACTATATTTAATTATCAAATGGTAGTACAAAATACTCTTATTTTATCTTAACATAGCTTTCAGTTAACATTTGCTTTATTTGATACATTTATTATTTGTGTTTTGCCACACCACTGATTAAATTAAACCAAGGAAAATATCATAAAACTAAACAGTACCATTGACTATTAGATACATAAGTTGATACAGTTGTTGTATTAATAGTCAAAGGCAGTACACAGTGTTCTTTTGTTTCTAAAATCAATGAAATATCTGTTAGTATGTTTACTTAATGGTAAGTGTGAAAATGTAAAGGCAATGAATGGTCTATGGAATTGATTAAAAGAACTGTTTTGTATATTAAGTTGTTTGTTGACATTTTTGTTTAGTAGAATCAGAGATGCAATGAAACATATACTGTATTTGCTATTGCATTTTTTAGTTCTTGATACTTTGATGACCATATTAGATTTCTCTCCTGTCTTTAATGCTAAATTATTTGTTTACAATTTTTTATAGTACCTATAGATATAGTTTCTTTAATATTTCAAAAGACTGTAGGCCTATATTGATAAGGAACAGCAATATTTCTAAGGTTTATAACAGCTGACTTAGTTTTGCTTTTGCTTTTTATTTATTGTGAGTGAAGAAACTGAAGATGGAAGGATTTGTGATTTAATATAAAGAAGAGTGAAATTTTAAAAAATGTTCATAAATTTAATAATTAGTATTTTTGCAACTTCAAAATTGAAATTTAAAATGTCAATAATAAATTAAAAGATAAGTAATTAAGGGAGATGAAGGTAAATCATGTATGTAAAAGTTTTATTTGAAGATTTGGTAAGTTTTTCTCACATCAGGCTAGACAAGATTTAAAATTAATCAAAACCAAAATGGTGGTATCCACTACTTCCTAACTTTAAAAGAACAAAAAATTAAAAGAAACTTAAAAAAGATTTAAAAGTCATAACTTAAACGTTTCTATTAAAGGCTATAAAAGTTGAATTTTGTTTCTAAAAGTGTTGGCGGATGTGTAACTATTAGATGCAACAGATATAAAGATTAAAATGTTTCTATTTTGTGTCCTCTTCCCGTTGCAAAGCACGGGTACAACAGCTAGTTATGTATATCAATGAATAGTTGAGAAGGGGACGCTACGTAAGTTGTTATTTTAACCCAAAAATGAGTGAAGGAATGGAGTAAGATGATCTGTGTAGCTTTGTTGGTGTTTCATTTGCCAGAATCAGAATAGTTTATTGAAAGCCCGATAATAAAGAACACGTGGTCCAGTTACGAACCACCAAAAAACTACTGAATTTTCTAATAAGGCTATATCCGGCAATCCTTTGGTTTTTAGGAGAGCACCATAACCACTCTGCTACCCAGGGACCAGAAGAGACTTGTCAGTTTTTATTTTATTTTACAAATATATATAATTTCTGCTCGATGTGGACGCAGAACTATGCTGACGTCACACGCTGCAACTAACCCGTTACTTATTATTTTATTTTGTGGTAGTATTTTAATATTGTTTTGGTAACATTTTTAACTGCCTAATGTTTTAAAAATTTCTGAAAGCAATGAAACCATTTTGATCCCGGTCCTCCAGTAAAAAAACGCGCTTTAACTTCTAGATTACTCGCAGCCCTGGTTTAGTTTTTATCCAGACTTAAACAATAATACTCATGCGCTTTACAGGTAAATTAATAGTGAATCAACCGTTCGAAAATATTTTTGTTAAAAATCTATTACAATTAATTAACAAAACATAACTTATTTCTTCCTGTTAAGAGACAACACACTCGCTGCATTTGTTTATTAGGATAACTGCTGAAACTGTAAGCTGTGTTCGAACTAACGACGTGTACGACGTGTAAAAAATTCAAACTGCGTCTTGGAGGGATGTAAAAACAGCCAATCTTACACATTCCATGCATATACTATTATTAGCATTAAGGGAGTTTTAAAATACCTATCATCCTCTAAGTACAGGAAAAACAAACATTTCCTCGATAACAAGAAGTTAAACAAGGTAGTCATTACGATAGCAGTTTTCAATACACATTTACCGTTTAACGGCGACAGTAGGTTGTGTACAGTAATTGTTGCTGCGACGGTGGAGGTGGCTTATCAACATAATCAGCCTTGGAACTGGAGTTGGATTATGAATAACATCCTTTCACTTTTATAAATAAGAGAGGTGCATAAAAGCAATTGCTATGTAAGCATAAGTGTAATCGATATGTTATGAGGGAGTATTAAAGTTGTGTAACTGATAAATATCGTTGGAATAACAAGGGACTTTGCACTTCATTAACTAATTATAAGTCATATAATCTTTATGCAGCTGTTGGTGAGGTGTTGGAGGCTACTGCTGGCTTCCTAACAATACCTCCATCCAATGTTCCTACATTTATTGTGTTGTGATCTCCCTCAGTCTACCTCACCTTACCACAAACCCATACCAACGTCTGTGTTGTAGCTACAGTTGAAGTGTTGGAGGCTACTGCTGGCCTCGTAACTTTGCATCATTCCTACAGTTATGTGTTGTGATCTCCCTTAGTCTACCTCACCTTACCACAAACCCATACCAACGTCTGTGTTGTAGCCGCAGTTGAAGTGTTGGAGGCTACTGCTGGCCTCGTAACTTTGCATCATTCCTACAGTTATGTGTTGTGATCTCCCTCAGTCTACCTCACCTTACCACAAACCCATACCAACGTCTGTGTTGTAGCCGCAGTTGAAGTGTTGGAGGCTACTGCTGGCCTCGTAACTTTGCATCATTCCTACAGTTATGTGTTGTGATCTCCCTCAGTCTACTTCTCCTTACCACAAACCCATACCAATGTCTGTGTTGTAGCTACAGTTGAAGTGTTGGAGGCTACTGCTGGCCTCGTAACTTTGCATCATTCCTACAGTTCTGTGGTTGTAATCTCCCTCAGTCTACCTCACCTTACCACAAACCCATACCACGTCTGTGTTGTAGCTACAGTTGCAGTGTTGGAGGCTATTGTTGGCCTCGTAACTTTGCATCTTTCCTACAGTTCTGTGGTTGTAATCTCCCTCAGTCTACCTCACCTTACCACAAACCCATACCACGTCTGTGTTGTAGCTACAGTTGAAGTGTTGGAGGCTACTGCTGGCCTCGTAACTTTGCATCTATGCCACAGTTCTGTGGTTGTAATCTCCCTCAGTCTACCTCACCTTACCACAAACCCATACCAACGTCTGTGTTGTAGCTACAGTTGAAGTGTTGGAGGCTATTGTTGGCCTCGTAACTTTGCATCTATGCCACAGTTCTGTGGTTGTAATCTCCCTCAGTCTACCTCACCTTACCACAAACCCATACCAACGTCTGTGTTGTAGCTACAGTTGAAGTGTTGGAGGCTATTGTTGGCCTCGTAACTTTGCATCTATGCCACAGTTCTGTGGTTGTAATCTCCCTCAGTCTACCTCACCTTACCACAAACCCATACCAACGTCTGTGTTGTAGCCACAGTTGAAGTGTTGGAGGCTACTGCTGGCCTCGTAACTTTGCATCATTCCTACAGTTCTGTGGTTGTAATCTCCCTCAGTCTACCTCACCTTACCACAAACCCATACCACGTCTGTGTTGTAGCTACAGTTGAAGTGTTGGAGGCTATTGTTGGCCTCGTAACTTTGCATCTATGCCACAGTTCTGTGGTTGTAATCTCCCTCAGTCTACCTCACCTTACCACAAACCCATACCACGTCTGTGTTGTAGCTACAGTTGAAGTGTTGGAGGCTACTGCTGGTCTCGTAACTTTGCATCTATGCCACAGTTATGTGTTGGGATCTCCCTCAGTCTACTTCACCTTCCCACGTACCCATACCAACGTCTGTGTTGTAGCTACAGTTGAAGTGTTGGAGGCTACTGCTGGCCTCGTAACTTTGCATCTATGCCACAGTTATGTGTTGGGATCTCCCTCAGTCTACCATACCTTACCACATACCCATACCAACGTCTGTGTTGTAGCCACAGTTGAAGTGTTGGAGGCTACTGCTGGCCTCGTAACTTTTCCGCCCCTGTCCAAAGTTCCGCCCTCTCCGCGATGGTGAAGTGTCGAGCCCCCGCGGCCACCTTATCCCGTGCCAGTGTATAATGGATGACGTTCACCTCTTTAATTAGTAGTGTGTAATACGGCCCCGGGTCCTGAGCACCGCACACCTACTTTAAATATATATCTATTTATTTATTTGCCGTGCATACCTTTGAGGTTGCGCTTAATAATTACAGCGGATAATTGTGTCACGACACCTGGCTGGTCCCGACCGCTCAAGGGTTTGAGTAATTTATTACTTAACCGAAATTTAAAGTTTGAAGATCATAAATCTGCGAAATTATTTTCTTCTATTTATTTCTCTACGACATACTTGGATAAATGGACATCAGAATCAAAATGATTTGGTTAAAGATGACGTAGAATGACTAAGATACCATTTATGGAGAGCATGATAAATAATAAGAGTTCAATATGCTATATCTTGCTCTGTCATTGTTTATAACCATCATCATTAATAAAATGTCAGGTTGACCACACGCAGGGACTCAGTGGAGCGCAGACGACACTGCATCTTTAACCGAACGATAGATGTCGCGTCTCGTGTCGTCCGGTTACAAATCAATGGTTGGTTACGTTCTGAAGTATGTTGTGATGGTAATGTTATACAGCCAACGGACACCAATCTATACTATTATATAAAAATCTAATGGTGTCTGTCTGTATGTGTATTACTAATAGGTGCAAAAACTACTGAACCAACTGGGCTTAAATTTTACAAAAATATAGCTACTATACCAAGGACCATTATAGGACTACTCCCAATTCGATACTGACGGTAGGCTTTGCCCCTTTGGCTTTAAATTTTCTGAGGTGAACATTTTAAAAGTAAATATTGATAGGTCTCCATGGCTGCGATGAGAACACTAAAAATGTTTGTTTACATTTGCTTTGACTTTTAAATGTAAACAAGAAGAACTGCTAAACTGCATATTATATTATAGAACAGATTGTAAAGTAAACAACAAAAAACTATTTTATATTTCAAAATTGCATACAGCTGGTACAAAGAAATTAAATATAATATGTTCCATAACTATGAGATAGGTTTATTTTAATCTAACCTTTTATCATGGATTATTTATTCTAAAACTAATGTCAATGATCATAGAGAAAAAGAAAGATTTCTAAGTTATGAAAATAATGTTATTGATATGTTTTCATGGAGACAGTATGAAAATTACAATGTATAGATGTTTTGTATGAATTTGGAGGCTACTTTAAATATTTTCCAACTGCTTAACATGTGTTAGATTAACTTAACATAACTTGCACATCACATTGTTTTTTATATGTATATTTAGGCAAATTAAGTGATTGTGTTTTGTTAAACCCATGCTTAAATTAAACTAAAGAATATCCTCAATAACTAAATTGTACGTCATTGATTTTTGTTTTCTAAAATCTGTTTTTTATGTGTAACTATATTTAATTATCAAATGGTAATACAAAATAATCTTTTTTATCTTAACATAGCTTTCAGTTCACATTTATTTTATTTGATACATTTATTATTTGTGTTTTGCTACACCACTGATTAAATTAAAGCAAGGAAAATATCATATACTAAGCAGTAAACAGTGTTCTTTATTTCTAAAATCAATTAATTATCTGTTACTATGTTTATTTAATGGTAAGTGTGAAAATGTAAAGGCAATGGACAGTGGAACTGATTAAAAGAACTGGTTTGTATATTAAGTTGTTTGTTTATATTTTTGTACAGTAGAATCAGAGATGCAATGAAACATATACTGTATTTACTATTACTTTTTTTAGTCCTTGATGCTTTGATAATCATATCACTTTTGTCTGCTGTCTTTAATGCTAAATTATTTGTTAACATTTTTTTATAGTACCTATAGATATAGCTTATTTAATATTTCAAAAGACTGTATTGATAAGGCACAGCAATATTTCTAAAGTTTGTTACAGCTGACAGTTTTGGTAATGATTTATTGTGAGTGAAGAAACTGAAGATGGATGGATTTGTGATTTAATACAAAGAAGAGTAAAATTAAATGTTCATTTAAATTTAATAATTAGCAAAATTGAAATTTAAAATGTCAATAATAAATTAAAATATTAAGGGAGATGAAGGTAAATCATGTATGTCAAAGTTTTATTCAAAGATTTGGTCAGTTTTTCTCATATCAGCCTACACAAGATTTAAAATTTATCAAAACCAAAATGGTAGTATCCACTACTTACTAGATTTAAAAGTCATGACTTAACGTTTCTATTATAGGGCTATAAAAGTTGAATTTTGTTCCTAAAAGCGTTGGCGGATGTGTAACTAACAGATACAAAGATTAAAATGTTTCTAATTTGTATCCTCTTCCCGTTGCAAAGCACGGGTACAACAGCTAGTATTAGAATAACTTTGAAACAAAGGAGAATGTTAAGGAACAATCTAAGGTGCAATAATAACTGGGGTTGATAAAGAATTGGTCAGAGCAGAGGAATAACGGATTGGGTGAAGAGCAGGTTCCTGAAATGAGAGAGCATGGTCAAGCAATCAATTTAGTAAAATTGATGCGTTGCAATCCACGGAAACGGAAACAGTTAGAAACATAATGTATTTTGTCCAAACAAATTTTTTATTTTGTCCTCAACATTCGAGTCAATAAGGTAGGATTGTAGTCTGAAAACTAAATAGACGGGGGCATTCATTCTGGTATAATGGCTACAGCAACGGAATTCTGAGTCTGAAATTGTGGACCGTGTTAAAATTTCTCCAACTACTGGAGGCAATAAGTTTGGAGTATTTGCGTGAAAAAATTGTTTATTCAAATCATACCGTAAGACGTAATAGTGAAACCGATAGAGTGAGGAAACTCCCCTCATTGAAGAATATCTCTCTTTTAATTAAAGGTCCATCTATGCAGGATAAATCCTATTGTAATTATTTTTGCAACAAACAGAGATTTAAAAAATCTCTTTCATTTGTCGGTGCTGAAAATGGAAATAGAAACATCAAAACCTCTAAGAAAATTATTTCACTACCCATTTTTGTTTGAAATCATCCTAATTCACAATTCCCCCTAATCTGATTACTAAATAGGATGTTTAATATCCGGGATTTTACCTTTTTCCAAACACAATATTGTACGTATGTGAATTTTGATACTAACAATGATGCAACTTGTAAACAATCACGAATGCATTTTTGTGTCTAGCTTAGTTAATAAGATCAGCTAGTAAATTGACCAGTTTTGAACAATTCACACTTTTCTCGGGATGGAACCGTCAACCTTTTTTCAGCCGAGCTCCACAACCTCACAGCTTCCCAACTCTATGCCTAAGACATTCCCGTTTCCTCCACAGCCCAAGCTGGTCCTTGGAGTCTGTTCACAGCCGGTTGCTTATACGCAATCCTAAGCACGAACGCCATAAAGTTCCAACTTCCTACAGCGTCCCGGGCTAATGAGTGTAAGCGATACAGTCGCCACATGCCGCATGCGTGTTGTGGGAGTCGCGGGTAGCTCTGCGAAACCCAAGACACATCTTGAACCGCACACAACCAACCACAGTAGCCGCTGCCCGCTGCCGCACCTTCTGAGGTAATGCGGTAAACCTATGCAGCCATTAGTGTATAAGTGGCACTGATGTGTGTTATACAACAAAATACAACAACCCTATGACTTATTTTGAAAATATAAACTGATTTAAAAGTGTAAACATACTTACTTTCAAATACATACTTTTGATGTCAATATCCAAAAGAATGAGTAGAATACCTTAGTGTAGCAATAACATCAAATACTTGATATTGCTTCATGAATGAGATGTTTTACCAGAATTCTTCAATTTTAGTCAAACCTCTTTATATATAGCTTACTATATAAATTACAAAACTGTGTGCAATACTCTACAAAGCTTAAACAACATTTCATTAACCAAACATAACCCTCTTACTAAATAATGTACATATTTCCTCAATCTGAAGCATCTCCGTATTATAGAGATGAATGGTTTTCGTAGTTTTTCGTGTTGATATGTTGGCCATTTTTCCATACAACCCACAAAATAACTGAATGTTCTCGAAATGTTGTTCGGGCCATCCCGAACTACATATTTTGATAAAGATTTAGCATATTGTAGCCATTTAAACTGCGAGAAAAATGGTAGAACTCCTATTCCTCTACTTTACGGTTCAAAAGTTATTGTAACTTATGTTACATTGCTACCGCAGCACACTTACTCTATCTTGCAACTGTATTTTCACCAATTAGACAACTCTTCAAATGTCACATTCCCAGTCTATTAGACATCATGAGAGTTCCGTGGAATATATGATCCTCGTTACAACATTCTGGGAAACGTGTCGACCAGTCTACCTCCGTCAATATATCAGACGTTAAAAAATTCATTCGATTGACGACAAAAAACACAAGACACGAGCCTGGACATATAATAGATGTCCGGACTGGAGGGGTCCCGATGCATCACTGTCACACACTACTGTTCCAGTGACTAACCGAAATGCACTCATTTACAAGTATAATGCAATTATGACTTCGCCATTTTGGTCGACAATTACCTCTTATTAATTATTAATCACCATTTGTCCGAGGTCCGGTCCCGGAAATGTCCAGCCTATATATCTCCCACTTCCGGTCGGCTCACCTGGCTCGTGTCATTACCTCTGTGTCGTTAATTAGGTTGGGTAAGCCGCACTCCGCAGGTGTAGGCGACAGAGTTGGAGACCTAAACATAAGAAACGTACAGGGTGTTTCAGTAAGTGGCCAAGGGGTTATTGCCAAACTCGTACCTTTCCAACCTCTAAATTCTCTGTTGGGGTACTAACACTTAGTGACCCAAAACACAAGAAATGTACAGGATATTTCCACAGAACATAGTGTACTACAGTATGTATAAGAGACCAAGAATTTGAGATGGGGTAAAATTCATATATTTTCAGCCTCTTACCACTCCAATCAAAGTTTTCTTGGGACCAAAATCTTTAAATAGGACACGAGATGATAAATATGTACAGGTATTTCAAATGATCTTTACTGGACAAAAGTCATTGAGGTACGTTTCAAAAAACTAACTTGGTCTTTAAAATAGTGTGAGTACCTGTTTATACTAATGAATTAAATTTCAGTTGACAGGTAGTTTTGGGAATTGAAGCCATCTTGGAGGCACATACATTCTTTTGCACGCCATCTTTTGCCTGAGACTGTCAAATTGAAAACACGTAAACGAAGCCCAAAGATGGCGCCATTTCCCTACTGAAAACTAGTTTAATACAATTTAGTAAATAACTATTATTCAAGTATTACAGGAATTTTCAATATTCATCGACAATCCAGAGGCCCACCTTATATTCTTACCTGATGACGAGAACGGATTCCAGATACTAAACATGATGGGAAAAGTAGTTGACAATCCCTCTTATAACAATAGTGGCATGTTTTACTCTGACTATGTCTAACTACTACGTACAGTATAGCTATGAGTTTGGAGCAAGGCCCGACAATACAGTACACTACCGTGCTCCAGACCAGCCTTGTTCGGTACTGTGTACTGTTGAGATGCAGAGATCGTGTTTTATGTACTGACCGGTGGGAACAGCCAGCCTATTAAAGAGCTCAGCCTGTGTCACTGGTCAGATAGGCATCTATTGTTCTACAGGCTGCCTTAATTAGGCCTGGCTGCGAAACATTGCCTTGTCAGGCCCACGCTACAAATTAGATCACCTCTACAGTATGTTGATTATCTGAGTTATCTGCATTAATAAAAGTTCGCGAACACACGTTATGCCCAGCAGAGTTGTAATTTTGAGACATAAACTGTATGTTTAGGCGAAATTTGTTTGCTAAGTGGTAGGCTAGACCGTTTGGTTTAGTTTATGGCTTGAATTTTGGCTATCTATATCAATGACAGAGGAGATATTTTGCAAAGTAGGTACATTATATAAGTAGGACCTAGGAAAGGTTGATATTAAAAAGGCTACCATGAAATTTATTGGGACTTTTCTTATTATGGTGTTTAAGGGATTATTACGGATGTTTTCCACCCCAATCATAGTTTTTTTACTAATCGTGATAAAAAATGACCACAGTAATCCCTCAAACACCATAAACCCACCATAAAAAAAATTGACTTCCAACAAAGAATTTTCTTATTAATTTGGTTATTCGTTCATATTTTAATACCTATAACTGCTGATGTAAAACATCAACTAATTCACATATCTTAACGTTATACAGTTCTATAAAAACACTTTTCGAAGTTTGTGTGTACAAATTTGGATCAGTTTCTCATCACAGAAGTCAAAAATGTACCAATTGTGGTTCAGCAAAAATAACAAAATGTTTAAGTTTCATATCAATGCGTATAGTTTGATAGCAACAAGAAAATTTGAATACCAGCAATAGGGATATCACATTTTAGCGTTACTGTAAGTAAAAAATCCTAATCCGAAAATTTAGTTTTGATGGACTAAGCTTAAGTAACGTAGATTATTATAGCTAATTTAAAATGACAGTACGTGAAATATTGGATTTGCTTGAAAATGAAACATCCCTAAATTATAACTCTCTTTAAAACTTGATTATTGCTGGTTAGTTATTGCAGAAAGGTGGTTCTGGTTATATAACCCACTGCCCTGAGGTGTATTGTACTTAATTATTCTCCTAAATATTTTAAAACTAGGGATTAAAACAACAATCAACCAATATAAGATTATGTTGTATACTTGAAACTGAAGAATATAATATCCTACCTTATACGACACCCTCAATGAAGATTGCAAAAGCGCAGATGTAAGTTAAATTAATAAAATCATTGCTTTGTCAATGTCGTCAGGTAGTTCTCTTTCATTTTTTGTTGTCGAGGCCATTTTATTGAAACCCCAATGAACTGATGTATATAAAATAATACCGGATGACAACAAAAAATATATATATAGTAAATAACAAATATACTGTTTCAGCTTCTGTAAAAGCGAGGCGTTTATTTGCACACATTACTAGATATCCTACAAACAAAACAAAATCATACATGTAGAAACTAGTCATTTACTTATTACAATATAAAACGTATTAAATAAAAAACAAATTTGGAGACCAAAAAGTTGCCGGGGTCCGTTACGAGGCAGGTGCCTGACGCAGGTGGACTCAAATTGCCACAAATTACCAAAAGTGACGGTAATGATAAAATTGACAGTACAGCTACTCCACGGGACATAATACCAAGGTCTGGGAATAGGGAATTGTTGTCGCAACATTGCAATTAGCACAACTTATGTAATTAAGGGAAATTAATAACACGGAAGCATTATTTAAATCGGTTTGACTTCACCTGGTGAAAAGCTAATATTAAGTGTATAAACGAATATAACATTCAAATGACATTTTATTATTAGCTTTACCCATGCTTTGTATTGGGATATGTACTTACACCATCAAAAGGGGTACATTGAAACTGATGTAAACGCTAACACCTCCAAAGATTATAGCGTTTTACCTATTTATAATCAGTGGCAACAACGCAAAACTAAATAAACAATGGTATACAAAACTTAATAACGTTTTTGGCATACCTTTAAATACTTTAACAATTAAACATCCCATCCTTTGTTTTTCAAAATCAATTAAATTTTAATTCCTAAATTACTATTACAGAACTGAAAAATTATCTAGTAAAGTCATATTAAAGAAACAATATGGAATCACCAATAAGCCTATTGAGTTTTAATATTTTGTAATTATTGTAGGGGTATGTTATTTTTTCAACCAAAGTTTATAAAATTTTTTTTTTTTTAACACTGATCGATACATTTAATATCCCTAAATTATCTCTTAACCTCTTAGTTTTTGCATAATCACGAAATGGACATACAGGCACCTAATTTGTATAATACGTAGTAAATATACTACCTTAAAATATTTTACTATGTTAGTATTTTAGTATGTAAAAAGTGTTTTAGTATGTTGGGAAATATAAAACAAAATTATTTTCTATGTTCATTGTTTAAAGATCTTATCTCAAAAATGAGAGATTAACATGAATATTGTGATACTCAATACTTTTTAACTGTTGATATCAAGTTTGATGGATCTTGAATGTTAAATCAAATTTATATTTAAACCAAATTTATATTTAAACCAAATTTCACTTATTACTCTCTAAAACATATCCAATACCAAAAATATTCTTTAGAACCCCTACCCAAACTAATCCAATTAATTATGTAAATAAACCATTTATTCAGCATTATTAATCCTCACTGTATTTTCTAGCTCAGAGACCTGAAAACACTAAACGTGTAATTTAAGACCAACTCGACCACCATAAAGAATGAAGAGACGACACTAATTAAATTAGGCTACAAACCCGGACAAGAACAGGACCAATCGTACAAGGTTTGGACTTTGTGAGAGGGGGGAGTAGCAGCTGATAACTTAATTAACTTGATTGATAATAAGTGCGAAGTACAAGTTGTTCACAAGCCACATAAGTCCTGGAGTAGTGTTGCTGACTGTCATAAAAGACATGGGAAAACACTGGGACAATTAATTCTGTCAAACGTGCCTTCGTTGTCTGGAAAACAAGAAAAAGACTTGTGATTTAGCTGCTTCCAGACTCTTTGTCTTGTGGTCGGGTGTCTTCGCCCGAGTTAAACTTTGGGAACCAAAATAAATGGTTAGGATCCATTGTCAATGATAATGTGGACGAGCTTCTCTTATGATTGTAAAAATTCAAGAATACAATATAAGGTGGCAGTTAGTATCAGTCCAGATATGTTTCGTCAATTTAATTGGTAAGGTTTTGACTTACAATATATATAAATTGACAAACACTGAGCTAAAAAGTAACCTAAGCAAGTACAAATAAAAGATAAGCATCCAAACTAAAGCAGTTCTTGCGATATTAGCCGATGGTTCAAATTTAAGCTTCTATGTCAGAAATAAGTAATTTCATAAAACCATTTGTTTCCAAATCGGGATTGCTGACTTGTAAAGCAATTAAAACAATCTAATAATGGAATTTATTATTGATTCAATATATCCATGTAAATAAAGATGCAGTCTTGTTCGCGAAGAAAACACGTTCTCTTCGAAATAATCTTTGTTATGCCTCACATATAAATTATAAATCGATTTATAACCGAACAGGTGAACTAAAATTAGAGATTTAAGAGGTTTTTTGACAGTTCCGTCGAAAGTAAAATGACAAAAAAATACTGTAGTAATGATGATGAGCATAGATTGTGGTTCAAAAACTATAAAAATAAACATACCCAGTATCTAGTTTGTTCAGCCAGCTGCCAGTGATGACTCAAGCTATGAACAATCCTCCATCTCGAAGATTTCCTCAACAAAACTTAAATTCAAAGCACCTAACTATTGAAGACAAGCTTCACTCGCACTATAAAAACTGTACGATCTACCAGGAAGAGACATCAAAGTTTAAGCATTGAATATTTAGTCTTATAGTCGGAAACCCAGCACCACAACTCAATGATGGATCGTCTGTCTTTTACATTTTCAACCTTCAATTATTACATCCACCCTTCTCAGTTCACTCCGATGTGTCAGATGTTTCAGCTGGAGAAAGAACACATTAAGATAAAATTAAGTCTCCTTGAACTTGGGAGCATGTCAGAATTATGGTATTAGGGACCTCAATTGAAATTCTTCTTTAGAAATACTCCAAAACTGAAATTACTGTATTCAAACAAGTTTTTGGTTGACACGGTAGTAAAAAATACCCCCGCCGCAGCAAACCTGCAGACTAAGCGAATTTCCATTTGACTGATTGGATTTACACTGAAATGTCTACTTAAAAATATAACATTTATTCTTGATTTAAATAGAATTAGTTTAACAAGTACTTAGGTTTGCTGCATCAGGGAGGGTAAAACTTTTTTTTTTTGGTAAAATGTGAATAGGTAGTGAGAAATAAAAACATTTTCCAAATTTGATCAAAATATGTTCACAAACAAGCAAACTACAACAGTTTACTTATTCTCCTTAAGAATAACATGGGAATTTTAAATTTACAATTTTTTGGAATTTTCTCCGTAACTATTAGGCGCATAATAAGCTTCAATATACTAAATTATTTGTTTTTTTAAGCTCTACAAAATGGTTTGGAAAGAAATTGCTAAATTTTATGTTTTTTGGGTCAAAAATAGGAAAAACCTATTTTTACCCCATAAAACCCCCCGTAAACCCCCGTTCCCATGGTCCGATCATGCTGGATCGCGAACTCGTTCGAATAAACGTACGTTTACACGTTTGTACCAAATTTCATCCAAATCGGATCATTTTTGCTCGAGTTATCGTGCTGACGGACATATATATATATATATATATATATATATATATATATATATATATATATATAAATATATAAATATATAAATATATATATATATATATATATATATGAATTTGAACGGATGGTGTTTTTGGCCTCTAGGGACCTCAAAACGAATAAAAAAATCGGTCCCGCGTCCAGGTCTTACCATGAGTACTACGGTAATAGCTTATTCCCTATATGGGAAATTCGCTAAAAAGGTAAGGTTGGTTGAAGGTAAGCAAAAATCCTGATTTGAGGTGCATCTTCTGAAGAATCCATCCATCCTTCAACATCCACCTGAGCTTTCTACCGTTTATTTCAGAGGTCTCTCCTACCAAGCAATGTCCTGGACTAGTGAGCCCCTAATGAATTGCATACCATACCTGGCTGAGACGAGATCGAACCCTACAATCTGCAGTATTGTCACCTTGCCGAAGAGACATCGTGGTTAGGCCACTCGACCAATGATCCATACCTAGCAGTCTAAGCATATGAGTAGAAACGTTGGTTAGCCGAAAACCTATGAGTGTAGATGAACTTGACTTCTAGATGGCAGTAAATTTCAATAACAATGTTAGCCATTTATATCGAGTGGTATTCGCATGGATGGTTAGTTATCAGTGGAAGTTTTGTTACGCTACCCTTGCGCCCAATCAGTCTTTGAGGCTTAAAGCCTTGAGTAGGCCTACTCCGGGTTCAAAACATAATCTTGTTCGTCCACACATCATCGACTTGCGCATTGAACCATCACCTTTCCCCTAGGTGAGATATTCACACGGGATTGTTAGAAAGTTATTTACGAGGTATTTACACAGTAAAATGATGAGATATTTACAATGTAATAGAGGCCAGGCCTCTAACAAGCGGCTTGCACAGAGGAAAGGCCAAGTAAATCACGGTTGGTCGATAAACGTCAACGGAGTGCAACAGGAGGCCATAAACATCACACAGACATATTGATATTGTATACTGCCCTGCTGCGACAGGGGAAAGCAACGTATCTGCCCTAATTGGGCTCAGTACTTGTAGGTAAAGAAGGTACCAGTTGTATAACAATTCTAGAACTTGATATCGACTTAGGTGTTTTTGTGTGCTAGGAAAATAAACGTGATGGAAAATTTCATTTTTAGCTGGAATCCCTTCACGATTGGAGGCAGGGCTTGATTTTGTAGAGAATCCTCATAAACTTGTGAAGTCAAATAGCCGTAGTCACGGATTTAAAATCAATAGTTATTCTATAGATACAAGTGAAGTCATTTGTCAAGACAGATAAAACACATATTTGGATTACTTGGAAATTGGTATATGTAGTCTAGGGTTAGTGTCGATGTATTCTGTTAGTGGATAAAATACTAAAAAAAAAAAAACTACTGTAGATTAATTTATGCGTATCCTACCCGTGGTTACCTCCCGCTAACTCCGCGTCCCGCCGGCCCTTCCGTGTCCCGCCACCTCCGAATTTCCGAGTGACCCCTATAATCCTCGGTTATTACCTGCGTTAAGACTTTCTGTCCTAACCTAACCTAACCTAACCCACGAGTTAAATTTTCATCAAATCTCCCATCCACGGGGCTTTGCAGCCGTGGATGCAATGACAGCTACCAACGCAGGCAGTGGCGGTATTATAAGGGTCACTCAAGAATTCGGAGGTGGCGGGACAGATTTGGGTTCGGAGGTGGCGGAACGCGGAGATAGCGGGAACACACGTCTATCCGTGTCCAATATTATTCTTTCACTTATAGCATGAATTTGACATCCTAATAACACAACCGTGATTAGAAAATATTTTATTTCAATTTAATTTTAAAAACACACCTAAAATAAAATACTCTAATGTGTTGCAAAATAAATATTCATAGCAAACCTCTTAGATGTTTTATGGACGAACGGAGGCTTATAGCTGGAAACCATTACTTCAATAAAATACAATTTCACACAATACATATCTCATAAAATCACCACAAAATACGCACCAGTTACATAAATACCTCAATACACGTTCTTGTTCCTTGCCTCTCGATTACTTGTTTGTTCACTCTAGGACGAATAATTGCAGGAAGGCGGGAATCGTTATCAATTAAGCTAATTTAATTCTGTTACGCGTCCAGTAATTAATATTTAATTTAGTCTAGCGTGGTTGAATGAAATAATTTCTTCGGCAAATATTCCAGGCACAAACAAATACGACACCGCCCTCCCGACAGGAACATATATGTGCAATTTGTATGTGTTGCGAAACCTTTTATCTCTTTCTTTGTTTATTGCTGTTCTGCAACTGCCGTCTGTGAGTCCAGGTGCTCAGTTGTCGAGAACAAATTATACTATTTGTAAAACATATGTACATATTGCACCTAATTCTGTTAGCTTTGCAAAATTTGATGCACATGTAAAGATACATTGTTATAATCAAATTGTGTTTATTGATTCATCGCATTTATTTTGGTGTAGATTAAGTTCATGGTTTGGAAGTGACACTCATTGAAAAACTCGTTAAGGTCTTAAAACGGTTACTAGTTTGATCATGAAAGAGTATGGATCTAGTCCAGTCACCATTTGTCATTGCACTATTAGTTAACTATGTAAGGTTTCTAGCAACATTAGATTGATATATAATGTTTCAAGATCTGGGTTTCAACCAAAAAATGTCACTGGCGTATGTTAACACAATATATTTCACTGTGCTTACAAAGGAAACATAAATGCATAACAACAAAATGTTACTAATTATACTTATAGTACCATGACAGGTTGGATTAAGTTTTTTTTTATCGATATACCGAAGCCCATCTTAATAAGTTTTGGAACCAAAACTAAGGGAGAAATTTGTCATTATGTCCCGCACACAGACCTTTGATAGTCCTACGTTATTCCGGAACAAATACACCATCTGAAACTAGATTAAACGCAATTTCGTGCAACACCCAGTCTAAAACATACCAGAATCTATCTATCTATAATATTAAAACGAAACAGTGTTTTTTTATTTCACGATTCTGAATCAACCATTGGACGGATTTTCATGATTTTTGTGTTGAAAGAAAGATAATTTTAAAAACTAGGGAATGTCGATGCCATAATTTTAGTTTAGGGTCCCAGTTTTTTAGAAATTAAGTTTTATTTTTTAAAAAGTCTAGCAGCCGACGCTAAGATTCTAAACTAGCTTTTGACATAAAATAATTTGCTTAACATAACAGCTGTAGTAAACATTCAGCTTTTGTGTCACAAATTCAGCATTTGGATAAAAATGTAAAGACATACTTAGGGTTGACTTATTTATACTATGTGTAATGCTAATCATTGATATGTTCAATTCTTCTGTAAGAGGATGACAGATTAAGTAAATATACATAGTAAAATACTAGGATGTTCAAATTATTTTTTAAAGCTATCTTTGTAATCTTCGATTTGTTTTAGAGCAATATAATTTGTTTTAACTAACAGCTGGTTAAATATGAACTATGGAACTATGAGGTTATTTTATTTACTCTTATATTTTGTCCTCGATTATAGGAAATAAGTAAGATTAGTAGAGATAATTAGACCACAGTTTAAAATAGGTTATACTAAAATTAATTAAACCACAGTACAAATCGAGGCTCTGTACATGAGTCTTAATAAAAAGGATAAATGCAAATTATTTTACTGCTCCACTTTTCAAGGAAAGATTAGAAAAATAACAATGTTTACATGTTTTAATTCTTCATGGTAGCTTTTTGTTTACAATTAATGTTTGTCTGCTTTAAGTTTGTTTGGATTAGGCCTGGAAATATTGATGTCATAAAAAGAAGATCAAGAATAATCAGGAATCACGATTTTAAATTACCACCATAACCTCAGCCGGGTTTTATACAAAGAAAAACAGATGGATGACATAGATTGAACACAACGTCAACATTGACCTAGGATACAAACCATCCTTTTATGAAATCGTGTTCAGTTGTGGTTACGTTTGGGGTGCCTATATCAGCGCCCCCAAACGTGAAAATATCACTTTTATTTCAACTATGAATATATTGTAGTTTAAATTAACTAAATATGGGAAATTACGATGTACATTTATTCAATGAGGGTGGGTAATTATCAGAAATAGAACTGATTACGGTATGGATAATAAACATTAAAAATTACGACATTAGCTTTACTAGCGTGTTTACTTTTTATATTCCTGCTACATGTGGCCAGTTCTTTTTTTCAAATGAATGTTATTTGAACCAAACAGCTGTTTCAAAACAAACTGTTATTGTTTTTACTTTTCTTTGTTTACACCTATTTATTTAGCAATTAATGCAATTGATATAAAGGATATGTGTGACGATTAGTTTTGATGTTAGGACACAAAAGTTAAATTATGTGTACTGTGAGTTTTATTGGATATTATCGTTTTATTTTAGGTCGTTTCTATTCAGACCTACTGGAAATTGTGTATAGTAGTTGTATTGTAGTGATAATAATTATGGAAGAGGAAGGTATGCTATGGAAGGTGGTATCGTTGACTAGGTCTATACACTTCTCAATTGACTATTACTCTCTCTACTGTAGTCTACTTATAATCAGTGTGCGTCTGTGCGAATCGGCTGCAAATCTCACTTCAACGCTTTTCACATCGTAAAAATTGCGGAATTGCTGTTTTATTGTAGAATTATCGGATTTAAAATAGGCCTATGATAGAATAAAAACATATTTGGTCACACAACATTTGTTTACAAGATGATTTTTCACACTAAAACTGCAATAAACTTTGTCTTTATATGTGTAAACTAGCTGATCTGAATTGTACACGGTGGTTTTAACTGACTACTGAATTCCCGTACGTAGGACGGGCTAACACCTCGTCACATGTTATAAGTTATTCCTTCTTTTCTCACAAAAAAAGACTGTGAGAATACAAAATTTACGAAATCATAATTTGACCATTACATAACCACACCTACCCGATGCAACAAGAACAATATGTAAACACGAGGTCCACAGGCCACAGAGGACTGTGATAGGGAAGGGGAAGGAATGTCTTAGGCCTTGTTAGGAGTCGAGCGATCGACAAGATAAGATCCGTCTGACCTTATTCCTGCGTTGTAGATTTTTGGGATACCCTCAGCTAGACTCCATAAAGTGGTGACCATTCATTAAAGATGGCGCTGTGTATCGTGAGGTGACAACTCCCGTGTCTCGCCTCAGTGCCCCCCTCCCCCCCACTATATATCTCTCTCCCACCCCCTCCACAATGGAGTTACCATCAGTGAGGTAGCAGGGGAAAAGGATCTGGTGACCTATTTTGAAAAATTTGAATAAATTGTTTTTAATGGATTTTTATTGTGTGCTAACCGTGCGTTATGCTTAAGAGGTTGTAGACTGTCTTTTTGTTTGGATAAAAACCAATACTCACTCATTGTCACTTTAGATATTGCCAATTTTGTCGAATCTCATCTACACATTATTTTGTATAAATTAATTGTAATTTTTAGCGAATTTTCCTCTAGAAGAAGGAGAGTACTTACCCATAAACCTTGTGTAATTAAAGTGAATTTTTCATTAAAGAAAGTGGGTAATATCATATTTCCATGATAATACCTAGATCAAGAACCACTGAGCATTTAGCTTATTTCGTTACTGAACATCATACATTGGAAATTACCGTAGTTTAACCATGAAAGGAGTAGAAGTTACTTGTATCGACTTAAAAAAGTAAATTTAGTAACATGCACCTTTTCTAATAAAACCCAATAATGCAAATTGGAATCCACTCACCAATATTAGGACTGTGTTCTTTGTATGAATGTTTGTTTATACAGTATACAGATTTGTAAAGTTCATGAATGATTAATTTTGTGTTCCCATGCATTATCGAAATTTCTTTTCTTAACTAATTCTACACTTCACGAAGACCAACAAATTAAAACCTAACAAATAAACCTTATAGCAAATACACATATTGTTTTTGGTATTTTAAATTACCTTGCAACTATTTAAAAATTTGATCACCGAAGAACATCAATGTTTACTAAGAACGATGACGAGGCACTACAGACGAAATTACAGCACATTTAGGAACGGTTCCCGCCGCAAAACGGTCTTTACGACAAAACATACCTCTTGCATCGCTTGTGGGTGAGCAATTAAATCTGGGAGCCTGATGACGAAAGATTGACGCAACAATGGTGAATAAAAATGTGGGAATCCTTTCCCCTCCTCCTCGCACTAAAGTAATCTTACGGGGTCGTGACTGCCACATGTACATAGAGGAACCACAACTGCTGTCTGTTAAATGCATATAAATAATTATATAATCTGCAAGGTGGTGTGGAACTCCATGATTTCTGTTTATGGATTTGGATATTTTTCCTTGCACGTAAAAAATCTTTTAACATAATCATGGCCCTTAGGGGGGTTGTCGGTGGTATTTAAGCTCAGCTATGGACTTACACATTTAGTTAGCGGATCCTGGTTTTGATATTCAAATAATGTTGGTTGAATTGAATGCAATGAAAAAGTTTATTTTGTCTGTTAAATCGATTAGAAAGACTATTTGCTACGATTTTCTATGACGAAGTAGACATCCTACATCATAAACGAACTACAACCAGTGTTATACCTAGAACAAAGGTAAATGAGCTCCATTTATTTTGTTACTACTGCCTTGAAAATCTATTTTTGTCGTTTTACCAAGATTAACACTTGGAGGAAGCTATGGTTTGTACCCGTTTCCCCTTAAAAATTGGCATGAATTACATTGTCATTTAGAAAGAAAACGGTTTTTATCCCAGTACATTCCACAAAGGGACTTAATTGAGTTAGTAAAATTTAAATCTCATGACCCTTTGAGGTAATGCAACTACATTCAAAATGCACTTTAGAAAATGCTTTCGGAAGACATCGTAGTCTATTTACAAATTTCATTTACTTGATATAAAACAGTTCGTTGAAAAGTGTACACAATTTCACACCAAACAGCAAACCCCAGATGGTTTATGGTCTATTAATCGCAGCTCGTTGGGACTCGTGCGGTTCCAACGTCCGATCGCCGAATGTCCGGCAGGCGTCCGTTGCTCAACGTAGTTATTTGGCGAGGCCGAAGTCCCGCGGCCACAGGCCAATGTGCCGTGACGTTGACGGCCTATCTCCGTCGTCACGCTCAAATATTTAACGTCCAATTAACACCTACGAGACGTGACATCCCGGAGAAATGCTCTTTTGGAAATTTGAAAGTCTTTTAGGAGATTTTGTTCTTTATTCAGAAGGAATGTCAAAGACCGAATCTTCATCCAAGACGTTTAGTCAACTCTCGATAACTCGAACCTCAATAAGTCGAATTCCTTAACTCGAATTTTTTTCCGTTCCCTTGAGAAAATCTGCCTAAGTCGAAAAAAACCATGCGTAATTCGAATTAATTTTGCACCCGAATTTTACCTCAATAACTCGAAGTGATAGAAAAATTACCTCTACTCAAATTTCAGTAGGTACGATCCTAGGAGGAATATTTAAGAACTTATTTAAGAGTACGAAATAGAGAGAAAATAGTAGGTGATTGCGTTGAAGTACATAGAACCAATTCTAAGTGATTCACAATAATTTAGTAGGTGTATACTAGCGTGGTCTTCGGAAACTTGTGCCATAACAGGTAACTTTGGCTGACGTTCAGCCTTGTGCCATAACAGGTAACTTTGGGTCAGCCTCGGTGCAGAGAGCAGTGTTGGAGAACTTGTGCTACTATTGCTCTGAAAATTGCAATAGAGGTCGAAATGGCCACGTTACCTTTAATAAGACACGGTTTCCCCCAAACGATATCATGGTTAAGTTTGAGTAGAGTAGTATAACCGTGGAAGTCGCCTAGTAATTGAGTACTCTGATAGGAACAAGAAGAGAACATTTTCTTCTCTTTGTAAAAAAAATTTAGTATTAAATTCTCATGAAACTGCTAAGCAGAAAGTGCTCCACAATAATACCTGATAGTGTCTGGAAAAAACCCCTCAGAAGTCCATCGTTGGAAGTTTTAATCGGATTCCATTATTATTCTATTCTATATCAATTTTCAAACTTTATTTATCTTCTTGGCCATAATAGATTGGTTCTTTTTTATTTATTCAGGAAAATTTTCTTTCTGACTGTTTCATGGATGTTTTCTTCTTTTAGAAGCTACTTGTTAATTTCTTTCATATTAGTACCTAAATTTTTTCACAAAACCATTACCTACATATTTATCCTATTGCATTTTGGTCCAAACTACGTAGATCAGTTCCTTTTATTTGTATAATTAAGTTGTTTAAATTGTACTAATTTGCATCTGAATAACATAGCTTTTACCGTGTGTTAAAATAAAGTACGTTAAACTATGAATTTTATAATCATGAGCCTCTGTTCTATTTATTAACCGACTTCCCCACTACCAACAAAAGGAGGAGGTTCTCAATTTGTTTGTGGCGATGTTTTTTTTTTCTATGTATGTTCACCAATTTCTCTGTGATTCTTTTACCGATCTGTGTGGTTCCACCACCAAAATAACCAGGAGAGCTTCTATTTGGTACCTTATATATTATGTTTAAGTATAATATTTGTTTCGGTGAAAAATTCTGAAAACCTTAAATATTCAACATTCATTTTGTTTACATTTGTGCAGATTGTTTACATTTGTGCAGAGAAGGCAATAAATAATAATAACATTCCTACAGCTGTTAGTTAAAACCATTTAAATGAAGCTACAGACAGTTTCTTCATGAAACAGTTGCTTCATATTCATTAATAAACTATTTCTTGCCATGGAGACTAAATAAGTTACATTGAAAAAATGCCTTTTGTTTTGGTGACTATAAAAAAAGGTATTTCAACGTTTGACCTGATTTGTGTATGATTCTGTTTTGAGTATTGAATGTTCTGACTTATAAAAACATAGTGAATAGCTGTATGATATTGCCAATTTAAGGTGTATTGTGAAAACCAAAGCATTCGTAAAAGAGGTCTAAACATAAATTAGATGCAATTATTCCTTAAACGACATAAGAGGTGTGAGATTGCATAATCGTCAATCGTCTTAAAAGTGTTAAATATTTTTATTACTAAACATGCATTTGAAGACGTGGAGTGTTTATTAATATTCTTCACTGTCTATAATATTATGCCTGCTTCGGAAATGGGAAGCTGATTTGCAATTTCGACTACATCTTGAGCAAACAAAACCACCTACCCCTTACACCACTTTTAGCTGAACCTATCTTTCATACACGTATTTTTCAAAGGTAATATACGTGATATCAACCAATTTTCTACTTTTAAGAGATTTTTAGTGCTGGTGGCTGAGGAATAACTTTCGTTCCAAAAGGCTTGAGACATTACTGTATTTCGTTTTATAATGTAGAAGTACACCAATAATTGCAGGAAACAATGTCTGGCATTTCAATGTCTCTAGGAAAGACATTCTTTTTTCATTAGGCCTAATGGACAACTCTTTGTTTTTTTAAAGGAAAAACAAAAAATGTTAATTTTTATACCCATTGATTATGTAAACTGAACAGGTGACTCAAGCGGTTTAAAAATAATGATTGTTCTGTGGCACTTTTGATTGTTTCAAGCAGTTTTGCTTATCAAAAAACTTCAAGTAATTAATATATAACAAATTATACAGTCACTAAAAATCATGAAATAATTTATTTTTTTAAAAAAATACGACCGACTTCAAAATTCTCTAAAAAGAATGAAATAATTTCAATAAAGTAAACTTTTGTATTAGGCAAGCTCACGTATTTTAAGTCGGCGCGGCTCTATGATGATTTTTGATACAAAATTGAAAGAGTGTGTCCATATTGCAGGTGACTATCTATAACTAAAGGTGTTAATCTGCATGTCTTTTTCATAGTTATGCGTTAAGTGTTATTTTATTACCGTCATCAGAGATCGGCATTATAGTGGTATTAACGAGTATCTTTAAAAAGATTATAACGCATTTAAATGTTTCTAACTTGGAAAAGTAACGTTTTAATACTAAACTAGCTGCTTTTCCCTATCATAATATCAAACTAAATTATTTTTCTATTCATATAGAACATTTGTGTGTGTTATTTTCATAATGCATTTATTCTGAAGTAAACATAAAATACAAGAAAATATTTCCTTTAATATATAAACAAAACAGTTCAGTATGTTTTTTTATATATTTATGTTATCCAGCTACAATTTATTGATTTTCAAAATACACACACAATATTTAATTTCAATCATATTTGCAGTTTGAGCCGCGCCGACTTGAAATACGTGAGCTTGCCTAATACAAAAGTTTACTTTATTGAAATTATTTCATTCTTTTTAGAGCATTTTGAAGTCGGTCGTATTTTTTTACAAAAATAAATTATCCAAACAATCTTCAAGCAAACCATTATCCTGCAACTAAACATCATCTACGTGTACCCAGGAAGTACTAGATACGCTCACCTAGTACGAGGGGGAGTGCTTACCTGGTCTTGACGAGTTGTTTACGAGCTCAGTGAGTTTCAATCTGGCGGGTTTTATGATCACTGCGAGTAAATGTCTTGATAGCGGCTGTCTGCTGCATAGGCAGGGTAATTGGCAACTAGAGGTAAACATATGGCACGCTTCTCTTAACACTACAATATTAACATCAGGGTTAAACTTGTCTTTGTGTCTAAACGGTGTGGTTAAACTGGTTGTTTGCATTATGGTGTTGTGGGGTTCAAGTGCAGTAGTTCTTTTGATTCATGTGGTAAACAATATTTAGCTCTAGTCAGGAATCTGTATACTGTATATTCTCTCTTGTGATCTTCGCCCGTAAATTAAGTTGCTTCTAGAATCGTGTTACAGGAAATCCGATAGAGTAAATATCTCATTATCGATATTTTGACAGATTGAAATGTAAAAATGCTTTATTTTTCAATTTTTTAATTGGAGTAGAATATAGAGCAAGTCTAAGTTTATTTGAGCAAGTCAGGCCTAATAGTTAGCCGAATTTCGGTCAGTTGTTGGTGTAGCAAGACAATATAAATCGGTTTTGGGAGAAAACTATAAAAATGAATAATATTTATGGTGTATACAAACTCTCTGGAATGCTTTTGAATATTTGTTCCTTAGGTCGAAACAATAAGAAAACATCATTATAAACATATTTTCTGTCCGTCTGTCTGTCTGTAATTGATTTCACAGTATCCGTATCTTTCTAACCCCTTAAGCGATTAACTAATTTAGCACATAAACATTAACACATGCCTAATCTTAGCACAAAGTATGAAACTCCTAAACTTAACCCATTCAAAATTGTGGCCATTTGTTTTCTATCATTAGCGTACAAACATTCTTCTTTCCACAAACATAAGCAATCATTCCAGAGAGGTTGTATGCACCTTGTTTAACAGTCCTATTATGTGAATTAGTTGGCTAAAAAATTGTGCACTATGACGAAAATTATAGTTAAATAAAATTCGTGCAGGAAAGAATCACTTCAAGCTTTGGCAATGACATTTACTATTATGAACAACTCCTGTGATAATGTTAATGCTTTGTAACAGTTAGTTGCTGATGATATAAAATTAATGTTGTAAAGAGGATTATTGTGGAAATGTTCATGACTGATTAGTTAAATATTTCACGTCATTCTTGGTCTGGAATCCACCCCGTCTTCTGGGTTGTTATGTCCTGAGTTCCATCTATAGAAAATAAACTCTAATAAAGGAACGCAAATCTACGAAATCGCGTACGAATACGTATTCATACTTCGCCACGCCACCGACTGAATGGCCTACTCACCATCACCAACCACTAAACACAGGACCACCCTATTTTAAATGATAGTTTATAACCTCAAAATGGCCAATCCCATAAACTATAATTTATTACGGCAAAACCGGACTTCCACCTGTAACAATGTACGTTGTGAAGCACCAACGGAAAGGCATAATTGTTGAGTTAATTAATGGAAAACCGGCCGAAATAAAATGTCATCAGGCGAAGAGGAAGCCACGGCGTCCTTGATAACGCGGCGGACATGGATACAGACCGGAAGTGCTGGTGACACCGCGTATGAACACGAGGGTGGTATAGTAATTACAGGTAATTTGTAGGTAATTCCAGTAAAAGCACGCCACCCCCAGTCACTGTGGTGTAATTGATCTAATTAGGTGTAATTAACTGAATCTTAGACCCGCACATGTAACAAGGTTTACACTTGTTTTATGTAAAAGAATCGGTTGGACATAGAAATAGTTAATGATCTACTACTTTTTTATAAAGAGGTTGGCTGTGTGTACCTTGAATTCGCACCTCAGGTGTGTTGTATATAGACTGGAAGAATTATATTTTTTTGTTATTTTATATTATTGAAGAAATCAAATTATATTTTATATTATATATATAGATATTGTATAAGAGTTATCATGTAGCACAGGTTATGTTCTAATTGTAATGGCATTGCACTGAGTAAAAGAAAATCTTTAGTTCGTTAGTTCTTCTTCTATGTTCCGTCAATGATTGTAATGCAGCCAAGGAGATGTCTAATGTTTTCGGCCTAGCCATATTTTATTATCCATTCTAATCGTCAAAATTATTTCAATTTCTTTTTCAAGTTTTGTAAATTTCATCTCTTCTGTACTTCTAACATGTTTCTGTATCAAGCAAACACCTTTTAAGGTAAGAATATTGTTATTAATAAATGTTAGACTAAAGTCACATGTTCATAACCTCAATTGCTATTTTATATACTTAAAACATTGTTTCTAAATTCATTTAATGCTTTGTGTAATACTTTTGTTTTGTATAATTAATCCAAATTTGCAATATTAAAATTTCAAATAAATGTAACTTCAAATAAATGTTTTACAGCTTAAGTTTTATCAGGCTATAATAGGCTACAGCAATTGTAATTGTTACAGGTGTTTTTCTTTCATTCAAATACAATTTCATTCTACCACTGATGATGCGTCTCTTTTCAACTCCCTGATGCGACAGGGTGATACAATAATGTACAGTATTGATACTTTTTAGAGACACGGGGTCTCGAATCCACGACATGGCTGTCGCTGTCTTGGTTTCAAAGACCAATGACCAAGGACAGCTGGTCCCAGTTTAAATCATTGAAAATGTATAGACTTGTCTCAGGATTGAACCCATAGCCCTAGAGAATATTAGAGTTATTTGGTATCCAATGTGAAAAACCTTATGTTGTTTTAAATTTGAAATGTCTTAAATGAAAGCTTATTTCATAATTTGCGAAACCAGGACTATAAACATAACTTGCTAAAATTAAATAACAGTAACATTTTTTTATTAAAATTGTATTTACAGTATTAATTTATTGCTAGAAAACTGAATAGAATATGCCATTTACATTGTGCTATAAAATGTTAACTTTATTCTTAACAATATATTATATACCTAAAAAATGTAATATATAACCTAATGTAATATATTAGGTGTGGTTTACCTCTAATCATTGTAACAAATTACACCATGAATCAATACCAATCTTGTTAACAAGGCACTTCATCCGTGTAGCACATTATGACCGATCTGCTACTTTTATGATAGACGTAACTCTCAACCAAAAATATAGGAATAATGCTCCATAAAAATTCATATTAGCGTTATAAAACCTATAGCAATTTGTTTACCGAGTAAATTAAATGCTCCGTTTATGAGGTGTTTTAAAATTAACTCTGGCATATTTTGATGGCAAGCGGGTGCTTTTTATGCCGAAGCACGGCCCCTCTGGATCGGTGTGTGCTTTATGAATTGGTTTCTCTTATCCGGTTCATATCTATTGGTTATAAAGACCGCAATTTAATAAACTTTGTGGCACAGGTGAGGTTTTTACTTCTTTTCATAAGTTATGCCCTGAAACAACCCTTAAGTCATTTCGATCCTGTGGTTTATGCGAGTTGGCTGTGTATGAACTGTTGCAGGAAATTTTTATGGGATGTATTTGTCAGTGTAAAATTGTGGGTGTGTAGTTACGGTAAATCTGCTCTGTAGGAGTTTCATTGCATATGAGAATTCTAATAACTGAGGAATTCATTAGCGGTTCAGATGGAAAGTATTAACTTTTGCAATTACAAAACTCCATGTAATCACTGAATTATACATTTAATTTTTCCATACGGTACACCATTCGAAAAATATAGTCAAATAAGCCTCTCGCACACAGGCTAAAATCGCATTTTCTCTTTTAGGTTCCTGTTATCGTGACATGAAAGATCCTGTGACTGTTGTGTTTTCAATTTCAATATGTGTTTTCAGTTAGGCTTGTTTACAAAACTGTATTTGACAGCCATTTTAATTTACACTAGCACACTCTTTCGGTGGCTTAATTGAACTACGTCTAATTAACTACAAAACTCGCTACAACACCATTGAGTTAAATATCTAGTTATAGTCATGATTATACAATAAACTGTGCTCTATATTACACAGTTGATGCTTATAGTCCTCGCCACCCTAACTTGAGGCAGCCCAAGGCTGCACGCCGTATATCTAAAGCGCCATTGGGCTGCCTCAAGTTAGGATGGCGAGTACATTAACAATAAACCATAAATACATTGCATAACCTACCTATTGATCTAAGATATGAATTTATTACATAATCGTCACATTGGTTACAAACGACTACCCAATATAGAACAATGACTACACAACTAACAGCAGCAAGTCTCATCAATGTCTCATATCTCCCGACACAGAGACGACCGTAGACTCCGACATCGGATACGAGTCGTGGGACCGACGCTATTGATATGTCAAAATTAATGGGTGGAAACCGAAAACAGCGAAGCGCTGAGTCACCCAGGCAAGTTTATGGTCGCCATGCTACGCCTGACATGACAGACAGATACGGTCTCACGGAGGCTGCATTCCACAGGATCTATCATATGCAAATCTCGTCATTACATGGGCAAACGTGATCCCCAGTGTCCTCGCCCTCTGGCCGAAATAGCTACTGCTGGGAATGGTCCGGGCTATAGACAGAGCTCTAGAGATTGTGTGGTTGTACATGAACAAGTAGAAGATATACGTAGTGACGCTGTGTGATAATTGGAATTCGTTAACAGGATGATTAGAGTGGTCAGCTGAATCGATGACTGTTCGAAAGTCTTCGAAACACACTCTCATGTATAAATCCAATAACACACTTATATCTATAGAATTGCTTAAAATGATCTATCCGATTATCTAACCATACAATTATCTAACTACCCAGGCTGGGCAATAACTATCGAAATATCCAGCTTTCCAAAATATAAATGCTATTAGCATTTAATGTGCAACTACTCACTATACACTATCCAACTTATCAATTGACAATTCTAATATTTCAACTACCCACATTTGCAACTATCATTCTATTCAATTATCCAACAACCCAAAACCCCAACTATTAAAATGCCCCACTATCAAACTGCCCAACTAACCATCAAACCTTTCTAACATTCAAATACACGAGCTAAAACTGATTAATCACAGTATTTCATCATAAAACCATACAAATACCGAACTATTCTTTATCCAACAATTTGACAATCTAGCAATTTACCTATCCAACTATTGAAGTGCCCAATTATCCGATTTTCAAATATCCAACTACCCAAACAATGGTACTCTACAAATTATCCCACAACCTAAATATACAACTATCCAGTTACCCAACTACCCAACGACTCAACTATTTAACTATCCAACTATCCAGTTACCCAACTACCCAACGACTCAACTATCCAACCATCCAACTATCCAGACCGACCACAACACTATGCAAGGTATAGCGTACAGCGTATAGCGAACATCCCAGAGTGTTGCATTCCTCACGTTCTCGCACGTTGCGAATCAACAGCTGGATCTGCTGAGATACAATCTGCACTGTCAACACGTCTTCATTACCTCAAACACTTCTTCACCATTTGAATTTCCAAGTTCCGTAACAAATTTGGCGACGCGACGATCAGTCAGGTGTCGAGTGATGGATAAGGTGAAGTCTGACGGGAGGGTGCTGTAGCTGACATTCCGGCGGGAACGGCGATGGGCGGCGGAATTGGCGGGTAACTGGGCGAGTTGTGACTCAAAACGGGTTTATGGTAATGGTATATACTTCATTTGTGGTAAGTAAGGTAAATAGGATGTTACATCCGTACAATTGTATATTCCATCATGAAGACATAAATGGCTATTTTCAACACGGATAACAGGGAATGAAGGAGGATCGGAAACAAATTAGCCCGACTGATTTTTTACCACACCGAAACACACTTTTTTACGCATAATTTACCTAAAGTTATGCAAAAATTTACATACAAAAATATCATAGTACAATTGATGTAATTTAAAATCATGTTGCTTACCATAAATGGTTTCCAGTCTTGCTATCAAATGCAATCAGACAGTACTGTTATTTATATGCATAAAGTATTACTCCACCAACACAACTATTCAAATAAATTACTAATACTGGTCAAATAGTTTTAACATTTTAAATTCATATGAATGTTGGTATTTGGGATTTTATTGTAAGAAATAAACAATGTGACCAAATGATCAACAAAAAAACATGATTAACGATATCATATTCATTTTATTAGTCGGGACTGTTTTCATTGGTAAAGTCAGCGGACCAGTTTTGAAGTGAGACAGCTGAACAACAATTATTCTCAAAACTAGCTGATTCTTTTTGCCCTAGAGATAAGTATCTTTCGCCTCGTACCTACTGTATTGACAAATATGTTTTCTCTTAAACGAAAGTATCAGGGGGCCGAGCATTGCTCGTAGTGTTTTATTTGTTCGAGACGTTACAAAAATAAACATAGGCCTACATAATATCTACAATATCCATGATATTATAAAATATAACTGTATGACGTTACTATACACATGTATTTAATGATGGCAATAAATGTAACATTCATTCTTAATTTACTTATAATAACGGAAATAGATTTTACTGATTGGTTATTGAGCTAGCCTCAATGATATATTGATTAAATATAGTATATAAAACAACAATATGATGTAGTGTATTTGCAAACATTGGCTGGTATAATAACCAAAAACCTAAACAGCTGATCAGCAAGTGATCTACTCGCATGACGTGCTAGTCTCTCATTGGTTCATTGTTGTCTTGAACAGTACAATGTATTTTCACGTTATTACGCGTATAGTCGTAGTAGTCTGGGCGTCAGCTAGGGGGACCTGGAAATTTGGGTGGACAAAGGTTTTTTGACTGATTCTGACTCAGTTTTTTGCGCTGATTACGAATATGCCGGGTGCCACCTTGGCACCCTTGGGCAAACGCCGCCATATTGGAAAAATGAGATATTTATGTGGAGACATAAAATGTAGAGCGTAAAAAACTACACAGAAATGATATCAACACTTTTTTTGAAAACCTCACGGTTTTAGCACAATTTGTGAAATTGAAGTTATTATTAACATAAAGTTGTAATTTAGTGCCAATACCTATGACATATTACATTCGTTCTTCAAAAAACAGAATTATATTATGCATTGCACATTTGTACAAGTAACCTTTGTAAAAAATAATTGTTATTAGTGCCTTCAAACCCCACCCCCCCTCCCCCCACATCACACTCGCATTCCCTTTACACTGAACATTCTCGTATTCCCCCAATCTAGAAGGTACAGTGAGAATCTCCCGGTTTATTTTAAGCAACAATAGCCCTTATTGGTGTGATGAAAAAATAAAAATACTGGTAAAGTTACAGATTTTTATTTAAGTAATGTAAATAATGGAGCTATTGCATATAACTGAGAAGTCGCTCGAGGTTTTAGCTTGAGTCATAAGTAAAGGCATGCTGTGGGTTTTTACATAAGCAATTCTATGTAGATAAGAATGTATCGAAGTTGTCACTTACAGCTTGTATAAATCCATCTTTGCAGTCTCTTATACCCCTTAACATTGGAATTTTAGTAGCTGCAACAGCCACTGATGCTTTAAACCGCCGAGCATCACTGTATATACAGGTTACACCAAATTTGTGTAGGTAGTTCATTGATCGTTTTCTTCTTATTTAGCAGTAATGATAATGCTATTTTAATTGTGGTGTTTTGTTTAGTCATTATCGAAGTAACAATGTTACCTATCATCAAGGAAGGTAGACCAGTACAAGCTCTTTTAAAAATGGCAACAATATCTTGCTGATATTAGATTCAAGGCTATAGTTGTGTGTTCGTGTAGTAAGTGTTCGTGATGTGTTGTATCTATTTCGAGTAGTGTTAGCGAGTGTGTTTGAGTAGACATTAGTGTTAAAACTGACTGATGATATTTCAGCAAAATCTTCCTGTGACGACTTGCATCTTTGTTCAGATCTGGTTAGTATTTTCAATAACTACTATTTGCTATTATTTACCAAGCTTGTTATCCTTGCAAAAACTGAATAAAATAACGATCGATTACGCAATGTTCTAAAGGTTATTATCTGATAATGTACAGGGTGTCCTACAAATATGTTTAGAGGGGTACAGTTTCTTAACTGGGCTATGCTAATATTGATTGAAACTATCGAATTGAAAATACTGATTAATAATCGATATTTATATATATATATATCTATTATAAAATAAAGCTATCATAACCTAACCTAACCAACCAAACTTGCTGATGGTGAAAAAATCGCATGAAGGTTTACTAATCGAATCGATAGTTTCAATCGATATTAGCGTAGCCCAGTTAAGAAACTGTACCCGTTTAGAGGTTTGATCTTATTTTGTTACTGTCCATTATTTATGTGTAGACAGCTTTGAAAATATCCACACTTTATAAGGTAGGTTTCGAAAATATTTCGTAAAAATGCTACTTCTTATAAATTGTCGAATCAAAATATTTTGTTGCTTATTGAAACTTAACAAAATGTACTCTTTTAACAATCTTCCTTATGTTTTAACCTAATTTATTTACTGCGTTGCATTTTGGTTCTTATTGTTGATCAGCTGTTTGATTAAAGAATATTGAACTGTGAAAGGTTAACCTAATCTTCTCAAGTGCAGTTTTAATTTAACTTATGTCCAAGGAATTGTTTTTAATGTGACTTTTAACATGGCTTAATATGACTTTTTATATACAGAAGTAAACAATAAGAAGAGTTGTGATTGTAATAAATAATAGAAGCAGTAAGAAAATTATTTTACAATTCTACCGGTTTGTAACAAATGATTTGTCCACATTGTTATTGTTGGTCTAGATTTACTCCTAGATAGGTAACTTTAAAATTGTCTGCTTATGTAACGTTACCAATAGAAATATTTCATTCACAAACACAAAACACCTAACTTTTTGCTAAGCATTAATTAGCATTCCTGAAACTTTCAGTGTCAGTCAACCTACACAATAGGGAGGGTCAAATTATGTTATTATGGCTTGATAAATATTCTTAAATCAAACAGCTGTTCAACAATAAGAAATTATTTAAAGGAAGCAAATAAATACAGTTTTAATATACTAACCATTTGACCATTATGATTCTACAAATGTTAGGAAGCTGAAACAGAAAATTAATTCACAGAATACTTTTGATCCTACCTATAAAGTGGGCAAAAATACGGGGGTACAGAAATATAAGTAAAAAAAACAAGGTTGGTATTAGTGTTAGGCATATATTTGAAGTCGTTTTACCCCTTACACCCAAATTACATCATTGGTTAAGCTATAGCTGTAGGTAGGCTTTGAAAGATTTATTATGTGAAAACCACATTTGAAGGGGGGGGGTGTCGTATTGAAATTATGTTCAAGCAGTCAGTTATGTTATGGATTTATTGATTAACTAAATAGGTTACATTCAAGCAACTCAAATGAAGATACTTCGTAATATATTCCGAAGAAATACGGGTGTACATTAATATTTTTCGTATATTTTAGCATACTGTAGATAAAACATACTCCCCCAAGTAGATTTCTCATCCTTATGCAACAGCTGAAGACAATTTTATTGTCAGTTCTGTACGGTTTATGTAGAGGTCGTGTTTTGTTTACAATTTGTTTCCCGTTATTACAGCCATTTAAAACCTCGTTTAACCAAATAATACGATCTAATTATAAACAATAACTTGTCCCCTAGTTATATAACCAAACAGTAAAGCACAAATCAAGAAATTAACCCTAAAATAATAGAAACAAAGTTTCGTCGACACTAGCGCCCATGTGTCACGTACATGAACTAAACACGAAAAACGTGCTTCAAAATTTACAATGGGATGAGAAGTCTATTTAGGTATGTTCTGTTCAGTATTTTTGTTGACAAAAATATTAATAACCATACCTTCGGTTTTGTAAAATCTTAATATTTGAAACACATTTTTCATTGTATCCGTAACATAACGTCGTAAATAAAATCTTAAATTGTGAGTAGGCAATATAATTGTGGAAGTATATTTTATTGGAACGTGTTTAGAAATGATCTTTTGTCATAATTTTGAACATTTTTATTTCAAATATCATATTAAATACAATAAATTGATTGTAGATCTAACTCCTTTAGGAAATGTTATGTAAAGACCATCTGTTAGTGTAGAGCTTGTCGAAGCGTATGAAATGTAAAAACTATTTTATTTGCAGGTTTGGTTGCAGTCGTACCAAAGGTAAGAATTTCTGTGTGTGTGCATGTCTTGTAGATTTGGATCTTCGCATCATTGGACTTCGAGGAAGGAGATCGGCACATAAATTTGACCTAACTGGATTAATCTTTGTACCAACTCACAAGCATCCATATTTTCACATTTTTATTGGATTAAGTAATTAAGTGTTAAGTAGTAAGAAGTAAGATAATATCAGCTCACTACTTACCATCTCAGCTCACGAGTTTGTATATAGTTTCGTATGTATAAAAATATAGCATAGTTAATTTAACCACATTGAATGACAGTCAAATTCAACAATACTTACAATGCATAAAGCACACAGTTGGGAATCACATTTATAAAATAATTCATTGAATCGTGAATGCTAGTAAAATAATTACAGTACTACTATTTAATTACACCTAAAGATAATTTATGTTTTATCAAAAAACATTTCCATACAGAAGAACTGTCTATATTGAAATATTATAATAAAGCTTAGTAACAAACTCATGAGTCGTGATAAAATTTAACATCAGCTGTTGACCAGCATTGTTGCGAATATTATAGGCTGGTCGTGTTAGTCATTGGGATCGCGGAACGGACGTTAGAACAGAAACAGATGGATCAAAAACATAAAAGAGTGACGTAACTGGATGGAATCCAATACTAATAATCTCTACATCTGTTTTGGACGCTTTTTGACAGTTCCATTGAAATAACAATACAAACACGTTTATTTTCAGGTTATTATTGTTTATGTTTATGATCCATTCAGTTTCTATTTTATAATCTGTAGAATTCCCGCCCATTGCGGCAGTGCGTCGTCGAAAACTTTCCTTTCTTTTCCTTGAGTAAATTCAATATTAGCGTAGTGTATATTTTTTGCGGTAAAAGACTCCACGTTTTTGAATAGTCGTATTTATCCCTTGCTTATAAACACCCCAAGTGTATTAATCAATGTTAAATAGTATTCGTTTGAATGTTCTCTTCTTTTTTAATATATTTAGTAATTTGCTTCTGTACTGTAGATGATTTGTTACAAGCATCTGTTACAACTAATTTATTTACTTTTTCTTAAAACCGCCATAGCTACTTGACAATCCATAAGACTAATGTTGAAAATATTGAAATTTAATTTTAAGTTTTGAACGCAAAACTAATTTTTCTATACCAGAGCCTAGAAGGGATATTATTTTTAGCCTAAAACAGTAGATATCTAACATATTTTAGTAGATCATAGGAGCCGTTTTTGAAATTATTGTACACAAACGATACTCATATTATAGTATAGATACCACCTAACCTAATTTAAAGACAGCGTAAGCTTCATTTACTGCTTTAGCTTTTAGTTATTCATTTTGTACAACACTAAATGGTGGTTTTAACTCTTGTTAGAAATTTTGACTATTAAATACATTATTCGATATATTTAACCTTTGAAAGAATAAAAGATAAGATTCCCATCTGAAATTACAATTACATCTAGTTAAGACACATATAAAATTATTGTAAAATATCTTAATGACTCATGTTATAAACTTTTTATAAATTATATACTGTAATATAACTATAGTCAGTATTTCTAAATTATATTACTGTATTTAGTTTAGTATAACAAGCTTTTAACATGAGTCATAAATTAAATGCCACATAAACCTATAAAAACCTTTTACTGTTGTAATTGGCATACGTTGGAAATAAATTTGTATGGTAGCAAATTAAATTTTTAGAGTTCACAAAATTTAATCTCTATATAATTTAGCATTGGAATTTAACTAATCAACAACAGTAGGATTCTATAGAGCAATGGATGTTAAATAAAATTGTAGCAATACCCATACGTAACAATACCGTTTTATTATAATTTCGGGTAAACACCAAATTACCTAATAGGAAAAAATATAAAAGGCCCCTTGCAAAAACACAGACATTGAAATCACGTTTTCCGCTACAAGTGTAACCTTAAAACGGGTGCACCTTAAAATTCGGAGTTTGAGTGTAACATGCACTCTTTAATATGAAATAATATTAAATATTTCTGCGGCTGCTTTTCCACTAAAAAGAAAGCTACGATGTTGCATAAGGTGTCCATATTTTGTCATGTTCAGTTGTAAGAAAGTGAATGACCCCCAAGAACCACTGTATACAGTATATATGTACATTTTTACGTAAGCTATGTTTAATGTTCAACCCTTCCAAATAAGTCGTGTACACGTTGATTGACAGATAGAGCAAAAATTAATATATTTGTATAATGGATGCATTTTGAAACATCAAAACGGATTATTAAAGTTTAAGATAAAAAGACATACAGTAACACTATTTGGTCAAAGCTTTGTAATTAATATAATTAATTTTTCATATATAGTATTTATAATTATCTTTTAACAGGTTTGATTATCTAAGAGGTTATAGTGCCCATTGAATTATTAAGTAACAGTTGCTTTTTTGACTTAGGAAGTAGTTGATCTTAGTTACTAGAGCTACATATCATCTCAATCCATTCTACGCTCAACCTTGAATTCAAACTCATCTTAAAATATGCACCCGAATGTGTGTCAAGTGTTTTTTTATCACTGAATGAAAACTAACTGTCAAGTGGTTTAAGGAAACAAATCATAAACAGTCATCGTTGAATTTCAATATATTTTGTTAGAATTTAACATTTTTCTTTGTTACTCACTTATTTTTAGCTTACCATCTTATGCATTGCTTTACACCACATTAAAGATAAAAAAAAGTCCTATTATTGGCTCCACTGCTCACGCTACCAGAGTTACTACGGCTCTGTTGACTAACGACGTCGTTGTCGTTGTCGTTGTCACCCAGCCAGTCGTTTAACGATGGTCACGTGATCATAGTTTTCACACATTGTGACGTCACGATGGATGTCACGACATGGATCAGCACGACCTTCCAACACGACCACGGCGAAAGATGGTCTAAAGTCAAAAGAACGAAATCAATCAAGTTGTTTCTAGAAACCGAACTTGAGCCATAAGCTGGATGTTTCTAGATAGAAGACCTGAGCTGTTACCATAGATGTTTCCAGAAGTAAACTTGAGCCATTGCCTGAGTCTTGGGTTTTTGCATAACTAGGCCTAACTTCTGTTTGCTTGATAAGTTATTCTAACTCTAGCTCAACATATAAAACACATCAAAACGTCAAATAATGCGGGATAGGCTATACAGTATCGGTTTTTATAAGTCTGTGGCTTCCTTGTGTGACATGTGTAGCAGCCAGCTGGGTCTACCACCATAATATCGTGTGAAATCTAATACAACCCTAAAAGTTATTGCACATTTTTTATTCGATATTATTTCAAATTCTCACGTCTGAAACATTACATAGAAAAAGATACATTATATTAACCAGGATTATTTTCATAATAAAACCCGCCGAAGGATTTATAGATGACGGCAAGTGTGGAGACTCTGAGGCAATAAAACATAGCAATGATAAGTCGCGTCCAGCGTCCCAGCGAGGAATCCCGTTATATTATAAACCTCTCGACGCTATAAACTGCGCCGCGGCGTCTCGTAGTCTCCCGAGCCCAAATTTGAAAAAGCGTTATCTGTCGGCAGATGATGACGGTATTGTGACCGCGGCATAATTTGTCGACCACTTCCCCGCCTCGTTTTTCTATGTTTTATAAAACACAGCTTTGAAATATGATTTCTCCTCGACGCTCCTTTGTTTCGCCGATTCTGCTCGTTTTTTCGGCTGTCACCGACCGCGGAATCTCCGAATAAAGGAGATAAATATGAATAACATGAAGCTCGCGGCCGGTTTTTCGGTGTGCGTCCAGCGTTAGAAATATCACGTTGTCGCTTATCGAATATCAATCAATGTAATCTGTTGGACCCGTGTTACGATTGGGACCACCCACCAGAACTGGCCGCTAATTGGCTCAGGCTATCATAACATCACCTCTGGCTCACACTGGCACTCGCAGAGGTGCGGGGGGTGTTGTGTGGTGCATGAGGGGTAGTACTTGTGTATATGAGGGGTCTACTTGGGTATATGAGGGGTCTACTTGGGTATATGAGGGGTACTACTTGTGTATATGAGGGGTACTACTTGGGTACATGAGGGGTCTACTTGGGTAAAGTAATAGTATCTTCTGTAAATGAGCAAATTATGTCTTGGTTAAATTATTGGTATATAGGGATATGAATTGTTAGTACATGTGGCTAGATGAGTACTTTGGAAATAAAAAAAGATTTCTTTGTTTATAACTTGCCGTTTTTATAAGATTTGACTCTCCATTCATCTGTAAAAAGATAACAGACATACACAATTTATGACTTAATAGATATAATAAAACTGTATCCTTTTTTAAATGATAGAATTTTAACATAGATTTTGGGCCTCAAACTATCTTTGAGAAGTGAAGTAGCCATGATTAGGCGGATTGAAATATTTGATTCCAGCGATATTTAGCTAACTTGGCTATTTAATTTTTCAAATTTAACTTATAGGAAGCATTATTTAATGTTTACTGCGCTGTTCGCCATGTTACCTCCGCTACCGCCATGCCGTGCCGTGACGGACGGGCCGCGGCACCAACAGCACTGCATCATCCCGACGACGCGGGACAGATAAATTATATTTATTTATGACAATTACCGCGACAGTAAAACAGAAACATTTATGAAATTCGCCGAGCCCGTGGGTCTGTGAAGACATTCCGACAAGTCCGAGAGGACTTTTTACCAACACAAACACGTGCTCTGAGGTGCACATTAACCTGCGAGTGATGGATGTTTTTTTGAAAAAATGTCAACATGTTACAACCGTAAAAAGCGGCGGGGCGGTCAAAAGCGCCGCGCGGAGCCTCTAAATTATAACCCGGTTTGTGTAAGACCGGCGCGCTAGCCTTGATACGGCTTTATTATTCTTGCGCTAGTAGCATTGTCAGATTTAATTGAGCGAAGTTTTGGCCCGCTGCCATGAAAGGTTAAATATTGAGAACATTAGCGGCTGAGTTGCCGCCGCGCGCACTACTGGCACGGGCTAGATTGGGCAACTGTTGGGAAATATACCCTATGTTGCGCACTATGGCGAGTTTATTGTACCCTTGGTTGTCAGGGTAAAATATGCGATAGGTATAGTAAAATGTTGATCACCCAATTTCACGTTATTTTTATTTTTCCTCAATATGTTGAAAGTGGTTTGTTTGGTTGGGTGACAAAATGCAAGACAATGACAGCGATGCCGTATGTTCCTGTCCTGACAAAAAATGGTTTCTATGATATGGATGATTTTCAAAATTTCACAAAACTTTGGCCTGGAATGTTTCCCTTTGGCCTAGAATGTTATTTTCATACAAGTTGTTTATTATTATTATTGTTTACCCTTTTGACCTGGTCATTTCCTGCCTCTGGACTACGGACGGAAACTACAAGTAACAAGTATGGTATGAATAAAATCTAAATCGTAATTTTAGTTCAAATATAATTTCTTGATCAGCATTGTACGTGTTATTAAATTACCTGAATATACAAAAAATACGTCAAATAAAACTCGTAATAGTATTTGTACACGTGTACATTAAATACATGTAATAATTAGGGGTAATCGATTTCGATTGGACACTCCAATCATCATCAGACACAATAGGCGAATTTTACCATCTTGTGAGTGAACATTATAAGTGTAAATATATTAGTATAGCTTAACTGTTCCTCAATATAAATCCATAAAGAATAGATTTGAAAATTTCAACACCTTTTACAACATAAACTGAAACGACATTATCAACTAGTTATCAAAACACCCAAAAACCTATACTATTAATCGAAATGAATGAATAGTTCAAAATACAAATTGATTTAGATTTGCTACAACTTTTTTTAAAAGGGAATTGTTAAATATCTTTAATGATATAAAATTAAATATTTTGTTCAATGTTTAGCTTTTTTCTCCTCTTTAAAGTACGCCTATATTAGTGGGCGAGTTTCCAAGGTATGTTACAAGTACAGAAATCGTAACAATTTGTGCAAAACGTATATTTTAAAGTAATTTTTCCTATGGCAAACAGGTATTGGGGCAATAACATTAACTTTAAACAACACTTGAACTATACTTCTGCACTATCGTTTGCCAAACAATGGGTTTTGTCTCTAGAAAGTTAAAGAAATCAATTGTTAAAAGAGCAGATTTGAAAATAATTGTCAATGTCCTAAAATTAGATTTTTTAATGTTTTCAAGTTTGTTTCAAAAGGAACACTGACTACAAATTGGTTGATAGCAATATCTCCTTATCTGCACTAAAATTCTTGTTATATTCAAAATCGTAATTGAATTACTTTAAAGAGGTTTTTGTATATTCGAACACATAATAGGCCTACATAAATAATATTGATATAAATTTAATCTTTATATTAACAAAATGCAACAAAATTTGCGGTATTTATAGTTTAGACTAAACATTTCCATAGCTAAAGAAATACTTTCCTTAAACACATTAAATGGAAACTTTTATAATGATATATAAATCATCTAATGACTTTGTATAAAATAATCTTATACAGCAGATCTTAATACAGCTAATCTTGTACACAACAACAAAATATAATAGTGAAATTTTTTTTATTATTTTCATATTTTTTAATATATTTTTTTTAATTGCATATAAGAACTATGTTTAATTGATTTATGTTATATTTATTTATTTATTTATATTAATTTATTCTAATGGACATCTCCATTTTAATTCTATTTAAGTTGTTAATCTATTAGGCTAGTTTGTTTTTGCACAACGTTAATGGAAAAACAGCTGGTTAGTTTCCCTTTGTTCTGAAGTAGAACTTGGGGATACAATTTTTTTTATTTAAGCTGATATGGAAAATAGCTACTTTCTGTTCGGTGTGATGCAAATTGGTACTAAAATCTCTAAAATCAGGTTTTAATAAGATAAAATCACAATGCCTCATGATAAGAGATTTGACAAAATAATACTACAATTTACGTGTAAGCTCTTTACTAGTAATCAAATGCGAAATGTATCCTTTCCTAATATTAAATATTAGTTATGCTCTACAAAAATAAAAATTACCAATAACAAACTTTTATTGTTTATTCATACGATTCCAATGTGTATTTCCTCAACAGCCTTCTCACGGTCTTACGGTCACGACAGAGGTATATCAGAAATCACAGGAATGATTCAACCAGCGTCCATATGGGCTGGTGACAGCAGCATCAATAAGGGGGGGGGGAGGGGACAGGGAGCAAACCAATAAAATAAGTAGCGTGAATTTAACAGTCTGTGAAACAGCGACACGAGCCAGATGACGTGCTTTATGATGCCTTGGAAATATGCTCGCCCAACACAATGGACAAAATGGCAAGTTGTTTGCAGATTTACAAAATACAAACGCGATAAATTATCATTTTATGAGGCCACCTGTTCCAGGGACAGTCGCGTCCACGTGTTGTTGACAAGGTATAGTCTGTTCTGGGAGTTGTAGACTGCCCAGGTGTGCTGTAGGCGAGTTAGTAGAAAATAAAACTGGTACTTTAAAATTAAAACTAGATTATACTCATAAATTGGTATCATTGAATGACAATGTCAAGCATGTTTAAGATTTGCCATATTTTGGTTGACCAAAACGGGTACACACACACAAACACATTCCGGGGGGAGGGTCTAGGAATGGAGTACACTCGTTCCAATTTTTTTGCCAAACATCTTACTACCTTTAACCATAGAAATTGTGAATTCTTCTCACTCAAACTACTTTAAATTTTTTAAATATTTTTTGTAGGTAAAAAGGTTACCTTAACATTAAATGTTTAAGTACCGGTACACTTTACAATGCTGTTTCGATAATTTATTAATTTCAAATTTCAGAATAACTCTTTGTCCTTGCTAATGTGATTAAAATTTCTCGTGACATAACTATAAACTAGCACTAGCAGAACCGCAGAAAATCTCTAAACCGAGACGTATGGTGACTCCTTATTGTAACGGCTCAAATGTGTGTTAAATAACCATGCTGCTGTGTGTTAAATTATGAATTTAAAAATTAATATGTAATTCGGGAAAAAGGAAAACTCCAATTTTGTTTGTTGCGACTCGTCATACCGATAAGCCTTCATGATCTAACGTACGAACATTTCACGAATAAATTATCTTTTATTTCTTCTTTTATTCTAAGGAAGATGAAAACAAGATATCTTTTAAGTAGTTGGTCATTCGATTTATATAATAGAAAACTTTATTTAAGTTTGATGGATGCAGCTCTGTTGCTATTGTACAATTCGCCTGGGGAGAACAACAGTTTTCTAAGGTAGTTTTATTTTACTCAGACGTTTTAGTTTTGTCATTAAAAATAAACTAAAACTCGGAAGGTCGTTGACGATATTTTTCAAGAGCCATTCTATTCTAACTGGAAACAAATTACTGTATAATTCTCCATTCTCTACAAATAAAGTCGTGTTTAATCGTATCCATGTTTTTTTTAATACATCATTTATTCCATAGGCTAACTTGAACATCTGAGCGTTAGTTTGAGTCAAAAACCACAGTAAAATATGTTTATTTTTATTCATCTAAATCATTCTAAATATTTACAGAAAACAAACTAAAAAAGTAATAAAAAAATCAGAATGGCAAATTGTTCAAACATATAAGAAATAACGAGAACATGCGACTAAGTTGTTATCTTGCATTTAGTTTAAAATTGCAAAAAGTAAATAAATTCTAAGTTATACCAATGTATTTATTTATATTCAATTAGAACGCAATCTTTAGCCAAGCGGGATTCTTGCATGATGTATGCGTTTACAATACATTTTCTCCATAATGAACTGCTGACATCCTTTCGTTAACGAGAATGTGCATCGAATTTGTAAATTATTATAATATTGTAGTTAATTAATAATCAAGCACTTGTCATGCGTTCACCCCCAATTGCCCAAGGCTCTGCTTGCAACAATTACCTAATTAAAAAGCTCATCAAGCCTTCACTTCATAAATTACATAGAAAGTTTGCGTGTTGGATTTTTATTTAACTCGCGTATTCAACTCGTTTGCGTTGTATTTAAACATGTAAATTTAAGTACATACGTGAATTATTTCTACATGAAACTACAATTTTACAATTACATTATGCATTTCCAAATCATTTATGGTGTATGTTGAGGATGTCCCCGATACCGTACAGATTAGGTGCTCTTGGTCTGATCAATGAAACATTTTCTCTTTACTAAATATGGACAGCCCAAGGTGGATTACGAACCATTGATTCCCGATAGTATTAGTCACTTATATTGGACATTTATACCACAGACGTATAAAAAAAAGTATATTAAAAAAGTATATAAAAAGTATAAAGTATATTGGTAATTAGCGGGATATGAACGTAACAAGAACAGAAGCCTAGTATAGAGATTTTCAACAAATGCATAGTCAGAATTATGCAGGTAGGGTGCATCTGGCCTTACTAAATTCGCTGTTAATTTACTGCTTTGCTCATTTTTTTTTACAAACAATATTTTTATTTTTTACATAACATTAAACCGACTCAGGATCATAACATTCATTTTTACAAACGTTCAATCTACTGTATAACAAAACATATCAAAGAAATCAAATTTAAATTCCAAATGAGAAAATATTTTTACAACTGCATCTGGTGGTTATTTTTTTTATAGTTTTGATGATATATATAATATGTAAGACCATTTTAGATCACTTTAAAAGTCTACTTTATGTATAACAGAACTGAACACAAGAAGTAATGATAAGAAAGGAAAGTAAATTGGACACAATTATTGGTATAATGATGTGCTATTACGTAAATTATGTTTGTTATTAATCATGTATTTAACCCAAAGTTAGTCGTGATACATAAGTAATTTCCAAACAAACTGTTTAAGTCATGGGTCATCATAGTCATTGATAAGTGCATTTCCCTTAACTGAAAATGGCGCAAAACTTCCTTTCATTACTTTTAAATACAACAAAATCTATTCGATAAATGTGCAAACATTTAGTCTATGAGAAGCCAAAAATAAAATAGTAATCTATACTATAAATGTAGCATAATTACGTTATGACACTTGAAAAGCAACGTCCAATTGTACCCGCCTGTAGGGCATTCTTTTACTTTATTAATTTTCCAAAACATTAATGTACAAATGTTAACCATAAAAATAAGAAAAAATATAAGTCGAAATTGACCAATTTTAGAAACCAATTTGGCTATTAAATTGATTTGTACTGTAAACGCAGTACACAATTAAGTAAGGATACACTAAAACTTTATCCCCTTATAAAATCACATTTCAAGTCGCCGTTCAGAAGATGAAATTAACATAATCCAGAAATTATCCAAATAAGTCTCAGGGTTATCTCAGGGTTGTTATCTTATTTACAGAATTGAAATAAATACCTAATACACGAAATAAAACCTAAAACATATTTGTACACTTCTGTTGGGGTCATTGGGGTGTCCAATAGAAATCGATCATTAATTACCATCTTATGTACATATTTACCGTAGTGTAGTCAGCATTAAATAATGATTTACATGGAATTTGCTTGTTCAACATATTTATAGAACAGATTGTAAAGTGAAAAAAATAATAAAAAAAATACTTTAGGCATATTTTGATTTACATTCCACTAGGAAGCCTAACCAAGCCTGGTCGCGGATAGAAAGCGCACTCTGGAGAGTTGGGGAGTGCTCAAGTCCATATCCTGGGGCCATTATTGTTTGCATCTTATCACAATCTCCGCTCAAAACACATTTACGGTGAAGCAGCTTCGTCAGTAGCCCTCAGCATAGGCCAGCACCTGCTACGTCAGCACATCATCTGTCCCTTGTACACTTTATCTCACATCCGACTTAAAAATTCACTTTAAACAACGAACATGTTAAAAAATTTGTTAACAGAAAGCAATAAATTTGGGGCACGCAGCCTGTTGCTGCGGGTGATTCGTGTAAACCCCGGGCTAGGGTTTAATGATACGGGGCAACCCTTCATATTGTCCTATCCATTAGTGAGAGGTCTGGAGTAATAGTAGAGCACAACCCTGTCATTTGTGCGCTATGTCGGGACAAAAACTGGAGTGGACCTGCGCCCTACTGATCGATATTCAACACTAATTATACGGATAACGATAATAATAAAGGTATTAATAGTTAATAGTTTCTGGATTATACGACATGTACATGTAACATTGTGGGAATTATGATGAAAACGTTGGAAAATGTAGAGTAAAAACATTAGATTTTTTGTACTTTAGGGTAGATAACCCAATTCTATGGACTAGCTGTGGCAGATTTTTCATTCAATAGTACATACGCAACTGAATAAGCAACTCAAAGAGTGTGGAAAACAACTCTTTTCCCTCCTTAGTTTAATTTATATTGTGGTTTCATTATATGTTACAGGAATATACTTGGAAAATCTATTGTCCAACTATTTATTGACTTTTAGTTACCAGTGTAGAAAATAGGTATTCTATCTACATAAACCTCCTGCAGCCAATTCGTCTTCCAAATAGATGATAGTTGAATAAGCCGCTCCCATAAAGTCCTACTGTCGAAATCATATTATCTCCCTCAGTTGTTGTTACCACGTTAATATATGTGACACGAAATATGCTATGTTTTACATTAATTTGTCCATTCACTTTGTTCACAAGAGTAAATTTCTACGGGTGGCTAAACTTAAAAAATTCTTTTAGATTCTAACACAGCCAAAAATGATAAATTGAAAAGTACTTAGCGCTAATGAATCCACAGCTAAAGCTGGATTGAAGCTCATTGTGTGATAATCTCAGTTGAATTGGGTTTACAATCAATCTAATGAAGATAAAAACGAAAGTGTCCGAATAAGAATCGTAATTAAATCGCTGTTGGACTGACGCCGAGCAAGTGTGCAAGTGTCCGAACAATGAATGTAGTCCGAGCTGCGATGCTTTGTAAGCTTTGAGCATTCCACGGGTAAAACAAAACCGAGAAGACACGGTAAAACCAGTTTAGCACTAAGACAAAACAGGCGAACCTACCGGCGATCAATAACTGGACGCGGGCAAAAAGAATTAAAATACTTGTCATATTAAACAATAGTCGAGAGTTAGGGGCGTGAGGAACACGCCGTAAAAACGCGCGCGTGACACCAAAACCGGTCCCGATATTAAATATTATTTGGGAACAGCCACTGTTTTAAATTCTGTCATTGTTTGGACGCCTTCCCATTGTGTTTCTTCGGTAGGGCGATTAATTATGGCGAAAATGTTCTTTTTTCGGCCAGTTGCCTCGGGCTTCGTCCTTCGCTTGACGGCCGATATGCTTCCTCTGCAGACTGCAACCCGCCTACTCAGACTCTACTTCACTTGCGGTGATGTGATACTCTGGCTGCTACTAGTCTGCTTCTGGGAGCCTACAGGAAAAGGAAATAGGTGGAACAGAGGAGGTGGAACAGAGGAGGTGGAACAGAGGAGGTGGAACAGAGGAGATGGAAGACTACGTTTTTAATGAATGTTTTTGGTTATGTGTAAATGGACTCATACTCAATGAGCAGCCACTTTAAAGGAACTCTAAGCTTTTAAGATTGAAATAATAGATCTCTGGGTTTAATATCCTAAGTGCATAAGGTGTTTTACATCAGCAGTAAGGGGGAGATAAGTGTTTCCCCATAACCTCGCAAGAAACCTACACCAATTACTAACTTTGCCTTCTGTTACGATTGATGTCAATACAACGTAGGTGGTTTCTTCTTCACTTTTTGTATGAATTACAACTAACTAATATGTTGTTCAGTCAAATTAGTTGTACTCTTTAACAAATAAATTTAAATATAATATAATTTACAAAGCGGATATTTACTTTAGATTCCAAGCTCTACCTGCTGAGCATAATCTTCTTACTTCTGGTTTTTTATCGAAGTCTTCTTCTGATTCTTCTTGTCTGTGACTCCTCCACTTCCTTTTACTCATCGAATTGTCGAAGTGGAGCTTCTTACCGAAATATCTATAATGGTTTATTTTAAACAATACAATTTACTAGGTGGAATTCTTTTCTGCGTTCAACAAACAGTTTTCATTTGCACACTGTCTTGTTACCATATTATCAATTTATACGGGGAGACAACTGAACATATATTGCCCAAAACAAGAGTAAAGAATGAGTGTAGTTAGTATGTAGTAAAATGCATTGTTTGACTAACAAAGACCTGCTGTATTTAACCAGGCTCAATTATTAAAATAGCCTCGATTAAAGACAGCCGAGTGCAGTTGAGAACCATCGAAGAGACTTCTCAAATACTGCATTTTACTACATTGTATGACACCAAGTTAAGAGGTAATTATCTTTGCAATATCCACACGTCACTAAAATGGGAGTTGATCACTCCATCCGAAGCCCCAACACAGATCCCTGAGGCACACCTCACACCGCGCTGCGACTCAGCCTCAGCGGTTACCAGAAGCTAACCCTCATTTGGCGCGATTACCACGTCACTCAGACCTGTTACATATAACGTATGGACGGACCGCCCGGTGATTTTTAAAGCAAACACCTAAACGCTCCTCCGCATACTCCGTGATTTAATGGCTCCAATAATACTTCATTAGAAGGGTACAATCATGTGGAAGGATTTATCCGACGCGATAAATTTCCCGGGCGGTTGGTAGCAGTGGCCTGTCATAGCGTAATCACGGTCGTCATAATCGCCTGTACACGCGGCTCTGAACATAAATCTGACAGACCTCCTGGCACCAGTGATTAGACGCAGGTGTTGGAGTAGAGGATGCAAAGTGTATAGAGAAGAGTCAATAGTACTTTTCAAGAACAGTTTAAATATGAATGCGTGGTCAAATATTGGACTTAGGTAGATGACCTCGTTTTTGAATTGGCGAAAATGCTGGTCAAGGTGTCGGATGTGTTATAGCAATCCGTGTTCGAGGAAATCTACAGATCAACTGAAAAATCTACAAGCATTTTCGCCAATTCGTCGGCTCGGTCATATCTAGATGTTTCGATAGCCTTTTTACCGTGTAAGACCACTGCTAGACGATATAAGACCAGAATAACGTTTTTATTTAACGTATTTTATATAAGTTACTTATAGGTAAACTTCAGAAGAGGGAGTTTTTTCCTGTTCTTCTAAAGACGAAGTCCGCCTAAAGATCGGTTCACACACATCAGTTACGGCACGTTGCAGTCCAGTCACTTCAGGCACGTCACAGTTAACAAAAATATTCTTTAATGTATTTTCTATTGCGCTATCTACACTCACCCGTTGCAGTTCCGTCAGTAGCTCTACAGGCGTCCGTTAGTAAATTACAGATTTCTTTTCACCGATATTTTAGGATTGTTCGGACGCCTGACGGACGTGTTTAAGGTTAGAAAATAGTACTTTTGTTATTTAATTGATCGATTTTATATTTTAAGTAATGTTTGTAACACTCAACAAGACGAACGATGAAAAATTGATAGAATATTGTGTTTTAAATAAACATTTTTGACTTTAACTACACTGTAAAAAAAGTGACGGAAGAGTGACTGCAACCAAATGACTGTTCAACTGAGCCATTGCGAATGCAACTGTGACTGGACTGTGGAACTGTGACTGGACTGATATGTGTGAATCGACCTTAAGTTTTCATCAATCTATTCAGCCATGTTATGTGAAATTTTTTTAGTGAAATTGATTTCCTTTTAAGCGTGAATATCCTGTTATTCAGAATTTTTGTTATTTTACACGTTTTGTAACAGTTATTCCTACTTGCAAAATTGACAACAAGTGAATTAATGACAATTATACTCGTATATTTTCCTTACTTACAATTAACGTTAGTATTTGTATTTACAGTTTTAAAATAGTTGAAACCTTGTAAATCAAATGTATACATATTTTAATTTAGGTTCTCACATAATAGTGCTGCTATAAAGTACAACTGAGCACCCTGAATATTAAATTTTTAGTAGAAGTTACATGTCTGAAACATTTGCTTGAAATTAAGCATAATCTTGCTTCAGGAGTGATATACTAAAACCTAGAAGGGACGTTTATATTCTCATCATAAAGCTAACATTGGTCGGTAACAACGTTAAGCTCCATGTAACGACGCTTTTTACTAAATATAATAAAAACCCCAACAAAATAATCACAAAATTGAGATTCTCTTTTCTAATTTTGTAAAGTCTTATTTTTGTAGATTTTATACTGTGATACACGGTTTGATAAGATTTATAGGCCATTCTGTAATCGTACATAGTTTTCCAGTATACGATTAATCCACCCACACCTCTAACAGTATTTCATCCAGAGAATTACATAGTTTCCAACCAAAAAACTACTACTGTAATTACCTTTCCCTTGTATAAATTCACCACTGACTTTCCTCAACAATTACAGTGCAAACTAGCACTAACTTGTGAGTGTAATTGTACACTGACAGCCATGGTTTAGTAGGCTACCGTTCCTAAAGAGCAAACATTATAACGTTCTGAATTTATGAGTTGTTTCCTCATTTTGGTACAGCGGTATTTAAAGGACAGTTTAGATAAATGATTAAATAACGTTGTTATTTTAAGGCTAGGGCCGCACTTGATGACTTTGTCGCCGCGACAAAGTCGCCAAGTGTGGCCCTAGCCTAAACAGTTCATTTTGCTTTTCAAGAATGAAAAATATAATGACACATATAATAAAATAAATAAAAAAATATCAATCTAGAGCTGTAAATGTATTATACAAAAGATACATTCATGTTCATTCCACAAAAAATACTCAGATTCTAGGTCAAATGAGCGCATTGATACTACGCGTAGAACTATTCCCAAAATACGTGTACCTCAGCACTTTAAACTTATTGGGGGATACCATTTATATTGGAGAACAGAATTAGAAACATAATGATCACTACTATATGTTTAACTTTGGTAATGTGAAGCATGCTGTGATATAAAAGGTGGCGAGCCTTAGAATCTTCAGCAATGAAGAGCTCCAGATAATAAAATTTGATTAACCATTAGGTTACTCGGAAACAAAATAGGAAAAAGTGGTGCAAATCTCCTATAAAGACTGATATGGTTGAAACTCTTGGGGCATAATTTTATAGCATTATTTTCTTACTCTAATGTATGGACATTACGCACACTAATTATACTTCAACACAACTCGTATTTAGTAAGAGTTTAGTTTTTGACAAGAAAAAAAACCTGCTTTAATTGACTTGTAGAACTCTGACGGGCAGGTGTACTCGGAAGATGCAAACGGAAATTGTACACTCTTGAAAAAACAACAGCAGGTGCATTTATAATTGCGCCCAATTGAAGAAACCCCGACTGTTTTTTTTTTTTACTTTGCTAGCTTTTTTAGTAGCTTACGTAGGTGGTAAAACCATTTATGGTTTGAAATGCAAACGTTTTAAACCCTACAAATCAGAATAATAGATTATTAGAAAAATTTGTTAATATATTAGTCAAAATTGTCACAAATAAGAGGAAGTGAGTTGGCTTGGCTGCCGAATATATATCATACATTTTTAATAGTTTTTATTGATAGACTTGGCAATCCTTAATCTTTGGCTATTAGTCATACCTTAATGAAAAAATTTGAAATCGCAGTACCATTGTTTGGGGGTATAAACCGGTTATAAATGCAAGGTGACTTTAGAAAGAAGTCTTCTTAGAATGAGAATAGTCTATATTAGAAAGAATAAGTAACTAAGGACCGGAGCGAGAAATCAATAGCAAATGAGGGGAAGAGTTTTAGTGATGTGATGAGAATGAAGAGTATTGAGACAGAGAATGTTAGTGGTAAATATATTGTTTAAAAGTATCAAAACAGTTAGGTTTAGTTTCAAACAGCGAAAAATCTATTTAAATTAGATCATAATAGCACAAATTTAAACAGACGATTTTCATGTGGTCTACTCTAATAACAATTACAACCACTATCGTGCAAATTTAACACAACTGTTGTACATGAATAATACAAATAAACGCACACGATAACTACTAGTTCCCACTATTTAATGTTTATTTACCATTCAAACCGGCGTGTTGCAGTTCATGCACGAAATTACCAGAGCACTAGTGCATTCTCATGGCGTCTTCGTCCACATTGTTGTCGGGGTATTTGCACCTAGTTAATGCACCTGACTCGTATAATGCCCCTGGATGTAAATTATAAGCGATATTATTCAGCAATTACAGAGCCAGCGATTTATAATCAGTGTTGCCCCTTGTTCTGGCTGACACCTTTACACCGCAACTTTTCTTCCGGTCGGAACTGACGCACGAAACCTCGTTATTAATGACTCTCTTGAGCGGGTTTAATAAACATTTCTACTATGTCGTGTTTCGCACTTCGGCTGTTTCTTGCTATAAGTCTTGGCGTGTTGCTTTTAATGTGTTGTAGTGATGTATGATGTTCGTTTTCGCTCGGTGGAGCAATTCAAAGATCGTTTTGTTGAAGTGGCAGTAGATTAATTTGATTTTTGTTCAAGGTTTTGGAATCTGAGTTAAGTATAGATATTTAGATATGAATGCGCGCTTGACATTATGTATTTCATTGCTCTCTACAAGATATCACATTAAGGGATAACCTTAAATTATGTTTTTGAAAGTAGAGGGAGGCAGAGGGAAGTAACACGAAAGATGGAGGCGAGAAATAATAAAATGGTACATTGACTCAGATTTGTGGTGAAGAAGATGGGAGTGAAATAGAGGAAGACAATGAGTCAGAAATTGGGTAAACGTAATTTGTAAGGACTAGAAGGAAAAAGATAAACAAATAATAAGTGAAATGGATTGAGAGGGGAGAATCGAATAACGAAAACGTACAGGGAGTGATTGAGTGTGAAATTGACTGATAAGGAGAGATTATGAACGGAAGAGGACAGAAGTGAGGACAAGGGAGGAAATTAGAAAGAAGTGACTAAGGACTGGAGGTAAAACCTATTGAAAAATAGGGAAATAGATATAGGGATTGATGAGAACTAAGAGTAAAAAAGGAAAGCAAAAGTGGAGAAAGAGTGGAAAGACTTTAGTTAAAGAGAAATAAAATGAGTCTCAGAGATTGAGAATATAAGCATTGGGTTTATAGGATGGGAGTGAAAACGATAAAATACAATTACAAAGGACGTAAGTGAGAATCGTCAGAGAACGACGGAAGTTTGATAGAGATTGAAGAGTAACAGTGAATGATTCAGGAGGATGGGAGTACGAAAACAGGGAAAAAGGGAAGAGAGGAAAAAGTAGGAGTGAAGGAGTGGAGGGATAGAGAGAGAAAGAGGAATAAAATGAGATAGGAGGAGTGAGGAGCGTTGGAGAAGGAAGGAATGAGAGAAAGAGAGATAAGAGCGAGAGGCCGGTGCCTCATGTCGCGGGAGGAACGTATAATTTGTAGTCGGTGTCGAACGCCTCCCACTGCCAGCGCGCTGAGGGCTACAACAAGAGGTTGATTTATTGGCCAGAACCTTCAATTACTACAATTAGAATATTGGGAACCTCGCGGCCAAAAATAAATCCATAAGAACAGTTTCGACACATTATAACCCATTGGGACCCGAAGCCTACGTTTACGCAACCCTAACGATTCGGACTGCTAATATGCGACTGTTGAAGCAATAAGGGGCAGTAGTAGGTTTAATGTTCATATCTTGTGAAGACGAGTGTATAATTAGACAGCTGTTGTTGCTGGTTGTGCTGGAACCATCAAGTTCTTCCAATCAACCTTTATGGCACCTGATCAACAAGAAAATACATTTACCTAGTTGCTATCATGTTTCATAATTTCAAACCCACTTATATTTTTCTTTTCCATTCGATCCCAATTCTATCACTAACATGTTAATATGTTAAGTCGGATGTATGAGACATAATCACATTACCAATCGTGTTAGTAAATGGTTATTTACCTAAAAAATAAATGTTTTACGTATCTCCTTATATTTAGAATGGGTGGATTGGTTAACAACTGGTAAAAATAAGAATTATGGATAAATACATTTTCATAAGAGACAGTATAAGTTGATGTTACACCCAAGCATATTTTGCGTTGATTATTAAGCAATTTTATATAATAAAACCCCATCATACCTGCAAAAAGTATGAGATAGTGTATACAAAAGTTAACTTAACAACTTGTGTTAAATGACGTTTCACCACTCGCAATACTGTGATAGAGGTTTTGTATTACAATAAGTTTGTTTGTTACCATTAATTTAAATTCTCATATTAGTTCTAGAAATATCTTTAAAAGAAGATATACTTTTTCATGCCATTGTCCTGATCTTGAATTTAGTGAAGTTGGCCCATGTGCTGCCATTGACTTGATTTAAGTTATTAGGCTTTGTGAAGTGTTTCTAGTTAGAAGGTTTGTAGGCCGCAGAAAACCCTCCAACCAGTCATGTAATGGCCATGTCATAGGAGGTATCCAGCGAACACAACATTAACATTCTGTGTCCACTCTAGGTACTGGACCATTGACTTGGATATTGATTAAGATGCGGTTGTGGTGTTATCATCAATTCAAATGGTACTATTATCCTGGATGCTAGCTTTGACTAAGGAGCTAATATCGTAAATGCTGTCATTGGTTTTTTTTTGTGGTAGCATTGATTTATGTGATATTACTGATAATGGGCTGGTAAAATTAACAAAATAACTTTTCTAATTAAATGGAATTCTGCATAGCTATTGTTTGGCAATTCGGAGGCTAACATCTACTGTACATTGAGAACAACAACTCACTTCCCTCTAGGACTCTAGGTAAAATGAAACGATGCGTTTTTTCCGTACGATGTTACAGGAATATTTAACATTAATTAGCTTTAATTATCATGCATATAGGTATAGTATAAGTGAACAAATTCTAATTCTAAACACTTGGTGGTTTTTAAAAGCGATACAATAATTTGAACGGTCACTTTGTTCAGGGCGTTTCTATATTGAAACACTGTGATAACACGTCGTGGAAGAGTCCAAACATTATGTACGACCAGTGAGAATTCGGCCAGTAACCGACAGACAGACTTATGTGGAGTCATTAGCAACTAAATGATTCCAGGCTGGCCGATGGAAAGTGAGATATATTACTTGGAAGCCACCGTTCCTCAGTCTGTGAGTGAGCGAGTCGAATTATAACTTGGGAGAAAATATGTGAACCACTTATTGGCTTAATTGATGTCCAACTGAGAGACTACCTGAGCTCAGTGCAATGTAATGTTACATCTTGTTGTTGAAGTTACTTGTAAACTTTAATGATAGTGTTGACTTTTAACTAGTATTTACGCAGAATGATTTTAAAAGAGATTTTAGTAATACAAACTACAAAATATAGCTAAGACATAGGCTATATTTATTTGTGATAATAAAACATCTTGGCCTCGCCAAGTTTACAGTTTAACAATAATTATTATAAGCTAAAGACACTAATTTAGGTTGGCAAGCTTGGGTGCGGCCAGTTATCACAAGTTGTAGTTTGGGATCTTCTTCAACCTCCACATTCTTGAGTCTTCATACAAATTTCATCCTAAAAATAAATATGATTGGTAAATACATAATATCAACACAGTATTTTTGGATCGGTTAATGTTATCGCTTGCGATAGGCTAATTAGAACAGGTTTATATATTTGCTGAAAACATGCACCAGAAAAACCTTTTTATACACAAAATAGCAGTGTCTAAGAAATTACTATTCTCGACGTAATAATTAATTCGAATACCTTTTCTTGAGTTCTGACTTAAATGTCGTATAAGCCCCTAGTTCAGGAACGGTGTTTGTCCAATATTCCCCTTCTATTCTTGGATACTGATTTACCTTTCTAGAATTAATATCTTGATTTACCTGTTAAATTGTTTCATCTATTGTCTGTACAATTTAAATTAATTTGTTTTATACTGAGAACTAGTTACCATAGATACAAAAGTAAGGATTTTTTAAATTAATAAAACATGTAAACCTACTTTTAGATTTTAAAGAGGACACAACTGACCTTTATTGTAATGATAGTCCCTTACATATTCACTGTTTTAGTGAATTTTCCTACGGGGAAGTAGCGATTAACGTAGGTGACACAGTAGGACCTAGGCCCGGGACCGATTTTCCATTTTGATGCCCCCAGAGACTAAAAGCACTATTCGTTCGAATTGTTATATATCGAAAGTATTTTTAGAGTATTAAATTTAATGGTATAGATGCCATGTCCATCCTAGCATCCAAAAGATAATGCTATTATATTTTGACTATTGATAGAAGTAGGCATTCGGGAAAATTTACTTAGGAAGTAGTGTGGCTACGTGGTTATTTTGAACCAAGCCAGCTTTTTAAAAGCGAACTAGAAGAAGAAGAAGAAGAAGAAGAAGTAGGCATTCTAATTCTGTACCATTTAACGTTGTAGCTAGTTTTAGAGTTTAATTGCACTTTATTTGAACTGAGACACAGCCAGAGCGACACAGTGAAATCAATACATGGTTTTTGGCGAAAGTTTAAATTTGTAAATCTAGAACAAACTGAAAATAATTTGTTTTGAAACCTATAGAATCTCTCGTGTAGCTTTCAACCATCATTGCAACAAAAAATGTGGTGGGAATAGAATTTTGATAGTAGCACCCTCTGCTAAAGGCTAATTCAACAATTCAACCACGTGAATTCATAAACTGGCTAAAGCTTTTACATGTGACATTTGATCTACTTTTGTCAATAGTAAATAAAAGCTAGCAAGTATTCTCTATCTAAACTTACTCATTAGAAAATAAAATTGGCTACATATAGTACAGCTAGTGTAGCCTATAAGATTAAACATGCTCCATGTAGATTTACCATCTTATGGACTTGCTGAAGATAATTTTATAAATTTAGTCCTATCTGGTTTAATTAAAGGGTGGTTTTTGGTCTACGATCTCTTTCTGGCAGTTTAAACAATTTTATAACAAATATTAATGTTTTAGACAAAAAAATTAAAGGAGAAATAGTAAAATCCACCTCAATATGTAATAAAGATGGATGTAAGTGCATGTTACCAACATAAAATACATAGGCTTCAGATTTCGTTATATAATTTTATTATAAGTCTACTTGCAACGTCAATGATAATAAGTCTTCCTATGTATCTTGGAGTCCATGAGATGACGAGTCCACCTAGGTATATTAGAGTCTATGATATAGATGCTATGACTACCTCGGTATACAAAAGTCCATGCTATTACTCGAAGCAGGACCGAGGCCTACTTATTACCTGGTAGTTAACCCCGTTGAAGGATACACGTAGTATAAGGATCAGATAACAGTTCCAATAACTGGTTAAATGTTTTAATTACTTGGCCGGTATTGGTTCCCACATGAGGTGTGAGAGGTCTCCCTACCCTCGTCGCGTATTTGCTTTATCCTCGGCCGTTATTAGTTCTTAATCTCGCTGGTGTAACTACGTATCCGACGCTGTTATTAGCCCTAAACCGCTCTAACAGCCGATTACCATCGAGTCTCGCGGTTCTCCCATAAATATCTGGTCAATAGGAACGCTCCACTACTAACTCAACATCGTGCTATCGGTTTTATTATTTATCGCTGGTATTTCATGTGTATCTTTCTCACTCGCGCTGTATCTGGCTGGTTATGGAGTGATTTCTAATCGCGTCATCTACTGGGAGCGCGAGCGCGATGGAAGGTTCTCGCGGATCCCATCGTTCCCTCCCCCACCCCCTACAGCACCCCCCCCCCTCTAGGGGACTGGCATTGCTGGAATGCCTTCGTGGTTTTACGTCTTCATGAAATATTTGCTAAAGTGGTAATGAGGAATCGGACTATTTACGTCCTATTTACTATAGGCAGTAGTAGTAAATATTGTCAACAATTTATTTTAACAAATATTACGTCCATAAAAATGTCATGAATTAGTCTAATTTATAATACTTTAATGCACGCGGATGGATTTAGTTGAATGAAACCTTCCAAAATTTATGCCATCGGCCATTACACATGTTTCATGTCCAATTAAAGAACAAACACGAAAATGTAGTCATTTTTTAACAAAACGTGTTGCTCACATGTTGCTTTGTTGTTAGAAGTATAAATCAAACTTTAAAACTATGAATTTGTCAAAAATTTTTATTTTATTTTTCCATAATAGGCATGGGATCAATATGGCACAGAGAAGGTAGGTATCCAAAAATTGGCCATGTTTGGTTGAATACTTTATCGATAATAAATAGCCTCTATAAGAGGTCCAGAAGTTCTGTGAATCAATAAATCCTTACAAATTCAAATTTGAGCTCAATTTGAAATTTCATAAAAAAACTTCAGCATTTAAACAAATAGGAAATTCCTAAATAAATAAAATGAACATTTTATACCTTTTTGACGTTTTAATGTAATTTTATTCCAAGAAAAATCTGTTATCAATAATTTCAATACTTTTTCACAAACCATTATTCATAGACAATGTTCCCTCTCAAGTTAATAACAGTGTTAAAGGCCGGTCAGCTCACGATTAACACAGTTATGCTAATTGCCAAACCAGACGATAGATCTCGTGGCGACGTGGCACGCACGTTCAGGGCTTACCCTAATCTTTAAGATTAATCAGACTGCCCTTAAGTCGAGGGCTGGTTAATGGCCACCCCACCCTAACTGCAACAAGACCTAACTCTGTTTTGATTGATACTTTCTTGGCGACGTTATTTATTCCAACAGACATTAGATAAGCGAGTGTAATGTTAATGTATTTCACATTGTGACAAGTCCGACGTTGTAAGAGCACAATTAAAAACCACTCTGGTTTTAATGTCGCTTTTATGCATAGATTGCGAAACGATACGTGAAAACGATATGTAAAATAGGTTTGGAGTGAAGTGTTTTAACCATTGTGATTTTGGCTATTAAAATCAGATTTGTATTAGTTCATACAACACAAAACAATGTTTTAGTGACTTATGTTTTACAATCTAAAGAAGCTACAGTATTTACTTAGTAGGCCCTTTATAATGATCATATACTGGTATTGGACAAACTATAAACCAGTCATAAACTTCTTAAAACTTTTCATGACTCTTTATTTTAATAAAACATACACCAGTACTATATTGTATACAAACCAATAAAGCGGATGGAAAAGATCTGATTTGCTGGGATAGGATATACTGTATACTGCATAAATTTAGATTTTCTTTCAAAAGTTGGAAAACGAAATTAAAAATATTAGTAAAATGGAATATCGATAGGAAGAAGTGATAATTTAGATTTTCGTTCTCACATTTAAGTATTACATTTAAAGTATTACATATTAACGCAGTTTACTGTATCGTTAAAAAGCATTTCTTTGGGACCAAACTGTTTACAGAATTGGTAAAATGTCATGTTAAATGTACTTAGACAATTAAAAACTTAACCGGTGAAATTTGCAAATGAAATGTGAACTTTTGCTACTTGTTAAACTATATTATTTGTGATATAACTGTATTATTTTATAATGGAACATAACTCGCCTTATGCATGTTTTGTAAATATTCGTCCAAAGTAATGTTATCATAGAATGCGTTTTATTACTTAACGACTACATGATAGAATAAAAAATAAATAATACTACAACTAATGTAGTTTAAACTAGAAAATAATATACACTATAGATTTTTATTTGATAGTTGATTCTTCTACGTTACAGTAACACCAATCAAGAAAAAATTATGATGCAAATTTGGTAATGAAAGCACAACAACAAAGAAACAACCAACAAGGTAGTATTGTTTGTAGTCTTCTAACAATGAAAATTTAATTTTGCACTATTAAACTACTGATTTTTACTAAATAAGTTGTCGGAAACAGCTCAGCAGTTTTTTAAATGCTGCATTGAAAACAAATTCAAGCTTTTGAAGTGATTACAGATATTGTTTATTTGCATCCTCTACTTCCAAAATCACTAGTTGAACCTTTGTAACAAAGTTACTATTGTTTTGTTACAATAACCACCCATTATTCTGCACACTTATTTGCATTCATTATCTAAAACAATATTCATATTTTAAATTTAAATAACAACCTTCAAACCAAATTTTCTTTATAAAAGAAATTATACCTTCCAGAAAATAAATTCAGCGAAACAATGCAAGAAGTTACATAGCATTTACCCTTAGCTCTTTAAAATACAATGAGCTCTGCGTGAAACGCTTAATCCACCACCGATCTTTCCAGTATTTGAAAATATTTTATATTTATGTGCATAATATGTAAATCATTCCTGAGGCATTCTGTCTTGGTGGAAATTAGGGGCAAATATTTAGTCAGCTGGGTATTTAACATGGCGTGCGGGCTGTGGGTCTAATTAATATTTTTGAAAGAGTTTTGTGTTTATGTAAATATTCAGCTTGGCGTGCAATATAACTGGGTACTGCACGCACTCACGCACGCACACACGGGCGCTGTGGTTAGTTATGATCACCATACTGACCATGGTAAGGTTAATATCTTGGCGTATTACTTGTTTATCCTATGTGGAAAATTTGGCATCATGTTGGATGTGCCGACTCGAAACTTCTAAAACGATAAAAATCACTACTGAATTGTTTCCTTTTTTATACATGAACAATAACACAATGTTAAGGAAATAGAGGCTACTTAACAGTATTTTTAACCCAAATATGGTTGGACGAAGAGGGTGGTGTAAATTAAATGCATTTTATTGTTGCCATTTTAATGATCCTTTGATTTATGCTAGGACTATTGTTTAAATGTTCAACAATCAATGACTACTTGAACCAGTTTCTAACCAAAGTTTCTGCCTTTTATCAGGACCAAACCCGTGACCATCACCTAAGAGAACAACATATTTAAGTAGATCCAAACCTTAGTGGGCTCCCAACCATTTGGATCGAGAGCTATAGCTGGAAGCAATTGGGATGAGTGGAATTTGAACCATAATTTCCAAGGAAGAAATCTGCTGGCTAAGAGACGATCTCAATTCAGTTTTATTGAGTTTAATTAATCTTTAACGAGTATATTCAACATCAGGTCAATTTAATGATTATGCCAAGTTGATCCTTCTTGTCAATGTGGTTTAGGACATACGTTTTTAAAATTTAATTAAACTACATACAGGTCAAAGGAAATTTCCCCAAATTACAAATTCATTTATTGAAGACAAGTTGCGTTCAATGACATAGGTTGTTCAAATGTTGTCTTCTCTTTGCGTTCTGAACACAACCCTTATCAGAGAAAATTCTTCTTCAGCACAGAATGAACTTACTTATCAAATTTACATCTTAACATTACTAGCTAAAAGTTTCGTTACAGCAGATAAAATTGAAGCTATGTATCTAAGCTACTTCAATAGTGAGTACTCCAGAGCTCCGAACCATTTTCCACTCTAGCGCCTCCCAGAGCACCTCTCGACAGATGTACTTGACCACGTATGATTGATATATCGTGTGATCCAAGGTGTGGACAGGTCGCGTGATCTAACCGGAAGTGCGGTTTGCAGATGCCCGCCGGAAGCCACAGCCACACGAGTATGTTGCCTCCAGTGCCTTCTGTATCTGTAATTGCTCATTTCCTCGCTGGTAAACTCTCTTGCACTCAAGTAATGACAGGGTGCAGGTCTGGGGCAACGGTTGATGCGTTATTTCCAACTAGGATTCCTAATTTGTGAATGTTAATGAATCCTTCCCCTGGGCTCGACTGCCAAGTAGTTCCGGAACCCCCTGGCTAACGAGGTTCCGGAATAAGCATGTGGGAATTGTGTGTACTCTGGACGGGTAAACTAGATGGTTCCACGGCCAAAGCCAAAGTCAAAGCTAGTTGTCACCGATTGTCTTCGGGGACGGTCTTCGGGACGCGTCATTGAACTGACCGACGTTACAACGTTGCATCGATCAATCTTCCGGACAAGTAGCATTGTAGAATTGTTGATTTGTAGCTTGTCTCGAAAATGGATTGCAGCATCAGCAACGTCTGCTGGTATTGTAGACATTCGACGACGACGTAGTGATCTCGAAGACCGTGATTTAACAAGTAGGACTGAGTTGTAAGAGTTAAAGGAATGGAACTAGCTTGTAACTTAATTTTGGAGTAATCTTAATGCAAAACAAGTAGTGTTACTTATTGGGATAAAGTTTTCAACCTCAATTTTAACACTTAAAAAAACCATTGTTTCATTCTTACTAGACTTGAAATATCCCTATCCTGTTATGTACAAAAGGATATTTTTATCGTTCAGTTTTTAGTAGCGTATTCTATTGCCTTTGTAAAATATTTCACAAAACAATCCATATGAACGACGGGTATGTTTTTGACTTGTTCAGCAATAAAGAACGTTATCACAAAAGAACCACAATAGTTCAAGGATGTGCTATGTTATTAATTATGAAAGTAATACAGTAATAAATTTTTTGGGAGTACCTGATTTAAAAAACCCAAAAATGCATTTGGAAATTTAATTCAAATTGTTTTATGTGCGAGGCTTACACGGATAATAGCTTTGTAGAAAAATAAATTTAAATTACTTTTGCTGATTGTGGTTAATTTGACAGATATAAAATGCGGTACACCAATTATTGATATAACAATTCAGGGTGTAAATATGATTTAAAATTATTAAGGGAATAATTTGGTTATAAAATAGAATGTGTGCACAGAATAAAACCAAATCACAATATTTTATTTGCTACGAATAGTTTTTATATTCTAATTAATCTAAGGTTTCGTTTATATTTCTATCACATCGTGAGAAGATATTAAGTTTGTTTTTAATATTTAAATATAACAGTACTGATATTCTGAATACCTCTTGGAAACCTTTATTTAAAAAATATCTTACTTTATACTTTGATATCTGTATTTTGAGTTGCGTTTCAGGAAAACAATTAATTTATAATCCTCGACAAGCTCTTGCCTGTGAAATAATTAACAAGCTATGCACAGGATGCATCCCGGCAATAAGTAATTTACTAAGTGAATCTAGTTATATAAATCTAACCTGTAAAATTATTGATCGTAAAATAAAATTGCCAAACCAGTTGTTTAGTTAATTATACGGTATTGTTTAGATGTGCAAATATTTTGCAAAGTGGGGATACAAAATTATAGGTTTTTAATTTAATTCAAAATAAATATCTAGTGTTAGTCTCTGCGTGTATACAATTTTGTCTCAATGTTATTCAAGGCTCTACATGTGTTATACTGTAAAGTGTAAATCATTTTGTAAATTAAAATATTAAAATTTGGTTTCCTTTAGGAGAACCCACTTTTAATAGAATATTATTTCCAATTATAAGTTTAAGGCCAAACACAAACCGAATATGGTCCGACTTTCAATTTGATTATAGTACATTTTAAAAACAAGGAAAAGTGAATTATGAAATTATTAACTGAAAATGTACTGTCTATTTGCATCCGTATGTTGTAAAGTGTCGTGTGTATTTGCTAAAATATAGCAAATAAACTAATATAATTGTTACTCTAATAATATAACTAGTTTTAATCCCGAATAACTGAAAATAATTACTTACACCAATTTTTCTCAAAGGCTTAACTAAATAGGTCCGACGACACTTTAAAGAGTTAAATTACCTTTTTTAATGCTGGAAAGCAAAAACGTTATTAAAAAATATTCAAACTATATAGATTTTTATTTGTCCCACTATCATTGACAGACTCAATGGTTTAACAATAATTATGATAACTAAGAGAGTGAATTATAATTTTTTATAGTAATAAAAGATTGACTGCCTTTCATCATAAATCACATACAATGTAAGAAGTATAGGTTTAAATTTACATTATGATATATAATTATTTCTTGAACAGAATATTTATTTATACAGGGTGATTGGTACTCAGTGTGACAAAATTTTTTTGGTGTAAGTACAAAGTAAATGCAGTATGATGATGCATATAAAATGTTCCAAGTCTAAAAATTAGCTTCCCAAAGAATTATTTTATGTTTTTCAAAAATAACAATGTTTTTAAACTTAATACAGCTATTTCTCAATTACCTGTAAATGGATTTGAGTAGACAATGTCATTTTCGTGTTCTACATTAAATTTTGAATAAGAATAATACAAAATGACAGAGGATCAGTTGTAAAAACTCCATTGTAAATAGATTCAAAGATAAAAATTAAGATGTTTGATAAAAATGTAAAAAATATTGGTCAATTGCATTTGTTCACACCCTGTATACAAGAAAGCGTCGGAATATGTTAAAAACTGCGCCATTTTATAAGCTTTCCAACCATATGCTACACCATTGAGCTTTATGTCTGCTTATGTACGCTTTAGTGGTTTTAAGACTACAAAGCATGGTGTCTTTAACATTTAAAACATAGAAAGTCGGCATGTAATAAGCAAAAGTTGTATTTTTGTTTCAGCTTGAACAGTAAAACATTAAAAAAGTTCCCTGTTTTCTGGCATTCAAACCAATAAAACAAACAAAAAATAGCTAAACCTCAATACTGTAGCATATGGTTGGAAAGCTTATAAAATGGCGCAGTTTTTAACTTACTCCGACACATTCTTGTATACAGGGTGTGAAAAATGCAATAGACCATTGTTTTTTAAATCTTTATAAAACATCTTAATTTTTATCTTTGAATCTATTTACAATGGAGTTTTTACAACTGATCCTCTGTCATTTTGTATTATATCTTATTTAAAATTTAATGTAGAACACGAAAATGACATTATCTATTAAAATCCATGTACAGGTAATTGAGAAATCGCTGTATTAAGTTTAAAAGCATGGTTATTTTTGAAAAACATAAAATAATTTTTTGGGAAGCTAATTTTTAGACTTGGAACATTTAATATGCATCATCATACTGCATTTACTTTGTACTTACACCAAAAAAATTTTGTCACACTGAGTACCAATCACCCTGTAGTTTGGAAACATAAGATGTTTAGTTGCATTTTTCTTTGTCCACAATACCATGCATATACTGCCTACGATCACATCAACTTTTCAAAGGAGTAGCGCCTACTCCTGTACAATATAAAATAATACTTATCTTTATACAATTATTTTACAAAATTCACACCAAAAGTAACAACAATTACTCTAATTTGTATTCAGAGCAATTAACATAGTAAAATCAATTTTCCATCGTATAAATATTTATCGAAAACACAGGACGTCCGGAATATTAATACTTTACACTTGTGTTAAATATATTCTTCCTCAATTAGCGGCGTATGTAGCAAGTAATTGGTCTAAATATAATTACACAATGCAGTTCGCCAGAGCCGAGAATTTCCATACTAACAACCCCAGGTTTGGTAATTTAATATGTAATTTATAGTCGAAGACGTTTTGTTCGCAGCAACACCGTTCGACAACTTCGTACAGTAATTAGTAAAATTCCCATGCAAAAATTATTATTCATATTATTATACTTTCGTAGCTATTGTTCGATATCAAACCGAATTGCTAATCTATGTAGATTAAGGTTTGTTATACTTTGGTGTACAGATGATCAACATTTTACAGTGTTGTACAACAAAGTTATTAATAAGAATTTAGTTACATAATAAAACGCAATGTGCTATTTTACAAGGTACACGATTCCGTTTGGACAACATTTAACCTATTAACTTTCAAAAAGCATGGTACGTTAGGAAACTTACAAGAAAATTTAATTTACTTTGAGTGACGTTTTCGACAAACAGCTAATAGCAGTCTTGTAAGAAGTACAATTTGGTTACGTCACTAACAAGACTAAAAGATCGCGCCACTTATCCTACACTCATCATTCACTCATATTTGGATTAAAATATGCACATATGTAGTGGGATAATTGATGATTAATAGTTGAAGGTTTCAAGCAATATAGGGAAAGAAAGTTGTCTCGCAAATTGTATTGAAATACTTCAATATATCCCATATCCCATAGCACATATCCCATTTAATCTTGACAAAGGCATCAAACTCCCTAAGTACAGCTTCTTCTTATGATTTACAGTACCTCAAATCAAATCATGGGAGGGTGGAAAATCAAATTTCCAATCATAGAGAAGACAATCATGTAATTTTCTACTAGAATGGAATTGTTTTAAAGTGTGTTATAAATTCATAAATCTACGAGTTTTTAGGATAAGTTATTGTAATCGTTACCAGTTTATTAATTTTCCTTGTGTATTCTTTGAGGTTTGAATACTACCAGAGAATCTTAAATGTTTTATATTTTCAATTTAAACTAATATTACTGTTGAACTAAAATCCAATTCAGGTGTCATACAAAAATACTTTTTTCGTGATTACCAGGCTTAATATATTACAGTAAAACGATACCTTATTTTCCTTGGTCAAATAAATACATGTTTGAACCATCCATAGCTTAAATAAGTAAAGACTATTCTTAAAATCTTTTAAGACATATAAAGCGTATTTTGTGAGACTGAAATAAATATTCAATTGGAAACTATTAATTATTATTGATAATGCTAAATTAGTAAGCATCTTGGTGAACATGGACAAATTGCCTAAACACATATTCCTGTTTTATAAACAAATATTTTGAATACATCTAATATATTTTAACTTTAACCTTGTTCACCTTCACAGTTTAAATACATAAACGTTGCAAGTTGATCAACGGATATTTATTATTCACCAAAAATCTTTACAACTTACTCCCTTTATCCGTGTAAACGATGGTATTCAATTTTACAGATTCACTAATCGTCAGCAATTAACAATGTTTAAAGAGAAAGATCAAATTAGTCAACAATGTTGATATAACAAACGCATTTGAATAAGAGATATGATAAGCGAGTACAGTCAGTGTTTAAAGCTGCTCACCACCAGACAATAGTAATTAGTTAACATGGCCGAGGTCTATTATAAAGTGACCGAACAGTACAACAGCTGCGATGGTCGTTGCGTTATCAAGATCCTAATTATCTAGTGATAACAATCCACATTACCTTAAACTTTGTGACTTCTAGATGAGATAAGCAATAATTACATGTAATTATTTAGGGCTAATGGATAAACTAGTCAAACAGTCCAAGTTTGTAGAGTTATGCTTCGTCTGCATTAGTTTGTTTACCAACTGATGCAGTTGGGATGTCTTGATAAGTCTGATGTGGTCATTTCTTAACGGGCTTTTAATATACTTCTAATGATAAATATCGGATTAATTGCAAAACGCATTTGAGCTAATTTTTATTAGGCATAAGCTATGAGAATTGGTATTTAATTGTTGGCTATGTTAACTATTGATTGTAAACAAGCAATATGTAACCCATTTAGACATAAAGTAACCTAACCTATCCTGACTCAAAGTAGAAAATACTCATTGGAAGGTAATTGAGTTACAGTATTACGACGTTACTCGCGCTTATTTCCATTCGCACGAGATTAAAACTACCATTTTTGGTTACCAGAACAAAGCTAATAATCAACCATATACGCACTACATCAGTATAACCAATAAAATCAAGATTAAAATAAAATAATATTTTATCTATAATAATAGGAGAATTTTAGTAATATTTGGAATTTTAGTTCCTCTACAATAAGCAATATATTATAATATAATAGAACTAATTATACTTCTATTTCGGTTTCGAAAAGCACAATCACTGTTGGTAAATCAATATACATTTTTTCTAACGATTTACTTTTTAAAATAACATAACCTGTATACAATGTATACTTTAAAACAAATATTCACTAAATAATCTCTGTGTTTAAAAACTGATGAAAGTTTCCTTTCAGTTTTGATGCCCAAATAAAAAAGTGTGTATTTACTAATTACCGGTACTGAAGATATTTTTCAACAATAAACAGACAACAGTACGTCTACAGTAACTTTGACAAACCATGGAGCACATATTTCGTTGAATATTTCGTTATATAATAACAACATATTTCGTTGATATGGTAGAGTAGGAGATATCCTACTTTTCTGTGGGTAGGCTAAATGATACCACAGTTTGAGTGGTTATATGATTCTTAATCTTGGAGAATAAGAACCTTATGACCGAGAGTTCAGACATACCAGGAACTGTAAACCAATTAATTATCCTGTTTGAAAAGAGGATCTCGAATTGAACTTGTATAGCCTTATCACCACTCACCAGAGTTAGCTAAGCAATACAATGTATAATGTACAATGTATAGTTCCCCATCATTTAGTTTTTACTGTATAGTACGAAGAGATTAGCTAACCACATGTTTAAGAGTATTAAGCGCGTAATACCAAGTTATGATGGCAATTTATTTCAGAACATTTGCTTTACTTTACCGAGGAGATGAATTACGGTTACTTTCATTACAGTGAAATATATTTCTTGAGAGAAGACAAATAAATGGTCGGAGTGATTTATATTAACCTCATAACCTACAATCGACAACTTCAGATAACTTATAGGAATGGTTCAGAATAACTGGCAATTGATGTTAAGGAGACTTTTCAAATCGTATTTTTCAGTTCCTTTTTTACTAAGTAAGAATCTCTAGCTGTATTAACCACTAGATCCCGGAGAATTTTTTATATTAATATTAATCTTACATATTAAACAAAATTGTTTTTTTCTTTTCCGAGTTCGTTTGGCTCTTCTACCCGACCGATTTTCATGACTGAGGTCTCAAATTGAAGGTATGCACAAAAAGATTTACATCAAGCATCTGCATATATTTATCTCCTGTATTTCTGCACCAAAAACATAAATTTGATTTACTTTCGAATTCTTAGTTCAATGTAAGGCGTATTTCATCAGTTTAATTATACAATTCTATATATTTTGGTGAACCTTCAGTGAAATACCGGCTTTCATTTAAGCTATTAGTTATTCAAATCAGACGAGTTTCAAGCAAACGCAAGGTAAACAAACAGACTATATCAGATTAGTTCACCAGGGGTACCGATTTTGTTTACTCTCTTACAATTCAGTTTAATGAAGTATTTTCGATTACAATTATACCTCGGTTGAATACTGTACAGTACATTGCAATTTCCATTCATTATCTAAAATAATAACATTAAGTTAAATTTAATATTTAATCTTCTTATTTTGATAGATGTTTTTTAGACCATTGACAAAAAAGCTCTTCCATTGGAATAGATAAATCCAAACTTATAAATAAGAATAAATTGACATCTAGCAAAATAAATAAGGAATGTAAATTTTACTAACTCACATGATTAGCAAGTTATTGCATGTTAGAAAAAGTATATTTCAAGACTAGGGCCGAGTTGACCCTTTTTGCCCGTGTGGTTAATATATTTTTTAATAATTTTTATGTGAAGATAACGTCTCAAAAAGACTACCAGCTTGTTTTTAATTCTGCTGATGCAAATAGGCAGCTGTTTAGTATGTGATTCAATCATTTCGTCTATTAAGATTGCGTTACAATACATTATTACCATCGATATGCGAGCGATCGACAACAATTAATAGCCTAAAACCTAATAAATCAATCGATAAATAATTTCGATCGATTTGACTGCTACAATCGAATGATTTTTACTCCCTAGAGTAAAAATGCTACTTTCGACCCTCAACGCATGCATTAACTACGACTGTTTTTGCTGCAGTCTGACGAAAAATTTATTTTACTGTTAAATTAACATACAATACGTCCACTACGTAAATTAAATCCACTGATTCTTATGCAACTGTAAGAAATCCCTTGTTGCTGTATTATATGTTTTCTATATACAATAAAACTATTGGGGTCAAATTGTACAATTTTCGATGGTAGTTAAATTTTTTTATATTTAAAATGAGTATTTATTACCGTAAAATGCCCAAATAGCGTGAAAACATGACCACGTGAATCTGTAATCGATAAACATCAATAATAAAAAGTCGTTTAAACTCGTTTCAACTGGCGAACGATCCAACAATGATGTATTTATATTATTGTTACCCGCTACAAAAGTAACCGTTCGTAACCTGGGGACAGGTTGCACAATGATTGAGCAGTTAAACTATTCATAGCGGCGTGCAAAGCAGGATTTATAGCATTTAATTATGGTGGCACAGCAGATAAGTTCTCAGCAGTAAATTGTGATACGCTTGCGCGGGGCTTTTCACACGTGATCATGCGCGGTTGTGAGGAGATGTGCGCAGAACGTGTAGTAAAACTGTATAAATATTGTGTTGATTACCGTTTACTTTTGTTCTTGATATACGAATATGATAAGTGGAAATTATCAGTAGGCTATGTAAATATTAAACAATGTACCGGTAAATACAGCAAGGAAGGTTGATTTATCCGTTTTCTAATGTGTACACCCTATGTCCCTATGTTTTAAAATAATTAAAAAAATTTTTAGAAACAGAAAAATAAAAAAAAATATTTTTTTATTTATGTTTGTTACAGGCTGAAGGTGAAAATTGAAAATGAAGTAGCAAAATACATAAGGAAGGTCTACTATACTGTTAAAAAACTACAACAACAAGTCTTCCAAGTGATATTTTTAAGATTCTTTAACACACTCTCTGAACAATCTAAATAGTAGGCTACTATTGGTGTGTGTTTATTTATTTATGTTCTTACCACGAGAATAGGAATTACTTTAGGCCAAAGTATGTATGCTATAAATTTGTCAAGAAAAAATGAATAAATTATAACAAATAGCAATGCAATTTTTAATTGATCAACTACCAAACACGAAAGTTAAACAAAACTCAACGGAAAACGTCAAACCCATTTCACCGAGAGATAATTTTCCCTTATTTAATAAAGTGTTTGCTACTTTGAACAAAACCAGTAAACGCAAACCAATATATAAAAGCAACATCGCAAATTGAGGTTAACTGTAAGAAAGTACCGCTAGGTCCTTAGATTTCCTTAATAAAGAAGGATATTAATTTCAAATAGAATGGACACAACGCTCATCAACATTCGTAGAAATACCATTGACGCGGCGAGGTGAGGTTCCAGTAGCCAAATATTTGCAAGGCGGATAACATCTCCCCAAATCCGCCGCGGATAGACGTGGTCCACCGACAGATTCCAATCAACCAAAGACGTGCATTCTTTTAGAATCAGCAGTGCCGGAAACTGAAAGTAATTAATATTCGGTTCCGTCCGTCAAACTCGCATACATTATCGGCCGGCGGACACCGCTGCCGACATATGTTCGGAATTTATAGCTGGTGGGAACGACGGACGCAAATGTGTTAATTATCGTGGCTTACCGCGTGAGACGCTCGAATTTTAAATTCGATGGTCATGGTCGAGGGTTCCCAAAAAGTGAAGTGACCGTTGGTGTTTTAAGAAGCTTTGGAGGGTGTAAGTGCAAAGATGTTAGTTGTAATGCACTGAAGTATACATGCTATTCTCATTTTGAAGTAGCCTTGCCTTTTAGACTATTTATGGGAGTTTTTAAGCAAATTTTAAATTTGCATACACCATAGTAAAGCAATAAGCCACTCACTGAATGAGTTATGGTCAATCAAATTTCCTCTCTCGGTTTGTTACATAATAAAGATGTGTTTTCGTTTACATTGTCCTTCGAGTTTGACTAGGGTTGGTGTATGAAACACAAAATAGTTATAGAAAACAGCACATTCTATAGGAGACTCAATTAAAGTACGATATTTTTCTAAAACTGAATACAACACTGATACAGCAGTAAAATATAAATTGTAATTCCATCCATGACCAAAGGTTGTAGCTAGGTTTAGAATAAAAAAATAACGTTATTTATGAGCCTACGACAGAATATGCTATTGTTAATTACTTGATTTCCTTGTACACAACAACTTTTCAACCAAGAAAACTGAGAGGAAAATTAATTGGCAACTTTGCCTTCTTTGTTGCCCATCACATATTAAAGATAACTTAGAAGTAAGAATTTACAATTAAGCATACTCTGTCAGAGGGTCAAATACTGTAACTATGTTCTTTTTGTGTAAAAACCCACCACATCAGTTCCCAGTATTTAAAGTCAATGGTAGGATTCTGACAGTATTATCTTTAATTTAAATAAATGCAAGAAAGGGATATATGATTTGTTATATCCTAGATAAATTCTTTACTAAATGTAAAATTATGTTGACTTTTCCCGATGAATTAAAATATAAATTAAAATATAAAATATAAAATATAAAAATGTATTACTCATAGCCGGCAAGCAGCATTCTATAGCAATTCCAATCAGCAGACAGAAAATCAATTTTTTTCATAAATAATCTCTCGATAATCCACTAAAGATCTAATATTCTTAATTAACATTCACAAAAGTGAACTTCATTGAGTGAATATTTTGATAAACACCATCTAAATAAAAAAGAAATAGCTTTACTTCTTGTAAAACCTAAATAGCTACAGAATGGATTTAAAATGTTTCTCAGTATTGAAAATCATACCGTAGTTACTATTGTCATGAATTTATTTCGACGAAAATCTAATTATTAAGCATTCCAAAAGTCCTGCTTAAGTTTTCTTTTAGCTTTGGATGGAACAAAATTGGTCATTACAGTATTCAATTCCTACCTTTGGGTAAAACTTACTCGTATAAACGAATGCACATAACCCTCCTGAATAAGGTCGGTTATTGTTAGGAAGCTAAATCGTTATATCAAACAAGAAGAGTACCTCTATTGTCTGTGGTGGGATATACATTTTAACACAGGCAGATGTATAGTATTTAGATTTACAAAGCTCAATGCAACAGGTACGACAAACATAACGCAGTCTCAGGTCTAGACAATAAATCTAACTTTTATTTCATTTGTCCCTACATTGCACATTGTATTCCAAAATAAAGTTCTTGCGTTAGATACAATTGTATATACTACTGTTAACCTTTACACTATTTATTTAATCTATCGTTGAAAAGTAATTATTTTCCTAGTTGTTGGAAACTAGCTAAGATTGTCCCCGTCCCTAAAAAAGGTGCAAGTAATGACATTTCAAACATAGACCAATAGCTATTTTATCATCTCCAGCCAAGATATTTGAATCAATTATTTATAACAGACTTTTTTCTCATGTTAAAAAATATGTTAGTAGATATCAACACGGATTTTTTCCCAAGAGATCAATTAATTCAAATTTGTTGAGTTTTTCACAGTTCTGTTGCAATAACATTTACAATAACCAACAAGTTATTTACACTGACTTTGAAAAGGCTTTTGATAAAGTTGATAATTTATCTCTGCTATCAAAGTTAAATTATTTTGGATTAACTCCATCACTTGTAGAGTTTTTTAGTTCATATCTGTGTAAAAGAAAGCAATATGTTTGTTGTGATGGATATATCTCAGAGGAACTTGTAGTCGGATCAGGTGTTCCTCAAGGATCAAATTTAGGACCTTTGCTTTTCATTATATTTATTAATGACATACAAAATTATGTAAACAATAGTCAAGTTTTATTATATGCAGATGATTTGAAATTATTTAAAACAATTGATGATGTACATGACTGTTATGAGTTGCAGCAAGACATAGATTCCTTGATCATTTGGAGTAGGAAGCATTTAAAATTCAATGTTTCTAAGTGCTCAGTAGTTTCCTATACCAGAAAAACACCCAAATTTCAAATAATGTTTGATTATAAAATGGAAGACATAATATTGGACAGAAAGTCATCAATGAAAGATCTAGGAGTAATTTTTGATTCAAAGTTTTCATTTAATGATCATGTGATTGCATTATGTAAAGCTTCATACTCATTAATAGGATTTATCAAGAGGTCAAGTATATATTTTGAGAATCCCACATCTTTAAAGTTGTTATTCTTTTCTCTGGTTCGATCTAAACTTGAGTATGGAGCATTGATTTGGTATCCTCGTGTAAATTATCTTTCAGATATGATTGAGAACATTCAGAAGAAGTTTTTAAAATTTTTATTTTATAATGCTTTTGGATTTTATACTAATTTGATGCCATATTCTGAGTTATTAGATATTTTTGAAGTCCCTAGCCTAACAAAAAGAAGTAAATTAAATGCATTACTTTTCTTATATAAACTTTTGGATGGTAGCGTTGACAATAGTGATTTAGCTTCATGTATCAGCTTTGCTGTTCCTCGCCTCACCTCACGAAATGCAAATTCATTTTTTATACCATTTTCAAGAACTAATTTGGGCTTCTATTCACCTCTAAACAACATTTGTAGGTTATATAATTTGTCTTGCCGAGAAGTGGATATCTTAAATGATTCTTTAAGTATGTTTAGATTAAAATTAAATAGTAATGTAAATAATTTTTAATGAAAAGTGGCAATTAGTCATGTTTGCTGGTTGCATGTTGCATATTATTGTTTATTTATCAAATAAACATATAGTGCATATTTAGTGCACATACAGTGCATGTTAACATATAGTGCTTTGTTAGTGCATACAGATTTATTTATTTATCAGTAATTTATTTATTCATTTATCTATAAGTAATATAGTTATTTAAAACCAGTTTCAAACTATTTCTATTGTTAATATTTTTTATGTGCATTTATCAAAGTTGTATGCTGTTTGCTGTAGGGTAGTTGTCGTGCATGTAATTTATGTTATTGTGTATTAGTGCCTTATGTAATTGGCTGTTAAGCTGTATAAGAGCAGTTAATAAAGAATTTTGAATTTTGAATTTTAAAACACTTACTAATTCACTAGTATTCAGGTCTTCTCGTTACACACTCCATACCATAACGCGTATGATTCTCACTTGAATTCCACGTGTCCAAGCTTTTTACCCATCGTGATCGTACCCCAATCCCCGCGTTTACACATTCCACATTATCGCCATAACGCGTATGATTCTCACTCGTATTCCATATATCCATCGTACCCCAACCTCCACGTTACACATTCCACATTCACTCCATAACGCGTTATTCTTCTATCGTATTACAAGTGTCCAAGCTTTTTACCCATCGTGATCGTACTCCAACCTCCGCGTTACACATTCCACATTCACACCATAACGCGTATGATTCTCACTCGTATTCCATGTGTCCATTTACCCATCGTACCTCAACATCCGCGTTACACATTCCACATTCCCACCATAACGCGCATGATTCTCACTCGTATTCCATGTGTCCATTTACCCATCGTACCTCAACATCCGCGTTACACATTCCACATTCCCACCATAACGCGCATGATTCTCACTCGTATTCCATGTGTCCATTTACCCATCGTACCTCAACATCCGCGTTACACATTCCACATTCCCACCATAACGCGTATGATTCTCTCTCGTATTCCATGTGTCCATTTACCCATCGTACCTCAACCTCCGCGTTACACATTCCACATTCCCACCATAACGCGTATGATTCTCTCTCGTATTCCATGTGTCCATTTACCCATCGTACCTCAACATCCGCGTTACACATTCCACATTCCCACCATAACGCGTATGATTCTTGCTCGTATTCCATCTGTCCATTTACCCATCGTACTCCAACCCCCGCGTTTCACATTCCAAATTCCCACCATAACGCGTATGATTCTCACTAGTATTCCATGTATCCATTTACCCATCGTACCCCAACCTCCACGTTACACATTCCACATTCCCACCATAACGCGTATGATTCTCTCTCGTATTCCATGTGTCCATTTACCCATCATACAACAACCTCCGCTCTATAAATTCCACATTCCCACCATAACGCGTATGATTCCCACTAGTATTCCATGTATCCATTTACCCATCGTACCCCAACCTCCACGTTACACATTCCACATTCCCACCATAACGCGTATGATTCTTGCTCGTATTCCATCTGTCCATTTACCCATCGTACTCCAACCCCCGCGTTTCACATTCCAAATTCCCACCATAACGCGTATGATTCTCACTCGTATTCCATGTGTCCATTTACCCATCGTACCCCAACCTCCGCGTTACACATTCCACATTCCCACCGTAACGCGTATGACTCGATGCGTTAATGGCCACAGCAGGATGGATGGCAGCTCTGTATCTTACATCGGTCTCGTCACGTGAAGTCCCAAACATTCGTTCCAGGGATTTAGCCTCGCCGGCTACGTGGTAATTAACGACTTTCCCTTATCTAAGGGATCTAACGCCATTTGCATTTTGCGTGTTCCACTACCATATTGGAGCACTTCGCTTCCGTTGGCGCGGAATTAAAACCGAACGTAAAACCGGGTATAAATTGTGAATGTAAACACTCGGGGACGATTCATTATCTGGTGTAATTGCGGGTAGTAATTATTTCGGCTCATCACCAAACAAAGCGACTACGGTGTTTAGGCTAAATGACGGAGGAGCTGCTCTTGACGGCGACTTGACACGCCAGCTCGATATCTGAATACTGTGATTTGATTTAGCCGCGAAATGTGAAAACCTGCTGTGGTTACAGAGACTTGAGCCATCGCATGTTTATGAGCTGGCGTTGTTGGTTTTAATAACAATAGTGTTTAGTTTTATGGTCTTTTGTTCTCGCTGTTTACCCAAAGAGCAATGACATTTGAGGAGGTTCATGGAGAAATTTATTAGATTACACCAGGAAGCGGATTTTAAGACGATTGAGAGTGAAAATTTTGATTCCGTATAACATGTAGGTTTATTCACGTCCTTAATATCGTCTCGGGTTATGAACACGTACCTATTCAAAAGTTAGTTTTTATCTCAAGTAGAAAGGTTAATGTTTGGAAGTAGATATTGATCGCTTTGCGTGTTCCAGCAAAAAAGTACCACAATATTTCCATTATTGAACTCATGGCAAGACATTTAGTTTTGATAATTAAATTGACTAAACCAAATAAAAGCGTATAAACATAATTATACTATCAAGTGTTGTTTTTTTTTATAATAGTTCGTAGGTGTGTAGGAGCACAGAAAACGAACTACTGTAGGAGTTGTCTACACTATATTTCCGCAGGGAGCATGGAAAATCAACTACAGTTTTTAAACATTACAAAATTGGCTACATGAGATTCTTAACTTTATTCACATAGTTTATAGTATAGTTGATCATATTCCAAGGTTGAAGATTACTTTAACGCGCGGTTTGTTTAGGATTTCCCCATTAAAATGGTAAATAGTAAATAATAGTAAATAGTAAAACTTCTCTTATTTACAGTACTAAATTAGAATATAAAAATATCAAGACCCATTATTTTAAATGATCTATATAATTTTCCCTTCTTTTTTAATTTAATTACTACTTTTAATATTTGATTTATTTATTTATCAAGGCTCAAAATATGTAATTAATAGAATATATCTGGAAAAAACTTTCTCGATAATATTGTAAGTTTATTTAAAACTAGCTGTACCCGTTTAACTTCTTAATTTTCAAGATGAGCTCGTTCGCATGGCTTGATCACGTCCTGGTTGAAGTTCGTTCGCTACGCTCACTCACCTTTAGGTTGGAGCTCGTTCGCTGCGCTCACTTGCTTTCAGGTTAACTCGTTCGCTATGCTAACTCGCCTCCAGGTTGAAGTTCTTTCGCTACGCTCACTCACCTTTTGGTTGCAAATTAGCTGTGTCATAAATTTAAAAAAATAATAGTGCTGCACCCTGTTGGTAATCCTTGTAACTTTAATGCTATTGAACATCATAGAACAGAATATATATATATATAGATATAATACTCGTTTTCAGATTTTAACCGCGTCAAATATGCGAGAATACAATATAGTGACGTCATAACGTTTATGATGACGGATGCGTAGCAGCAGTTAGGTTGCAGTACTGTAGTTCTTAAATATAACCTTTTTTTATTATGGATAGTTATTCAAAATTCAACTGAAATTCAAAGGTTAAAAGCTTTAACAATTTTAAAACGCTCTTTAAATTTTGTACGGCCAAATATTTGTCCAAGTTGAATATACACATTATCTTTTGAGCAACAATGGGCTCTAACGACTTGATAGCCAAGTTATTCGACACTGCATTTTCCATTCCAGGAGTACAAGCATCTATAAATAATCGGAAATGAAGTCAGGATGGACTTAATTTCCGGCAGAGTAATTTACATGTGAGCTTATGCATAAATTTTCCGCGCCACGCCGCCACAGCACGCGCGCTCTCGTGGTTTGCGAGATGCCCGCTAGATCGTAGCACTGACCAGCCCATTGTGTTCAACCTTGTTAACATTATGGTCAAGTGTCTAGTTTAGTGAACTCATAATAATACTAAAAATACAAAAGTCCTAGTTATCAGGTTTATCTATAATTTTAAGCTTAACCAAGCCTATAAAAATAATTAGGAAACATGTAAACACTTTTAAGTTAAATTTTCTGAACAATTAAATATACTTTTTATATGTTGAGTTTTCTCTAGGAGTTATCTTACCATGATTTTTATATTTGACTATAATTTACATTTTATATGATTAAATTATCTGTGTGATTAGCCAATTGGTTACTATATCTATCTCTGAGGGCCAAGATCTCTTGTGGACCCAAATGGCATTTGTCATTGGGCTATAAATTTATTTAATAATAATTCGACATAAAATGCAATTCTAAATTAAAATTAAAAAGGAGACATTTAGCTATAGTATTATAAACTTCTTGATCAGCATTGTACGTTTTATTAAAAATACGGAAAGTAAATGAAAGATAGGTCTAATAAAATATAGTTGAGTGACGTCATTTGCTAAAAGGGACTGATTATGATTGGAGTGTTGATTCGAAATCAATCATCAATTACAATCTTATATGTATATTTACCGTCTTGTGAATTTACAGCATAATTGTAAATGTAAGCTTTAAGTGTTTAATGGAGACGTATCTATAATTTACTTTCCGCTTTAGTATAACAAAATTTAAATCAAACTATACCAAGTTTAAGACTGTACATGTGCACCTTCCAAGTTATGGTATCCTTTTAAATAGGGATAATTCGTATTGAACTCTCCCCTAAACGTATTATCGTTGCAAGAGCTCCAAAGTACATGTGCTCAGATAAAAAGGAAATATAATCCGAAGTACAGCATATAGCATAAAGTAAACATACAGATAAAAAAGTGTATAGAGTATAAAATTCTAACACTTGTAAATTAGTATACAACTAATCATGGTAATATATTATAAAGTAAAAATAAAGATTAAAATTAGTACAGAGTATAAAATACTAACATCAATAAATTGCTATAAAACAAATCAAACTAGATAAAGTAAAAATTCTGATTAAAATTAGTACAGAATATAAAATACAGTACTGACAACAATGATTTAGTACAAAACACAGAATATTACATAAAGATACAGATTAAAATTAGTACTGAGTATCACATACTAACAGCAATAAATTAGTACAAAACACAACGTATAGGTTTAACTAATAAAACAATCATGCCTTAGTAGGACGAAGCCACAGTATTTAAAATGAATAATGGTGTTTATGTATCTGACTTTCTATTTACTAAGATTATCTCATATTTGTTGACAACCCTTCTTGTACATGCAGCGTTAAACAAATGTTTTTATTTTGAATGAAGAGCTATGTGTTTAAATATTTTTAATTTGAAACACTTTCAATTGAAAATGTATTCTAATAATAATAACCATTAAAATTCGAAAACGAAAATCTGAAGTAAAACAACAACAAAAAAACTGTTGTACAATTCGGTAAGGATATGCCAGCTTGCTATGCATTTATTGGAAAAAGTCATACAAACAGATAAGACATCATTGACAACTTTTATCTTGTATACTGTGTGAATGGTAACATCGCCTTTTGATCAAATGGTCTTCGGTTCGATCCTGAGTAAAATAAGAAGTTTTTTGAGGGTGTGAAACTGGGCATATCTGCCCTTGATCATATATATAGGGCTTATAAAATTGTCCTGGTTTATGATACAGCTGGTTTTTGTCAGTTGCAAAGCTACATAAGGCATCTCACTTCACTTCTACATTCATCCTTCACTTATATTATTTAGGTTAAAATACACACATATTGCGTCCTTATCTTAACTGGTAATAACACTAATAATAATATTAATAACTACATTTCAAAATACTAATTCTGTACATTCGGTAGAAAACCCCAGTCTGACTGAGCTAAGAAATATTTAAACGGTCTGTTATCCACTTACAGTTGGTAAAAAGTGTAGTAATTGATTAGGTACCAAAATAAAATCAATTAGTTTGATAACTAATATCAATTATAACTTAAGAAACTTAAGAGTTGGACAAGAGTCAGATTGTAACAATATAATAGTGGAAGTTCGGTTTGAGACAACACCTTTGTTTTTGGAATGGATTTTGAACGGGGTATTTTTTATAACTACTGAATGTGTTAGGCAAATCTATTTTTATGGTAAATAATTAAATTCATCGCAAATTAGTACTGTTATTCACCTCATGATAAAAGTAAAGTGATAACTGTCTCAAACAAACTTTAATCTTGAAAAAGTAAAATGGTATGGTATTGTTCGTTTTGCTACAAATATAGTTTCGAAACCATTAAAATGCACGATTTGCGCACAGGATCCCTAGTTATAGTTTAAAACAATGCTTTCAAAACACATTTATTTCCTTACTATTGTTTTCGTGATTATAACTGAATACGTATTGAACATTGGAAATTCTGGAATGAAAGCTAACTTTTTCCATTTAGACAATTTGAGAGATTTGACTCTTAAAAAGTGTCGCTGGGAAATATTTTTTTATTACTACCTCGTCTTACCATAAACTTGAAGACGAACTTTTTCAATATTTGAAGGGGAAAATTTGCAAATTAGTGCAAAAATAAATCAAAAGGTTAAAAATGTAAATTTTTAAGTAGCGTAAATATATATTACTTTTTCCGTACGCCAAATGTTTATTATTTCACACGTTGGATTGTTATTTATAATCACTATGCATTCATTTATTGTTATTTAAATGTCATATTATTATTACCTATTCGATGTATTGTTGATGACATTTTAATTTGTTGTATAGTTTCTAAGTCATCCATCTTATTGTCTTGAAGTGCTACATAATCTTAAAATCAATTATTAACCATGACTGAATGTTGTTAATGTAAATGGCATTGCCGTGGGAAATAAAATAAAAATATAAAAGATTGTAAGTGGTGATCGATTTTGACTGGTCACTCCAATCATCTTTTTTGTACTTTAGGTAATTTAGTAACACGTACGATTATGATCATAAAGTTATACAAAAAAATATGTACTGTAGGCCTATGTTAGGTCCTTGCATAAAACGATAAATGAATAAAAAGCAGAGCTTTAAAATTTGAAAACTTCTGTTTTCTGTTCTGTTCTGCTGTAAGCTTAAGTACAACTGTCTAGACTGAAGTAGGAAATAAAAAATAAAATAATAATATAGGAAAAGACGGTATAAATTGTTAAAAAATGTTTATAACTGAGCTTACCCATGTCTTTAAACGGTATTAACAAAATACGCTAGCTCACGGAAGAAATTTAAATTTGTTGAGCTTAACATTCATGACAACCTCATCAGATAATAAATAAACAAAATGTTAGAAACTGTTTTGAGCAATGTGTTTTAAATTACAGGCAAAGTTTGTAAGTTCAGAAACAAACCGATAAAGCTTTAGAAACATACAGGAATTTGTAATGTTTAGTTGGTATAATTTACCCAGACATGTGTATTCGTACAACATGAACACTTTTATATTTTAAAACTATTTAGATGTAGGCTGATTAAAATATTTTAAAATTTTTTCTAAAAATAGAAAACACTTTCTGATGGCTCCACAATGACGAGAAATTAATATTTAGTCTATTTACTTATTTCCATAACGTATCGATAGTAATATCAATACTATAAATCAAAGAATCTAAATATTTTAAACTCATAAACATTTTAATTTTACTTGTTATTAAATGAACAGTTTATCATCAGTAAACGACTTGCTATTTTTAGTGCGAGTTATTAGACATAAAACAAATACACATCCAGAAAAAATAAATCGGTTAAGAATTACTGTAAAGATATCAAATATGATTGATTCCAGACTAACAGACTTTCGTTAAACCATAACGTTTTGCAAAGCGAGATGACAACTAAAAATTTCAATGATTTAAATATCAACAGTCAAAATGTCAAGCATAGTTTATAAATTATACGTTTTTTAATGTAATCAATCATTTGTGTAATATGCGTCTATAATACCTTCATGCTCAATAAAAATAAAGACTGCTTCTCAATAAATATGCCTACAGTTTAGGTGTTGTTGCAGGTTTACAGTGTATATTAATGTCGAACAAATCTTGGAATCCGGATGACCGAGAAAACCTGAAATTTATCCTTGATATTATTGTAAATATAAAAGAAAGCTTTATCAAAAGAATATAAATATAACAAAAAGTGCAATATATAACATACAATATACAATAACAAAGTAATACATAAATTAACATAATTACCATTTTAGCGAATTTCCCATATAGAGTATAAGCTACCGTAGGTTATGGTAAGACCTGGATCCGGGACCGATTTACTATTAGTTTCAATGATCCCAGAGGCTGAAGTTATGATACATTCAAATTCATATAAAAATATGAAAGTGTGAGTGTGTCCATTAGCACGATGATAACTCGATTAAAAATTATCTGATTTTGATGTACGTAGGTAAAAACGTGTAAACTTTCGTCTATTTATACGAGTTCACGATCTAGCATGATCAGACTATGGGAACAGTGTTATACAAGGAGGAAATTGGGGATAAAATTGGGTTTTTCCATTTTTTTATCCTGAAAATTGTAGTCATAGTAAGAAAATGTAGGTTTGTTAAAAAACATGAAACTATTTTGCAATTTATTTCCAAACTGTAGAGATTGGTAATAGGCTGTAAATAATTTATTATTTTGAAGCGTGTAGTTTGCTTAATAGTGACGGAAAACATTCTATTCAACCTCCCATGTTATTTTTGCGGAGAAAAATAAAGTATTACAGTTTGCTTGTTTATAGATATATTTTTATTAAATTAGGCAATGTTATTAATTTCATACAAAGTCATTAATATATCGCTTAAAAAACACATTACTACCTTCCCTGTAGCACCAATATAATACTCGTATAGCCTATGTATGTCTTATACAGTTCTGATGTAGCATTATACCCTTTAAAGCTACTGTTTTAGGGCTTTAATATGTCAAGTTTAAGGAAAAACTTAAGTGAAAAACCAATCAAATGGAAATATGGTCCGCAGTTCTGCTGCTGTGAGGATAGTTATTTAATCAAATCAATTGAGTTTCGTCTGTAACAACATGTTTAAGTGATGTCTTACCTTATTCTAATTGTAAATATTTATAATACTGCTGTAAACATTGTTCATTTATTTATATTTTTTATCCTACTATCTATATATATTATAATTTCTAAAGTGGTTTTATTTTGTCGGTAGACCATAACTTTCTTATTTTTTTTACCAAATTTTATAAAATGAGGTATCATTTTAAGGCTCTTTTTACCCACTACATGGGGAAAATATACAAATAACTCATTTTACAATAGTGTTTTGAAAAACGATCTATTATATCATTCTGCAAGTAACTCATCATCATTTCTCAATTATTTCTACATATAACTCCTGATATGAAATCAGATTATTCAATTAAAAGAAGATTAAACAAGAACAACTCAAGCAGTAAGTATTCACCGCATGGATTCATTACCTTTTCTTTATACGGTATAGAAGAACTCCACCTTCAAACATCACATCTGATCTTTTCTTTAATACAGGTTTCAATGAATGTTGTGTCGAATTTGTTATTGACAGGAAACTATTTATATAGGTTACGTCTATAAGTTTTGATTTGGTTCTTTACCAAGGGACGTAGAACGCTCTGTTGTATCAATCAGAGTTTTTTTTACTCATTTGGCTCTTTAGGTTCGATTCCTCATAAACCCGTGCTAAAAAGAACTCTATTATCATGGAAACCTAAGCATGGTCCAAGATTGGTTGTAGCTCACTTGGGCACCTACACTATCAAAGCGAAGTTGGCTGACTCCGGTGAAACTGTCATACTACGCAATAGTCCGTAATACTTTCAAACTGACTAAGAAGGAATTTCCCTTAAAAGTTACCTTTGCCATGACTTTACATGAGGCATGTGGACAGACACTAACGAAGGAAGGATGCACATGCCAGACCCTGTTTTTTAATATTAAGTTTGTGTGGCTTTGTCAAAGGTGCGCTTTTCAGTGAAGACTATGTAAAAACTAAGCCATCAAAAGAAAAATCCGTACTTTCCTGTTAAAGGGAACATTCATTATTAACGATGATTTCTTTTCGATGTATCGATATTTTATTTCTTTATTCGATATAGGTATTGATATTTGCAAATTGAAACTTATCAGCTGACAAATACGATAAATAAATATTGTTCAGTATCAACAAACAATAACAAAATATTATATTTAATGAAACTGTTCAAAACTAACCTGACCAACCAAACTTGCTGTAACATTTCAAAATTCCGTTTGATAGCCTATTTCCCATATGCATTTTCTGTTATCAAACGGAATTTTTAAACGGTAACTTAAGCCTACAGCAAGTTTGGTTAGTAATGTTAGTTTAGAATAGTTTAATTTCTTAATCCAATATATGCTATTATTTTTGCCTAATCAAGATTAATTCTTAATCCTATTCTCTAATACGAGGTATAACTCAATAACTCGGTAATTGAACCAAGTATAACTTAGTAGTATAACAAGTATAACATTTAAATGCGTTTGAAGATATTACAACAGATGGAATATGGATCGTAAAGGAAAACAAAAATATCGATATATCGAAAAGAAATCATCAATAAAATGAAATTTTCCCCTTAACAGGAAAGTACCGAAAAATCGTATATGGCCATATTATTACTTCCAACATAGTGTTCAAATAGGTGTTGTAAACTGCGTCCTCCCCCATAGCAAACGCAGAGCACATGTATAACTGCAATAAGCATTTTGATACTTACTTATACGCCAACCCCGTACGAAGGACTCTGCTAGTATATTTATATTTATAAAACAGTCAAGGAGATACAGATAACATAAAAAAATAAACAAACAATTTCCATATTTTAAGTATTAGAATAGTAAACGCCAAATAAATCATTAATATATGAATCAAGTGGTAATGACTTTTGATATTCATACATTGATATATATATACATTGACATACATATGCTTTTAATATCCACGTAATTTTATAGACGAAAATAAAATTGTGAGTTTTATAAAATAAAAACTAAATTTAAAATGGCACTCATCTATTAAATATAGTAAAGTGATACTGTACATGAAAATTTGTGGTTATCATTTAAGGACACCAACCAAATAAGAAAATAGCCATTCGGAACACCAAAATTAGAGAAAGTACATTTTTAGAAAATTATTCGTATGAATGAATTCCCTAAGGGCTCTCTACCTCATAGTCGATGACCAATGGGCTAAACCTTACATGCTTTCAAGGTTTACATTATTAAATATATAGATTAAACTAGCAGAGTACCCGTCCTTCGTACGGGGTTGGAATATAAGTATAAAATGCTTATTGCAGTTATACTCAAGCTTTGCGTTTGTAATAAGGGAGGACACAGTTTAATAACATTTGCTTTTTTAAATTTACAGTATTCTATAGTATTACACATCTACCATAGCCATAATGTTCAACCACTTTAGCTAAACAATTAGATAAAAATAAGTTACAGTATTAAAGATTCGCAAAATTTCACAAATTATTCATGAAATTAAAAACATAAACAAAGTTGTAAAGAATCCAACTTTGACAGTAGTTCTCATTGCGTATCACGGTTTTTTGTTGCTGCTTAGTTCAAATTAGCTGTTTTCATAAATGCAAAAAAATATAGTGCTGCACCCTGTTGGTAAATCTTATAACTTTTTAATGCTTTTCCATATCATAGAACCAACTTTTTTTTAGTTGAAACAGCTGACTAAATTCTTTAATTCCCTTCAAATATGAATACTCATAAGGTTAACATGGGGAATTACAGAGCCACTGGGGCGGAGCCCGAAAGGATTTTTGAGATAAGAATATGCCTATATGTTAATCGGGAATGTAAGCTATCATCATGCCAAATTTCAGCCCAATCCGTCCAGTGGTTTATGCGTGATTGAACTTCAAACAAACAAACAAACAAACAAACACACAAACTTTCACATTTATAATATTAGTAAGATGAACAACAGCTGTTTGTTTATTTACTTAAAAAGGGTTTCATGGTGTTTTATTGGCCATGTGAAATTTACGAGTGGTTTAGTAAGAGGGTTATGTTTAGTTAAAAAACGCAATTTTGTAGAAAAAAGGCAGTTTTGTAGAATTTTCCTCATAGTTTCTTTGTATTTTATATATTAAGCTTACTAGGTTTTAGGCTTGACTAAAATTTAAATCATTAGAGAAAAAAAATGTTATGTACCTATTAACGATATTAAATAATTTATTTTATTCCTTCAGTATGTTGTTAGATTTTTTTAAATCTAATGATAAGTTTATCTTTTCAAATTCCATCAACGAGTTAAAGTATTTTTAGACATGCATCAGCTCGCTTGTATGGTTGCCTAAATAATTTGAATCCCTAGGAATTTAAAGAAATAGCTACATTGCGGCCATTCAAAATAAATTACTGTTTGTGCTCGTTATATGCACGAGATTTTTCCTACCTCTGTAATAATCTTCTTTGTTTGAAGTTCATTGTTGGTGGTGGTGAGTTAATGTTGTTCAAAGGTTTATTGCGGAAATTTTCCATCAAGATGGTAAAAAACAAAAAAAAAAAAAAAAAAAAAACAACTCACAACAATGGCAACATTGATTTGGCTGCTATACAGTGTATATTTTTTGACTGCTACCCTCTGTAGTGTATTCTAGCTTAGGTTGGACGTTTGTGTATTGTTGGTTGTAATGTGTTAGTTAAGTTTTTTTTTCACCTGAGGACGGGATCAGATTCCAGACCCCGAAACGTTGTGTATTGCTTTTTACCATCGTGATGCAAAATGTCCGCAATAAACCTTTTAACAGTAATAATTGTATTATAACACACAAATTAACTTTTTAGTTGTACATAAAATCCCATTTAGGTTAGCTTTTTAGTTAATAATATTTGCTTGTTAGAATTATTGTCGTTAACTTACCGGCTCCGTGGCTGTGGTGGCGTAAAACGTCAACAGTGAAATCAGCTGATTTTGTGATTAACCGGACTATACTATGGCTAAGTGACCAGAGCGGAAATAAATTAGCTATTTTGCGTACTGTTAACAATGTGTGAAGGTGTGGTAATGTGTTCATTTTCATGCAGTGTTAGGAAATAGTTATTTGTGTAACTAGTGGTGAAAGTGGCACTTTGCTGCACACGAGAGCAACGTTTACGCACGAGCCGCAGGCGAGTGCGGAATAATCCCGAGTGCAGCAAAGGCCTTTTTCACTCGTGTTACACATTATATGTTTCCTACAGTCACTATAAAGCATATAAATAATTAGTCTTTCAAACACTATACAACACTTTTTTAGGTTCAGCTGGCAACACAAATGGTGCCCTAGAGAAAGTAGTACCCGCGGTCCGTATCACTCCGCTATTTTTCTTCGGCAAGAAATGTGCTCAGCGTTTTGAGAATATAGTTCCGTATGTTTTAGTAATTTGAAGTGGTTTCCGCGCCAAAAAAATGCTTTAAAGGTATTTTCTTGTTTATTAAGATCGTAGGAATGTTTTAAAAACGTTTAAAAGAAAAGTCCAGAAAGTTAAGAAATACCGAAACTATAAACACGAAATGACAGGTTAAATCGTAGTTATAATAGTCAATCAGCTGCTAAAAGAATTATTATCTTTAAGTGTTGCCAACCTATTTCCAAGCGTACACGGATTACGTGCATAATAAAACCACGCTGTTTTGTGTTGTTTGGTTGAAATCCTGATGTGCGGCAAAGTATAAACCGTACGGCAAAGTAAAAACCGTACGGCAAAGTATAAATATGCAGCAATTAGCAGCTTTCTGTACTATAAACAGTACAGGGAAGCCAACTTTGTCGGGTGACTGTAGGAAAATTATTATTACTTTACTAACAAGGTAAAACAAGTGTTTTTTTCGTAAATATAAATAAATGTGTCATTATTTAATACAGCAGATCAAAAGAACAGCGTTATTCTCTTTCGCGTACTCCTCCATGGGTATAGCAGCTCGTGTATATACAAGAATATTGCTTATAAATTATTATAGTGGTCTTAATAAATTTATAAATTTACAACTTCAATAAATAACAAGGTTCTCTCTGAGTTTCTGATATACTTACATTGACCTTATTTCTCTGTGCACTATAACAGATCATCATTTATTTTATCAGAGAAGACAATTGGTTCATATATAGATCTATGGGGAACACTACGATGGGTGATACTATTTTCAGGTCCAGCTTCAACAAAATCTTACGGGTAAACCATAAATGACCATTAATATCCATTCCAACCATGCAATTTATTTGAGCCCAACATATCAGCATAGCTAACTCAGTCAAATGTAATACAAGTACTGTACACCGAATCCATATGATGGTTGTTAAAATGAAGAGGGTCTGTTTCATAAAAGTACTAATATTATAAGCTAGTAATATAAGCTTATAAAACTGTATTTTATAAGTTAGTAATTTTCTGTTTCATAAAAAAATGTACAAACTAATAAAATATGATACTGATAGCCTTCATTTTACTACATCTCAATAGAAGATACACGATACAAGTAAAACTTCTATGAGTCAAATAAGGCTTATAATATAGGCTATTACTCAAAATGTTTGGGTTATGATATTAGTTTTTATTGTTTTTAAAACAAAATTTGTGTCAACACTAGTATTATAACTGGTATTTTGGAGCAGTAAACTTATAACTTGTTTTACAAGCTTATATTTTTATGAAACACAATACTAGTATTATAATATTCTAATATCGGGTAAAGACGTATTTTACAAGCTTACATCCTTTTATGAAACAGGCCGGGTTATAACACCAAGTTTGGTGAAGCAAAGTTATGTTCCAATGTATGAACTACCTAATAAACTGTATTTTTATATTACAGTAAGTATTTTGGCTTAAAGTAAGTTTAAAACTGTTCATACTATTGATCAAGCTGAATGTTTCTCTTTGTAATTCTTACTATATGACATACATACATATATTTATAAGGGGTTTCTTGTAAAATTTTATAAGGAAATCTTAACGATCATAAATTAATTTTTAAGTAATTTAGCAAACAGATTCGTAGTAAGGAAATTGACTAACAGTGCATTAACTAAAGCTTTTGCATGAAAAACTTTAAAAAGCATGATATGCAATTGTTTTAGATAATATATAAAACTGTATTGCAAATCTTGACAGTTTGTAAATGCTCAAACAATTGTGCATTTAAAGGGTTTACTTCAAAATGTGTCTCTACAATCACACAATTGCGAGGAAAATTGCACAAATGTCGATAATTCTAGAAATGCATTTTGGTCAAACTAAATAAAACTATAATGGAATCATCCAACAGTTTCCTCAGACTTACCTTACTTTTGCACTTACAATTTTTATTTGTTTTATCATATATTTGTGCAACTTGAAATGATTATTTAAATTAACTAAAAATTGCTACCATTTATAATTTAACGGTTGCAATTACGGGAAAAGGACAAAGGTTTTTATTCGATAACGGTTTTTAGATAGTTGAAATGTAATCACTTCTAATAATTACGTTGCAAAAAGTCGCTTACAGATCGTTCATAAGGTGGTTAGTAGTTCGATTATTTTTTAAATAATAGCGTGGTACAACCGGTTGAATACAATGCTTATGGACATAATTTAAAATACAAGTTTGTAACAGTTCCATGCATAACACCCTCGTTGCGTAACTGCAAGTCCCCACCCTCCAACACTTACATTTATGACTCTAACACTGCAGCCTAGGTGCAAGGCGCGACACATTATGTATTGTCCAATAAATAGCAAAGAAAGCAATTAGGCTACAAAATATTAGCCCGATTACGATCTGAGTAGCCTTTTTTCAAAACGTCCCGTAGCACAGATTCGTTTATACGTCACGAGCATGAAAACACTTCCAGCACGCTCGAAACCAACCAATCAGATGCGAATAAAGTCAACGGCACCGCCCCCCGTAACCATAGTAATCTGCTGGCTGCTTATTAAATGTACAGTCTGTGCCGAGAAAACTGGCCCCCACTTACGGCGATTTATCGTAATTATTACAGCCGGCCGTCGAGTTGTAATTGCACCGGAGCATCCGATATTCACACCATTCTTATCGTATCACCTCCATAATGAATTTTTTGTGGACTGTTTGCTTATTTGACAAATCTTCTAATATTAATAGACAAGCATGTTTCTTTAAAACCTTTTTTCTCAGCTCGTGTGCATCGCAGGGAAAACTATGATTACTGTTGGAAATATATTTTCCTGTAGATGTGCAGAACCCGTTCATAAATTAAAATAGGCTCAAAAAAAAAAAAAAAAACACAAAAAGATTAATTAAAATCTAAAAAAATAACATGAACCTTATGGGTTGCCATGCTGGTGACAAAATAACAACGCAATATAATCAGATAATCAAAACAAATCGAAAAAATTCCAATCGCATGTTTTTTTTTTACAGTGTAGGGTGAAATAGAGAAGACTGTACATCACATATTTTTGGTCGAGTTTTCGACCACTGTACGACCTTTAGTTTAATATAATAACATACCTGTAACCTCTCATTAAATTGAATATTGAGTCTTTTACAAATCGAAAACAGCTCAAATTTCGTTAACCTGATATGGCTTGTTTTGCCACACTTCATGTACAGAGTGAATAAAAAGTCAAGACCCCCCATCTAATATTTTTCTAAGCATATTCAGATGTATCCTTTTGATGGTCGTGCGATCTTAGAAAGATCATTTTTGATTTGAAAATTTTGAATGTCCCCAAAAAATGGGGGATTTTGGGGGCAATTAAAAATTTTTAAATGTAAACCCACTTCACGTGACACCTCATTTGGAAGTGTTTACAAGAACATAATGAATACCATTCTTTATGTTTGTGTAAACACTATAAAAATATGTGTCACTTGAATGAGGTTTACATGTAGAGTTTTTGAGTTTCCCCCAAATTCTCCATTTTAGGGGGAAACTCAAAAATTTCAAAATCATAAAATGTAACCTCCTGCTAAGTTTGCACGGACATCACAAGGATAACTCTTTATACTTAAATATTTACTTGGAAAAATATTAGATGGGGGTCTTGACTTTTTATTCACCCTGAATATCTGCGAAATAAAATTGTAGTATCTTTTGTATCTTGTCTGGTTTAAGGAAGGTGATTAAAATATATCCTTCAGTCTATCATCACCAAGGGATGTTTATACACAATTTTCGCTACTCAGTTTTCCCAGTTACATTGTAAACAACCATGTAAAATACATGCACAACAGAGTGTGTTGATGAGCTTTAGTCTATTCATAGGGCAATTGACCGATTGATTAGCTATTCCGTCCTTCTACGACTCTTTAGTCAACCGATGAGCTACTTAGTAGGCCTAGATTGTTTTTGTGATAGTTTATAATTTTGGTTTTTGACAGATAATCGGAGATGGATAATTTCTCAATTACCAATGCCTAAAAGGAGTGGAAATTCCAATTTGTATAACGTTGAATAACATTTGTCCACCAAACGATAACGCATTACTTGAAATATATTTACTGAACAAAGCGATTGTTTCTATCTAAATTTCTAAAAGATGTAATGCACTCTAAAAGCTTAGGAAATTCTTGGAGAACTTTGATATGTTAATCACTCTCTAGTTTGTTAAATCATATATTAAGAGTCTCATTCACTGCCGAAGACACTTCGAAAGTAAGCATTTGTTCAGTGTTGGCCAAATACCCATCCAAGTGATCTTGTATGCAAGACTGAGCTTATTTCAGGCCTGTCATGTTGTCAGTCATGTGTTGGCATTGGTTTGTTAGTGAAGAAATGCCGGCGCCTTTACACATCGTGGACTGCATATTGTTGTCTAATGTTGTCAAGGAATTAGCTTGTTTAGACGTTGAGGTTCAATTTGAGTCTGTCTTCATTTTTATCTGAACGTTCTCTTTGACTGAGAAAAAGTCTGAAACAAGTAAAGGTTGTCTGCTCGATGTTATACAGTACGAGTTTTAGTTTTTAACAAATCACTCTGTGACCTATTGGTAATTAGAGCAGAGTCTATACAAAATATGTCTTGAACATGTTTCAAGACCAACCATCATATACCATCGTTAGATGACGAAAGTTACTTTTATATTATCTTTTTTTCTTGTAGACTTTGGCCACAAACGATTATTTGGTATGTCGTCATCAACCTATAGAGTAATCCGTTTATATTATCTCCTTTGTTTGCTTATCAATCAATTGTAAACTTTGGTCAGAAAGGTTTCTTTGGTATGTCTTCATCAACCTATAGAGTTATTCGTGTATATAGCAGCTGGATATTATGGAAATACCTTTAATTCAAGAGCAACCAGGTAGAAAAATGAATTGAGTTTCCATTTTTAAATCATAGGTTTATTAAACAACAAACTATGTTCAATGGAACAACAGATAGAATGTCCATTCCTATTCTATTCCTTTATAATATACCAACGTTTTGCTCACACCAAACTGTTTGTACAACTTAACTGTGAACCATAGCATTTCATCAACTATTATAGTATGGAAAACTAAAAGAGAATCATAACTTTAATAGGAACACACTTTCTGTAAGAAAACAGCACTTGACGGTGAGACAGTGGTTTGTATTCATTGGACGGAGGAAGAGTTTTGTAGTAGTTTCCAGAAAGGAAGAACTCCCCAAACAACGCGGATTGCCTTCAACTTATTGCGAAATTGCTATTTAAACATTGAAAGAGCTAATATTTATTTTTAAAGTACGTGTGCAGTCTCGACAAAATTAATAAAGATATAAAACATAGAATTTTCATATGTTTAAAAAGTTCGATCCATGCACTGCGCAGTTATGCAAAAAAGGCTTTTTCAACAACGCCTCATAACGTTATCACGCCTATATCAACTTCGGAAAATGTTTAGGCGTTTGGTTTAACGGAAATCGTCCCCTTGGATGTTTAGACAAATAAACATCCCAACAAAATGAAGTGGATCGATTTTGACCTAACTACCTCTGCCGGGCCTCGGCCACCATCAGACACTACATGCCCGGTAGCTGCTTAGTGCTTGCCAATCACCAGCCATGCTCAGAGGTGGTCCTCACGATGTTAGCATCAATGCTGACCTTTTAGCATTCCTATCTAACGTCACTCACAGCACTCACTGCACGACTACAGACTTGAGCACGGTCATGGGATCTGCCATCACAATCAGCTGTCTACAGCTCCGAACATATGATCGGGCAGTTCATTATTTGTTGGGTTGGAAGTCCTAAGGATAAGTTGTTCCAAAACTTTAAACCTAATATTATGGTACATAATATTTATATGAAGTAAACACACCTTATTGTACTTATTGTTAGGTGAAGATGAGTGAAGGGTGTTGCGGAATTAAGATGAAAGCTTAGTTAGTGACCAAGATTGGCTGTTTACTTAGCCAGGACTATTTATCAAAGTCTCAATAATTAGAAAGTATACTTATTTTGTAATAAAGATTGGGAAATTAAACTTTCCACGACGTATTTTGGAGATCTATCGGATAATCTCTGATTTTTCGTGGATATTTAATGTTTATGTGCTGCTTCAGCCAGGATGATCAGTTTAGTATTGAAATAAAGACGTAATGGAAGCTGTGAATAGAAAGATTTGTTGGGTAAAGCTAAAAGTCTTCAAAATTAGTTCACGTACTAATTCCTTAAACGTAGTACATTCTTTTACTATAAAGTTTAAATAACGATACAATCAATTGCATGGAATTAAAGCTTAACTTGAACTAATGAGATGGGGCTGCTATAAAACAACAAACTCCAATGAATGTATCATAAGTACCCTCTAGGGACTTGGTGTTAAATTATCAAACGTTGTTTGAAACTGGTCCCAACTGTCCTTCATATTAGACGGTGCCAAAGCTACACAAGGCATCTCACTCCACTCTGCCTCCATGTTTCGACCAGATTTGAGGTAAATAAGCACTGTTTTTCTCCATCCAATTGGTAGTAGTAATATTATCAATAACAATAAGCCAGATCATTTCTAGTATATTTTTCATCACGATTACAAGATAACAAAACCAAAAGTCAACTCTATCTATTATAAGATCCGCAGTATCCTACAATCATCTAGAGGTCTATAGTTTGAAAGTATGTTAACTGTGGAGGTCTATAGCATCGTCACCCGACGGTACCAGGAGGTGTTGCCTGGATATCTCGCCTGGATCCTCCTCCTCATTTAATTACTAAGCATCACGTGTTTCCATGCACTGGTATTTACCGATCTATAGTTTATGGATGATTCATGCTGAGCATAGCAGTGTTCCCATGCCGGCGGCGTGCTCGCCTAACTGATGTTCCTTATTGCTATCTACATCTCACACCCACAGTAATAAGCCATTCTTTATTTTAAGAACGAGATGACTGGTTGTACGTGAGTGCAGTTACTGCGCACACCTGCGATCTTGGATTAGATCTGGCAAAGTTTGATCCGGTTTAAAGTGTAACATTAAATATGAATTGGAGATCAACTGGACATTATCTCACTATTTATAATTAGGACACGGCACACTGTTGCTCGTATTTTAAAGTGGAGGTTAAGTGGGTAGGGTATTTACATTAGTTGCATAGTTGCAATGATGCATTGAGTAATTTTCGTTAACTCAGAATTTTATTTTAACTGCTCAAAAATCATAAGACTATTAGAATGATGGAAAACAAGCATACCTTATTCTCCATAATAAGGGATGCTTATTTTTGTGGGTTCGGATCCTGGTCACTGCCGCAAACATTCTATCAGTGTTTCACCTTCATACTGTACTGGCTCACCCCTTGCTTTGTTGGATACGTTCCACGCACATAGTCTATGTGGACAGGAAAATGCAAAGTTAAAAGAGGTAGCTAACCTCTTAAAAAAAGGTTGATATGGAATAATAATTTAAGGTTCTGTTCTGTGTGGTCCTTAATTATTTTAGCTGTATTAACAGTTTTATTTGAAAATCTTTTGAAGCATCGTAAAATGGCTATATCATAGTATTTGCAACTATCCCTGCATGGAACAAGTTTATCAAATTAAATTCTCAATCTAGTTATGGATGGTATGTTAACGTGGAAAGAACATAAACTATTTAGGTAATAAACTTATTATGCCTTTACTCTAGACTAGCTGCTACTCTGGGGTGGAACAGAACCATTCAAAGTGGAAAATTCATAGTAGCCACACATAAGTCTGCTAGGCTCACTCGTGAGGGAAACTTGAATTCCCGTTTCTCCCTTATCCCTTCCAGCTACCTGGCCCACCTCTGTGGATTTCGTTACCCTAACTCAGCCATAAGAAATCGTGGCTTTCGGCCAGTGCCCGCTCATTGGATTAGTAACAACGATGTAAAGAACTGCGTCTACTGAGTTGTTTCTATCGTTGATTAGTAATCGACGGTAATCAGTAAATTACTGGTTGAATCCCGAGAAAGTATACTGTATATATTTTTGAAACTTAAATTAAACCAAGTTATCATTCATCGTAGAGGTTTCAATAAATACACCTGGCTAATGATGGGATAATTTCCTTAAATTGGACTTAACAAGACTATTTTCTTAATTTCCCAAAGTTTTACCTCGAGGTTGAAAAAAGCAACGTAGAATATTTCGGCAATGAGTTGCACATCAAACTCCCTTATAGTCCACAATGAGTGTTTATATAAATATAAAGTACAGGTTTTTGTGACGATTGGCAAGTTAAGTATTATGACAAATAGTTCTCTGGTCCAATCTGCTGTCTTATGAAGACTGAGTAATTTCTTTGAAAGAACGCTGAAATAAAGCCTTTCAAATCCTCCCCCATTTTATGCTGCATTAAGTTATAGTAGTCTACAGAGTAACTAATGAAATAGTCACTGTAACGTGCTGTAAGGTTCATATATACGTGTGTCTACAGTCTACATGTATACCAAAATGATTTAGAAAGTTCAGAAAAGTCCATACTTCAGACGGTTTTAATATATGACAAAGCCTGACAAGTATTATTGGGATTTATTTTGTTTTGCAGTAATACTAGTACATATAATTACAGTTTTTACTCAAATCTCTAGGATCGTATGATTTATTCTGAATATTGAAAACATTTTATTTTTTGCTGTAAAGATACTCACTAAATGTGTTTTCCTCAACTACCTAACTAACAGCCACCAATCATATATCTATACCTTGCACGGCTGTAGGCTGTACCAAACCCTTGTTAACAGCGTAGCTTTGTAGCTTATCTGAACGACTTCGAACCCTGAAGGCCGCTTACGCCTCACCTTATCTAACCTCACATCTATGTAGATTATATTGTAGGGGAATAAAAATAACCAGCTTACAAGGGCTTCGTATAAGACTTCGTAGCTGAAGGTTGTTTTCCTATTCGATGATGAATCCGATTTTTTTTGTTTATTTCCCTATAGGGGACCATTAGTATACTTTTGCTAACGTAACAAGAGTGTTTGCATAGGATATTATTTTATGTTGTCACACGTTTCTTCATAACAAGCGTTTACCATAATTGCGTTTCAAGATAAGGATATTTTACGAATTGATAAAACCACATAGGAAAACTGTTAATTATTGGAGGAAGGACCCCCCCCCCCAAAAAAGTTAAACAGTATAACATGTTGATATATAAAAATTATGGTGAATTTGTGGTCAAGATTCTTTTTTGGTAAATCAACACATTTTTATGGTCTACGCAAAAGGAAAACGAAATTTTCTTTTTCTTTTAATATAATAACTAAATCGAGGCTGTAAAAATATAAGGTTTTTTTAAAAACTGAGATGTGTTGTATTTTCAGTATAAACGTTAATCTCTTTCACAAGTTAAAGGTAATAAATTTGTTTATCTTTTCTAAATATCCTGTACTCGTCTTGGACATTTCTGTACAGGACCATAAAATGGCATGCAACACGAACAAAGATTTACAATGCAGATTTTTCTCCATATGTGTCTTGTATATATACTGTCCATATCCTGTACGTCTTATATACGTCTTATGTATGTCCTGTACAGGTAGATCATTACAGCGGGGTTGACAGCGACAGCAGTATCAGATGTAGATGGGACACTGACACAGCTCTATGTTACTTTCCATATGTCTCTTGCACATATACTGTACATATCATGTACGTCTTATATACGTTTTATGTGTGTTCTGTACAGGTAGATCATTACAGCGAGGTTGACAGCGACGGCGGCATCCGATGTAGATGGGACACTGACACAGCTCTATGTTACTTTCCATATATCTCTTGCACATGTACTGTACATATCCTGTACGCCTTAAATTTGTCTTATGTATGTCCTGTACAGTTAGATCATTACAGCGAGGTTGACAGCGACAGCATTATCAGATGTAGATGGACACTGCCACAGCTCTATGTTACTTTCCATATGTCTCTTGCACATATACTGTACATATCATGTACGTCTTATATACGTCTTGTGTATGTTCTGTACAGGTAGATCATTACAGCGAGGTTGACAGCGACAGCATTATCAGATGTAGATGGGACACTGCCACAGCTCTATGTTACTTTCCATATGTCCCTTGCGCATTTACTGTACATGTCATGTACGTCTTGTATACGTCTTATGTATGTTCTGTACAGGTAGATCATTACAGCGAGGTTGACAGCGACAGCAGTATCAGATGTAGATGGGACACTGACACAGCTCTATGTTACTCTCCATATGTCTCTTGCACATATACTGTACATATCATGTACGTCTTATATACGTCTTATGTATGTCCTGTACAGGTAGATCATTACAGCGAGGTTGACAGCGACAGCAGTATCAGATGTAGATGGGACACTGACACAGCTGTATGTTGCTAACCACTCACGACACTTCTAATGACCATCACGACACAACGAGACGGCCTCAGGGTTGGCCTCATAAGGCTCCAGCCACCTCTCGAGGCTGGTAACCTAGTAAACTATATCTGGACATAAACACGTTTCAGTGGAGAGCTGTATAGCATTGGACAATAACATTATAAATCGTTAAAATTAGACATCTGTTTTTGCTTAATGTCTTTAAATTCAGTCAGAAATGAAAGTAACTTCAAATGTTAATAGTGCAACATCAAGAGTTGTAAGAGTTTTGGTTGTACACATCCCGCCTAGGAATATTATATTGTTTTTAAATGAGTTTTTTTTTAAATTGTTTAACTTAAATTACAAGACAAATCAATAGTAATCAAAGTAATTCATTGTATTGTGACATTTCTGAGAAATCAAATGAATATAAAAGTAGGCCTGCAAATCATGTTGATATGCCGTGAAATAATCAAATTGATAAGGTAAAGTGACGTGTTAAGGCAAACATTGTCCACCCCACCAACTTTTCAAAAGAATACCAACTAAAATTCTAGACTTCTTCTAGACTATCTTTCTAGACTTTCAAATGCAACGTGATAACTGTAGACCGTTAACTGTATTGTTGTCAATGGTGCAAGTGCGTCGACGTATTTCACGATTACCCGATGGAGAAAGGACTTGCTTGAGATCAGTTGTCCCTTCACATTGGTTGTGCCACAGCAATTCTGTATACAGTCCTAAGTGAAGCGGTTTTTTTATTCTACTCGATATCGAACGAAAATTGTTTGTATTTAATTTTTGGAAATAACTATACGTAACAAACAAGTTAAATGGGGTTGTTATCACTAAAGCTTTATTGTGGTCTCAGCACAATTGAATTATTCTCAATTACATTATTTAAACAATGTATTTATTATTAAAGAATTTACTTTTAAGATCATTAAATAGTCTAGTCATAAATCCTTATAAAGATACTGATCTTAACTTACTTATATATATTATTAATCATATCAAGAGAGACTGAATATAATATAAGTTTTAAAAAGATACAACACGATTACAACCAAAATGATCTACTTATTGCAAACAATTACAATACAAAGGCAGATAATATTTATATGTTTTCAAACATTTAGCTTGCACAATTAATCGTCAGATCATATATGTATATAGTTATTTGTGCAACTAGTGAGAAAAGTGAGCAATTGACTCACTCGAGAGAAACCCTTTTAACTCACGAGCCGTAGGCGAGTGAGGAATGGTTTCTTGAGTGAGGCAATTGTACTTTGAACTCGAGTTGCACATTATACTTTTCCTACAGTTACCATAAAACTAATAAATTTGTGAAGAAACATAACCTATTTTTACACAGAAGTGAACTTTTAATATAACACTAGTGTACATGTTGCTCGAATTCGAGCAATTACAAAGTATTACATGAGTTATTTCAGATTGAATAACAGTCATATTTACAATGAATTTAAAAGAGTCAACTCAAATATTACCGTTGTGTAACTCAGACCCTGTTTATCTTCGTTATTGATAAACCTAAAGCATTCCGGACGGTTCTCTCCTTCTCAAAATGCCTCGCTGTACAGGCAACACAGGTCATTAATAGAGGGCCAATTGAGAACGAAAAGTCGTTTTGGGGTAGTGTAAGGGCGCATTTGTAACCAAATAGTTGAAGTTGTCCAGGTTCATGTTCAGACTGTTTAGCTGATGAGAAGCCTATTACGCGCCACTGTTCTGTAGTTGCGGTCGTTAGCACGATTGCGCCTCCTGTCTATGTTTCGTTGTCGTTGCGTCGGAGACATTTAAAAGAAATAAACAACAAATAATAAACAAATTATAGCTACACAAAACAACGATAAATGCACAAATTTAAGTTACAATCATGCTAACACAATCCATCATAGTGACACAAAACAACGATAAATACACAAATTTTAGGATACAACCATACTAACACGATCCGTCTTGGGGGTTATGTTTACACAAACTCAAATAGTAAATAAATCTACTCAATGTGTTTCATTGAATTGAAAAGTAAATAACAGCAATAAAATTATACAGCTGATCAAAATGTAAACAATTAAGTTCTTCATAAGGATAACATGGGAACTTTTAAAGCCACTGGGGCAGAGCCCAAGGGACTTTTTCAAAAATGTAAGGTCAGTTTGCAAATCTACGCGACACGCTCTTTCCAATGAGACGTCAATTGATAAAATCGGTTAAGAAATGGCGGAGGAGTTCAACCGACAAACTTTCGTGTAGCGTATTAATTATATAGATTTAATGTGAAGTGACAAATACAACAGTACAACAGCTGACCAGCTGATTTACAGCCACTGCTACCAACGTATTTCGCGCGCATACGACGTTGCCTGCATGTTACGCGCTCACTATTTCGTGCCTTCACGTTGCAAATCTGGAGTGAGACAAAGTAATTAGAGTGAGACAATGTTAACATTGTCTCACTGATGAGCGAATTGGTCACTTTGCTTTCTCAAATCAGTGAGAGAACATGTACATTGTTAGGTTACTGTAGGAAAAAATAATTACTAAATATAACAAACCAGAAATAAAGATTTCATACATAAAAAATATATTTTTTCCTACTGTTACCTAACAATGTACATGTTCTCTCACTGATTTGAGAAAGCAAAGTGGCCAATTCGCTCATCAGTGAGACAATGTTAACATTGTCTCACTCTAATTACTTTGTCTCACTCCAGATTATTAACGTGAAGGCACGAAATAGTGAGCGCGTAACATGCAGACAAGGTCGTATGCGCGCGAAAGAAGACATTTAAATCAAACTTTAATTCGTTATTATCATTTATAAATTTATTAACCTTTGAGATAGGTACCCCACTTAAAGTTGAGTGAAGGATGTAGGCTAGACTGGATTGAGATTATCTGTGCAACTTTGGTACTAAGTTCAGCTTTTTTATTAGCAAGGACCATTTAACGGCGCAACTATACCTAAACCTCAACATTCAAAGTTAAAGCTAACTTTTGACTATGAATATAGTCTCCGTATTGTACGTTAAAAAGTTACACCATTTTTAGCTTCGGGTTAGGGGGGAAGGGGGGTGTTCAGCTTGAAAAAATTGTAGGGTTTTATGGTTTTCATTAAATATTTCAGAAAACCACGTTGCTTTAGCTTATAATAAGTAACATACAAAAATTATCCACGATGGATTTCAAACAAGAATCATCATCTTCATGATCTTGTTAAAGTGGATAGTTATAGAGTTATAAAAGCTATAAGATTTAAATTTTTTTCCATTTTAACGCTTTAAAAGCCCCAGAGATAATTAAATATAATAATAAGAAATATAAAAAAGATTAACAATAATTAAAGAGTTACAAATTTGGATCAAAGTCACTGGACATAATATTTGCGTAATTATTCAGTAATACGCTACCTTCCTGGGGGACGGCTTGCTAGGAGTCAGAAGAAAATATCAGATAGAACATTTTAAAACTCAAATGTAATTTGATTAGAGGGAAATTTAGTTCGATAATAAAAAATATTGAAGAGGGATCCTCTTTATTGTGCTAAAGTAAAACTTATTAACAGTTTCAAAAGAATTTCACATTTTACACACGAGAACACACGAACTGCATAAAACCAAGAGTGGAATGAATATTTTACAGGTCGTGTGTATTTAATTAACATTTTTATTAAACATGCAAATATTGCAGGCGATACGCATATCTAGGTACGCCGGACTTGTAATTATGTTTTTCGATGACGTTGTTAACTGGGATATTTAATTGTGGTGAAGATAAGATTAAAAACTGAACTAAAGTGTCATAATTAGTCATATTAGGCCATAAATTATAGGCGAGGTTTAACGATACAGTGGGTTTTCGTAATAGCTTTCCAGACATTTAAGTATGCAGGACGAAACAGTATGTGTTATTATAATGATAGATAGATAGTAGTGTTTGACGTTTCGAACTCAAAGCTGTTACGCGAAATTTATAATCATTTAAGGGATTTCTTCTAAATTATTATTTATAAATTAGCAGATGTTTTGTCCCTTTTGCTGGTACAAAGTTGTTCTCTAGTATTAATTAGATTTGATAGAATATACTGAATCTCATTTATAATCTTTTGTTTGTTTGCTTACCATAACACTTTTCTACTGTGTTTCTATCAAACAATTTAAGTTATTAAGTGTTTTGTCTCTTCTCATCCCGATGGATTGTTATCTTGTATTTTTATTAAATAATTTGTTTCGTGTTTTTCATTTTTCCTAACATAGTTATCTCGTCTGTAAATAGTGTAAATCTAAGTTTTTCTTAAACAATTACTTTCGAAATAACTCTTCATTTCTTTAAATATCCTTATAAGAACAACACACTCAATACAATAATTACCACTTACTGTTGTACCCGTGCTTTGCAAAGGGAAGAGGACACGAAATAGAAACATTTCGATCTTTACATTTGTTGTATAAAATAGTCACACATCCGTCAGACTTTTAAAAACAAAATTGAATTTTTATGGCCTTCATTGAAGCATGGGATAAGAAGGATGGGACGGATATATCTCCCTCCCCGAAATATTTTATATTTTATACGCTAACATAAATACTATTAGCTTGAGCATATTTTACAGCTCAAATTTGTATTTGTATTAAAATACGTTTTTAGGCTTTAAATTCCAAATTTTTTTCTGAGGGGGGGGGGGTGGATCCCCGTTGGTAATCTCCCCCCCTCCCCCCCCGAAATGAAATCCTGGGACCGCTACTGATTTAATTTAAATGAAAAATTTTTAGGGCAATCTTCTTCTTACTAAATCACAAACCCTTACTCACTTAGAAACACTAAAATTAGCTGTTATAAGCTTTATAAATGTTGTTGTGCCTTATAAATAGTCTTTTCCTACAGTCACCCGACAAAGTTGGCTTCCTTGTACTGTTTATAGTACAGAAAACTGCTAATTGCTGCATATTTATACTTTGTCGTACGGTTTATACTTTGGCGCACATCAGGATTCCAACGAAACAACACAAAACAGCGTGGTTCTAATTATGCACGTAATCCGTGTACGCTTGGAAATAGGTTGACAACACTGAGCAGTTGATTGACTATTATAACTACGATTTAACCTGCCATTTAGTGTTTATAGTTTATGTTCCCTTTTCGGTATTTCTGAACTTTCTGGACTTTTCTTTTAAACGTTTTAAAAACATTCCTAAGATCTGAATAAACAAGAAAATACCTTTAAAGCATTTTTTAGGCGCGAAACCCACTGCAAATTACAAAAATATACGGAAATATTTTATCAAGTCGCGGAGCACATTGCTTGCCGAGGAAAGAATAGCGGAGTGATACGAACCGGGGACTACTTTCTCTAGGGCACCTATTTGTGTTGCCAGCTGAACCTAAAAACGTGTTGTATAGTGTTTGAAAGACTAATTATTTATATGCTTTATAGTGACTGTAGGAAAAATATAATGTGTAACACGAGTGCAAAAGGCCTATGCTCACTAGTTACACAAACAACTATTTCCTACAGTCACCCGACAAAGTGAGCTTCCTTGCACTGATAGTACAGAAAGCTGCTAATTGCTGCATTTACTTACTTTGACGCACACTTTTTACTTTATTAGTATTCCAACCAAACAACACAAAACAGCTTGATTGTATTATGCACGTAATCCGCTTGGAAATAGGTTTGCAACACTTGATAATACGACTACAATCTGTTGGTGTAGCGTTTCCCATTTCGTTTAATGTGTTGTACAGTGTTTGAAACATTAATCATTTATATGCTTTATAGTACCTGTGTTTATGGTAACTGTAGGGAAAATATATTGTGTAAGGAGAGTGCAAACCGCCTTTGCTGCACTCGAGAAACTGTCCACGCCCTATAAAAACTTGTAAATTATCAATTGAGCTCATATAAGTAGTCAATGTCCATAAGAATTTATTCTTAATGAAATAATAAAGCCATTTTCTTCTTTATACCCTAGTACGTATTATCTTTGTATTATTTAATTTACAAATAAAATTGATAATTATAGACGGCAGACAAAAGTAATATGATTATCAAAACATTATAGACTAAAAAATGTTAAGTAATACATCTATAATAATACATAATATTATTATAATAAATGCACCTCTGATTCTATTCTACAATTATATCAACGAAAAACATTATATACAAACAAGTTTTTGTAATAAGGTCCATTGCCTTTGTATTTTTACACTTACCATTGATTTGGTAATATAATGACAGATATTTCATTGACTTTAGAAACAAAAGAACACTGTGTACAGTTTTGTTTTATTATAGATATTTTGCTTGGCTTAACTTAATCAGCGGTGTATCAAAACACAAACAACAAATTTATCGAAATACATGAGAATAAATGTGAAATGCAAGCAATGATAAGATAAAATGAGATTATTTTGCATTACCATTTCATAATTAAATATAGTTATACATATACCACAGAGTTTAGAAAACAAAAATCAATTGCGGTAACATTTATTTATTTATGATATTCTCTAATTAAATTTAAGTGTAGTAAAACACAATTACCAAATACTACCTAAATATAAGAAAGCAATTTGAAGTGCAAATTAAGTGGAAGTTAATTCAATACATGTTAAGCAGTTCGAATTTATAAAAAAAACAACAAATTCAAATAATATATCTACATATCATAATTTTTACTTTGTTTCCATGAAACTACATCAATAACCCATTATTTTCACAGCTTCTATACTTGACACTTTAAAAAAACTAAAGCAGAGCCTAGGTTGATACAGCAATGGTTATAAAATCTTTTTTTTATTTCTATAATCATACACATAGTTTTAGAATAAGTTATCTATGACAAAGCTTTAGATTAAATAAACCTACTACATAGATGTGTAAAATAGTATATTTAGTTTCTTTGGGTCAACTGTTTTTGGCAGTTCTTCTTGTTTACATTGAAATGTCAAAGCAAATGTTAACATTGTGAGTGTTCTCTTTGCAGTCATGGAGACCAATCAATATTTACTTTTAAAATTCTCACCTCAGAACTTAAAAAAAACAACTACCTTAGTTTTTAAGACTTTTAGATGTTTAAGGGGGGTGGTCCTATTACCATACTTGGTATGGAACCTATATTTTTGTAAAATTTATGCCCAGTCGGTCCATTTCTTTACGATATTGAGTAACACACATACAGACACTATTCGATTTTTATATAATATACATAGATATATATTTTTTCAGATACCGTACTGTATTACAATTTATGTTCATTACCAAGTCACTACTTTATTAAAACTGAAATTTTCCTCGGATTGGCAATGAAAAACATTTCACAACATTTATAAGTGCATTTGCGCCAGGTATAGTTCTTATTTTAAGCTAATTAGTTGCCTAGACATCTACGAAATTTTCGTCAATTCGTAGTATTCACATTTTTCTTCAACTAACACGATTTCATAGATAGATTTTCTATTTTACCTACATATAGTTCACGTCATAAAACCTACCACGTCGTAGATAACGTGGAAGGTCGCAACAAACGACTCGGAGACGATGTAAACAGCTGGACCAACAAGCTAGTATATCAGCTGATCAATTAGATGTTCACTGGTTAACTTAGTGTCCCACACTCGTACAGTGTGTATATAACGCGCGGACACTTAGCACAGCCATTGTTCCACCGCTATCAATAATACAATCGAATAAATATTAAACAGTCGTATGAAGCGGAGCAGCGAGAGAGATACGGTGCTCCGTAAACGTTTAATAATACCTCCGCGGGCTACCGTCGCGGACATTTGAATTTCAAAACCGGAAAGCGCCGCGCTGTCTGCTCGCGTTGTTTAAAACTCGGACCGATCACAGATCGAATTCAATGAAAAAACCACGTTCGAATTTTAAACAGGTCGATAAAAAGGTGGAGTCGCCCCGGGCTGAGATCTCAGATACAGCCTTTATTGTCTCGTCCAGTGTTTGCTTAATGCGACTCGAAACATGATTTTTCAAATTCCTTTCAAATTAGTGAGCCGAGTGGGTGAAGCCCATCTGTTTCTCTGTTATTTTATATGTCCAGATAAAGAAACAAATGTTAACGTCTGTGGGGTATGTGGACGAGGCGGTCCATCTTGTCCGGCCACTCTCGCCACTCGCTGTGGGAAGTGATGGTGTTACATGGTGACGTGTCGGGTGACTGTTTACGTCACGCGTGTTCTACGAGAGGAATAGTGTTTCGGTGTATTTTGTAAACAATTTTTGTTCACATGCGAACGTATGTTTTCATGAACTTAAGACTACTGTTTTAGTTTCTGATCAAATCAGTAAAAACTGTAATCAAATCAAATATACCATGCATCTTCTAAATCAAATATAGAAACTGATCTATTTGATAACCGTGAGAGGAAAACTAGTACATGTTATAAGTAGCTTGACAGTTATGATCAGTTTTATGATCTAATAAAAGCTTGACAGTTGTCGAACAAAAATATTTGAATTTGAATTACAGTAGTTTTAAATACGTATAAAGTTAAAAGATTCTAAGAACGTTTTTACAGGCCGAATCTGCTTTCTATAATATCGTAGAAACGATACACTATCACTATATTTATGAAGACTCTAGTCTCTACCACTTATACATACTTTTCAATGTTTGTACAATATATTAAAAAAATATTCCTAGGGTTAAGTGGAAAAAAACAGTGGGTGGTTTACGTAACATTTCAGTTACAGTATTAGGAAAACAATTATAATAATAATTAGTTTCAAATTAGTGCTATCAAAGAGTAATTTATCTAAATCTTATGTTTGCTTTACCAACCATTTATTCTAATTTATTTTTTTCCTTTTATTGTTTGTAGACAAAAAGTTGTGTTTGCCCAATTCTGTCAATATATTACCCAGAATGACCCGATGTGGGTCCGAAACAATCACAAATCCCACAGACCAGACCCGAAACGTCATCTGCAGCCAACATCCGGGCCGTATTTCACGTGGAAACACCATTTCTCAGAATCTCCCGATCACGGCTAAAGTGTTATGTTAAATAAGTACGAAATTATACGGCCCTTTTCAGGTATTTGGTTGGGTGAATGGGGCAGTCCTAGGCGCCCGGTGGTAATGGATAGATCATTCATAAGTCCGGATTGACAGCTCCTAATGGCTACCAGCAGCGGGTCACTCCGGACAAAAAACTGAATAATGGACGTCACTCTGGAGAAAAGATATAATTATTTCTGTTCCGGATCAGCTTTATGCTAATAGCGATGCTGCGAGGGCAACGCCGTATTTGGACGTCCATCGGTTTAGAGTGACATCGTTTAATCCTCAAACCTTGGAAGTCTGCCAGCGGATTAGGAGAATAGCTCACAAGTCAATTTGGCCGATGAAAAATCACGTGTATCGATTGAGCTCATGGAGAAGGTATGGGAGCTTATTTACAAGTCTATTTAGTCTAGGAATAGTCACATACATTTAGCATTTAGTCAACAACAGTGAACAATCAGGTAGAAGATATTAGGCTGAGGCTCGTTGACAAGACAATTAGATTAGACTAATGAACAATATGAATAATCACTTTAGAGTAGCCTATTGATCTACGTTCTATGTAAATTTAAGCAATGAATTATGTAAACAATGTGCAGAATGCATTGAACTTGGCCAAAAGACAATTCGTGTACAACAATGTACAACAATCACGTGTAGACGGTACTGTATTGATGTCGGTCCCAATCATTGTGGCCAATGAAAAATAGTCTAGAATATAGAAGTTTTATAAACTTTACAATAGAGAAAATTGCACCAACACAGAACCACTGAATTTGTAATCTGACATGAAGTAGTAATCGTAAATCAGATATCAAATTAGGAAAGAGAGGACAAACGTAATATTACAGGCCCAATATTGAAGCGTATGAATTGCTTACGTTAACGAATATTTAATTATCAATAATTATCAATTAGTTGAAATGGGGACACCTAGGTGCGTATTTTAACCCAAATATGAGTTAAGGATGAGTGTAGAATGGAGGGAGATAATCTGTATGGTTTTCTTACTGTTGTTTCATTGGTCAGGGCCATTAATGTATTATTTACTGTAGGGGGGCACTGTAACCACTCGGCTACTCAGCAATTCTAATAAAAATGCCTAATCTACTTAATCATCTCGGAAATTAGTATTTCTCCTATTTCAATTTAGTATAGTACCAACAGTATGTTTTTGAAGTAACATATCTGTGACACCTATAACAAAATTTGTTGCCTATACTTGTTATCTAACCGTCGATTACCTTTGTCACATCCCTCTTAAATCTTGCCATTACATCCCCAATATTTTCCGCAACCCGTAACAGAGCATACCTGGGATCTAATTATCCCGCCACACGGGGTCTCGTTTGCGGCTGTTTCCAATTTAAAGACAAAGCTGGCTTATTGGAGAGACATCCCGTTCAATCGTAAAACAGCGAACTTATGTCCTATTAGAGACGGTGCGGTCCAGCGTCACTTGGGAAAACAATGGACGAACGATAATATATGTCCAGGTCGCATTGGCAGGACACGGGTCGAGCGACATAAGTTAAGAGTTTAATAGTGACAGGTAGCAAGGGTCTCGTAAAATTGAAATATTCGGCACAGCAGGTGTCTAAGGGACTGTCTGAGGGTGACAAATTGAAAAGTGCCTGGCGCCGTCCGCCCCGCCCGGAACATAGGTGGGCGAGTTTCGCATGTTTCCAAACAAGCTCTATTATTGCTAAACCACTTCTGTCACGGCTCCCCAGTCTTCTTTCTGTTCGCGAATTTTGTTTATGTGCCAAAAACTCACCCTCTTTCTTCCCCTGCGCCGACGTTGACGTTGGTACAAGGTTGCCGACAAGGGGTGTCTTGGAGGTAAAGGGTAAGATGGGTGGTCTGTTGGAATGACCGTGGGATTTCACAGGGCGTTGAGCTTTTTACCTAAAAAAAACCACACTTTTCTGCTGCAATCTTTTGAATATGATTATCTATTCAAGCCGTTTGCTTAATCGTTTCGCAAAATTTTTCAATGCCACAGTATTTTAATCTTGTAGTCTAATTATATTCATTTTGCATCACCTTTTTATCTGCATCAAATACAAAAACAGTGTCGTCATACTACATGACAGTTTAAGGCCGGAATGTAGGAAATTGAATAGCTAATTTGTGTATCAAGGGGTCACGGATAAAAAATTGTAATGGTTTCAAATTTTGGATTTTGGTCGATGTTATAGGCGCCACCGTCGGCCGAAAGTGTCACTACAAGCACTAGCGCTCGCAGGTGAGATTCGACAAACTAACACCCCGAGCTCAGGTTTTAAAGTGTAGTGTTAACGGGGTTATGCACTTTACTCGGGAACTGGAAGAGAAAAAAGCTTAATTTTTTATTAATTTTAAGGTAGAAATTTTGTGCACATTTTAACATGTGTGTAAAATTTACATTGTGCTATCTCACAAAGACTATATCACATACAATAGACTCTATTATCCATGGCTATATTCTATGTAGAAATGCTCGATGCATTATTAAAAGCAATATAGCGCAGCCTCTTGGATGCACGGGTCGACATTCATTCCAAACGGTCCAGCTGTAACAGATTTGTTTATTTAAGTAGTACAATCATAGTTGTATGAGCTATTCACGAAATTCTTTCAAAACTCAATTCATCTCTTATTAATACTACGATAACAAATTTAATGTAAAAGATGCGTTGGTTTACAATAAGTTGTTCTCTTAATAACTTAATAACTCTTAATAACTCTTGTTGTAGTGTGATGATTTGAATAGTTGGTCCATTCAAACATACATAAAAGTCAGAAGCACACTCTATTCTAGGTTCAATACAACTATGTTCACACTTATTCTAAAACTGACTCCCAACAAACACAGATGTTAGCCTGTCTAGCCATAGTCCACTATAGCAGATATAACATTTTACAACATTTTCGACATTGTTTATCATTTATTATATTTATCCAACTCATTCACATTGTAAGTCAACTAAAGACGTGCACATTTGAAGGAAAACAAGATGTAAATGTAAATTTCCGATTCCCCTAATTTGCATAGCAGCTGCCTGGCGACTTCCCAAACTTGGCTTTAGGCTATCAACTACGGCCGAGAGCCTGCTTATTCCCTGTTAATTGTCTCATTTATTGGCGTCTGCGTTTATTTGTACTGACGCAAAATTTATTTAAAGACTACCTTCTTAGTCTCGTTGCAGCAAAATAAAACGGTAGGATTCCAGAAGGATGAGAACTCGTTATGTTTACTTCTAGAGTCAATAATTGTAATATCCTGGTTGGAGTATGGATATTTTGATTGCTGATCTATAATAAATGTTCAAATGAATGTGGAAATCCAAAAATAACATGGTTTATGCTTTGTAATAATTTTAAAAACTTTTTGCCAATGAATAGAAAAATGATACATCAAATAAATATTGACATCTTTATCAAATATATAGTGTTATGAGAAATTTTAAATATTTTTAAATGGTTTCTAGATTAAAATGAAATTAAAAAAATTATGAATGCACAATCAAATTCCCAGTTAATTATAATTGTTATTCAATTCATACATAATTTGGCACGTTTCTTTTGACTAGTTTGATTTTAGTTGTCCGGGATGAAATCAACTTAATCACTTGCAAAAACTTACAAAACGGGTTGAAATTTGATCTATCGACTGCGGATAGTGCGATATGGAATGTTGTAATATATATGGAAAACCAAAAGCAGCATGTAATTCTGTTATAATTATAACAGTCTAGCAAATAGGAAATAAAAGCTTAAGTATATACACAGATATACTGTCTTTAATATCAACTGTATCAGTTGTTGGTCCGACGTCAAAGTAATAATACGCATATACTTAAGTATATACTTTCTATTTGTCTGTTGTTTTTTTGTGGTGTTTTTTTTTGTTGTGTTGTATATCCTGCTATAAATCTGTTGTAAATTTGTATACCACTAGCAAGTAAAACTTTTTTTGTAAAGGGATAAAGGATTTTTTTTGCCTATAAATGGATCTAGATCCAAGCTCAGGCTACGTAACTATCCAAAGCAAACCTTTTTGTTTTAGAGCATCAACTCTAGTAGAAAATACATATGTCAAAAATTTACCCCGTTCGGGACAAGGAGCATTCGAGGCCGAATCGGGAACCTATTCGGTTCCAGGTTCCAGGCAGTATCAACGATTTGAGTAATTTAATAAATCAATGCGAGTTTATAAACTGTTTTGTGCCGAAATCTTATCAAATGTCATTATGATTCTTTCAAGACGTCATATGTACTTAATTGCTTTTGAAACACTCTACATGTATGAATCTCACTCTCACTCAAGCGGTGTGGCATTAATTTCTATATAAACTTATTCAAACGTTCCCCCAATCATTTACCCAGAAACAGATCAATTAACAAACCCAGATAACTTCATCTCTCGAGAGGCTCCAGTGTAGAATTATCATGCAAGTGACGCCGAGAGACATTCAGTTCCCACAGAACTTGTTAGGGGCTGTTTTACGAGGCCCTCCGAGGGTTTCTTCCCTTGTTTTAACGATGAATGTGGGAGCTTTTGTCCTACGTTTTATGTGACGTACATTTTAAACAAGCTCCGGACATCAAATAAATTATTAGCGTCAGCCTAACTGCCTTATAAATAAGCGGAGGAGACAAATGTCAAGAATCGTACCAATTTAGTGCCTGCCTCGCTGTGCTGTGGCCCTCGGATGCTGGGAAACTGGCGTGTCGAGTCATTGATCAAATATTTAGTTTTCGTCAATCCAATTTTAAGTGTTTCTAAGCAATTTATCATTAAAATTATAATTAGTCTATTATGATACATTTTTTAGTTTTAAAAGAAGTATTTAAACTGATTCTTGCTTTCTCAAATGTATATGAATATTAACATTGTTGTTTTTCTGGATCACGAAAGATATCTGTACTGTTATAAAATTGAGGTGGTGTCTGTTTAACGACTACCACGACTAAAATACTAAACCGATACAGACAAAATTAAAAACACCAATAGTCCACATATCTAGGAATGTCATAGGCCTATTCACTTCCCTGAGTTCCTCTCGGGCTACGCTCCTTGGATGTCCAAAGTTTTGAGGTGAGATTTTCAAAAGTAAATATTAATTGGTCTCCATGGGAGCATAAGAAAATTCACAACCTTTGTTTTCCTTTGTATTGACATTTCAACGTAAACAATCAGAGCTGTTGAATGCTTATTTGACAATTTCAGACAGCTGATCCAAACAAATAAAATCGAATATTTTACACAATTATTTCTAAAGCTATGTCATTGATTATGAAATTAAAGAAATATTCTATAACCGTAAGTTATGACAATTATGTTATTGGTACATTTTAATGTTAAGAGTAAGATAATTCAATGTAGGTCATACTTTTTTGTATAACTTTGTTGGCTTTTTGTTTATAAATTCGAACTACTTAACAAGTGTTGGGATTATGCGGTATATTAGATCTTCCTGTTGCGAAGCACGGGTACAGAATCTAGTAATAAATAAAGCTTTAAATACCTTATTCTGTCTTCTGTCTTGGATCCTGCGTTCGTTCCATCACATTGTTGACCCAACGCTCTAATTTTATGAGAACTAGACAAAACAAACCTATTTACAGATTAATTAATTATTGATGACGGTATACACGGTTCAAGCATAATACAAACAAAACAAGAAAATAATTTTCCGATAACCATTACTAACCACATTACAGTAATGATAAGCCTGATCTGTTCATTTTTGGTAAACATTTCCATAAAAGAAAACTGTAAGTGAAGAACAATAGGTTGAAAACCATCAATCTGCTAGAATTGGCTGTAAGATCTATGCTTAATAAATAGTATCTTTTACCTAATGTAACTTGATTTTTTTCCACTTCTGCATATGTTTGATATTTGTATCCTGAGCTATATATTTTTAAATAAAATGAGCTAGAGTTAAAAATGACCAAACATGTTCTGAATATTTATAAAAATACTAAGCACCATATAACTGGTGAGCTTTGGAAGAATCACAAAGTAAGAAATGCCGAGTTAATCAATTGTTTGTTAATTTAAATACATATATTATGCGTGCTCAAATAATATAAAATATTGATTAATATACTAAAATTTGTGTATGTCACTTACAGGGAATTGTTCGTTCTAGATCGAATTGTTTCAAATGTATCTAGTTTTCTATTGTAAGTAAACTTTTGTTAACGCTTAAAGTATGCATATTTTGCCTAGTTATGCAGGATTGAATAAATTAATAAATGGATTAATTATTCAATGAAAGTTATGCACTACTTCGTTATTAACTATTTTATAGCTACATACCAGTTTGCGCAAGATGTGGTCAAATGTATTTAGATCATCTTTACTTTTGTATAGGTACGTGCGTTAAATTGTTCATTAAAATAGTGCTATCATCCTACTTTTAAGGGTATCTTTTAGCAGCATTTTTGTATCTAAAAAGGTAAAAAACTTATTATTTTAAAATTTTACCCTTTAACTATTTTTTCAAAACCATAACATTTACCGCTGTTTTCAAAAATGAGTTTCAAAGGTAAAAATAAAGTACACATACCACTTTTACATTAAGTTGATTATGCTGTTCTCTATGGTTATAATCTGATTATTTTCTTCGGACACCAAAATATAAATCAGATCTGCGTTGTTCGGAAAACATAAACTTCTTACAGGATCTCATAAAACAAGTTGAACTTAACACTACTTTAACCGTCATAATTTTGTAACTTGCTAATGACCTGTTTCTGGTGAAATTAAATTGCCAAGGATGGAGAGAAGTATTTAAAGTTAGATTAGACTATGTAATTGAGTCATCTATTTATCAGTTGGAGCCATCGTCACTTCTTATCAGTGGTTTCCTGGACAGATGTTCAACTTGGGACTGTTGCGCGCGCGTTTCCTTCATTTAGGTTTTGGTTTTATAGTTGGATTAACTTTAGGTACGGTTTAATCTCAAGTGTGGAGTTAAGTTTAGGACAAGGCGGTTTTTCTTATACTGAACATATTTTGCATTACTTACAAATAAGTCGTTTGGAAAGTTCAAACATGATGTTGACACGAGACAATATACTTGGGTCAACAATAATTTCTGAAATCATTGATCTAATCAGAGGTTATATCTGGAGGAAGCCCTCGTTCATAACAAAATTAAATTCATTGTCAGTAATTTTGAGAACAGGGAAAGTTGTTTAACGTCGTTTTTTTTATTTGACTTTTGGACTGAAAGACTCAAATTAAGTTAAATACTATTGTAAGACAGCTAGAAATGCACACAAATAAACCTGTTGAATGCAGTCTAACAATTTATTGTATAATTAATATGATACTTATCTTATATATTAACAAACTTTGCAAAACTTATGACAGCTAGCCAACTGGCCCGAATTACCCGAGGGTTGTACCAAAAGAAAGGTTATCGGTCCTATATGTGCAGGTTTTATTTGCATTTTGAAAATATTCATGTTAATTGGTTTAAAAATGGGAATTTAACTTTTCTTACGGAGATTTTAAAATGGGGCCAAATTTTAAGCTTACAACAGCCACCCTGACCACTACTGGACCGATTTACACGCGGTTTGTAGCAAAATATTTATGTTAATTGGGTCAAAAATGGAAATTCAACTTTTCATGTGGAGATTTATCATAGGGCTAGTTCTACATATTAATAGACAAGCATGTTTTGAAAACCTTATTTCTCTGCTCTTGTGCATCGCAGGGAAAATCTACACATACATACTGTTAGAAAGCTTGTCTGTAGATGTGCAGAATCACTTTATAAATTAAAATAGGCTAAAAAAGCATTAAAATTAATTTAAATTTTGGTGATTAACATAGGCCCTCTGGGTTGCCACGTTGGCGACGGAATAACAACAAAATATAAACATAAAATCAAAACAAATGGATGAAATTACAATCGTTTTATTTACAGCGTGGGGCGAAAATAGAGAAGTTTGCACAATTACATACTTTTGGTCGAGTTTTCGACCACGCGGCGAGCTCTAGTATATTGTAAAATGCAGTACATAATATACAACCACATCTGTAAAATATAACATGTATATCTCTACTATACCGTAGCTTAGTCGTTTTCACGCTCTGATAGACTTAATATGCAATTGAATTGCAACTGATAATTTTGACATTTTAAAGTAAAAACACTTTTTGTTATTTTTAATTAAAACCAATGTTAATATCATACGATTTTTCTCGATGTATAATTGGATGAAAGTAGTTGAGAAATCACCTTAATGTTTTATTCAAATGATATTGCCACTGTCACCTAAGAGAAATATTCTACTCAATCTTAAAAGGTTAAGCTAAGACTTTAATCTTTTAAAAGCACTTGGTACGGATTATGTTTTAATAAGGTAACGCCAGTTTTTATAATACCAACCAGTTATACAAAAGTTAGAATAATATCTATTAGTAATTACCGGTTTCACCTATACTGGGAGTTATCAACAATTTTGGTTGATTTCCAACAGATTTGCCTGTTATGTTGGAAGCGGAAGTTGACTAATCTAATGAATATATACTGTGATGCCCGTTGAAGTCTTTTTTGTTAATAATAGTACATTATTTAAACAAAATCTTTCATCACACGGGTAAAAAGTGCCTGTTTAGCCCTTGCCCATTTTCTTACAACAAACTTCACCTCGGGTCGAAAAGAGTCACTTTGGACCCCAGCGATGAAATATACTGTTCGGTGGTGTTTCTTAAATATTTATATTTACAATATTACCTCGTAGAAAAAAGTACATTTTTAGTTACGTCAAGGACAAACGGATGTATAAAACCTATTTACATACATCGTTACTTTTACAATGTTAATTTAGTTTTCTCATAACAAACCTAACTTAAATGATTTTTTTTATTTTTATATTAAGTAAATTTTCTTTTCTATGGATTTGAACAATTTTTGGTCTTTGTCTCAAATACAGACTCAATTTTATTATTACAGTTTTCTAACCCCTCATCTCCTTTACAAATATCAAAGAATTCGAACCACATTTAAGTTTCTAATGTGTCTTGAGGTGGGTGGGGGAAAAAGTATCCTTAATTATACATGGAGGAACATGGGAATTTGTGCCTGAATAACTCAGTTCAGTCCAGTTCACGTCTTGTAAAATCAGCTGATCGTTAATGTTATTTGTAAGCCTATAACACAAGTAACATTAACACTGAACTGAAGTAGCTCTCTTTGAACTGAAGAGTTTGTATTGAGTTATCAAGGGCTATTTTAGCATCCACACGAATTACGTTATAGCTCATACTCTTCATCTCCATAAAGTCTGACAAAACGCTTCCTATACAACACGACCGATACTGATTAAGAAATTAAAATATCTCACTTATAACTTCCGAAACACCTCATCATCCGGGAAACTCATTAAGAAAACGGTTTACATTTAACGAATAATTTCCTGACGCTCGTTGTCCAATTAATATTTTATAGGCTCGTGTCTAATGGTGGACGCTATGGAATATTTTAAAGCGGGAAACAACCACGCCCCTCCGGTGCATTTTTATGAAAGGTGGACATGAAAACATCATTACCGGACTGGCGGGGGTTTTGGAGGGAAATAAGGGCGAAACAGAGGGTAATTAGTAGAAGTCGTCGCGGATCAGATAGTACGATGTATGCGACGTTCGCTAATTCTGACCCCTCTCCTTGTATAAATTGGCGGACTATCAGCCAGCAATCGGCAGTCGAGGAGTTAACAAGAACAAGGGGATTTCTGAAGGCGATAAATTTAGACTAGACCCTTAGTGGGGTTGTCCTCAATGTAAGACTTATTGTGGGTAGAGTGAGCTAAGTCGAGGACAGATACATTGAGGGAACAAATAGAAGGACGTGCAATGAAAAGAAACAGGTAAAAGTCACGCAAGTGTGGTCAGACAAATTATCTGTGATAGAAATCATACGTCATGGAAAGCAATTGAAATTTGTATTAAATTGAATACAATAAAATATAACTCCTCATCAGATAATGTTTTGATAAAATAAACAAATGGTAAACCATTTCCTAATATGAGGTCAATAAATATTTCAAAGAAAAGTTTTCATTTTGTACATAGTTGTTTTACACATTTCACTGTAGGATTGAATTAAAGCATAGACTAAGGCACTATTAGAGCCACACGATGCGATCATATCACGTTTAACCTCACGATGAGAAATTCATTTTTGACAAGACCAACTTCCACAGATTCACAGTTTATAAAGAAAGCTCTGTGCCTTGTGATGTTGATGGTAATGGTATCATCTGATGAACGGTAAACTAAATCTTACTTCTGACTATGCATATTAAAATAAACAGCTCATACTGTGGACCATGTTTTGCCAGATTTTACTAGAAGGAAAATTGTTAGCCGAGCTTCTCAAAGAGTGTGCCATAACTTCAGTCATATTTCTCCTTTCGTTTTTATATTATGATAGTGGTAAAGGAAACTGTTACCATTTTACTCTGAATACTGAGCTTATATCGGTTAATAGAATCCGAGGAATATTTTTGTTTTTTGTCCCTAATATTTTACCTTACCGGTATTGTTTTGATAATTTGTGAGCGTTTGATAAGGCTCAAACGTTTTATTTTAATCAAATAAAACAAGATTTTTAACATATCTATTCAACCTTTTCTACAATTAAGTAATTGCTCAAATGTTTTGTTAACAGTGGAAACATGTTAACATGTTTAATTTTTTACGGGTTTAAATTCCATAGGAATAGTGGAATTGTATCTATTATTAATCTGTTTAAGCTTCTTTAGTTTGATAACAACTTTAATGCAAATTAAGAATCGTTCCATCCGAATTTTTAGTTAGCTTTACAAGATAATACATAGAATTTAAGACTTAATGCTCACAATCAGTACATCTATTTTGCAACAGTTATAAATGTTCTGTAATCTACCTTCAGTTATAACTGAACAAAGAAAAATTTCCATAACTATGTTAGTACGAATTGTGTACTTTATTTCTTTTAGAATTTATTTTGTAGTTATGTTTAGTCATAATTTAACCCGTGTTTAACCTTCCATGCCAAAAATTAAATGTCTGAATGTACAATAATTTTTTTTTCTAACTACTGTAATAGGTACCACTGAATTGTGGATACCGGGATAGACAAGACATCCTCATCTTCATGGAACAGCTGAGGCCAATGTTTTATTCAAAGAACACAGTCGAATGAGTTACTCACAGAATGAACTACTGTCAAAATTATATTTTAACTTTTATTTCTTATACTGTGATAGTTATAGATTAATAGTTAATACTTTAATACTTTCTTATGAAATGGCGACCATTCTAATTATTTTTAACCAAGTATGAATGGAGATGAGTGTAGAGTGAGTGGCACGATCTTGTAGTCTTGTTAGTGACTAATAAAACAAAACACACTTTGGCTCAGAACAAAATGTATTTTAAGTATGTGTTGGTTAAAAAGGGTGGCGTATACATAAAGCATATAGCCTACGTGAAATGCACTTATGTATGCGGTAGGGCTCATTATACATTGTTTATCGTCAGAAAAAAATTAAAAAAAATTACCCTGATATATCGGGGTAGACAACCTTCTGTATACAGCTGAAAATACAAAGATAAACAACAGCTGAAGGCATCAACATTAGTAAAAACTCGGACCATTGAAAAAAATAAACTGAACACGAAACCATCGGTTTAATATCCGACAAAGGTTTAGTGAAATTGTATATTTAAAATAATAAACATATTTTGGTATGATACACAGAAAATATATATACTGTATATGCTGCTTTTTAATAATTTTGAAAAATCTGAGCAATAGAATATATTTATCACAGAAATTATTCTATTGTCAGTTTAGCGATGCGTCATGATAAAAATATATTTTACACTAGTATTACATAAAACGTACTGTGTATTCTAGTTGATGTATTTACTGTTTACTGTAGTGCCCTATTGGTGCAATGAAGGAAAGTCTGCATTATCTGATGCCGCGACCTAACCAAGCTTGACTTGGACTTTCATATGCGTCTCGAAATGTGGGAAAGGTCACATATGTAAGGAAAAATTTAATTGCACGAGAGAAACATTTTTGTTACGCAAGAATTTCTAGTCTCATGATTAGACTTGCATTGCGTATGGCGATATAATAAATTTAAGATTAATTAAAATAAATGTTACATACATTGTACATCAAAGGATGTCAACAATTTTAGTTTTTGAAAATTAGACGGTCTTTATTCAAAGTAATAATGGTACTACCGTACTTAATTCGAAGATTATGTACTCTTCATAAAAATAAATGTCGAATAAAAAAATACTATCCTGTAGTAATGTATTAGGTTTGCTACATTACTAACGTGTTTACCCACAAGATTTATTTAAAATTATCTTAAACCCATGTTACACACCTATACCACACTTACCACACACTTATACTGTTTTAACCAGGTGATAAATATACAGGGTGTCCTGGAACTCTCTACCAAAATCTTAGAGCATTGTTCCTGAGTAAGAAATATGTATAAATACCATATTTAAATTGTCCGGAAGTCCTAAGTTACTTACATAGGCTCAATTTTTTATTTTTCATTTGTTTTTAAGAATGGTTAAACATACGAAATTGAAACTTTGCACAAACATTTATAACTATAACTAGACAAAGCTAGAAAAAATTTAGAAAATGTTTCAAATTCATAAAACAAAATGGCGTCAATTTAACATTTTGTTTCTTAAATTAATCAAAAACCGTTGGTTTTACAAAGGTTTTACAAAAGTAACTTTTTTAAGTTAATTTCATTAGAAATCAGTTGACCCCTTATCTTTTAAGATTAGACGAATATTGACTGAGATATTGCAGATTTAGTGATACGTGATCGCTTCCAGTATGCGCTGTAACTAACCTACAGCGATCACGTATCACTAAATCTGCAATATCTCAGTCAATATTCGTCTAATCTTAAAATATAAGGGGTCAACTGATTTGTAATGAAAATAACTTAAAAAAGTTACTTCTGTAAAACCTTTGTAAAACCAACGGTTTTTGATTTATTTAAGAAACAAAATGTTAAATTGACGCCATTTTGTTTTATGAATTTGAAACATTTTCTAAATTTTTTCTAGCTTTGTCTAGTTATAGTTATAAATGTTTGTGCAAAGTTTCAATTTCGTATGTTTAACCATTCTTTAGAAAAATAAATAAGTAAAAAACAAAATGTTGGCTGTGTAAGTAGCTTAGGAATTTAAATATGGTATTTAGATATGTGTCTTACAATGGTCAATAATTTTGGTAGAGAGTCCGGGACACCCTGTATATAAATGTCATTTGCCTATTGGGTATGATGATGATTGGAGTGTCCAATCGAAATGGATCAACACCACTATCTTTCATGTGTATTTACCGTGCTATTGAAACAGCATTAGTGTTAAAATATGTTTTGAAGTGTTTTATTTTATAGTTTAAAACCTTTTAGACGTATTTATACAGGGTGTCCATAAAAAACGTTTCAGGACTTTGGGAAATGGATCCCCATACTAAAAGGAAGAAAAAAGTTTATGGGAAGGTATGTCCGAAAATGTATATTTACCCAGATATCCGCCATTTTGTTTTTTATACAAAAATATTTTTATCTGTGAAGTTTTTTATTCGATGATTATGAAATTTGGTAAACATATTAACATACACAAAACCTATAATAGAAAAAATAATAAATTTGTTCCGATTGTAAATTTCAAAATGGTGGCCATTTGAATTTTTCTAACTTAAATAACTCAAAAACGGCTAATTCTATGAAAAAATTTCAAGAATACTTTTATTTAGCATTTTTAATTGCCTATCAATCAGTACCAAGATCGAAAAGATCGGACAAAAGATAACTGAAATATTAAGTTTTTTCTGTAAAAATAAGGCAAAAATTAAGGGTTCCCCGACTAACTTTGCCTTATTTTTACAGAAAAAACGTAATATTTCAGTTATCTTTTGTCCGATCTTTTCGATCTTGGTACTGATTGATAGGCAATTAAAAATGCTAAATAAAAGTATTCTTAAAATTCTTTCATAGAATTAGCCGTTTTTGAGTTATTTAAGTTAGAAAAATTCAAATGGCCGCCATTTTGAAATTTACAATCGGAACAAATTTATTATTTTTTCTATAACAGGTCTTGTGTATGGTAACATGTTTACCAAATTTCATAATCATCGAATAAAAAACTTTACAGATAAAAATATTTTTGTATAAAAAACAAAATGGCGGATATCTGGGTAAATATGCATTTTCGGACATACCTTCCCATAAACTTTTTTCTTCCTTTTATTATCGGGATCCATTTCTCAAAGTCCTGAAACGTTTTTTATGGACACCCTGTATACTTTCCGTTAGTTGAATAATACGTGATATGATGATTAAGAAGTCATTTATTTATATCTAACAAAACACATTTTAAAAGGGTTAATTATTTCCCTTGAGTATTTATTTGAGCCGGCGGGAATCTGTTGTAGACCATTGGAGTATTTTTTAGAGTATTTGAACAGTTAATTTTGTCTTAGAAAGCCTTAAAAGAGTTTAATGTAATCCTGTGTAATACAATACTTTTTTTAATTCCCAAAATATTATAGAATTTTTGTATTATCAACTTCTATAAAAACAATAGTGCTGTGGATTAATTTATAATTATATTTGTCTACTGTAACAATATATTTGTATTTTCTACAAGGACAACAAATAGTATTTTAGTTAGTTAAATATAACAAAATAGTATATTCATTCATGAATAATCACCACAATTAACTATAAAAACCATAACAATATCACGATAAATATCGTTGTACTTTTATTGTATGCGCAAATATCAACGAATAACAGAAAGACGTAGAACAAATAAATCAACGCAGTATCATACAAATAGTAACAAACTAGCATAAATATGAGTAATTCATAATAAATTTATGGAGTAAGACTGTTAAGCTGTTAAGCTAATACGTTAAGAGGGGGAAAAGAAGACTTAACAAACTAAAAATATAAACAGATAAAATAAATATGAACCAGCAATAGAGTATTTTTTGTATAAGACAGGAAGGAAAAAGGGTAATGCAGGTTCATTTGTAAGAAATCGCCAAACAAACTCCCAAGTAAAGACGGTCGCTACGTATAAAATGATGTAAATGATGATGACACTACGCATACGTTAAATGACAGGAACTTTTGGGAAAAGAAAGACATTTAATGATAAGCTGTATATGCTATACAAATATATATTGACAAATGTTTGAATAATTTATCTATCGTCCGATATCTCCGATGAGCAGAGATGAGCGGGAAGTAGGCAGGGACCACGCAGTACAGGGAGCTGTACTCTATGCAGAACACGTAGTCACCATTGTCTCTGGGCGTAATGAATGAAACGTCTTAAGTTTGGCGGATCAATTAATGCATGTGGCAACTCCCGCCGTCCTGTAGACATACTGATGACCGAGGTTAGCTGCCAAGGAACGAAGGAAGAGGGAGGAGCTACTTCGCTCAACATGTGACAGCGAAAACGTATCAATTGGAACTTTTGGATACAATCTAGCATATAAAATTGCTGAAGTTGGCGAAATCGTTACAGGATTTTTACACTGTGTGGGTGGATCTAGTTGTCACTTGTCGTGACCTTGACATTTCAGTGGGTGATGAGCACACTGATGGTGATAGAAATTTGGTCTTCTTCAGCTGGAGCAGTTGGATGGGGTAGGTTTTGACAGTCCTACTATCAACTGTTACAAAACAGGCGTTTTCTTACATGTCAGTGACCGTTATTGGTTGGAGGGTTTTTTTGTTGTTGTGGATATACTGTAGTAGGATGTTGAGATTGAGAAGGCTTGATCATATGGTAAAGTTGGGTTGGAAGAATATCTTGGGGTATTCCTGAAATTCGTACACGGTTCAAGTTCTTCAGGTTGCCGTGGCTGGGCAAGACTCTGAGTGGTGGTATGGAAAGTGAGTGTCGCCATTGTTCCTAAAACTTACAAGTACAGTTTATTAGAGCATGGCTCATCAAAGATATTGTTGAGTCAGCCTGAATAATGAAATTATTGTACAAGATCATTTCCATCAGCCATCAGTCATATTCTGCCGCCACTACATCCCACTTCGATTCAACTATATAGTCTGATTATGTCACCTATGATTCCAGACACTAGATTCCATTTTCATACATCTTCCTTTATATTTCTTACAATATTCTCCTTGTTAGTCTTCATTTTCATATTTATTCCACTAACACGTGTGCAGACAAAATGGTTTGGAAACCATTCAACGTTATTTGTGTTTCAAAGGAAAAGATCTTCCATTGAAAACAATATGCTTGTAGTTTTATTATAAAACGAGCTCACATGTTCCTGAACAAGTTGGTGTAGTTTGTAGAAAGTTCTTAGCCATAAGAAAGCGGTGTGTTAGGTAAAAGGAAAATATGTTTCAAGAGTGATATCCCTTTATCAGTTACAAAAAATAGTGCCATTAATGAAAAAAAGAGATTAAACATCAAAATTAAGAATATAAAAATATGTTAAATGTTTTATTTTAAATATATTTACCAAATATTATCAATAAAACCTCTTTGAAGTAATATATTTTTTCTCTATTATATTTTTGATCGAAATGACTTAAGACCGATACAGTACATATACATCATTAGGCACAACAAGAACATCCTGGTTTTGATTATTTTAATACTTTAGTTTTTTTTGAAAATTGACTCTGTGCTTAGGTGGTACGATATTGGCGCACTTCCCCTATTAGTTAAACAAATGTAATTCAAAGCATTATTGTAAATACTGTACCAGAATATGATTTAATTTTTTTAGTATAGTTTAGAACTTAACTTCTAATTCCTAAATTTATGTCGTTCTTCTTTACTACATGTCTTAACATACACAATAATATGCAAACATCGTATTAGGTACATTATATGGTCTTAATTTATTTAAATTTTCTAACTATGAAATCTATTATTAACAACGTATTCCTATCTAGTAGAATTCTAAAGTGGTATTCTATTTGCAGTTAATGTGATGATGAACCCGTTGATCCTTATTACAACCATTATGACACGAAAGAAAATTGGATGCACATTGGATTTTGAAACAGAAACTAATCCCATCAAACCTTAAAAAAAGAAAATCAAATCTATATTTAAATATATTTTAAACATGTACAAACAATCCACGTTAACCTCGGTATTGTTAATCAAATGTGTGCATCAACATGTTTGTCAGGGGGATGGGGTGGGAGGGTAGAGGGTTAGATTTAATCTCAGTTATCAACCGCGATAGCCAGTGTTATCAGTAGTTTGTTTATCCACAACGACTGCATAGCTAGTCTGTTGTTTTCATTATGAACTCCTATTTCAATCGATTACCGGAGAGGATTTTAAATTTTACAAACAACTGATTGAATTGATATAACTGATACAACCTTTGGAGAGACAAAATTAATGCTGTTTTGACAACGTAATTATTATAAAAATCATGTTCTCGGAACGTTCATCCTTGTGAGAGTAAAAGACTGTGCTAAGTTTGCATTCTTCATTATTCCATCGGTCTTGGTTAGGTCCAACGATTCAATATTGTAATTTATATAGGCTAAACTCACAGCTCGACAGTGTTAGAATAATTCCACGTATCACCATAGGCCTTATGTGTGTTAGAGGGGACGATGTCGAAGTTGGACAACGTTAAACGTGGACTACGTTAAAAGCAGACACCGCCTCAATCAGACAACGATAAAAGCAGACAACGACGAACATGGACACATTCAAATGTGTCCAAGCTTAACGTTGCACGCAAACGACGAACCTGGACACATTTATAAGTTGTCCAGGGGTGGCGTTGCACGACACGACGAATCTGGACACATTCAAATGTGTCCAAGTTTAACGTTGCAAGCAAACGACGAGCCTGGACAAGTTTTAAGTTGTCCAGGGTTGTCGTTTGCGTGCAACGTTACCCGTGGACACATTCAAATGTGTCCAAGTTTAACGTTGCATGCAAACGACGAACCTGGACAAGTTTTTAAGTTGTCCAGGGGTGGCGTTGCACGACAAGACGAATCTGGACACATTCAAATGTGTCCAAGGGTAACGTTGCACGCAAACGACAACCCTGGAAACTTAATCTGTCCAACTTTAACGTTGTCCGCGTGTGTCGTTGTCCAAGTTCGGCGCGGTCCCGTGTTAGAGGTGGCTATGGTATCACAGATGATGCAGAATTACGATATAATTATCTGGGACAAAGTTGGACGGAAAAAATAACCAAACCGAAGAACTAAAAATTGAATTTAAATATAATACCGGGACACATTTACACATTTCATTCAAATTAATTTAAGTAAATTTGAGCAATATTTAATTTTTCTCAATATAAGCCACTAAAAGCACGATTCCTCATCCACCCAAGAAGTGATGAAAGTATAGCAATTCTCTTGCCTATAAAATTACGATGAAGAAAACCGATGTAAGATTCTTAGAAAAGAATGACAAAATTAATTATTAACATTTTATAGAATTTACAAAATCGATTAAATAATTTATATGCCATGCAAAGTTTTATTTTGGACAGAAATCTTACAGCCATGAATCTACGTAAAAATAATAAGATGAAAAGTCGCCAAAACGTTGTCTGCAGATAGCCTCTCAACACGGGAGGACAACAGTCTTGGTACACTCTCGAATCATAAAAACGGAACGATGGAGTTAAGGTTGTTAGAAATCGTACACTCCCTGGAAAAAATAGGATTCAGTTTATTTGGACAAGCGAACTTTGACTCAAGTAGAGTTAAGAAAAATCTTTCCCCAAGCAGTAGCAAACAGTATTGAAGTAGGATATTGAACTTCTTAAATATTGTAGATATGCCGGAGATGAAAGCTTCCTCACCCAAAATCAACTCACTTTCGACCTAAGGCCATTTTACCCTTCCCTTCCTGGTTTTTTATTACTTCTGTGCCCAAAATCCCTACAGCTACCGATTTTATAGGCTCCTTCCAGAATCCAAATTGTTCGTCAGCTTCTGGCCAGAGTATTCAAGTCGAAGCTAATTGTATACGTGCCCAACGTGTCAATACCATAAGCGGCCATTATTATGAGGAATGACTACCAACCCAGACCACCGTGATTCTGGGAAGCGCATCTCCCGGGAAATATAATGAATGCGAGGCAGACGATGTGGAGGATCACTCGGTGAATGCTAAGCCAGGCATTCTGGGAAGCGAGAGAGTAGAGAGTGGAGAAGCTGCTTGATTACTGAACACCTGGGGACCCGCTCGCCTCTCTGCACGTTCGATCTGTTAACAAAGATATCGTTAATTGTAGACCGGCTACAATGTCCCGCCCCTCGCCGCCTAAAAATAACGTTCGAGCAATCGTAATTGGACGTAGATTAACGAACGGCAAACATGAGGCGATCCGTGAGAGATTGAAACTTTGTGCTAAACTAGCGGCTTTCTCCAACAAATATGAGAGAATTTGCAAAAGATGATCCAAGATGCAAGATGATGAGATGGATGCAAGTGACGATGATTTGGTGATGATTGTTGAAAGTGATGAACTATATGCTTCTCCAGCGGGCCATCCGCGAGGGATCGAAAGACTGTGCTATAACTTCTACATGCTCCATAGACAGTTGGTGATCATCGAGAGATTGAAACTTTAACGATTGAACTAAACATCCATATTCTTTATCACGCATGCGTTGAGTGGTTGATACTAAAGTTTGAAATCTTTGTACGATAGACTAGGTGCAATGTAAACAAAAAATTCCGTGATAAGAAAGAAATTGAATATTTTGAAACAGATATGGGCGAGGGATGAGTGTAGAGCGAAATGTGATGCCTTGTGTAGCGTTTTCACTAACTAGCGGCTTCATTATAAGATTTAGTCATCATTTATTTAACGTCCAATGATCGTGGACAGCTAGGTCTGAGTTGGATACAGTTCCAAACCATGGAAAAGCTACTGACTTTTCTCATGAAAGATCCAGCAACCCTTGGGATTGTTGGCGATAACTTTAATTACTCAACCGTGTGCTCCCACTATCTCCGCGTTCCGCCATCTCCGAACCCAAATCTGTCCCGCCATCTCCGAATGTTCATGTTCATGAGGGTCTACGTGAGATGACAAACTGCTACTCCACTAAATATTCTGTACGAGGATAGCTGCTGAATTTGATCATATACATCTACCTGCTTAATCAAACATGATATTTTTGAGAAATCGAATTTTTAATTGTGACCAACTTGATCTCTTTGACATCGAATGTAAGACTCTCCAAAACATTTGTCCGTTTCAGTTTTACTGACTTTGTTGTGCTGCTTTTTCCTTAATATGTATAAGAGATGGACGCGTAAAGAGATGGATATTGGATGAGCTCTTCTTGGACCTTGGTGTTGAATCAACGCATGTTTCTCCACCAAACAGCCAGCGGTGATTCTCAAATGGTGACTTATGAAAGATTGAATAATTTTATTTTTCAGCTTTATTCATTAACAGCTAATTTGGATATCCATGATTTCTTTTTAACCTTATATCATAAAAGAGGCAATAACCTATCAGATGTGTCTTTCTAGTTTAGAATATATCTTTTTTTTTAGTCAATTTCAATGTATAAATTATAACTACGTGAAAGACTAAATATAACATCAACTGAAAATCAAGCTAAGCAAACAGTTGTTGAACCTCAGCAGTTTCTCATTTTATACTGTACTAAAATTCGTCCGACCCAACGTAAACGACTTAAAACCACTTTACTGTAAAGGGTGTTGACGGCTTGTAGAGGATAAACAGTGTCACATTTAGACAAATATTTTGTTCCAAAATGTTTAAAAATAATAGCCTACCAATTTTTGTAATCTACATTGTCAATGTTGTAAAACCTTCATGTAACTCAAACATCCTGAACTATGAATTTCTGCTGGAATGTATTCAAATGTTTTTTAAACCTATCTGTTATTTTGAAATCAAATATGTTAACAATCTAGATTTTCGTGTTCCGAACATAATATTAATACAACCTCTCACAAAATAATGTACAAATAGTTGCAGACACAGCATAAATGTATACAACCTTCGTGTACGGTTTGCGCGGTGTCCACTGTCAGTCTCGACATCATTAATCCCATCGCACGTAATGAACGGCAGTTTCGTGAGTTCCCGGGACGTTTATTTATTGGGACACTGGTAAATTGGATGGGACACATCGGAGCGACGCAGAGCGCCGACTCAGGAGAGGGAGAAAAAGATCGCTTAGAAGGGAAAACGATTTATCTAAGAGCTGTGACAATGGTACATATGTCTTGTGTTCTTTTGTTTTGGCGAGCGACAGATATATTGAGGCGCGCGGGGAGGGTGCGGTATAGGGTAGTACGTGCTATCTACCCATAAATATTTAATTTAAATACGGGTATTCCAGGTACAATGGCTTGTAGCAATCTGTTTGCAATAATTGCGCGCATATTGTATAGACTAGACGTGTATTTATGGGGAATTCCCTGGGATCGTTAACGTGCCAACAGAAGTAGTTCTACAAGGTGTGGATGTTAGCGTGGTTGATGTACTCGGTAGGTGGATACTCTACGTAAACATTGAATAATCATGGTGTATACCTAGTGCGAATATGCGCTTACAATAGATTCTCATACAACATTGAAGGTATTTCCGTTGAACTGATAACTTATTTGGGTCAATCAATAAATAAATTTAGGATTGCTATTTAAACCAGGTTGTTTATAAACTGAACAACAGAGTTGGTGTAGAGCGGAGTGAGATAACTTAAATACTTAGAGAGATCAGATATTCCTTAATCCTTTGGTCCTCTAGTCCAGGACTAATTTTTAAAGGCTAAAAAAATTGGCTAAAGCTTCAAACCACCGAAAGCTACTGATTCTTATCAAGATGGCAAACTTGTGATTTCCAAACCAGTACCACAACCAATCATGGTACAGTGCATAGGTATAATTTTAAAACGTTACAGCGTGTAGTAGACCCTGGTAAGAAATCACTCCTTCAGTCTTGTGGATCAAATGCTAATGGTTACTTACCGTTTTCATAGCCATATTTATTGATTAACTCCATTTTATTAGTTTTTTTACCTTCATAATTTTCATTAACCGTGTTGTTGTTGTTGTTGCCTGACAAATAACATGTAAATGCAACGATACTCGTTAATACCACTATAATGCCGATCTCTGATTACGGTAATAAAATAACACTTAACGCATAACTATGAAAAAGACATGCAGATTAACACCTTTAGTTATAGATAGTCACCTGCAATATGGACACTCTCTTTCAATTTTGTATCAAAAATCATCATAGAGCCGCGCCGACTTAAAATACGTGAGCTTGCCTAATACAAAAGTTTACTTTATTGAAATTATTTCATTCTTTTTAGAGCGTTTGAAGTCGGTTGTATTTTTTTACAAAAATAAATTATATGGTGCAAAGGAAGTGTGTGTTCACATTTTTAAGGAAACGAGTTTGGAAGTTTTCAATATTTTCAGGTTTCACACTTCATATAGAACTTTAAATACGACTTTGGTTCAGTAAAATTTAACTTTTGATTCTTGTTACAAAATCTGTCAATGAATAACTATAGAGTTTGTACTGGGTAAAAGTTTATTGTACAAAATAATGTAACCATGCACTTTTAAACCTTTTAAAAAGGGGAATGGTAGTTTTCACTACATTCTGAAATATAAACACAAAGTTAGCCACTAAAATAAGCAATTGAAACAAATATTCAACTAAAGAAATAATCTTAACCTGCCACAATGAATTACCCAATGAAAAATACTGCAAGAAAATGTGAATAACTCAAAATTTGTACTATGTATGATAAGGGTAATTTTTCCTTTTGTTGGAAGACTCATGTGAAATTTTTCAAAATCTGAGGAGAGGTTTCAATCTGGCAATCATGGTTTTGCATATGGAATTGACGTGGCTAGAGAAATCAAGGTGGGAAAGAAGAGTGATATAAGAACCTAGAGTGTTACTTGACGTTATTGGCTTGCCCTCCACAGTCCACAAAAATGCTTTTCTTTGTTTAATACCCGCAGCTCCTAGTTGGTTCCTTGAAGAAAACGAATCAACCACCAAGACGGAACATTTACTAGAATGTTGTAGAAGATGATGATCATCTGACCACCTCTTTATCACCTCTATAGAGTTGACACTGTGTAGAGCCTTTGCTATTTCTGAAAGTTTAAAAGATATCAGAATTTGCGAATCATCAGAGTACGAATGCAGAGAACAGTAATTCAACTGCTTTCAAATCTGCTGTTAATAGAAGAAAGAGAATAGGTCCTAGGCAAGAGCCTTGAGCAACACCAACGATCCTTGGAAGAGATGACGATAATAATTGCCAGTTAACCTTTGAGTTTACACAGACAGGTAAGATAAAAACCATTTAATCGAAAATTCATCAACTAATAATACCATAATAATAAGACTTGTACACCACTTGAAAACCATTTTTAAACGTCCAGTATGTACTGTTTCGTGTTTAAATTTTGATGTTTAAGACGGTTACAAGCTCTGAAGATGTTGCATTGCAACGACACGTGTGAGATTTAAGTATAAACAATTTCAAACAGCTGATTCAAATAAATTAAATATAGTGTGTTGCACAGCTATGTTGTAGGTTTGGCTTTTGTTCTAGATCGTGTCACTGATTATGGATTTAAGTACGATTCCATAACCTATGCTGTATCAACCCCGGCTTTGTCTCCTAGTTTAGAAAGCGGAGTCTAATTGAATTTTTTACATAAAACAATAGGAAAACTACATGTTTACAGGTTTTGAACTAATTTGATATTTTGTTAACCAATTTAAACTACTAAATAGATGTTTGGATTAAGCTTCGAAATACGTATATTTTTTAAAGATATATGAATTTACACTGTTACACTGTACAAATTCAAGAGGAACTCTTACACTATTATTTGATTTTTTTGCGGTATACGGTTTAGTTATAATAATTGCAATTACTACCACTATTTTTTCAAATTTAGCTACTAGGCCTACTGATCTTTTAGCGAATTTCCCTATAGGGAAGTAGCTATTACCGTAGGTGGCATGGTAAGACCTAGGCCCAGGACCGATTTACATTTTCATTTTGGTGTCCCCAGAGGCCAATAACACCATTCGTTCAAATATATATATATGTATATAGATTTATATATATATATATATATATGTCCGTTAACGCGATAACTTGAGTAATTTTTGTCCGATTTTGTTGAAATTTGGTTTAAAGGTGTAAAGCGGGATAAACTTGAATGAGTTCGCAAACCAGCATGATCGGACCATGGGAACGCGGTTTTACTATGAAATTTGTTAATCCTTGATTTAGTTTTGTTTGTTGCGTTATTATTAATTTATTATTTAATGTTCAATTTTATATGAAGAAAAAAAAACTTAATTGGTCTTATGGGGTAAAAATTGGTTTTTCTCACTTTTGACCCTCAAAACACAAAATTTCCCAATTTCTCTTCAGACCTTTTTAAAGAGCTTAATAAAAACAAATAATTTAGTATATAAAAGTATTTTTGTTCGGTTTTTGATAACAAATGGAAATTCGCTTAGTCGGCAGATTTGCTGCGACGGGGGTATTTTTTCTATCGTTGACTTTCTGATCCTACAGTAATTATTAAGATATTTGTATTTAGGTGTATATGTATCCTACTGCAAAATAGAATGTCTTTTTGAACTGTGTTTCTTGCATGGGTTAGGCCTACGGATTGACCGCCTTTATGTTGGAAATACGTTTATTTTATCTAGCTTGCATTTCACAATTACTTTAATACATTTCGATAAGTTTTGTGTTTAATGTGTTCAATGCTACACCGCTAATAAAATTAAACCAAGGCTAATGTCATAAAATTAAGTTGTACAAGGTCGTTCTTTTGTTTCTAAAATCATTGAAATATCAGTTACTAAGTTTCCTTCAATGGTAAGTGTGTAAAATGTAAATGCAGGAATTACCTATGAATAAAGGAATTAGTTTGTTATTTTAAATGAATAAGGAATTAGTTTGTATATTATGTTGTTCGTTAATGTTTTTGTAATATCGGATAAGAGATACAATAAAATCATATATGTTTACTATGAAATTTGTTAATCCTTGATTTAGTTTTGTTTGTTGCGTTATTATTAATTTATAATTTAATGTTCAATTTTATATGAAGATTAAAAAAACTTAATTGGTCTTATTACTCATTTGCGATAAATGTCATAATTTAAAAAAAAATATTATAGATATAATTTCATTAATAATTTAAACCAAAAAGAAAAGGCACAACAATATTGCTGAATTTATATTAGCTGATGCTTGATAATGATTTATTGTGAGCGGATTTTGTTTTGAAAGATATTGATGTAGATACCGAATCAAATTTGTTTATTTAAATTTAATAATCATTAGCCCTACTGTTAAAATAAAGGATTTTCATTTCATTTCATTAGTATTGAATCTCCAGGATTGAAATCCAAAATATCCAAAATAAAGAAAACTGTGAGGAAAGAAGGCTGAAGATGAATGAAGTATATGCAAATGGTAAATTTAGTAAGGTTGTCTCATATTAGTCTATTCAAAATTTAAAATTAAAAGCCAAAATCGCAGTTTCCATTTATTACCTGAATTAAAAGCCACAAACCTTTATCAAATGAACCTTCATCTAAAACGGTTGGCGGGTGTGTATTTTATACAACAGATGCAAAGAACAAATTCTTCGCTTTCAAGTCCTCTTCCCGTTTCAAAGAACGGGTTCAGCAGCTAGTTAAAATTAAATGCTTGTTATGAACCATGTGACCTAGCAGCTGTACCATGCAGCCTGCTGGGAGTCGCAGTTGCACGTGCATCCATGCAGCCTAGTCCATTGGTTGCAGCTACAGTGGGAGGGGTTAGTGTCAGTATAGCATGCAGAGGTGAGCTATGAAGCACGGCAGCGCCGATAGACTGCAGCACCTGTGCAGGGCTGCATAGCTGCATAATGTCTGCAGATAACGCTCTACTTGGCTACATGACAGTTGTGGTAGTCGCCGTCACCTATCCTACATACCCATCCCATTCATTCAATAATTCATACAGCTGACATTAAATATGTTTAATGCATGTTTTGTGTCGATGTTTTGGTTTGGTTACGATTGTTAACATGTACGAAGACCGTGATGAGAAAGATGTAGACCCTACTACAGCGTATGGAGAGGAAATACAAGATCTTACGCACGGAATCTAGCATTGGCAAGTTAACCCTCAAGTTGGGCTAAACCAGCTAAACTTTGGGTACTTTATATTACTAAAAAGAGCAATGGTTCAATAATCCAGTATATTAAACATGGCAGCAGGTTAATTTGTTACGTCGATTTTACTTTTGTTACAGCATTAAGAAGTAAGTTAACATCGCTGAAACAGAAACATTTGGAAATATAGAACTTCAGAGATTAAAACTAACAAATGAATACGCTACTTCAAAGATTTATACATTGGGACATCCATCATTTGGTTTTTCAGATATTCTATTTGACAGATATATTTAGTGGTTTGAAATGCAGATTTGGGTACTAAACATATTAAACTATTCATACTTGTCGCAAAAATACTAAGATATCCAGATTTAATTTAAATACGCAATTAAATGAATATACAATTTAAGTATAAGTGATATTATGACTCATGTCTGACTCACTCTGGCTGACTTTTAATCCACAGTATCCCAAGTTTTTTAGCCAACGGCAAATTGACCATTCACCCACTTCTAATCAGAGAGCTTTTTGATTAATTTTTAATTTCAATTTTATACATAAAATTGTTTCTGTATATAATATAAAACTGGAAAATGATAAATTATATCTTATTTACAATTAATAACTTTGTTAATGTAAAAATTATGAATTCCACAGGCCAGAAAAAATATGTTGCATTTTAATTTTTATATTGATAAAACTTATAATCTACAACATGGTTCAGTGAGTTTAGTACGCGAATTGTTTGTTTTCAAAAAGGTTATTTTTAAATTTTCAGTTCCAAAAAAGGCTCAAGATAAAACTGCAAACTTTTCACGACAACAAACGCTATCAGGGGTTTCCATTTGAACGATTTTAAACCAAAAGATTAAAAAACCAACTATGAAATATTCCAAAATGAGTTTAAGAATACTATAGTTCCACCGATGAGAGGGTTATGTGATAATAGTGATGTGATCTATTCGAGAGCCGATTTTTGAACATGCGGAGGTAATGGAAAGCACGGTCCGCCAGCCACAGTCAAAAGCCGATTGTTCATCTGTTTTTGCTCTCTGTATTTCGCTCGAATTGTTCGACTCCCGTGTTGTTATCGTGTCTCCTTTGTCAACGTTTTAATTGACTTTTCATAAACATTTTGTTTCGGTGGTGATTGGTAATTTGGGCTGAATAGACAAGCCGTATTGCCTCTGATAATGCGGACGCTTTCCGATATTGTTTTAGTTGATTATTTTGTTGGATAAGTACTGAATGTAACAATGGTTATACAGCCCCAGTTTCAATTTCGGAGTAATTCAATAGATTGCCTAGAATTCATGATTGATTTAGGAAGCATTTTGAGGTAAATAGGATTTTCAGTTGAAAGAGTGTCATTAATTAAACTCGGTGTATAGTCAATGGTAGTTATAAACGTTTATTGAAAAGCAACGTCGTATACTGAATTTGATTGTTTTTTTAAATTTAATTGACGATTATCCCCTTATCTCTTAGTAGCTTAGTTAAATCATTTACAACAAATACAACTATATATACAGGGTATATTTCACCTTAATCTGAACCCACAAGTTCTACAACTTCTAGGGAAATTTGTGTTAATCCCTTGGCTAAAGTAAAATTTCCCTGCTAAAAATGTTCAGTTGATGAATTGTTGAAAATTTTAAGAACTTAATGCTTAAAGTATGGTGAAAAAATGTTAATACTGTATCAGCTAGCTTTAATTTAAAAAACTAAAAATAATCTTTTCGGATCTAATACTTGTTGATGACCTTTAATGATAATAAGCTTGATAATAATTAATAATAATAAGTTTTAGTTTCGTTTTACTGGTTTAACTCATAATTTGAATTAATGTGTTTATTTGCCACATAAAAATTATTCATGCTCCAAATGATATAATTGGAGTTTTTTTTTATACTAACATTAAAAATATCCAGCGGTGTATGTATATAATTTCCTATGTTAAAGGTATTAAAACCATTCTTAATATTGTACTTGGTTTTGAAATTTTCAAAGCGGTACGTTACACTATATTTTTATCAGCATTTATACTCATAAAATTGAGACGAAGCAGGTTTATTGAAACACATTACTTAGTTATTCTTGAAGTAACTGTCTAACATCAAAATGCTATCGCTATCAAGCAAGTCGAACTTTTCAGCATGAAGTACGATGAAAATTCGAAGCCGAGAGTAACAATTCCACAAGTGGCAGACAATAGACAAATTTACTGAACAATAGAACAGTGGCAAGAACAACAAACAAACAACAAACGCGGAACAAACGTAACAATCAGGGTTGTTTTATCTGTAAACGTGTGGCTGCACCCTCACAAAAGGTTGATAAGTTGGCTGTCAGGAGCAGGCCACTTGTCTCCTTCCAATATTGACAATTTTACAAGAAAATTCTATGAAAGTCTGTCTCTAGTACTGATGTCCAATAATGAGTATAGATTTGCACTTTTAAAACAACTTTGGTTTTGTATACCATAATGATTATAAAAACAAAGTAAATTACAAATGTGGAGTCCTATTCAGTGGACATGGATTTTAAGTTGGTGTTAGAATAGGAAATAATACCCCCACTACAGGAAACCTGCAGGTTAAGCAAATTTCCATTTGCCTGATTAGAAAAAAAACATTAACTTTATTGTAAACCTAGGTGTGCTGCTACAGGGAGGATAATAAAGTGTTTTTGGTAAAATATTAATGGCATATTATAAAATAAATAAGTTTTCCAAGTTTTATCAAAATGTATCTATTAACAAGCAGACGATATTTACTTATTCTCCATAAGAATAGCATGCGAATTTTCAAATTACAATCTTTTGAATTTTCTCCGTAAGCATTGGCCGTACAAAAACACTTAAATATACTAAATGGTTTGTTTTTAAAACTCTTTAAAATGGCTTAGAGCAAAATTATGAAATTTTATGATTTGAGGGTAAAAGATGGGAAAACCCATAAAACCCCCACAAAATCTCCCTTACCACGGTTCGATCATACTGGTTCTCAAACCTGTTCAAATAAATGATGGTTTACACATTTGTACCTAATTTAATCAAAATCGGATGATTTTTGCTCAAGTTATCGTGCTAATAGACACATATTATATATGAATCCAAACAGTTCGTGTTTTTGGCCTCTGGGACATCAAAACAAAAAGATAAATCAGTCTAGGGTCCGGGTCTTATCATGAGACCTAACGGGAATAGCATATTCCCTATATGGAAAATTCGCTAAAAAGGGAAATGTAACAATGAACGTGGGGTTCTATAAATGTAACGTTTCGAAACATAATGTTAATTATGGTTCAGCTTACCTATGAGATTAAAAATGTATAAAATCATGTTAGGATAGAGACCACATTTTAAGGGATCCACATTTTATGTTTATGATTTATTAATTTTCTCTTGACACACTTATAATGTGAACTAAATGTAACGAAACTTAAGAACACTACTTGTCCTCAGGTATTATTAAGTATATTTTTCAACGTAGAATCTTGCTATAAGGTAAATTACATTAAACATGTTAAAATCTATGAGTTTCTGGGCTCTTTCGTGCACTTGGTCTTAATCACACCTCAAATAAATAAATAAACGTTACAGGTACATTTAGTTTTGTTTAGTTCTTTCAAGTGTTAACACCTAGACCATCTGCACGACCTCAATAATGGTGCGGACTTGTGTGTTTAATTTTTGACAAGACAATGAATAAACGGGTAATATTATTAGCGACAACAATGGTGGATCGCCAGCTGGGCTTGGCTGCAAGTCACCCATCTCCCGCGCCACGGGCGGCGATCATCACATTGAGGCGCTAATTATGAAATGGCCAAACCTAAACAGGGACGATGAGACGCTACAAAGTGAGACGTTACTGATTTCTCTCATCTTGCAATCGTAATTTTATGGCTTTTCCTCGTAGTGTAGTGGGCGAACAATAATGAAAACAGCTGTTTTTACATGAGACGAAAGATGGGGCCCTACTTACTTACTTGAACGTTATTGGTTTCTATGTATTATGTTATGCAATCACGATCAAATGACTTAAACAAAAACAGCTGTTTTCAATACTTTACTTTTCAATAATAAGACGATGGGATGCTACATTACTAAATGATACGTTACTGATTGCTCTCTTCTATGTAATCGCAAGTATAAGACGTTACCATATCACAACAAAAACTGCATGTTTATTTTGACTAAGAAAATAAAATCTATTAAGCATATTGTCAAATTCTGGGACATACTGATGTTTCTTTCTCTTCTGTTTAGCGATGAAAATTTAAAGACGTTTTTACAACTAACGTCAACTAAAAGGCTGTTTACAATTTTAACGTCGATGAGCTAAATTGGCTCTTCGTATACTTAGGGTAATAAAGAAACCGATACAACCAAGGAGCCTTGTGTATGCGTGTTTTTTTTTTTTTTTTTTTTTTTTTTTTTTTGTAAACTTATCTTAACATAGAAAACTATCCACTTTACAAAACATACAAAACATGTGTTCACCTTCGTGTTACATTTTAAATTTACTGCAATAAATATTACATATATTTTCATAAATTGAAAAACACAAATATTTCTGAATTAATATGAATTACATGTTAAGTAAGCAAAGTAATGTTTGATGCATATTACATTTTTTAAGCAACCAGCAAAGTAGGACAGATAACTGAATACGTCAATAACCGCTATTTCCTCATGTTTAGCAATACAAGATAGAGGAAAATTATCACGGGAGCTAACTATTTAGTTTAAATATTGGTGTTAGGTGATGACAAATATAGTTTGTTATTAGGGCAAAAAATGTATTTAAATCGGGAGGAGAAATGAACTTAGCTAACCTAGTGCAATATACTATTTCGCCACGAGGGACTTGAGTTTGTAGAATGAACATCTTCCAATGTTGAATCTATGAAGTACTATTGACTATAATACGTCTCCAATTTATGTTTTTTATCGAGTGAAATCATATTTTAGGAATAAATAATGGACGCATTTTTCGCTTCACAACCCCAACAGTTTTGCACCATAGATATAGCAACAGCCATTGGTATATTTTCCAACTTTGTGTAAACATGAAGTCAACAAGCTAAACTCACTAGGACTATAATTTTATAGGACTAATTTAAAATTTAATTTATAGGACTTATAATTTTTTAATCATCAACTGTAATGATCAAATCAAATCAAATCTCCTATTGTGCCAAATTAACAATGATACATTTTACACTAGCCAGGTCAATACAAAATTACTTATACTATTACTAATTCCAATACTCAAAATAGCTACAGATTACCACATTCGATACATTTATGTTTCGAACTCCTAAAGCATATGTTAGGAACTCTTGGAAACTGTTATTTTATTTTTATTTATTTATTGGTTTGCAGTTGGGTATTTAGCAATTTAGTTTAAGCTTTTTTTACTCTTGACAGGCTTGATTCTAACCTACGAGAGAGAGTGGAAGAGAGTTAAACAGGTTAATGCCAACGTACAATGACTATTTATTTTTAAAGAATTTGTGTGTCTAGAAATCGGCAAGTTAAATTAATTGCACAATGAGTATAGATTTTTAGTAGAAAATTACCTGAAAAACACAAAGATATACACCATCATCAGACCCGATAGGCGAATGCTGATCGTACGAACGTACGATGCTGATCAAGAAGCTATTTAGAAAATTCAAAACGAGAAAAGTTTTGTTTTACTAATGCCAAATATTCGAGAATGTATATGGAAGGAAAAGTCAGTATTTGTGAATTGAAAATTTACTTCCTCCAGGACTGACGCTTTCGCAAAGATAAAATAGTCCTCACAGCCATCTTTTGAATTTTTAAAATAAATGTTGTATGCTTGTTTTCAACCTCCCAAAGTTTAGATTAAAGTTCCATATCCAGACAATTAATTATGCCTAGCTATACTTTATGGTAAATGACGGCTCTCTAAGAGCTTTAGATTTGGCTAGCCTGACACACTACTCCAGATAAAGCATACAACCATTGACTATATACCATAACATATGGCATATAGTCAATGATACAACTTACCATCCTGAAAGCACAAGATATTTTCATCATAAAAAAACTAACACCAATTAAGAAAACATCCCACCTCTCAAAAAGTTTCTTGACCTTTGATGTGCAACACTAAATATTGTGTAGCCTACTAATGGGTTATAGCTATTTACATTACAAGTGTAGTAAGAGCGTTTTTACATCACGCAGGTGAATGTTGTGCAACGAGCGGAAGCGAGTTGCATAATTCACCTAAGTGATGTTTTACACGCTCTTGCGTAACGTGTAACGTACAAGATTTTACCTGACCCGACAATATACATTAATCCACTTGCTAGGGGGGTTCCTGTGTGCATTTTATGTATAGAAAAACACCCTAAGGGATCATGTAGGTACTATGTGGGTTATCATTTTTCACCTGGGTGCCAGCTTGGCAGAGTGGGCATAACCTCAGAATCCGCCCTTTTAAAAATGGCGGCGGCATTTATTACATGAAACTCATCGGGAGCTTATATCTTGAAAACGGTAATATATAGCCAGTTACTTTTACTGCAATAAATGTTGCTTATACAATAAGGAACAACTTTTGTATTTACGAAAATTCCCTAAATATAACTATTTAGGAGTAGTTGAGCAATTTATGTAAACCTATACATTTTTACTCTGTTTGACAAACAAAATTCTAATATCTTTAAAAAAAACTGTTTTGAATTTAGCACATAACACTAATTGCTCTTTACATCTAAGGTCTAAATACCACCGCCGCAGCAGACCTGCAGAATCAGCAAACATTTACCTGGCCGTATTTCTACTAAAATATTAAAATTGACAGATTGATTTCCTATTTAAATGACATTGATTTTTAATGAATACTTAAGTTTGCTGCTTCAGGGAAGGAATTGAGGTGTTTTTTATATATTTTATTGAAACGTTGATAGCTTAGTATGAATGAAAAAAAGGTTGAAATTTGACTAAAATATATCCATAAACAAGCAAACTAAAACAGTTTATTTATTCTCCATAAGAATAACATGGGAATTTTAAATTTACTAATTTTTTTAATTATCTCCGCAACTTTTGGACATGCGTTGCTTCAATATACAAAATTATTTCTTTTATGAGCTCTACAAAATGGTTTGGTTAATTCTAAAATTTCGTGTTTTTAGGGTCGAAAATCGGAAAAATCCATTTTTACTCCATAAAACTCCCCATAAACCCCCGTTCCCATAGTCCGATCGTGCTGGTTTAATAGTCCGAACTCGTCTGAAAACGTAGGTTTACATGTTTGTGATAAATTTAATTAAAATTGGATCATTTTTGCTCGAGTTATCAAATTAAGTCGTAGTTTTGTCTTCGGATACAGATGTCGTAGTGTTGGCTTTACACTTTATGAATGGATTTTCTTCGGAAGGTTTGCAGGAATTGTGGATGCGACTTGGTTCAGTCAGAACTTCATGATATGTACTAGTTCACATTATAGCAAGCAGGCTTGGAAGTAACCTTTGCTCAGTTCTCCCAGCAATCCATATTTTAACGGGCTGTGACTTTGCCAGCAAATTTGGAACAAAGCGTGCTACCCTAAAATGTAATCCAAGTACTTTGCTAATGGACTTTGGAAAAGATGGGGAGGAAGAGATAGAATAAAGTTTGAAAAACACAGTGAAGTATCTAGTTCACATTAAAAAAAAGGAAACTCAGTGTGAAACTATGAATGATCTAAGACACTGGATATACGTACACTGTCACTGTACAACGAATACTCTTAAAGAACTGCATGCTTTGCTCGAGAAGAAATTCTGTCTAGTAGAGCTACTAGACAGCATATCTTACGTGCTTTTTATTGTACATACATCCAAATCCATTGCTTGGAAGAACACGTTTTTCAACTCGATCCTTTGAGTTTTGGATACAGTGATGGTGGTTACTCTTTGCCGCAATGCACACAAGTATATTGTGAACGGTTTAATTTTTCTGATGACTATAAAAGGGAACAGATCTAATTCCTCTTAACCCAAAAGGCTTATAATTTAGATCCAATAACTGCGCTCAAATTTTATGATCCACGAAACTAGTTCAATATCAATATAATCAGTCCAAAGCAGCCTACCACCAAGGACAATGTCAAGGTACTGGTTGTGTTAACAAGACGTCAATGCTTGGCCGATGCACCAACTTTGCCGCCGGTCCCGTTCCCGCTCCATCGCCGTTTTAATAATAAATTTTATGAATTATAATAATAGTTTCTATTACATCCGTAGATTTATTATTATTTGTAATAATAAAAATTCATTATATAGAAAGGTTTATTTTTATTTGTATATTTGTGTGCGTCATGTAATAACAAAAAATTAATTAAAAAATATTTTATATTATTTTAATAACATATATATCTGCCAGAAGCTTCTCGAATGCTTTTTGCAGTTTTTTACCTTAAATGCGAAGAAAAATTAGTGCTATGTGCCAAATTACAAAATAACAGCTTTTTTATAATTATTAGATTTTTTTTGGCAACAGAGATAAAATGTATAGGTTAAATATAAAAATTAAATAAATATGACAATTCTAATATTGTAGTAGAAATGCAGCCAGGTAAATGTTTGCTTAGTCTGCAGGTTTGCTTCGGTGGGGGTATTTTGACCTTAAATGTAAAGAGCAATAAGTTCAATGTGCAAAATTAAAAATGAACATTATTTTAAAGATAATAGAATTTTTTTCCAAACAGAGTAAAAGTATGGGTTAAATTAGCATAAATTGCCAAACTACTCCTAAATAGTTATATTAAGGGCATTTTTGTAAATACAAAAGTTGTTCCTTATTGTGTAAGCAGCATTTATTGTAATAAAAGTAACTCGCTATATATTACCATTTTCGAGATATAAGCTCCCAATGAGTTTCATGTAATAAATGCCGCCGCCATTTTTAAAATGACGGATTCTGAGGTTATGCCCACTCTGCCAAGCTGGCACCCAGGTGAAAAATGATAACCCACATAGTACCTACATGATCCCTTAGGGTGTTTTTCTATACATAAAATGCACACGGGAACCCCCCTAGCAAGTGGATTACATGGGTTTACGTACAATATTTTCCATCATTATCCATTTCACTCAACTTCTAACAGTAACGTTCTTTTACAAACAAAAGATAGGTTAGGAAAATACTTTGATGCATAACAATAACATTCAAGCGCACAGCTGATTTCTAGCGTTGAATGTCGTTGGCTCCATAGAGGTATATTTTTTAAGTTATGCACTCAATGTTATTTAAATGGGTTTCTTTACATCACCGAGTGAGTTTTTGATACTTTACATCACTCGAGAAGTAAGGAAGTTGTATACATCACGCTTGGGATAGGGAAGTTTAACATGGCGGGTTAGGTAAAAAAACAAACAACATTATTAATTTTGTAGTTCATACAGTTTATTGTACCCGAAAAGGACTGAGCTCTCCAAGCGTTGATTCCAAGCCAAATTCACAATAATACATACATAAATATGTAAAGACCCGAACCTGCTGAAGTCAACCACTACTGATCATTTGGACCTGGAGTCTCTAATTGGTACAATCTTATACCATCTGAAACACTGGGTTTCATCGTGCTTTGTTTTCGGCCTGCATGGGTGGTCATCCTGACAACCAGTCGTACCAATTATCACCTTCAATGTTGCCAACTATGCGGAGAAAAAAAGGTATTAAGTCACGTTATGGTGTCCCATTGTTTAAGGTACCAGATCTGTTTGCATAGTTTACACTGGTAGCTGCAAATGCAAGACTTCTCGGAACCCGACCGCTTCACCCGACCAAGGCTAATTAATGTTTTAATTACTTTTCGCTCGCGGTGTCTCTGAGTGATTAATTAAAGATACACGTGAGTCGCGGTTAAGTTTTATTTTAACGTTTGTTTATTTGTTGTTTTACTTAAACGTCTAAGTAAATTATCTTAAAGTATCACCATTGACTATTGGATATACAGAAGTTGTTGTATTATTAGTCAAAGGTATCACTAAAAAACTAGAGGCCAAAGTAAAATATACCAGGAGTGAAACTGATCTTCGTAGATGGAAAGTAGATGGATTTAATAAACTAATAGTCCTCATGGTACAAGAAAAATCAATGATTAGTGTAGCTGATGTCATGTATGTCAACCTACAGCATGTCAAAGAAATATGTCTCAGATAGGGTCTCAACTTAAAACCCTCCAAGGAAACCTAAACTTGGTTCCATTCACCAGGAAGAGGAAATTGGTTTCTCTTTCCAGATTGAAAATTCACACTTCTCAGGGAGTGACAAGTACTCCAATCTCATTTGGAACAAGCGACTAAACTAATTTTCAAGGCCGATTGGGTGCTCATGACACGTTCAGGAGATTTGCAGAAACCCCTTGGGGAATCAAACCCTACAAAGGCTTTGCGTGTCTTTAGGAGCGGTCCATCCCCAATTCCAGAAGACGCTCTTGGACTCCCACATCAGGACATTATAATTCAAGCTGAAGCTCATACAAGGCTGCTAAAGGTTTCAAATCTTTTGAGGGATTGCTTGTCTGGGTCAGGTCACTGCACCATTGCCAAAGCTGGGGTTGCGTTTACTTTGCTATACATGAGCTATACATGTAGCTTTCACCAAACCCTTCACTGTTGGATTCAATTCAAAGGATGAATGGAAATTTCAGGAAGGATTTCATCCAGAATCGGAGAGCTTCGTCTGGTACACAGTCGACTCCCTCCTCGATTAAAGATCAGACTTCGGAGTATACAGTCGATCACCAAGAACTCCTTTGCTAGTCTACGATATTGCACTATCTTCCAGGCATAAATATGTGCCATGTTATGTATGTTTGTTAGTATATTCATAATGTAGGTTAATAATGAAAATACCAAAGGTAAAGTAGGTAAACAACTTCATTTATTTATTATGTTCGTGTAAATTAAATCACACTCTTCGTATGAAGGAAGAAAGCCGTCCTTGTACAGCCTGATGATGGTGCCACACAGACACCGAAACTAGTTGTGTTAACAACAACGTTGGATTGCTTAATATCAGGTATTTGAACCTTTTATAATATTATTTGGCAATCCGGAGGTTAACACCTACAAGGCAGTCTTGACTCAAACTCCGCCGGCTTAGCGTAGTCTGTTTTCGTAACTGATCAATTACCATAAATAAAATGTCTCGTATTCGTGTTTGTGTCGTGTTTAAATGTTTTATTTATTATTTTCGTGTTAATTATATGATGCTCTTCGTATGAAGAAAGAAAACAGTCCTTGTACAGCCTGATGATGGTGCCACACAGGCACCGAAGCTAGTTGTTAACAACAACGTTAGATTGCTTAATAGCAGGTATTTGAACCTTTTCTAATAGGTACAACATTGCAATCTAAAAACTGTTGTGGTTTTAATAGCTAAAGATTTAAACAAAAATCAATTTATACCATACCATAATCATCCACGTTACCTTGTATGGATTAGAAACCGGGCCACTGACCAGAAAATCCATAAAAAGCAGAAAGAACAGAGTGATAAGAGAAATGTATCAGTATTAAAACCTAGATATAGTGGAACTGTCTTTTTAGGCCGAACTTATCAAAGCTAAGATGGGCTGTATGTGAGGGCGAGAAGATGCTTCACTGAAGAGTATTCCAAAGAGTAACACAAAAAATGGACGACCACTTGGAATTCTAAGAATGAAATGGATAGGCCAAGTAAAGAAAGAAATACTAATTCGGGGGTTTACTTATTCCTTATGGGAAATTACCTAATAAAACTTAAATAGAAACACATAACATTTAAAACTCTTTCTACAAAGTTCTCTTTGAGTAATAGTAATGTAGTCCATAGATCATCTACTTCAGTGTAAAACGAATTTGATTTAACTCCACTTTATTTCGTCCAAGGTAGGCACAATGAAAATGAATTCAGCAAATGACGTAACGTCGTAGCATACAAGTACTTCAAGTATTACAACACGTGTATTCAAACTACACCCACAGCTACACCGTTAACGACCACAGTTGAAAGCTGTAGAAAGGTGAGGCACTTATGAGCTCTGTAATTGCCTCGACACTTGGAAGATTGAAATCACAAGTCCAAGAAGCCACAGCCACATAAGAAGGTGAGCTTGTAGCTGTCAGCCTCGGTTTCAATTAGCTGGATTCCGGTAGCCGTGGACAACGTCTATAAAGCGGCGTGTTTATCAGTGCTTGGGTCACCAGATAGAATCTTATCACTCCACACACGGTCGTCCCATTCATTTATCGTAGCGAATTTCATTGCTCGCCCTCTGACGGTTCAGTGGAACCTGAATGAAAATGCGGGGACTGAGCGTTGGGAGTGCGTGCGGGGAAATATGTGGTTTTACCTACGGTGATCACTATCATTATTATCATAATTGTTAATTTTTAGACAGCAAAGATATTTAGGTGTGTTATGAATATGAATGCAAGACGAGTGTAGAGCCATTGACGTAAGAATGGAGCGAGATGATCTGTGCAGCTAAGTTATTGAACAAGACCAACTACTTCTTCAGACATTAGATGTATCGATGTGAACTACATGAACAAGTTGTGATGAATGAATGAGTGAACATATCTGCAAACTGCAAACAATTTACAGAGTCTTAAGTTACAGAATCGTACCGTTGACCTTTTTTGATTGGTGAGCACAATAACCACGCAATATTTGTTGCAGCTTAAATGTTTGTGTATATAATTACTATACTGTGAAGACAGGGACACAATAGTAGGCATTTTAACCAAAATATAAGTGAATTATTTGTAGGAATGTCTTTACATAGAGTATGGAATATGTATGGGAACCAATGTTTTCCGCACAAACATTTAGGACTTTTAATAAGTCAATAAGTCAAGTCATTTTGATTTTTTATAACATCTTTGATCGTCAATATCAACATTATATATTGAGCATAGGTTAAACTTCAAACTGTAGAATGTAGAGTTTTTCTATGCCCACCTGTATCACAGAAAGAACTTTAATATAAATTAACTGTAGCGCTTCATCTTGCTGAATAAATGGCCAAAAGAAAATCAGCCTAATATTTTTTGTTGTATTGAAATCGGTCGAAGCTTAATTAGAGTCTTTTATCAACTTCGCCTCGTTCATGTTCTTTCCGGCTCTGGATCTCTTAGTTCGTAGTTTCGGGTAATAATCTACACTTTCTGAACGATATTAGCCAACATTTCGAAAAAAAAAACACATCTACAGAATTTTGGAATATTTACAATCTAAACTACTTCATCATATAGTCCAAAAACCCCCGTTTACTACAAAATTTGCTTTTTTTTGCGGAAAGTAAATAAAAGTAATAAAATAAATTTTTTTTGAGAAGATGTAAACTTTGAGTATGCTGAGCGTGGAATATTACTAGTCAGGAATTTGTTAATGACAATTTGGACTACGGACGGAGCTACTAAAACTATTTTGTTTAAGAATTACTTGACTGTTCTGAAACTTTCTCACAGTACTTCACTCGTTGGAAACTCAAGCGAGTTTTCAAATCCCTAAAAAACTCGCTCACATCATCCAGCTGTGGAGTTGACAACTGCTGGGAGTTAGGACGTGTTGCTACTCCGCTACCTGAGACTGAGTCCCCGGATACATCACTCGTCCACTTTACGGGCACGGCGAGGACTCACATCACCTCATTCTATAATCCCCGTAAAATTATCTCTTAATGGCTATTCAAATTTTGCTGCGGAGCCGTTCAAAGCCGTGTAAATGGCTGGGAACACCTGTCAACCGAGCTAGCATAGCACAGCATACCACGTTGTGATACCTGAGGTATTTTTAGCATCTTCACTAGAACGGAGCATGAAGTGGAGAACCGAAGATAGATAAAGTGGACTTGGACGCATACTTTGACAATAAACGCACAAAGACACATAAGACACTTACTAAGGAATCTATTATATACTTTAGAGTGTTAATCGCATTATGTTGATAATATATAGCTCTGAAGATTGTCATTCGCTACAAGGCTTTAACGTAAGAACACTTCATTTGACATTGAGGCACGACATAACCCTGGAGACCATAATGTCAAGAAACTGTTTAGGATCCAAATAATACATGTGCCCAGTGCTGCTCGCTTATGGTTGGCACTCATGGTGCTATTATTATAATTGATTTTGACAAATTAATAGGATAATACATCAAGGGAGTGCATGCACTGGCTTGGGAACAATGATTACATGTTAACATGAATGTTTTCCAATCACTGTTGATATTGTAAAACGTACACTATTTAAATGTATTGTTGGAACTCTTAGAGCAACATAAAAATGCACAAGGTAACAGTAAACCAACAATTTACAAAAGCTAACAGAGTAGTTCAGTTAGGACTATTATTAATACACTCTGTGCCATTCTAGACTATGTGCAGTAGTATATATTTCACTGTGAATAAAGAAATAAATAATTATAAATAACTATCACCGTTGCTGCAAACCAGCATAATAGCTAATTTCTAGTTGATCTATTGTATTTTTCATCATTAGGTATATAGCAAAAGCACATCTACCCAATTAGGCTACTCACGCTTAGTATATTAATTAAAGTCCAGCTTTGTTGGAAACTTGAGATGGCACTGTTGTATTTCCGAATGTTTTGTATGTAGTGAGGTTTAGAAGTATTGTTCAACCTAGCTAGATATGCACATAAAAAAACCTTGTAAATGTTTTTTTAAATACCTGAATTTACCTACTTTACCAAAAACATAGATGAACTTAGTGGTTAGTCTTTGCCAAAACCTGAACAAAGCTCACGTTCTCAAGGTACTCCTCTACACTTGCATGGCTTTTATTGTATGGCACAATTTTTACCCAATATCTCATGAACCTCTTGACGTTCTTTCTTGAATGTAATAATAAATGATTTTTGAAAGTAGACCAAAAAGGGCAAACCAGCCCTTACAATAAATATAACACAACCAGATAAGGGATAATAATCTGTTCCTTTGAAGTTGATATGCCCCAATATAATATTTTCTAAGTGCATTAAAGCATAGATTTCTTAAAACAAAAAATTAAAAACATATCATAAATTAATCATTTTTTTCAACTATAAAAAACTTGCCATGCAGTGGAAAATCAATTTTAAAATCATAAATTAATAATATAAACATTTAATTTTTACAGATGCAGTAAATGCTCACAATTGACCTTTGTAATACTATTTTAATATTACTTTAATAAGAGATGCATAGCCACCTTAATTTCATTATATTAATCTATATTTATAAAAGAGGAACTTTACTCCAGAGCCACTGGGGCGGAGCCCTTTTGACGGATCAGCACCAGATTTCACACAAACCATCCTTGAATAATGCTTAATAATGCCTGAAAGTTTCATTACAATCTGTCGAGCGGTTTCGAAGTCCATAAAGGACATACAAACAGACAAACATACATTGGATTTGATATATATATATATATATATATATATATATATATATATAGATTAATAGCTTAGTATAAAATAAATAAACTTGCTGAGTTTTATCAAAATATATCCATAACAAAGCAAACTACAACATTTTACAATATTCTCCAAGAGAATAACATGGGAATTTTAAATTTAAAATTTTTTGAATTTTCTACGTTACCAATAACCGTACAAAAACACTTTGATATACTAAATTATTTGTTTGTTTAAGCTCTTTAAATAGGTCTAGAGATAAATTGGGAAATTTTGTGTTTTCAGTGTCAAAAATGAGAAAAACAATTTTTTACCCCATAAAACCCCTCGTAAAACCCCGTTCCCATGGTCCGATCATGCTGGTTCGGGAACTCATTCAAGTTTATCCCACCTTACACATTTCAACCGAATTTCAACAAATTGGAACAAAAAATTACTCAAGTTATCGCGTTCACGGACGTATATATAAATAAACATATATACAAATTTGAACGAATGGTGTTTTTTGGCCTCTGGGGACATAAAAATGAAAAAGTAAATCGGTCCCGGGCCTAGGTCTTACCGTGCCACTAGCTACTTCCCTATAGGGAAATTTACTAAAAGATCTAAAAAAATATTATCGGTGTGAGAAAAATTGTAACGTATTTGAAAATTGCATATAAGTTTTATAATTGGTCAGTTCATAAGTAAATCACACAGAAGACAACGTAATATTGCCAGCACTTTTGAACTCTTGGCAGCCGTTGGCCGTAGAATAATAATCTACTACGATAAATAATAAATAAAAAACACCGTTTAAAACATATCGGTGTTCGGATTGAACAAATTCGTGAACTCATGTAAAAATAATTACAAGAAGAAATTTATCTAAATAAGTATTTTTTTAGTTTAGCTGTATAATGTCTACGAAAAAATTAAATATTTATATGCATTAATTAATTTTATCGGGCGAGGCTAATACCAAAACAAATTCTACATTAAGGCCTCTCCAAGATATGTCGGTAATAGCCACTTCCATAGTGTTGACAGCGAATAGAAATTATATATATTAATAGATAATTTATTTTTTTTAAATAGCAAACCACTAATTAAAGTATGGTAAAAATAAGAACCCTAAAAGAAAAAATATGAATGAGTAGGAGATACAAATTTGAAAATAATATTCCAAATCGGAAGGACATTTTGGACATAAAAACGTCAAATATTTCTAGCCATCGACGACATTCCTATCAAAGTATCCACCTCAATGAGTTATCCGCTCCTGCCCCGGCTCCGGCTCTCCGATTCACAGAACCTCGCTAATTAATTGTAAGGATCGCCACTGTAGGTCCCCGGCTGACGAATGTCGGTGTGGCCTAATTTACTAAAAGTGTCAATTCGCTTCTGAAATTAATTCGCGATTGTATTGCTTTCTCACGCTGCCTCTATCTCTCTCTCGCTCACTCCCACATTCCAGCCGTATCTCCCATCTCTGTCTGCACCTTACCATTGTTTCTGGCTGTCTGTTATAATAAATGTAAAATACGGACCGGCGACGGCGACTCGTTTGTATAAAATATCTGTTTTACTACGAACAATACGTATTCGAATAGCCGAACTCGTGCCGATATTAGCGGCGAACCGGCCTAATTGGTAATGAATGTATGACAAACCAGCGCCCGCTTGCGTATCTGATTGCATTGTGGATTGTGATTGCAATTATTGCGTACAGGGGGCTGCCGTATATGGCTGGGACACCATTGAGCGTCGAACAATATGGCGATCTGAGTTATCAGTGGACTGCCATCGTTGTGTTGGTAGGTGATACAAAATATCTTCCGACCAGGAGTACATATTACAAAGTATTTATCTTATTTGGTGTTTCTATCGGATTAGTAAAACTATGAAAATATAAAGGAGTTAACACATTTCGCTTGTATAACCCCGGATTAGACCATACTTTAAACAAACTCCCCTATAGATCCACATGTCCCATAAAACCCATATCCCATGCAGGAGGTTTTAAAACTGGTGAGCAAATAACTGGATACGTAGATATGTATTAGCTTAAGAAATTTAAAGTTTAGCTCTGTCAGATTTATGTGGATGGTGTTTTGTTGTTTACTATTCAATTCTACTTATTCAAACAACCTTAACACTATTTTGGCTAAATGTACTGTAACACTCTATTTACAAACTAATACTTGTCTCCTGATAGTATTAACAATGAGAGGAAACTGTTCTAAAATCCATCTGAAATAAGAAGAATATTTAGTCGACACGAGTGCACTGAAGCGCAAGCGTACGTTAAAATAACTGTTACAAATATTCTACTAAACTATGTTAATCAAGAGAGAATGAGATTCTAGCACAAGTTGCCAGTTGTCATTGATGTAATAAATGGCGCTTTCTAGATTGATTTATACCAACACACCTGGAGGCGAATATGAGTGAAGGGTGTGCGATGAGTGAGTGAGATGATAGCTTTCGTAGTGACAATTGACAAACATTTTGATCGCGAGCTCTAGTGGCTTGCATAACAGTCTGAAGGTTGCCAGTCCAATCCTGAGATATCCAATCGCTTTTTGATGGTTCAAAACTGGACCCAGTTGACTCCAATAAAGATATCAACTTTTCTTTACTTTTCTTAATCTGTAACAAAGCTACACCGATAATCACAATTTATTCTAAACCATCTTGTACTTACATTATGCAAAGTACGTCACTGTACTTTATGTGATGAAGAGTTTAAGTTCAGTTGGTTCTTTAGCCAAGCTCATGAACATGTATGAGTTTTGTTCCCTAAATACAAATACTGTAAGTTACAAAATAAATTACTAAACCAATAGATACAAAAAGTGTAAGCCACATATTATTTGGTAAACCCCCGACTAAAATCCCTGGGAAGGAGTTACTCATTTTCTATAGTAATTTTCACCGTAAACCCAGCTGGCATTTGAATATTACTGCCAGACGTTTCCTCGACCCCCCTTTGGAAATCCATCCTTAGTGGCTAGGCTGGTGCTCCAGTATTATAAACGAGTACTTGAAGAGTTTAGAGGTACCACAACAAAATAAGCTAAAAATAAAAAACAATGATCCCAAGAATAAAAATTTTAATAAAACCCTCCAGGACTCGAAGGACAAAACATTCGGAATTCCAGAAGATGTCGCACGGGACGGGTCAGGACTCAGGAGTACCTGTAACCTCCAGTCTTCCTTTTGTGTTCAGACACATTCCTGGGACTGTAATGTATGCGAGGCGAAGCAACAGTGACACTTGTTCTGTTATCGATCACTGTGTTAACAACCTTTGTTAATTGGGTGCTTTAGATAACCCACAGTGGGCCTATTAACTGTTTACGGGCTGGCCGAGGCTCCAGACTTATTGTTTTATGCAGCTTCCAGTGTTCGGCTCGCAGGCGTTCCTCGTAAAATTTAATTTTTATAGTTTTTACTTTTGGTAATTTATTGTCATTAGTGTTTAATTCATCTTGGTGGGCTATTTAGTGGTGATTTATTATTTGGTAATTTTATGAAAGAGGGTCTAAAAGTAATGAGACGATTTTTCTATTTCGGCTCTATCTTCTACAAGTCTACAACGTCCTGACTTTGAATAAAGAAAATAAATGTGTTAAATCAAACGACCTCCTGTTTTTAGCAAATTTCCCATATAGGAAATAAGGTATTACCGTAGTACTCATGGTAAGACCTGGACCCGGGACCGATTTACTTTTTCGTTTTGAGGTCCCTAGAGACCAAAAACACCATCCGTTCAAATTCATATATATATATATATATATATATTTATTTATTTATTTATTTATGTGTCCCTTAGCGCGATAACTCGAGCAAAAATCATCCGATTTTGATGAAATTTGGCACAAACGTGTAAACCTGCGTTTATTCGAACGAGTTCGCAAACCAGCATGATCGGACTATGGGAACAGGTGTTAATGGGGGGTTTTATGGGGTAAAAATTGGTTTTTTCTAATTGTTTACCCTAAAAACTAAAAATTTAGCATTTTCTATCCAAACCATTTTGTAGAGATATAAAACAAACAAATAATTTAGTGTATTGAAGCGTTGTTATGCGCCTAATTGTTACGGAGAAAATTCCAAAAAACTGTAAATTTAAAATTTTCATGTTATTCTTATGGAGAATAAGTAAACTGTTGTAGTTTGCTTGTTTATGGTCATATTTTGACCAAATTTTGAACATGCATTCATTTCACACTAAACTATTTTACAAAAAGGAACCTTTTTACCCTCCCTGTTGCAGCAAACCTAAGTATTCGTTAAACTAATGTTATTTAAATAGGGAATAAATTTGATATTTTTAAAGAGACATTTTAGTGTAAATCGAATCAGTCAAATGGAAATTCGCTTAGTCTGCAGGTTTGCTGCGGCGGGGGTATTTATTTTGTGTAACCATTATAAGTTACATTTTGAATTGTCAGAGTTGTGGTATTGGTTCGTTGTATGTTGTTGATTAACTCAGTAACAGAGATATGTACGCAGATGACGTTAATAAATAAAAGCATTTCTTATATTTATACTAATGCTACAGAACTTTAAATTAGGAAGTACATTATCAAATCTCATGTTGTGTATTAGGAGGAAATATTCGGGGCTTTATTTTAAATGTGATATTTTTAAACATTATTACACAACCTGCGTATTTTCAAAAAGAGTTATGGTTACATATTTATTTATTTGAGTTTCAAAACAAAACTATTGATTACAGTTTTAGTTCGACCACCAAAGAACAAGCTTAAACAGATCAGAAGTGAAGTTCAATATTTATTATTGTTTGACTATATTTGATGCAAAATTATTAATACATGAACATAGTTTCGGGGTACTATCTAGTTCTATCAACTCGATTGTATTTTCGTCCTTTTGTATAACGCATTTAGAATATTAACATTTAATCAAAGTGTTATCTTACTGTTAGTCAAATTCAATGTGTGAAAGTGTATACTGTATTACTAACATTCCTTTATCGACATTTAGACTGATTGATTTATTGTAATTTCTCACATTTCATTCGTATCTGGTATATACCGAGTTGTGTCCCCATCTTAGAGTTCAATATAATTTCCTTACGCAAGTTCACATACCCTCGTATGTTAAATGATTCTCGTACCCTCGTCATTTTTCAGCAGTTGCCATCGAAGGCCAGATCTGTTGTACGAGTGATTGTCCAGCGAGCGAATGTCCAGTCGTGGTACTGCATCCATGTATCATAGCCACTGTGAAACTCTATACGGATGTCTGCCCCCTGATTATTAATTGTGCAGGGGCACACGTCCAGGCCTATGGCCACCAAGCTACATCACTCCAGTCTATATATTAATAACGGCAAACAGATCTAGCGCTCGCTTCTATTTGTCAATTTCTGGAATGCCATTCGTCTTTGGCTTTCATTTCTGACCACGACTCTTATGGTTAACTTGTGGCTACTGTTGAGGTGAATAAGTGCTATAGATACTGGCGTTGGAGTTGGAGTTTTGTGAAAGTGTGAATTTCAACTAAGAGCAGTCAGTAGTCATTATCCTTAATCATTATTGATTTTCCCTCAAAGGGTAGAATTACTTACTGTACAAATGTAGAGGTTGGTGAATAATTTCACCAATAACTAGGTCAAACTTAAATACTATCAAGCAATAAATACTTCAATAAACATACACGTACAGTAGTACATAAAATAACGTTTGAATTAACCAAGCGGGTGAAAATTGGATGACAGAAAGTAGAATACAGGGAGGAGGAAGAAGGAAGAAGAATAAAATAGATAGTAAAATATTACTTAATTCGTTTCTTCTACATTAATTTTTCATTTGTAGAGTATACATTTCTTCAGGGGCATTGGTTTACTTAAACAAAATAATAAAAATAAGAAATGTACATTTTAGTGCTAACATAATAATGTTAACGTTGTAAGTTACGTTACAAGGTGAATGTAAGGATACATTTTAAAGGATGCAATAATTAAGTATTTTAATACCGTGATATTTTTCTCCATTCGTAGAGCAGAGAATTTTCATTCTCAGTCGTTGATAACTTGGTTGGATTAAACATACGAATACCGAATACAACTAATCCTAAGGATAACTATGTTGTGTTGTTAGGCAAACTATGAACTCAACCATTGATTGACAGTTTCGGGCGTTTCGGCCACCCTGCGTGGTCTTCAGATATACATACATGTTATGTCAAAATGTCCCTTGTTACGTTTCTCTCAAATATGTTTTCAATATTCTTAAGAAAATCAGTGAATGGGAAAACGGAACTGGGTAAAATTTTAAGAAAATTTCACTGTGACATTATAGTTGACATATGTTTTAATAGTCCTTGGTAGATATTGGTCATTTGGATTGGTATAGCTTTATCCCCTTTTATGTTTTGGGTTTATCCTATTACACAATCGTTTACTTAAACTACTATTGGATAATCTGTTTGTTATACAGATAAATATAAATGGTATAATAAAAATGAGGTCTGCATTTGTAAAAAAAAAAACAAGAACAACATGCACTTAACAAATTTAGCAACAAAAATAGCTAGAATTAACAAAAGGCCTATTTCTGTTCAAAACCGACCCAGGGTCGTGCTCCTGAAATGGTCCTGAGGCGAGGTTTCCTGTATTTTTAAAGGTTTTATTTATTTAACTAAGATTATTTTATTTTCGACACTAATATTGAGTATTCTGAATATTAGCAAGTGCTATTTTTTCGGGGGAAATAATGACTAATTACTGCCACACACTGCAAAGTTTACTCTGCTTTTTACTTTACGCTACCCAACAACTAAATAAATAAAATAAAATATAATATTTTGTAAACTAGGTTGTACGTCCAGTAGCTATAAGGTTATGTCATTGGTAACAGAAAATTGTACAATTCAATATGTTCACTTTGTATTATTATAATTTTAAATTGAAAGGTCTAAAAATGTATCTTTTTTTAACACAAGCTGCTATAAACGTGCTTTGCAGCGGGAAGAGAATGTGACCTAGAGAGCTATTAAAGTAATTCTGATGTGTGTTTTAAAATACGGCAACTCTATGAATTAGTTTGAAAATATAAACTGATTTAAAAGTGTAAACCTTCTTACTTTCAAACTCCTACTTTTTATGTTACAGTAATAGATCCAAAAGTATATGACAACATACCTTAGTGTAGCAACAGCATCAATTGTTTCATATTGATGCTTCACGAATGACATGTTTTACCATAATTCTTCAACTTTAGTCAAGCCTCTTTACATGTAGCTTACTGCATAAATTACAAAATGAAACTTTGAGCAATATTTTACAAAACGTATACAACCTTTCTTTAAAACCAAACATAACCCTCCTAAATCTACATAAAGCATCACAAACATCTGTTTTCGAGTAAATAAACAAACCAGTTCATTGTACTGACCAGCTGTTTCAAATTAAATTAAATCATGTAAACTTTGGAAGCATGCCAGGCGTAGCCCTTTGGAAATCAGCCTATGGGGCAGAGCCCTTAGGAAATTCGTTCATATCAATACTTTTCGGCAAATCTACACACTCTAAGCTTCATTTTGATGTGCCATATGCCTATATTTTTATTTGGTAAATGACCTTAACCATTTACATAAAATTTGATTGTATCACTTTAATAATATAATAGATTGAACGGTCTAAAAATGTGATATTTTTCCTCATGGAACCGAAAGAATAAGCCTAACTAACTCTGGGAAATTTTAATCTTTTAGTATTTTTTCTCAACTCTAAATTACCACATAGTTGATTTAAAGAAACAAAATATAATAGGTCTATTTCAAAATACTAACTCTCGCATTTAGTAATTTGAACGTTATATATACCCATAGTTATAGTAAAATTCATTTGTCGCCCTAATGTTTGCATCTGCTCCGAAGAAATCTTTTAAATTCCGGGCTCATACTCCGTTAACTTCGTAGCACGAGGAAAAATTATATAAGTTTCCTATCAAACAAAACCAATCAATATTTTTTCCCGAATGGTGAAAACATATAGGCCTAGTTTACTTCTAGTTTTCTAAAAAACGTTTAACTAGATTTTCACCTTCTCCCCCGTTACACATTACAGGACGTTGTTTTAAATGGCATCACCGAGCATTGTTACCGGTCACCATAACTAAACAGGGTCGTTGTATTTTTATACAGCAACACAACTAAGCGCTGATGGATCGCCTAGAGTTCGTGCTCCGACACGCCCTCTTTATGGTTTCTGGATCGAACGCCGCCGCCCGCACCTCGATAACGTTTTCGCTCCAGGTTTCAAATATGGATTCATGGAAATTACCTTCTGCGTCGGTTTAATCTTTTTTATAGTTTATAAAAGTTAATTATAGGGTGGTATCGGTAGTATTTAGAGATCGGACGGCGGCCGAGTCGATAGCGGAACGTCGGCAACCCGTGAAATTATGGTTTACATGTGAACCATCAATAGTACTGTTAACTAGATCCACCTGCCGCGCCGCGAATATCGCTGATGACGTAAGAGGATAGAGTACCTAGAGTGGGGGACTTTTATTAATATGTTTTTAATTATAAGTAGACATTTCGAGGTAAAATGGTCAGTGTAGGTTGAATAATTAATCAGTATATTTGTCTTTTTAATGTGAAGGGGTTTCTTGAGTAGCTGAGAGGGTAATACCGTAATACTCTCCTGGTAATCAGATTGTTGGTGTTTCAATCCTGATGAAAGTAAAATTCTTTTTAATAGATCGAAACTGGACCCAGCTGTCCCAGCAATGAACCTAGCTAAGTGCGACCTCATTCATCACTAATCAAAATAAACCCCATTAGTGGGGATGGGTAGCCGAAAGATATTTCACTTCTTCCGGGGAACATTCAACTTGATGTGGTTATAGTATACAAGTCCCCGAACGTAAAACTGCCCAAACCCCAATTTTTAAGGACCTCGGTCATCCGTAATGACATCATCAAGATGGCGGCTGTAAAAGGATGCTGGGTTGCCATGAATTGGTTATAACGCCCTAATGCCTGAACCTATTTTAATGAAATTTGGCATACGAGTACTTGAATACATTATCTCGGCCCAGGTTGTCAATGGTCGAGTTTGATCAAGTCGTTTCAAAATGGTTGCCGCTAATAACTCAAATAATAAAAATGTTTCTGTGTTCTTAACTCCCTCCAGAAATCTGCAGCAATCTTTCATTTTCCTCGCAATCACATGTTGTGATGCCGTCTTTGCACTTCAGAGAATAAGAAAAGTACTCCCACCACAGCAAACCTGCAGTCTAAGTAAGTTTCTATATCCCTGATTTGATTTTCAATTAAATCAATTTCAATAACATTAAGTTTCATGAGTACCTAGGTTTGCTGCTACAGGGAGAGTAATAAAGTGAGTTTTTATTAATATATTAATAGCTTGGTTAAAATAAATATATTTGCAAAGTTTCATTAAAATGTATCAATAAACAAGCAAACTACAACAGTTTTTGTACAAATACAAATACAGATACAAATATTTAAAAAGAGAAAAATTTAAATCTAACGAAAGTAAATATTGAAATGAAAAATACATGGTAATAATGGACTAAATGGTATTAATGTAACATTTATAAAATTATATACTTCTGTTCTGAAAGTTGTTAAATCTATATTTTTTATATCCAGAAAACTTATGAAATTCCCCAAAGTTGACCCATCAGTATCGATTTGTTATGACTATTTATTATATATACTGCATTAGACTTCTCATTTCGTTATGAAATCTGAGGCACATTTTATTATTTAATTTCATAAATTGTGTATACATTTTTGAAAATGTACATAAAACATAAGTTTCAAATCCAGTTGCGTTTGCACGCGCTGATGTTGACTGATTGTGTTCGTTTTATTTCATAGTAAATTGTAGAGTTAGCACCTTACTTTTAGGCTATAATGCTAGAGAAAACGCAATAGGTCTTACATATAATAGATTGGTTAGTGTTTTTGTTAATATTAGTTAATTTTCTAAATTGAATCAAAATAAACTGTTTTAATAAAAACACACTGTTAATACATCGTAAATATTTCAGACATTCCTTGAAACTGTCTTCAGCTTACATAAAGTGTAGAGTAAACAAAAAAAGCTTATACATTAAATTTATCATTGTTTTGCTATTTTACGGAAATTCCAACGTTCGTTCTGTTTAGGTTATATACAATGAGTTTTTTTATTTACAATTTGCTTCAAACCAACTAAATAAATAACTGAAAAACTTAATTTGTTTCAACAGGATAAAAATGTATTTTTCAGCCATTTATTTTCCTTTGTTATCATAAACAAATATTAAATGACGATATATTCGGTTACGGGAATGTTTTTCTCTTATTCTCGTGTAGATTTTACAAAGCTCCATTTCAGAGGAGATAAACACTTACACTCTAGGAGATTGAGCAGTATTTATCAGAGTACATCCACCCAAAAAAGGAAAGATCCAGTTAGTCCACATCAGTGCACTAAAATTTTACCTGCAATGAAATATAATTTCAGCATTGGCTTTATCAATAATGTAAGAAGTCTGCTGGTAAAGCTAGTGTCAACAATTTTCAGTTCGTGTGGTATATCCATAGAATAAGCATCCCACTATTTATTGGATTTCCTAAAGGAACTTCAGTTATGTTCCTTTTCATTTAATGTAGAGGGCATTTTGATGTTTACAATTATTTTTTATTTCAATAATAACAAAAATACACCGACCAAATAGAGTCATTTGTTTGCAAAATGTGTCATGGTTTGTGGTATCATTACTAAATTAAATACAATTAACATTTTTATCAGAATATAGAAAACAAATTTTACATTAACATAATTTATTTTTGAGAATTGAAAGAATTTTCCAAAATTATAAGAATGTAAATGTTTAATGGAGAGTGACAAATATATTTTAAAAGTTTGTTTCATCATGATGTTCCTTACCTACCAAGTCTAAAGCCCCGCAAGAAATGGAATAAATAGTGATATATGTGGCTGTGAATTATATTGTTACAAGTACAACTGGAGAGTGTGATGCATCAAGCAGTGGGAGGACAGGTCACAGGTCCGATAATTAATATTCACAAATTACAGACTGCAGACAGCGGGGCTCCGGGCTTCTGGAGGGAGAAGAAGAGAATGCGGCGGGTACTGTGATGGCTAGAACTACTGGCACTATCAACATTTCATCAATAATTATCCATTCCAGTAAAATATGTCCAGAAATCATAATTTTGAGTTCGGTGAGTATTATACATACTAGCACAAGGTTAAAATTAAACCAGATTAGGTGAAAATAAACTTAGTCTAATCGTCAGAGTTTGCTTATGTTAATTTAGTTATGATTTTTATGGCGTATACAATGACTTTAAAAACAAAAATAACTGTAAGAGAACTTACTGTAAAGTATACAATATTTTTTGCCACATCAGTAATCAAATTATTGGTAGCTAAGCGATAAATTAGTGTTTAATAATGTTTTAAATATCGCTGTTTATTTTAAACAGTGTTAGTTAAAATGGCAATGTTCAAATAAAAAACTGATGTTGGTGATGCGTTCTAAGATTGATTATTTAGTATGTGTGTATATTGCTATGACCATCCAAACAAATTAAACTCACCCTGGTACTAATGATTGTAAGAAACCACTTAGCACTGACGTTTCAAAACACACAAACTGCATAAGCATTATTTCTAAACTAGGGCAAAGTATGCTGTAATAAATTCGTATTTCATAACACCAGAAGCAAATTTTTATGAGTTTTATAAGAAAATATTCCAATTGCCCAGGGTAATACCACTATTGTTCCAGGAAAACGTATAAAAGATTTACCGAACAAACCTATAACAATTAAACAACTCAATAATGTACTTTGGATTCAATCCCTTGACTATTTTGATTCAAAACAAAAAATCTTCACATTTTCAATCAAATAATATCAAGTTTTGGTAAGACTGTGTTTCTTATGATATTTTCAAGGCAAAAAGGACATTAATCATTTCCTATAATCATAATTAAAATTGACAGCAACCTTTCCATTTAATGATTGCATGTACGTTCAAAATGTGGTTTGTCAAAATGTAACACACATAACCACCAACGGACATTGGTAAAAAATTGGATTACAGTACCACTGAGGGTTTTGTATAATAATTTAAATTTCTGTTGTGTTAGTTACTAAGGTCATATTCACCTAATATGCTTATTAATTTTAAAACTACATATTGCTTGTAATTAGTTAACTTCAGTTAGTATAACTGAAGTAGATATGTAATCCAAATTAGTCAGTAGAAGCCAGATTTTTAATCAATGAAGCCATAGTTGAAGAGCCCTCATATTGCGAAGTTCCACTTAATCTTAAAGTTTGAAACGATGAAAATTTCTAATATTAAAATAAACATAGATAACCTTAAAGTAGAAAGCAGTAAAATGCAATACTTCAAAAGTTAATTTGTTTAAATGCAAACTTCAATGTTGAACATATTATATTAATAGCATGCAATTTGCTTTTGATTAGATATTTATTATCTAGTACCGAAAGACTGAGCCAAAAGAGCGAAAGACTGGCTCGGTGTAGTTTATTTCCATTTTAAAGCAATATAAAGGAATCTCAGGTTTTTTAAAACTAATTTTGTTTTTTATTTAGGTTTCAGTGGGATTTAAATTTATTATGATGGGAATTTTAACCTGGCAATTAACGACACATTAATTTATATTACACTCGTTGGTAAAAATCACTCGTTTATAACAGCATTAATAGCCTAGTACCGGGGGACCGAGCCATGTCTAGTTTATTTAGATTGTAAAAAGCAATATAAAGGAAACTCAAGTTTCATTTACAACTAATTTTGGCTTTTATTATTTAAGTTTTAGTGGAATTACAATTATTATGATAGGAATTTTAACCTGACAATCCAAAACACATTACTTTATTTTACTATCAATGAAAGATCACTTATCTTATCACTTATGAGCCTATACTTGCATAAACATTGTTTTGACTGTTTGTTTAGCTAATTAAAATATCTGATTGAACATTTTTGTTTAAATTCTAATGGAAATAAAATAAAAATAATATTATTAAATATTTATTTAACTGTTAAATCAAAGTTTGCTAACAATATTGCCTCAGTAATTCGGGGATTAAGTTTTGTTAGGAGAGAGAACAGTAAAATAATCCAATTTTAATCGGAACTATTTCCCCCTATATTGAGTAATCTTCAGTGTAATCTTTGCTACAGTAGCAACTGTTTTCCCCTTGTACTGTATTTTGTAATTTGCTAGTAGACTGTGGATGGCTCGTTATAAACACATGTTAGTCTTTTTCCTTGTTATTTTGTTCAACCAACATAGTTATAGCCATCAACCATCAACCATCAACCAACATATTTTTTGACTACTACCCTCGGTAGTGTATTCCAACTTAGGTTGGGCGTTTGTGTATTGTTAGTTGTAATGTGTTAGTTAAGTTTTTTCACCTGAAGACGGGATCAGATTCCAGATCCCGAAACGTTGTGTATTGTTTTTTACATTCGTGATGGAAAATGTCCGCAATAAACCTTTGAACAACATTAACTCACCATCACCAACAATGAACTTCAAACAAACAACATAGTTACTTGGCAACCCATAAGTCCAATGTTAAACATTGGTGACTTTTAATAGTTTTTTTTACATAATTAGATTTTTGAGGTTTTAACTGCATTACACATGTTTAAGGCCAGAAATAAATTATTTACAACGTCCGAAGGAAGTCGTCGAAGCCGTTACGAGATCGTTGTGCAAGGATACAAGCAAACATTGCTCATATCAGAGTATATATACCGGGGGACCGAGCAATGGCTTCATTATGGAATTTCTTTATGGAACCTGGCAATCCATTAATTAATTTTACAGTCAATGAAAGATCGCTTGTTTATAATAACCTATACTTGCAGTAACATTGTTTTGACAGTTTGTTTAGTTAATTAAAATATCTTATGGAAATTTCTTTTTTAAATTCTAATTTACATAAAATAAATATAATATTATAAATATCTTATATATTAAAACGTGACAGAGCTTTTTTATTTCACGATTCTGAATCAACCACTTGACGGATTTTCATGATTTTGTGTCAAAAGAAAGATAATTTTGAGAACTAGGGAATGTCAAAGCCTTAATTTTATTTTAGGGTTTCAGTTTTTTAGAAATTGAGTTTAAAATTTGTTAAAGTGTAGCAGCCGACGCTATTATTCTACTCTAGCTTTTGGTATAATACAAATACCATTTGCTTAACGTAACAGCTGTAAACATTAAGCGTTTTCGACTCAAATTCAGCATTTGAATGAAAATGAAATGACATACGTAGAATTGACTTATTTATAGTATGTGTAATGCTATAATCATTTATACCTTCATTAATTCGGTAAGAGGATAAGAGATTATTAAAATATACATAGTAAAATACTAGATTTTCGAATTAAATTTTGTGAGCAGTCTTTAAAATATTTAGTTTGTTTTCGTGCAATATAATTTGTTATAACTAACAGCTGGGTGAATAAAAAAAATCTATAGAACTATGAGGTTGGTTTATTTACTCTGTGGTTTTGTCATTGATTATAGCATTGACTTTTGGATACTGAAGTAATGATAGTAAAAGATTATAGGAAATAAGTAAGATTCTCTTTCTCTGCTCACGAGTCTTCAAAAGATAGCTTATGAAAATGATTTTGCTACTCGACTTTTTGAGGAAAGGTTGGGAAAATAACAATGAGCACATGTTTTAATTCTTCTTGGCAGTCTTTTCTTTACTATACATTTTGAACTGCTTAAACTACGCTTGAATTAGTAATAAACTCACTATCCACAGTTTTAATGGACTACTCGATTCCCGTACGTAGGACGGGCTAACAGCTCGTTTATTTTAATTTTAAATTAAAATTTGCTAACAATTATTTGCTTCAGTAATTCGGGGATAGGAGAGAGCCAAGTAAAATAATCACTTTTGGTCGGAACTATTTCCCCATATTTCAAGTAATCTTCAGTGTAACCATAGACTAACCAACACAAGTAGACTTGTCATCCCATTGTAAATTTTGAAGCTCGTTTTTCATGTCTAGTTCATGTACGCCACACTGGGCGCTAGTGTCGACGAAATTTTGTTTCTTTTATTTTAGGGTTAATTTCTTGATTTGTGCTTTACTGTTTGGTTAAATAACTAGGGGACAATTTATTGTTTATGATTAGATCGTATTATTTGGTTAAACGAGGTTTTAAATGACTGTATTAATGGGAAACAAATTGTAAACAAAACACGACCTCAACATAAACCGTATAGAACTAACAATAAAATTGTCTTCCGCTGTTCCATTAGGATGAGAAATCTACTAAGGGAGTATGTTTTATCTATGGTGTAACCTTGGTTTAATGACAACTGATGTTTTCCTCTAGTACTGTATATTGTAATTTGCTAGTATATTGCGGATGGCTTATTATAAACATATGTTACAAGTCTTTTCTCTTTTGTTTACTTATCCCTTGTTATTTTGTTCAACATGGTTACTTGGCAACCCATAAGGCCAACGTTAAACAATTTTTACTTTCAATTCAATTTTTTACGTAATTAGATTTTTGTTAACAGTTTTAACTGCAATAAATACGTTTCCAGTTCAGTTATAAATTATCTACATAATTTGAAGGAAATCGTCGAAGCCGTTGTCGAGATCTATATGCAAGCATACATACATACAAGCATACAATCATACATACAAGCAAACATTGCCCATATAAGAGTTTAGGATATGGGATATAGAGTTTTGAATTTAGCTGTTAAGCACGTGTACGATACGATGTTTAATCTTGCCCAAAAATAAAGAGTTTGATAGACCTATTGTATAAGAAAATCAAATAGTCTGCACTAGTCTACCTGGCTATCATTGTTTCTGTTACCTCCTACATCATCGTTAACTTACATTGTTAATAAAATCACAATATCGTTAAGTTGTCAAAGAAAATATAAGCAAGGTAAAACATTTGACATGTCAATTTAAGGCCATAAATAACAAATAACACCGGGTTTAGAACCGGCTACGTCTCGATTAGTTTCGTATGTTATATTTGTTTCGTGCAGCTTATATTTTGCATCTCACGGCTAACGATTTTAATTTAGTTTCGCGCGTGAAAGTAGCGTTTATGACTTAGTCTATTGCCGAATTAAAAGTATGGTACCGGTAAGTTTAATTCGGCTTATCATTTGTAAATGATTGACTAGAAAAGTGTGTGTTTTGTATGTATGTGTCAAATGTAAACAAACACTTTTATAGTCCATCATTTACAGGATACACAGTAAGATTATTCTTTGATAAAAGTACATTAGGTTAATATTATACCGGATTCAATGAAGCTGAGCTCCTATTTTGAATATAGGTATCTAACTAGGCCAAAAACTTCTCTATTTTCACCCCACACTGTAAATAAAACATGTGATTGGAACTTGTTTTGATTTTCTGTTTATATTTCTTTGTTATTTTGTCACCAGCATGGCAACCCATAAGGTTGCAAAAGTTTTTTAGGATATAAGATAATGGCGGTTTTACGTATAACAATGACGGCAATGACTAAAAAATAAATAAAGATTGGCATCAAAAAGTGGCGGTAGCTTCATAACAAAAACATAAAAATACATGTCAAAAACCTTTGCTTATTGGGCAATTTTCGTATTATTTTTTTCGTATTAATATCTTTAGTATGGCTCGTCAGGTGTGCCAACCCACTCCCGATCTGTCAGCCAATTTGCTGCAGTCGTTGGGAAAATATTCAGAGCCATGAGAGTTCCCGCCCATCCCCGCAACTCGCCTTATTAATATTCTTATCGCATTTTCGACATACTTCATGAGCCAATATACACACAGAACCGAAAACAGCCTGAAGCGGCTCGCTCGACGTTGCCAACGTTTACGGACAAAAACTCGCACGCATATTAAAAGGCGATAAAATTAATGCGCGGACGTTACCGGCGGCGAATCGTTACCGCAACAACACTCACTTAACTGGTATTTATTGAGGGAGGCGATGAACCGCGATTACACGGTCCCTACAACGTACTAGAGGGTAGTTACACGATCGAGTCTATAGCTGCGAGTACCAGGGTTGTCATTGGTAGAGGCTAGTTGAGATTCTGTCCTTGGTACGTACCAAGAGGTGCTGACCACGGCCAAGGCTAGCTGGGAATACACGCCTCTGGAACTTGACTGAGGGTTGTTCTTTGGCCAAAGCTAGTTGCTATTCATTTGCATCGCTATCACTACATAATTCAAAAGCATATTATTCTATATGGTTAGCACTTCTTGACCAGATATGGCCAGATACATTTTTACATGTTATTATACTCAGTAAATGAAAGTTGTGGAGGCTTTTCTTAGCCCAGGATACATTTTTAGCTTGTATTTTTGATTGCTGTGTTGACAAAATTATCTAGTGACTTAAAACCGTTCTAATAGACAGATTAATTTTCATCACAGTTTCATGCAATAGAAGGAATTGTAAGGTCTAAAAGAAGTATAGTTAACTCCGACAGGATTCAATATAAATATAAAGGGTGCCACGAGGTACTATAACAAAATTAAAATATTACTATCAATTTCTCAGCTATTTATTCGTAATGCCTAGTTTCTTCTGTAGTAAGGAATTTGAAGTCACAAACATTATCATCGCAAATCGCTGCCCGAAGGGACTGCGTTTTCTCTCTAATTTTTCAGGGTGGCATACTTTCGTCTTATATTAGCAGTCTTTTCAGATTCATTGAACCCATCATAGTGAGATCATTCCTATGTGAAATGAACCTCTCGCACTAGAACAGCTTGGACTGAGGTGAACGTGCGTAATTACTTATTGAAGTTTAAAATAGGAGAATGACAAACGATCCGTCTAGAAGCAGCTAGCGTTGTGAAACCTAATAAAATAAACAAAGGGCCACTGAGTAAATTGCTGCCATTCGACGACTCTTCCTAGTGGATCTAATATGGCAATATACCATTATGTTAAAGAAAACACTGCGTATGTTGTTATGGTAGCCTACTAAGTACTTATTATTCTAGCCTGTGTTGTGAAAATAATATCTGTCAATATCCAGTTGGTCAACTGCACAGTGTTAAACAAAATTGTTAGTGGTAGTGCCTTTGGAATTTGGTCCAGTAAAGTATAAAAGGATTCTCTATTCAGGTCCGTACCTTTACTATTTAAGTATCTGTTGTGAGATTATGTTAGGCATTATTAAAATATATAAAAAGATAAATGACAAATCTGAAGGATTCCTTTACAATACAAGTTTATTAATAATGAACGAATGGGGTACAAATACAGGGTTGCCATCTTTTGTTTAGCTCAGAACAGAACAATGAGTTTACAAATACAATAATTCAATTACAGATATTCTCAGGGAGGGGAATTCGGCTGACTCAAAATATCTTCAAATATTTATAAATAGGTATTCAATAACATATGCCGATTATTAAAAATGGGGATTGTTAATTTGTATTGCACTTAGGCCTGGATAGGTAGGTAAATAGTCCAACAATGAATTGAATAGGTGTTAAAAGTTACCTAAGGTTGAATTTAGTTATCTTTTGTTCAAATTATTTTTCTGAATTTATTCTTTATGATATAGAGATATAGTTTTTTAATTGTTATTTGGGTTGATCAGATTAAAAATAAAATATATCTTTGATAAGTTAAATTTCTTCAAGTAGGATAGGCCTAATATTCACAAAATGGAGAGTTCTCATCAGGTTTGTTCTTCACAGTGGCAAGGCAAGTTAACTTAATAAAAATCTTGATGTGACAAAATTAAAATAAAAAGTATATAAAGGCTACTCTTGTTGCTAGTGTTAATTACTTTTATATCACTTTTACTTTTAAAATATTTAATTTAGGGATTATACCCTCACTGAGTAAATTTAAGGTGTGTAAGCTGCCATGTCTAAGAGAAGGATTTTTTTAAATTTCACACAAGAGGTTCATTTGTTCATTGTTGTAGCCAGCTGTCTTCTTTCTTGATAGGTACAGTAAAATCACTTTCACTTATATTTTAGGATTTTGGAAAATTATTTATTGTTGAGGTTTTAGGATAAATTTATACTATCTATATATTAATTTGAAACTGTTTTTCTTTGTAACAGCTAATTTGAGAGAACGGCTGGGTGTAGAAACTCGGTAGGGGTCTCTAAAGAAAGGTCTTGGTCTGTAGATGAGCCATCAAAAGAGAAACGAGGTAAATTCCCTTGGGGCTCTGGCCCAGAGGCCTTTTTAAGTTCCCTCTTCAGATTTGTTTACATTACGACCATATGCATACATTTACACTACTTTTGAATGAAACAGCTGTTAATATTTAAATTGTGATTTACTAAATTTGTCAAAATGAAGTATTTTTTCTGATTTTAAAATCGATTTTCTTCTGAATCGTGCCATGTTTTGCAATATAATGTTCTATTACCAAATCAGTGGAAAATCCTAATATCACAGTAACTCTTAAAAATATGTCTTATGGAGTTAACTTATATCAATTGTATGGGCTGGTTTCTGCCTTTTTTACCACTTCTTGGAGAATGCACGTAGACGATATTCTTTGGCGTAATTCATCTGTAGTAGACGATACTTGGTTGGTGTAATTTTTAAAATTACCATGGAAAAAAGTGAGAAATACTGGACAATTTGATATACTAAAAATAAAACTGAATTAACACTGTGCTACATTTCTTGAGCAATAATTGAAAGAGCCGATTTGCAAACAATGGAAACAGGAAAGTCATAGAACACAACCAAGTACAGTAGAAGAAATAGAAATAATGTTTTTCCCCCATTTATAATCGTTATTATAGACAACCTAATGCGGCTATGAGTGTAGAACTTAGAATAGAACTTAGTGTAGAACTTATATCTAACTGCTGTGTACATCTTGAGTATTTCCATAATCTTTGAGTCGACTCTTATCAAGTCATCGGAAATTATGACTGTTATTCGTTTTAAAATAACGCCTGTAATGCTTCGCAATTGCTCGAATTCGAGCAACAGGTACACTAGTATTAATAATCTTGGAAAAAGTGTTTTTGCAACTATGGACTACACATTACAAAGTTACACGCTTTTATTAACAATAACGTTTGTTGGATATATACATATTTTAAAATTTGATGATGGTTTCTGAGGGGTGATTAAAGGATAATATAATTTATATTTACAATACATTTTCTGAGGTTTTAGTTGGCTGAATGGCAAATTTTGGTACAATCAAAGAAAGAAAAATATATAACTAAAATGAATGAATGTAATGAATAGGCTATAATTGACATGTAACATTGCACATGAATACAAATAGGCTAGTGCCTTTGATTTTGATTTGTGAATTTAGGGTTTGTTTTAAGACATCAATTTAATTAAGTAGTTCCACTGAAGTTTGCGTTGAACTCATGTTAAAACACTATTTTCAAATTCATCTGTTTGGGAAGTTTACAGTGTTGAAAGTACTCGAACCCCAAGTTTTATCAAAAAGTAAATTTTTCTAATGAGAGTTAACGGGAGGCGAAAGCTACAATATTAGCCCTATTTATTAAATAGAATACGTGCACGTGGTCGCGGACACATGATGCAAACACCCTAGAGTTAACATGTCAACAATCGCCTGATTGACAATGCTTTCATGCACTTTGTTGTGTATCGTTGCATGCAAGCTGGGAGCTAAAACAGTAGTAGCCCCACTAGAGAGAAAAAATCATCAATCCATTAAATTGATAGAAAGACATAAAACCACATCCGTACAAATGATGAAATAATGAATTGTGGAGTGAACACAAGGGCTATTTTGTCCCTACAATCACTGGATATTAAATATTATTATCCAGTCAATATTACTTTTTTTTCATGTGACGATGCATTCCATACTGGTGCAACTAGTACGCTACACCAGTATGGAATGCATCGTCACATGCAAAAAAGGTTGACATTGCAACCAATGACATGGCTCGGCTTGTAACTGGGTGTTTGAAACCAACCCCAGTACGAGTACACAAACTCTATCATATCATAGGGATCGCCTCTCCATCAATCCGACGTTATGTCGCTGCCGACGTAAAAAGGACTAAGCAAGAGACGGACCCTCTTCACCCATTACACGGCCACCAACCTGCAGAGCGACGGCTTCGATCCAGAAAGAGCTTTCTATCACAGACACGAGTTCTGGATGGATCACTCCACTCTCAAGCAATCGGGTGGCAAGGTGGGAGGCCACGTTGACTAACCCTCCCATACCAGCCAGGGAGGAACTGGCTCCTGGTGGAGGCCTTCATTACACGGTGTGGAAGACCCTAAATCGAATTAGGGTCGAGGTACCAAAATGCAAGACAAACATGCAGAAGTGGGGTCTCTTACCAGATGAAGAAAACATCTTGTGTGCGTGTGGTGCTGTTCGTTCAGGATCCTGGCCATCTGCTGATCTGTCCATGCCTAGACCAGTCTTGCACATTAGATGATCTTTTACAAGCGAATGACAAAGCCATATCGGTAGCTAATTTTTGGAAAAGCGAAGTCTGATTTCCGGACACGGAAAGTAAGTACCTAAGTAATATCATAGATAAAACATACTCCTGTATGTTTTATCTATGGTAATATTAATTCATATTCAAGAAGAAAAACTAAATCGAACATGTTATTAGTAAATGATCGACAGACATAGATTCCAGTTACATGTTTATGTTTAAATCCCCCTTCAATACGGTATTAGAAATAAGCTTTTACGCTACTGTACTTACTAGTGAGTTGACCGATATCAATCTAATGGTGTAATTTATTGAAGTTTCGGTATCATAGGAATTTTGTTTAAGAGAATTTTGTTTTAACATTTTCCAACGTGTCTGTCTTGCTGAATTCCATACTGGTCTGTCTACAGACCGAGGAGTTTGAAAGTGATGTCTGCTCTGAAAAAGCTTGCGTCATAAGATAAGCATAACCTATAAGCCAGTGTCCATATAATGTGTTTTGTTTTGTGGATAATTTAGTTGTTAATTCGAAACTTGTGCCTTATGAAATAAAGTGAAGGACAAGCGTTGTTGTACTTTAAGTCTGTCGTTATGGAATTTTAATAAATTTGAATGGAATAAGTCATAAACAAACATTTTAGAAAAGTGAGTGATCAGATTGTCAACAAATCAGGAAGAACCATGCCTGTTCCTTGCAGCACAAAGTGTGGTAAAAATGCGATTTTAAAGGTTTGTTAATGCATATTAATCTTATATATTTAATACAATCCAGTCTTGGTATAACTTTGGTAGGTAAATGTCTATAACTTTAACCTAGAAACCTTGTCAAAGGTAATGGTTTTCTGGGTAGCTTACCTGGTTTGGTTTAGCTGGTAGTCTGGAGGTTATAGGCTAGTGCTCGCCTTCAAAGCCTACAAATTTAGAGACCTACAAACTGCTTAGAAATGTTCAAACTTAACTTATGTTCTGTATAACCTGTATTCTTGAGCTTATTAGCTTTTAACTAGGCCTACAGCCTCAAATGTTCTAAAATACTTTTTACTAAATTGAATCCATTGAACATTAAAGTAGACCTATCGATTCAATCAATCAATCAGGTACCGGTACCAAACTTAGCCTAAGCAATCTTCAATATTGTTTGAAGCCTAACAATCGATAGGCCCAAAATACAATGGAGTTGGCTGTTAAAGTTTTGGCAAGATGTAAACAAAACTTTGATATCCCTCCTTAAAACACTTTCAAGATGAAGGAAGAGAAGTAGATTGCCAGCAATATTGACTTTTAAGTTAATTATAATAATTCGTTATAAAACAAGTCCAATTGATAGCTCAGTTGTAAATATCGCTAAGTTAGGTACTTTCGTATTAGGCCTATACAGAGGCCACTTATTTTAGAAGGATTTTTTTACTGGAGACCAAAAATAACGGAACTTAATTGAAAAGAACATAGCCTTCTTTAATTGAATTACTGTCCAAACTTGACATCATTACGATTAGCGGCCTTTGAGGTCTGCCTCCCAGAAGGCAGCGATGTCGGCGAGGATTGAGTTGAATGCGTCACCGTCGCTAGCTGCCACATGTACTCCGCCAAGTAGGTATACTTAGCTCCGGTCAACGTCCTGACCCAAGCCTACTTGGAGGGGATTTGGTGGGCGAAAGTATGACTCATCTGGTATCGTTTGATTCATAACAAAACGAGGAAAGTTCTACAAACATATTTACAGTACGGTAACTCAACCTAACATAACCGCCGCAGCGCTCTGTATAAGGGTGGCCTCCGCATAATACGAAAGTTCCTATCGCTAAGATAAATTACTGTGGAAAAATCAGACTTAAACTAAACTAAAGTTCTTTAAAAATACTGTATGTAACTTAACTTACAGAGGCCCAAGACTGGTGATGCTATGTGCAAGGAGTGTTTCTTCTGGGCTTTTGAAACTGAAATACATCACACTATTGTGGAGGGAAAGCTTTTCCAAAAGGGTCAAACTGTTGCCATCGCAGCTTCTGGCGGCAAGGATTCCACCGTTTTGGCTTACGTCTTGAAAACATTAAACGAAAAACACCAATATGGTCTTAACTTGGTGTTGTTGTCTGTGGATGAAGGAATCACAGGTAAGCCTTAAGTTAAGTTTATTTAAGACTTACAGTCTGTTTTGTCTCAACCAGGCTACTTCATAGGCCTATAAGGGGCTTACGACAACCATAACCGTTCCCTTCAGCTCTGTTATTGTGGTGTGGAAATGTACCTAGGCCTACTTTTGAACAAGGAAACAACCACACTCGTCCGGTAAACACCTATTTTCAACACTAGTAACGTAATATACTAGGTATTACAGACCAAGGGATAAAATTAACTGCTTTTAACATAACGCCCCTGCAAAAAAGTGATTAGGTGGGAACTTTTAACAACTTGTTGATTGGTCTTTTTATTATTCCATTTTGAGTTTGCACCTCTACAACCCTTACAATATTGTCAAGTCCAGGAAATGTTTTCACTATTCACCTCATGGTGTAGCCTAGCCTACTTCATTGGTGGCATATTGTCTTCTTTGACTAAAACAACCTCACTTTCTTTGATATTACTGTCTTTGAATTTCCATTTGTGCCTCTGTTGAAGAGTATGAAGGAAGATAGTACTCCTTTTGCAATCTAGTCCAAAATGAATTTTTCATTTAATCATTTGTTGAATGAGCCTCCATCTCTTGTTGTAGTTGATATGTCCAGCATCCAATTTTTCCAGGATAGACACTTCATTTTCGAGAGAGAGCCTTTGATTGAAGCTCTCTTGTTTTGGAGAAGCCTAATTTCTGCAATAATTGTTTGTTAAATTTTAAATAAAAATTAAAACTTAAAACTGTGATGAACTGTAATGAATGAACTGTAGTGAAATCCAATGGCTCGAAGGACCATGAACGTTTGTTTTGTGGTGAATTGAACTTCTTTAAATAATTATTTGATAAAAAAAAATGTACATACTAATATTAATATATATTTAATTAAATGAAAAACACTGTGATGTAAACAAAAAATGTGTATTGAATTATTGAAACTGTTTACAAAATTAATAATGAATATAACATGTGTTAACTAATAACATCTGTTAAACAAAGTACAAGAGAAAAAATGTATTTACAGACCAAGGGATAAAATTAACTGCTTGTAACACAATTTCATAAAAGATTAGGTTCAACCATAAATGATAATTAAATATAGACCGTCAGCTGTGCTGCGGTTACCATAGGTTCTGGTGCATACCGCTGTGAGCGCCATGTAGTTACGGTGTACACGATACGTAACTTCATGGCGCTCCCAGCGGTGTGCGCCAGAACCTATGGTAACCATGGTAACCGCAGCACGGCTGACAGTCTATATTTCAATTCTTTTTGTCTATGGTTCAACCTTTGACTATTCAATAGTCAATGGATCCTTCCACCAACTCGAGTTCCATCTTTTCCCTCCACCAAAATATTTTTGAGACTTATTGTGTCAAGATGTTTGCGAGAATAGAAAAATCATGAAATTGTCCTTAAATTTGTATTAGTCATGGATGTGAAATGCACGCTGGACTTTTCAGCTTTTTAAAACTAAACAACTTCTAGATAACTGCAATATTTTTGAAATTGTAGAATTCTTCCGTATCAAAAAAGCCAAATAAACTTTTTAATACTTAGGTTATAGAGATGACAGCTTGGACACAGTTAAACAAAATAGAGACGACTATGAGATGCCATTGAAGATTCTGTCTTACGAAGAGCTGTACGGTTGGACGATGGATAAAATAGTTGCTCAGGTGAGTAATGTATGATAAAGAGTAGCATGTCTATTTTATTTTTTGGCGTCTTAGGCTCCATTGTTGGGCTAACAGACAGTGTTTTACATACGCATGATTATTATCCTTTTGCGTATTTACTCATTAATTTTTGCGAATAACAAACAATGTTGTTTTGCAATGGAAACCAGATATCTCCCAAAAACAGCTGCGGTAAGGTAAAACAAATTTTTTTCTATGTTATTAGCCTACTTATATAAAAGTAGGCTAAACAACTTGTGATTTTTCTATGTAGGGAATTAATTGAACTTAATAATAGTAGGGTCATTTAGTGTCTGGATTAATATTGTAAATTGCAAATCAAGTTTACTAAAAAAATAATTTTTTTTGTAATCTTTTTTAATTTATTTTAATTTAATTTTAGACTTTGATGACCTACCCAAGAAGAATACCTGTTTTACTTATAATATATGCTTATATCTATTTTCCGTAACCAAAGTCGTAGGCTACTTGTTGTTGGTTGTGTTCACATTGTTTCCAGATTTCCTGATCCGTTGCTTCCTCACCAATCTTCCCAATCCCATCTCCGACCTAGTCCTGCCAACTTGATTACCAGCGTAAACATTTCCTCACCATAAAATTTTAATGTTGGTTCTAAATTTTCCAGATTGGTCGTAAGAACAATTGCACGTTCTGTGGTGTGTTCAGACGCCAGGCACTAGACCGTGGGGCTGCTCTGTTAGGTGTGGACTCAGTAGCCACTGGTCACAACGCTGATGACCTGGCAGAGACTGTCCTCATGAACATTCTGAGAGGAGACATCGCTCGGCTCCAGAGGTGCACGGCCATCATAACTGTGAGTTCATCATTGACTTTGTTTAGGATTAGGGGTGTGCGATGCATCGAAATTCCGAATTATTGGTGTGCTCTACCTCAGCTCAGAAATCTCAACTCGGGCCTCAGTAGCTACAATAGACTCCCTCTTATCCGGACTCCTCGGGATCGAGGCCAGTCCGGATAACGGGTTCCTCGGTTAAACTGACGTCCCCAAAAACTCTTTTAAACGGCCAGTTAACTGTGATATTCGACTTAAATTTAGAAGAGCATTGTACCATAGACTAAGCAACACAAGTAGACTCCTCATCCCATTGTAAATTTTGAAGCTTGTTTTTTGTGTCTAGTTCATGTACGTCCACACTGATCGCTGGGGTAGACAACATTTTGTTTCTATTATTTTAGGGTTATTTTCATGATTTATGCTTTACTATTTGGTTATATAACTAGGAGACCAGTTATTGTGTATGATGAAATCGTTTTATTTAGTTAAATTATGTTTTAAATGACTGAAATAACAAGAAAAAAATTGTAAACAAAACATAACCTATACAGTTGGACGTACAGAACAAACAATAAAATTAGCTTCAGCTGTTCCATAAGGATGACAAATCTACTAAGGGAGTATGATTTATCTATGATTGTACTTAGACACGTGATCACTAGTCTCAAATCTTTCCCACGAGAACAGTTGTTTCAGTACTGCCCACTTCCTGCCGATCTAGTCCGGTTAAACCAATGTGCTGATAAAAATTGTCCGGTTAAAGAGATGTCATTTCCGCCAAGTGTAGTCCGGTTAAACCGATGTCCGGTAAAAAAGATTTCCGGATAAGAGGGTGTTTACTGTATGTTTTTCATCTGAAGAAGGTTCCTAACTCCTTAGATTCAAATTTATGACTCTATCGTTTTAATTTTCTTCTAAAAATTCATTTGTATGTGTATTAAATGCTTTAGAAAAAAGCGTATTTAGAGGTATTTACCAGAATAATTCCCACTTAAAATTTGACTATTACCAAAAATTTAAAACGACACAAGCCTACATAAATTAGAAATGAATAAATGAACATAAATATATTTTCAATCGGTGAAGAACCAAGCCGACAATGACGGAGATCCTAAACCGTTGCATTAGCGTGCGGCGGACAGGTAGAGCACACCCTTAACAAGTGTTTGGATCAGGCGAAATAGTACATCTTTTTGTTGTGAAGCACGGGTCCAGCAGCTAGTAATTAATAATAATAAACTAATAAATAAATAATAAAATATTTCTTGATCCTATTTACTTACGGGTTTATAACGTAGTTCACTTTTCCGGAGTCAACTTATTTCCCTTTAGTTTAATGAGCTGCAGACAAGCCATGTCAGGCTTTTGCAGCATGGTGTAAAATGATATGTAAAAACGTGTGTTCAATTTGTTTCAAATAAATAAATAAATAAATAACTACTTTATCATCATGTTGTGATGTGATCATCTCTCTTTTATCTACCCACCTTACAACCATGATTGTTCCAACATTGACAACCTCCTGTTCGCCAGCTTGTAACTCTTTCTGCAATTCAGACATACCAATTCGCACCCATCTTACTGTACCACAAGCATTAGTTTTGTTCAAATGCAAATTCATAAACAGATCAGAACTACTATACTAATTACTGTATTATCAACGTACTAACAATGACGCGAGATTATCATCTCAACGAGACAAAAACAACTATCAAGCCCGACCTTTGATACTGCAGAACACGTGGCGTAGACGTAGTTCCAGAAAGATACACTTGAGTGCAGCACCAAATGGTCTGTCAACTCTCAGGGTCAATGTCAATGCTGAGTACGTCAAAACCGTCTAAACTCGAGCTTCGTGGTTAACGCCACAAGGGTGTTGCACGTGATATTCCGTGCGTCGCAATTAGCGTCTACAGAATACCACCACGGAATAACACGTGTGTCGCGGTTAAGAGGTTATTTAGCTTTCTGTGTAGCTTTTTAAGTCAAGCCAAGGTTGATGAGTTGGTGTAGTATGTAGAAAGTAGTACACACCAAAGCTATTGGTTGCTATCGGCTGCTACAAACCCACAATAATCCTGATATGTTTACATACTAATAGTCTAGATAGTTCCCTGGCTTACTAGTTCCCTAGTAGGCCTACTAGTGTTAGTTGTTAGTTTTCCCCACCAACACATCTTGGAGTCAAAAACTCACTTAATGGGTGCAATGGTTTAAACGTGCTAAATTATCTTGATAGTCCTAGATAAATACTGTTCTTAAAAGCATAATTAATTATTCTAATGTCATTTCTAACCAAATTTAACTATTTGTAATTAATGCCTTGCTTAAGAGAAATTCAACATTTAAATGAGAGAAACAATCAATTTTCGTGTTTGAAAATATTTGATAATACAGGGTTATTCAAAATGAATGACCCAGTTTTAACGCTTTATAAGTTTTAAACTATTAAACTTACCACTATAAAATACACATCAAACGAAAAAGCAACTCAAAGAGTTTACGCCTTCCAAAGACACATCATTTAACAAAATCGATCCAACAGAACTGTAGATTTAACTGTACAAAGTTAAAAAGTAATCTCCAACTTTCTTTACCACTAGAAATTTGGAGGATACTTGACGTTTTTGCAAATAACTTTTAAATGGTGAGGAAATCGACCAAAGTGGAAGGTATTATTCCGAAAGAGAATAAAATTTCCTACAATCTACTATTAGGCATTTTTTGAAAATACTCAAGAAAGGTACCAAAAATTGCCTCAACATGAAAAAAATTTAAAATCCCCGTCTTCAATGTAGACAATAAACATAGCAAACATTAAATTTCACACTTTTTTATTTTAAGCCAAATTTAGGCTACATTTATTGAGTATTTTCAAGATATGTGTAATAGTATATTGTAGGGAATTTTATTCTCTTTCGGAATATTACCTTCCACTTTGGTCGATTTCCTCACCATTTAAAAGTTATTTGCAAAAACGTCAAGTAACCTCCAAATTTCTAGTGGTAAAAAAAGTTGGAGATTTATTTTTAACTTTGTACAATTAAATCTACAGTTCTGTTGGATCGATTTTGTTAAATGATGTGTCTTTGGAAGGCATAAACTCTTTGAGTTGCTTTTTCGTTTGATGTGTATTTTATAGCGGTAAGTTTAATAGTATAAAAATTATAAAGCATTAAAAATGGGTCCATCATTTAGAATAACCCCGTAAATTCAAATCAGCTATGTAAGCTGATTAAATTACATATTATTTAAATAAGCTAGTAAGTTATTTAAATAAGTTAGTAACGTATTATTTTAATAAGTTACTAACTTATTATTTAAAAAATAATAATACTCTTTTAGTTCATCAGTTTTAGGCCACTAGGAATGAAAATTTGTGTTTGGTAAATAGTTTCTTTATTTTAAACTTATGATTCTATAATTTTTTTTACAAAATCTTCTGTGCAATGGCACCTACCAATCCTAAGCTTTTGCTGTAGATACTACAAAGTAAATATGCAGCAATCTGTTGTTGCTGTAAATAGTTGTCACACATTTTGCTCACATTAGTTTTCATTTGTGCAAGGTCTTCATTCAGTTGGTCAGTTATACTATCTAACTTCTGGCGCATGTCCTTGGTTTGTTGATTTCCATTTTGAAGTTGATCTTGATCATACCCCATCTCCATTGTTTGATCGTAGACTTGTACTGGAATCTGTTCATTTGTCTCTTGTTGGACTAGTATATCATTTTGGTTATATCCTGTGGACATAGTTTGATCGGAGCTTTTCACAGGTATACCATGATCCAAAGGGTGAATGCGGTTAGATTTGTAACCTGTATTCATTCTTCGATTGTTGCCATGTACGGGTGTCTGATGACTTGGAGCATAATTTTGGGTATGACTGTATCCTGCATCCATCATTTGATCATCGTTATGTAAAGTGTACGGACTATTATGGTCTCTACTGTATCCTACACTGATGTACAGCACAAGAAACAAAATACTAGAAAAAAATAAATGTTGAACCATTGCACTATTGAATGATTTTTGCATTGCTGCAGTTGTAACACTGTAATTTGACAGTTTTCAGCAATGTATTCGAAACAATAACTCATAAAATGACAGTTATTAATCTAAGCTCCATTACTCCCATTGTATCATGAGTAATTACTTGTGGCTGCATTGATTATTGTTTACTTTTATTGCTAGTCATCTTCATAAGAATTTATGCTTGGCTAATGCAAATAATTAACACGTACCAGAATAGTATAAGGGTGAAAAAACATTTCCGGGACAATCACTGTTCTTGTTCGAGAAATTAATTAAGTCTGCTTTCAACTATTTGTTTTTAATTGAAAACAGGGCAAAATACTCTGTTCTTTGTAACTGGGTATCTTATTTTGAAAATCAAAATATAACTTCCAGAATTGTAGCGCCGGTCGCACATCCTCAGTATGGTCTTGATCCACTCAAAAATCTGTTTGTTCTAATTTGATGTTAAACAATAAACTTTAGTTGCTTATATTATTTATTGAAACAATGTATCCTAATGTGTAAACATGAGTATTACACCATAAATAATCTGTAAAATGATATGTAACGCTATAAAACTTGGTCTCCACACGTTTAGTCGCGCTGTTTGCAAGGTTCGTAATTTAAGTTTCTAGCCATTTTATGGCAGGTCGATCGCCAGTTACTTGTCGATTGTGAGTGGGATGTTAGTGAGGTCCATATTGTGTGAGCTCAAAATTTAGCTATTTACCGGTAAGTACTAATTAAAAAAATACTTTAATAAACAGGTGGGGTTTTTTTAATGGTTTTATACTGTAGCATCAGTCACGAAAAGTAAAGCTACAATGATTAACAGTCAAATCTCAAAGTCTTCTCTCTACACCAAAAACAAATTCTATAAACGGAAGTCATAAATTATTTTTGGAACTGTCCCAAATAAGTTTTTCCACCCATTCAGTTTTTTAAATCCGTGTTATAACCTGTGTAAATCTGTGTTTTGTTAAAAAGAAGTTAGGCTATTTAAAAAAGTATTTTCATTTGAAACTAAGTTTATTTCATTTGTAAGTTTAGAATATGAATATTAGAATAGTGTGCTCATACAATAGAATAACAGTAGCTTTTGGCTTTGGTTTAACTTATATACACTACATAGGCTATGCTATTGTCTAAACGTTATTACGTAGTAGTCTACTCATACATTAGAGTAGAAGTAGCCTAGGGCTTCAGTTTACATACCCTACATGACATTATGAAGTACTTTAACACTTGGATTTAGATGGACTGTGAAAACTCCGGCATATCCTCTCTTTAATGTTTAATCAATTAATCATCCTAGTTCTGACATCACAGAGAAGTTACTTTTAGGGGAGTTATTTCTCTTTGTTCACGTAAATGAAATGTTTTCTCCTGCAGTATCCAAATTCCATGGTACATCTGGTTCACGTAAATGAGATGTCTACTTGCAGTATCTTAAGTCAATGGTTTAGTGAATGATTTCATATTGTTAAGTTCATAATTTTTCCTTGCGTGAATGTAATGATGAACCATTTCAGGCAAGTGAAGGAGCTATCCCTAGGGTGAAACCATTGAAGTACACTTATGAAAAGGAAATAGTAATGTACGCCTACTTCAAGAAGCTAGTGTACTTCTCAACAGAGTGTGTGTTTGCGCCTAACGCCTATAGGGGACATGCCAGAGCGTTCCTAAAGGATTTAGAAATGATTCGGCCTTCCGCTATAATGGACATAATACATTCTGGTGAGTGTAGGAACTAAGTAAAAAATATTCTTTCAAAATATGTTGGCTAGTTAAGCACACTATTAAAGTAGGCTACTAGTAAATTGTTTACTTGAGTTACTGTGCACAGGATATAGAGAATATGTTATAGTAAAGTAGTGATGTGTCAAAACAAAACCGAATCTCAAATCTCAAAACCATCAAAACTTAGGAAAAGTTTCGGTTTCGAGATTCGATCACCAAGTTTCGAGATTCAAAAGATTCAAAATTGAAGATTTTGGCAGTTTTATTTTTGACCAGCTCTCAGAGTTTTACAAACCAGATTTGTGTAAACTGACACATCAACTGAGAGTCTCGTCCTCCAACACGTTCTAATCAATTTCATTGTCCATCTCCATCTAACATTGCAAAATTACCATGGTATTAACTTATCATTTCATAAAAAAAAACATAGGCTACAAAAATATATAAACAGTTGATTTGGTTGACCACATTTGTCTAACAAATAGTAATTAATTGCCAGACTCCTTCTGCCGCCTTTGGTGCGATTTGTAGCAAGCTTTGTGATACTAATAATATGATACTATACAAGTGATTTTCTGATCCTCTCATTCCAAGATGCTGGTATTTCTCACACAACCTCGTCTGTCTCGTTACCAAACGATCGGCACTCAAAACAATGGAGTGTCTTGGAGCGAGATTGCACGACCCTCAAATGGTTAATCCACACATGCCACTTCAAACCTCAATTTTTCAAACTTAGTATGGTTGGTAATTGATTGATATAGTAAAGCAGTTAACTTTGATAATGGAGGTGGTTGATAACTCTTAAAAACTAAGTTTCCATATAGTCAGTTCATTATTTGGTACTTATAGGTTAATTTGACTGGAAAATATTGTTTGTAACATTTTGCTCAATCCCACTTTTTGAAGTTAAAAGATGACTCAAGGTCAGGTTATCAAAACCAGTGGAAGGGCGATGACCCCCAGTCAGTCTGACAATGTTGCAGGTTAAAACTATTTTCTCCTTGCCAAGAGTTTTGGTTTTCTCAGGTTCTAGTCAACCAAAGTCTAGTTACCTCAGGTTCCTGTTAACCCAAGTTCTTGATATATTATCTGTAAGCATCTAATGTTTGCCAATGTCACAGGTATAAAGATCTTTTTCATTCCTTACCGTTCCTGTTAACCTAGTTTCTAATTAAATAAGCTGTGGTTTTCAATGTGGCTCTGTGTACCTTACACAAAATAAATTTACAACATATCCGTATGTTGCAGGAGAGAGGTTGGCTGTGAGAGAGGGAGTAAAACTGCCAGACAGAGGTACATGTACGAGGTGTGGGTTTGTCTCCAGTCAGCCTGTGTGTAAGGCTTGTACGCTGCTGGAGGGCCTCAACAAGGGGATGCCCAAGCTCGGGATTGGCAAGAGCAGCCTCGCCAAGCGGATGATTAATGTCAAGACTGTTACTACTGACTTTTAGAAAACACTGATGGTCAACGCTAGGAATTTAGAGTCTCAAATACATATATTAAGAAATCAATCTACTGTGGAAATCGGTGAGCACAATCATTTTCTTTGTTTTGAATCAACTGTAAAACTTAAAACCTTCTCACAGAGATCATCTTCCACAATCTCAACAACATGTTTGAGTACCTGTTTCTTACGATCACGGCAACATAATGATAGTCTCCGTCTCCAGTGAGTGTAATATAATTGTGAGAATCTCATCCTAAACAATCCCCCAGTAGTTTATTTAAATCATGATATGCAAACAATTTCCCTGAATGATGCCAAAGTTTTGTATTTGGGAAATTCCTTATCAGCTACAATTACTATGTTTTACTATCCTAAGGAGCACACAGGCATAAGTGGATATGAGAAGAGAATAAACATTCAAATAGCTGGATTTTGAATCTATAGTACCTATATTTAATTACTACTGAAGATGGCATTTATCCGTGCACGCTCAAGTTTTATGTATCAGACGAAGCCATGCATATGAGAGTAATTTTCACATTTGTATGTGACAAAACAGAGGACAGTAATGACTGGAGCAAAATATACTCAGATACAGAATAACAGACAAAAAAAAATTACAACAAATCCAGAGAATCAATAAAGAAACTGATAGTAAAGGAATAACTATTTCTAAATTGTACTGCAGCAAGAACACCTTCTTTATTTTGTATACTGTGTGATCATGTTCCTAAGTAAATACCACTTGTACATATAGTGTTTTAACCCGGATTTTATTTCAGACCTGTGACTATATTGTAAAAATAATGTTTTGCAGGAAGATTGAATTGGAAATCAGTTATTTATTCAAGCCTATCCAATATAGTTATTCAAAAATTTTTGTTGGCCATCCCAAGTGTAAGTAAAACATTGTTCACATTACTATAATTTTAATTTTTATATCATATATGGGCACTCATTGGTTAAAAAAAGTGGTAGAAACTACCACAATTATGTCTGTGATACAGTAAAAATTGGTTTGTTTTTCTGTAAATATGTATAAAGTGTATAATTGTAAGTTTTTTCCTTATTAATAAATAATCTTGTATAACTGTAACTTTGTTTGATTTAAAACACGAAAAAAAAAAAGTTACATGCTGTACGTAAATGTCTCCTTTTTTCTTGCTGATAATGAGTTGAATTATTTCTAATCAAGAATCAAGAATCAAGAATTTTTATTCATCGTTAACGCTATGTACAACACATGCAATGGATGAACGTCATAATAGTAGCCTAAAGTTTACAGGCAATAAGGCTAAATAAATATAGACAATAAAATATAAACAAGTGCAGAGTACATGCAAAAAGTATCACAGTCATCTTAAAAATAAAATACTGAAGTTTATAAAAAAAAAACATAGGTATGCAAAGACTAGAGCAAACATGAAAACAGGTACAATGTGTATACAATAAATGCAGTGTGTTTAAAATAAGTTAGAAAAAAACATAGCAGGGGCAAGAAAAGAGTATAAAATTTAAAGACAATACTAACAAACAGACAGATAAACAACTTATAAAACAACTCAGCCCTTGGCTATATCAACAGACAGACAGAATTTAAAATTGAATATCAACAGGCAATACAAAGAATTCATCGAGCTTGTAAAATGGCCTTGCAACCAACCAATTGTAAACAGACAACTTAAACTTAGTGAAAGATACATTATGTGCAGAAACAGGCAACTTATTAAATAGATTAATGTACATAGTGCGATGCTGGGATTGTGATTTACTCAAACGAACATAAGGCTGATTGAGTGAGGACATGCTTCTAGTGCAATAACCATGCACACTACTTCTGAGTGGATACTCATGCAGATGTTGCTTAACATGCAACAGGCAAACATAAATATACTGGTTAATCACTGTCAAAATTCCTTCGCTGACAAAGAGTGGTTTACAGTGTGCTTTAAAAGCTGAGTGTGTGATTATACGCATCGCCTTTTTTTGTAAGCGCAAGACTTTATCAATACTGTGGCCATTCCCCCACAGACGAATGCCATAAGAAATTATTCCATTAAACAAAGCATAATACACATTTTTCAGGTACACTTTAGGGATCAGCTTCTTTAAATGCCACAAAAGAGAAATCACTCTAGATAGTCTGGTACAAACATTCTGTATGTGAGAATCCCATGTAAGTTTGGTGTCAACAGTAATACCTAAGAGCTTAACGACAGAATCTACAACTACATCAGATTGAACATCAAACTGGCACAAGGAAAAACATATTTGTTGAGTTTTATTGGTATTCAAAAGGAGGCCATTTGCTTCAAACCAGATTGTGCCATCTGCCATCACATCAGACATAATGTTACAGAGCTCAGCAATATTGTTACCTGAACAGAAAAAGGTAGTGTCATCAGCAAATATGACTTTGTTACAACTAATATTTACAGGAAGGTCATTAATTAAAACAAGGAACAGAAAAGGGCCCAGAACCGATCCCTGGGGTACACCACTTTTGACTACCGTTACCTCTGAGAGACTGTACCTCTATTAATGTACAGGGTGCGGCAAAAAAACCGATCTATTTTCTCCACAACACTGTTTTCGTCTGAGGGTGGGGGCTCGTTGTAAAGCCTATACAATGCCGTTTTTTGTAGTCATAGAACAGTAGTCGCCTGAGCTACGCTCGGTTGTTTTTGAGCTGTTTTTTTAAGTAATGAATCAGTCATTGCAACTCAGTGGCGGTTCCGTGCTTTTATTCTATTAGGTCGACATAGAGAGGTTCCGTTGTGATTTTCTGTATGGATAATTAACAAAATTTTTACAGATTATTATTCTAATTAATCTGTTGGGGTAAAAATTAACCTCAAAATTTGTGTAACTGAGCGGTCAGACATGGTTGGGCAGCCGCTTGTTGTCCGGCGGGCCTACGAGGACTGTCTTCCACAGCAGCACGAACTCTATTCAATGTTAGTCGTCTGGCATCTGATCTGACTTTGGGCGGCCTGTCAGCTTCATTTTCAACGCAGAAGCCGTTTTTATAAAGTTAGTAACCATTATTGTGCTACGCAACGGAACTTCTCCATGTCGCCTTACTTAAAAGAATGCATGAAACCGCTGAGTTGCCATGAATGAATTCAATACTTTTTAAAATGGGCTCCATAACAACAGCACGTAGCTCAGGCGACCACTGCTCTATGACTACAAAAAATGGCATTGTGTAGGCTTTTCAACGAGCCTACTCCCACCACTCTCAGACGACCTGTCGCTGAACAGTGCCCTGCAGGAAATAGATTGGTTGTTTTGCCCCATCCTGTATTAAACTGTCTGTGTTTATATTTAGACTATATTTTTAAATAAGTGTACTACTATTCCACACTATTCTTATCAATACTCTAAGTTAAATTACTGTCCATCCGTCCATCCTGTAAAAACCACTTGAACAGTTGAGCTATAATTTGATACGACAGCTTCTTCCAGTAAGTAAGCTTGTCAATGTATACTCAATAAAAAATTACTGATATAGAAAGTACATTCTGATCTAAAATCAGTGGTGACAATAACTGTCTTTCAACATTAGCTCTTCTAAATTTTTATTTTCTGTACTCAAAACATTGACTATTAACGCTCGATCATACTTTATGACAAAGCTTCAGGTGAAGTTATCACAAATATAACAAAAACAAAACAGGAGAATTAATCACACAATAATTCTGAAACATTTAATTCCATATTTTCATTTGCTAACAGTAATTATAATTTGATACTTCAAATAATAATAACAATTTCATAGATCAATTTAAATAATTTACATTACAATAGTCTAGTAAGTTTAACTATTGGAATACATGAGTGCACCATTTGCATTTCATTGCCTCACAAAAGGGACATTAAAGCTCATTCTTAAACAATTACACTGTTGATCCCATGTAGTGAGATGCTAGTGACAGAAGAAGCTGAGGTTTTATAACCTCTGGGTCCTTCATGTCACTAGCTTCTATATTGCTGAGAAGTAGTATTTACAGTCAAACTTGGTTTTGTCTCAGGTTTTCTGTTTTGTTTAAACGTTCTTTGGTAATTATTGTTACTCTATGTATCAGAAGCATTGCCAAAACTGTGTTAAAAGGGGATTACAGTACATAGAATTTAGGGGAATACCGTTGGGGGTATGAATTACACTTAGGGAGGTTTACCTCAGAAAGTTTAGGATGATGAGTAAAAAGAGCATTGAAAATGTAGTCAAGGCATTACAAACAGGTTTACCGACAGTAAACCCTTATTAATCCCCACCCTGTTACTAAAAATTTTCCTTAGTAGGGTTAGCCATTTGATTGTGGTTTTAAATATTTTATACAGCTAAGATAGGAATGCGGCAATATTTATTATGAAATGTTGATAAATTTACTACTATTGTTTTTGGTTCAGTACACTATTCACATTTTTTCTGTACAATTTGTTTCATCACATGAAGAAGTACGGTACTCAAATAGTGTGTGATACTACAGATTTTCTATACTATTTCTTACTCTTACTCCTGTGGCCACAATGTCCAAGTGGATTTTGGCCTCGCCAACAATATTTTTTCACTACAGTATTAGATTTATTTAATCTCATTCAGACTTTCAAGTGTTCACTGTATTAAAACTTTGTTATTAAAATAAGGAAACACTTTATTTTATGGTTATGATATTTTGTAGTTTGTAGTAACCCAAACCCCTCTTTTGGCAATGCTACCAATTTTTTAGTTTTTGCACAGGGAAGTAAAATTCAGAGGATACAAGCTTATGGGACAACTGTGCGCTTTTAGCTCTGGTATGGTTGGGGAGAAATGTACTAGTACTGAGCTAGGAAGAGCCCGAACGGTGATGGCCTAATAGTATATTTGTACAGCTGTTGAAGCGCACAGGGTCTTCCTACCGCGTGATAGCTGTAGTAAGTACGTGATGGGGAAGGGGTGAAAGGAAAGCAGAAGAGGAGGACGAATATAATTTGCTCTAGAAACCAACACAAATGGTACTAGACATACCTAAGTGTACCATTGAATGTTTCCTCTGTATCTTACTTCTCTGTGGTTTTTGTAAACATGAACATATTATTATAAAATAAATTTCACTTATTTCTTTCTCATTGCATAAAAAATTAAAATAGTTTAATACAGATATGCCATCTTTCTGATACCGACTGTAAACGAAATTAATGTCTGTAAAATGTAAATTACCAAACACACTTTGGAACAAGGATATTCTTATCTTGTAAAGTAACTACCATATCTCAAGCAATATAGATACTTTATGTAACAATAAAACATAGAGAAAGTGCAGTACAATTACATCTTCAAATGTCTCTGTTTATTACAGAGTAATCAGTAAACCTGTGCAAATCTCTGATGATAAATTATCTAATAACCTCTACAATAACTTACAAAATAAGGAACATTATAATATAAAGTACATACGTATGGACAATACAACTAATGTATGTTCTTAAGCATAGAGTCTCAGTTCAAATGAAAATGTTTTGTTAAGATGAACAGTTACTGTTTGGAATTCAAGTCTAATGTATGATTTTGATTTGCATCCAAATAAGTTGTTATTCGAGTTTTAAAGTCAAAAGTTTCGAGCGGAAAAGCGGTATTACTCTTGAAGTAAAGTTACTAAACTGAATTGCTCTAGACACCACTTAAGTGTACCATTGAATGTTTCCTCTCTATCTTACTTCTCGGTTTTTGTAAACATGAACATAATTATAGTATAAAATAAATTTCACTTATTTCTTTCTCATTAGAAAAAAAAATTTAAATAGTTTTATACAGATATATCATCTTTATGATACCGACTGTAAACAAAATTAATGTCTGTTTCCAAACACACTTTGGTAGCATAAAGAATTGGCCTTTTAAAAAATTGACGTTTTGTTCTCTGATAAAGTTTTATCAATGATACTGACCTTAATTCAAATCACTAAGCAGTTTTAATCTTTGAAAACTCTTATGAAAGTATCGAGTAGTCGGTTCTAACTAAATTTTATTCTGCTCTTACATATTTTCATTATAAAACACTTTCAAATCCTAATATACATCTGAACATAATCAACTGTAAAATGATTGTAAATAGTGGTATTATATTATACAGTGCTGAAGAGATGAACAAAAGTTCAATAACATTAAAACTGTTCTCTTTACTAGGTTATATACTTCAAACTAATATTTCGATGATTTTAATCAAATATATTTATGGCAAATGAATATTTAAAATTGGTCTGAGACTATGTCACCGTGTGGTCTTCTTCTACTCTAAAGGGTCTTGACTAGATGACAGTCAAAGATAATCTTGTAGACACGCAACAAGTATTGCACAACAGAGAAAAATCAATCTTAACATTAAGTTGTCATCATTGCGTGCTTTCAAGTTTCTCCGATTTAAGATCTGTACCATTTTTGAATATGGTTTGGTGATTTTATAACTTATCTGAAATTTGGTTGGAGTGCAATTCAAACTTTGTATTTTATTTTGGAAACTGATTGTCAATTGAGAATCTTTTCATACATTCTGTTATAAATTTTGAGTTTTGTGATACATTTTGAAACATGCAGTTGTTGTGGATTTTTTATAATTTCAAGCTTTCAAATATTGTGAAGTAAACGTTACAGTTACCTATTTGAGTTGTAGCTTGGTTGGAAAGCAAAGAGCTTAACCATTGACACATGACAATGTGTTCAGCTATGAATTACTGTTTATTTCTTATACAGCAGTTAGCAGTAGCAATTTGACAGGCTCATTCCACTGTTATATTTGAGTACAAAATTTATTTTTTTTTATTTTATTTAACACTAATACCGAAACCCTACCTAGGCTGACGTTAACCGAAACCCCCGGTCTGTGAGACCCCATTTGAAAAATAATGGACCCCGCTTACATACACACAAACCGAAACCTTCGGCCTGTGAGACCCCGCTTTAAAATACACTAACGCTGGGCGTCTGAGACGGGCATGTTATGAAAAGACATCCTGTCAAGGTCACGGCACCCATGCAAAATGAACAAACAGTATATCAATTGGTAGGGGAGGAAAAGGGGGGAAGGTATTGGGGGAATGGAATCTCCCAAGTAAACAGTGTTGCCATAATACGTTCGTGAAAATTCCCGTGGGCTTGTCAGACCAGGGTTTCGGTATTAGTGTTAAGTATTAGTGTTAAGTGTCTACTTCAGTATTAAGTTTATTAAGTTAGCAGCAGAAAGTAAGATTACTGAATAAGAAAATAAAATTCCGTTTTATTGAGATTTGATGTTTTATTATGACAATAATTTGTAATTATGACCCAAAAAATTATTGTAAATTTCAAGTCTAACTTGACGTAATAAAAAATCACTCTTTCAAAAATAGTATGATACTCTTATTTATAAGTATATAATAAGAGATAGGCAAAGTCAGTTAGATAATTATGATCATATACCGTAACCACTTATTGAGAAGATTGAGCTCTGAAGTAGTATAAATCTCTATTTCGTTTGAATAAGCTATTAATTAATCCAAAATTGTCTTAAAGTTACCCTAAAAATTCAAATGTACAATTTACCTGCTGTTCTATTGGAATGCAGTAGGTGTAAAACACTTTTTAAAGTAGTTCAAAGGTAAAGTATTCAATTCCTGTTTGAACATTGTGATTATTGAATTATACAAAGCAACCAGTTGGAATCAAACGCTTATGTGTTCAAAACTTTAAAGATAGTCATTTTAACTGTATCTAAGTACTTAAATCCTATACAGGTAATCAATAAAACTATAGTAAATAAATGCTAACTTTTCTGTTATTAAAAACAAATTGATATTTAAAATATTAGCAGGAATATTCATATATAAAATGTACTGCGTCGATGAATCACTTCATGGAAGTGGCTAAAGTTATTTTCTCTGAAGTAAAATAGTCTATTTTAGTAAATTCCTCAAGGTATCGAACTGCAATAGGTATATTTTGATTAAATTAATAGTCGTATAAAAAATAAAACTGAGCTATATATTTTAATGTAGCATCCAGTAACGTGTAAACAACTTATTCGTTAAAGGCAACATTATCAACCTGTCTTAGATCACAATCTTGTTAAAATATCAAAGTACACATCGAGTGTCGCGGATCGATTCAACCAATCAATAGAGGTCGGGAGAGAGAAGTGATATTTTTTATGTTACGGTAGCGGAATCGGGATAGTTTCCTTTGATAGTGCGATGGGGAGCACGAAGACGGTAAGCCCAGTGGTCTTGTCGAGGATGATATAGGGATCAAATTTCTAGCCAGACTTTTACGCCTCAGTATTTTCTGATTATCGGCATTTATAGTGTTGTTCCCAAACCTCAGAACATCTGGCGTTTTGTCAGCTTGGTTCACTTTATCCCTTACCAAGATATTTTCTTTCCCCTCGTGTTCGGACCCGTACAGTATCCCGTCACAAGACATGCTGGATCGGACCAGGTCCGGAGCAGTCTTGTACTGGTCACGCCTGGCTTGTGGGTACGAGGCCAGTTTTCTCCTGGTGAGGAATCCTCTTGTCATGTAGCCATCTTCCTTGCTCAGTTGACACTGCAGCGTCACCAGGGTGGAGGAGTTGAACTGAGACGTGGAGGGTTGTTTCGGAGGGTAGAACGTCGGCCCCTCAAACTGCACCTTGTCCAAGGAGTGCCGCTGTCACACCTCCTGTAGAAACTTGAGTGGACATACACCTTGGCGGTTGTCTCCGTTCCTGATCACCACCATTCCGTCCAGCTCCTCCCCGATTTGAATCACAATCTGGAATGTTTAATGGATTAATGATTGTCAAATAGTATTCACATTTGTTACACTAAAAGGAAGACTTTCATGGTCACACTTGAGACTTAACTAATATCGTAGTCTTTAAGGTAAAACTGTGTCAATCACAGGTAACTTGGGAAAATGTTTCCACCTGGTTTCCACCGGATGCAGTTGGCCATCTTTTGAGCAGTACGGAACACTCGGGAACACTACATCATGTACGGAATGTTACATATGAACCGGCCATTACACCACACTACAGCAGTAGTGCTCCATGCTGCTCTACTAGGCTGAAATGTTGTCTTCTAATTTGACACAGTATTACTCTAAATATCACAATATGGTACGTGTTATTAGTAACGAACAATTATTGAAAATAGATTATAAATCTAACAAATTAGAATTATGCTGATGATGTGAAATTAAAGCTTGGAAAGTTATAATGTGTTGTGCTATTCCTGCAGCCATAAGGCTTTTACACTGAAATTGTTACCGAATTAAAAGTTCTCTAGTGGCTTGTGGAATTGAAATTCAGTCTTCGAGTGTTCGATATGGCAATTCAGTAGCTTTTTGATGATCCTTTATCAGTGGACTGAAATACAGCAAATGCTTCTTGCTGAAGAAACAGCAGACCTTTGTTGGTTACAAAGCTACCTACACAATCATTTATGCCATTCTCATCATCAGGGTAGCGCTATAAACAAAAAGCTATCAGAGCTGTAAGCTCAAAGAACAATAACATTTGTTTTGGTTTTGTTCGACCCACCTGATCCCTGAGTAACGTCAGTCCGTTGTCACCATCGGAGACTTGCAGGTTGTGCGTGACCTGAAGTGGCTTCTCACCTACGCCCAGCTTGGTCACATATTTGGAGGGAAAGTAACCAATCCTGCCCAGACACTTGCCTTTCCACCAATCCTGGTCTGACGTGTCTATAACTGTTACTTTGTAACCGGCTCTGCGAAAACAAATATATTGTGATACTACTTACACATGTTACACTCAACTCTATTAAGTTCTTCTACAGGTGAATGACATAAAATAAGTGAATATCCAGACAATAATTTTGGGTAAACAGATACAATTTCCGATTGTCAAAAAGGTAATACTACTTGTTGATCTGATTAGAGATATAAGTAGCACAATATTTCTGGATTGTGCAAATGAAAAAAAATAAACAAAGCCTATGAAACAGTTAGCATGATATCATGAACTGAAAACACATTTTATACAAAAATCCTATCAGAGAAACCCATTATTAAAACGAAAATCAGGGTTAGGGAGATATGTGGATACGCATTTCATGCTTCTAAACTGACAATTTTACCTGAACTATATACCTAATTATACACAACTCTTAAATAAAAAAAAATGTTCTTTTTGATGAAATGTTAACCAAGATAATTTGATTTTTGAATTATAAACCAAAATAAGAAACTCCTGATTTTGTTGTTGATTGAACAAAGAAAGTTAGAGATTTTTATCCCAACCATCAAGTAAAAAAACACTACAGTACCGTATACACAGGTATGCATCAGTACCGGTATACCTATCGTAAAAATTCTTGTATTACATTTTTAAAGTTTTTAATGATATAGGCCATCATTCCATACTATGAACATTTTATCCTTTCTGTTTGTACTTTCTGTTTGGGTCCATCCTTAACTGTATTACTAAAAAGCTATGTTTACACTAGCATGTAGCAGTGGAGCCACTAAATCGCGACAGTTTTAGTGTCATACGCCACTAGAGTAGAGGCTTACACACAAAAGTGATAGTTCTAGCCATGCAGGGGCATTAAAAGGGATTAATGGCGTACTTTTGCATTTCAATCTTTATATTTAGGGACTTTGTAATCCCATAAGCAGGGAAAAAGTTCAAACAATCTGAGAAATCGGTCGATCTCGGCCGGCTTCCATCTCTCTTCCTTCTTTTTACCTTCTACCTTTTCTGTCATTTCTAACTGAGGTACATTCTTCTGCTTACTCGGATTCTTAACCTTTCCCTTTGATTCTTTTATTCATAACACTGTGTATTTATTCTGACCAGTATCGAATTCATCACTATCAGTTCCTCCATCACCTGTCCAGCTTCGGTTTCTGCCATGACACCGTAACAAACATTTCATTTCTTTGAATTTAATTTGTTATATAAACATTCACAAAGATATATACTTATCAACACAGAGATCCGGCTAGTTAATACAAGTGACACAGGTGCTAGACGTCAGCCTCCGTCACTAGCACTGGTGCTGTGGTTTACACGGGCCACAGGAAGTGATGCGTCAGTACAGATGGTGGATCATTGCTACTGACGCCACTATTTATGTCAAACATATATTAGTTGCGTCACTCCTGATGGAGCACCACTCCAGTACTCCACTAACAATGGTGCATCATTTATGGTTTACACGGTATATTTTTGGCGTCACTATGAAGCCAGTAAACACAGTGCTACATGCTAGTGTAAACCTAGCTTAACGGACAGGTAAACAGGTCTGAGGTATTTCAAAACTGTCAGCCAAACAGAGAATTTATACTCTTGACCAACAAGTGTACTATGTTTTATAACCTTCATCCATGTGGTGTTGGTTTGTAGATTGTATTGTAATACACCTTTATCATTATTGTTAATGATCATTTTAATCCATAAAAATAATTCTACACTTTGAAATATTTTCGGCTAGCCTCATGTACGGAAACTAATTTGAGCATCTCTTTAATCTCACTTACTTGAGATCAAGTTCATCTGCATGCCGAGACTTGAAGTTGTATAACACGACGTACAAGTTGGTCGGCAACAGACGATGTGGCTTCTGAAACAACATTACATTGTATTAATTAATTCAGCTCAACGTAAAGCTGGGTTTTCCTAGGCGCGTAGTCGGCCAGCGGAGAGAGGAACGCGGAGAGCGGACTCAGCTTGTCTTAGGTAATTTAATGTTACTGTTTTCCTAGCAGCGGAGCGGAATGCCATGTTAATTTCAATTCCGCTCTCCGCTGGCCGACTACGCGCCTAGGAAAACCCAGCTTAAGAGATGAGTTTGTTTCAACATATAACACGCTGTAAACATAGCTGTCTTTGTAGCTTAGAACTTTCTTGCTTGAAGACCAGTCTTTATGTACAATCATGGTTGAATATTAGGTGTATTAATAATACTGTCCACGTTGAATTTTAAAACCAGCACCAGCACTCTGGAAATGTGTAGTTTTGATTTATGCAGCAAATGAGGTGAACTAGCGCTACTGATTTAGTCCCGCGCAGAGCGGGGTTAGTATCAGTATTATGATAGCGCTATCTAAATTTTTGTTCTGTATTCCTACCGTGTTAATGTTTTTTGTGTTCGTGTTGTCCATGTTTAATTGTGTTTTTGACGAGTTGCAAGTTTTGAAAATGTTGTCTTCGCAACAAAACATGTTAGCTGATGAACATTATTAATCGGTGGACTATTTGACGGTATTTAAAAACCTATTATTGTCTTAACAATATAGTCCAGGAGCCAGAAACATGAATTTTGAACGCATTAACCTTAAACCACTTGGCCTTTGATTCTATATTGTCTATTGTACTAAGATCACTGATTTACCCAAAGCTGAAATATGATATTGCAGCCATCAACTGTTGTTGGGTATTGCTTGGACGGTTGTTGTAAGTGAAGGTTTGCTTGAATGTCATTCTTGATGGCCAATATATCAGCCTTTGTAGTTTACTGGGTTCAGTGTTGGCCATTATTGCTATGGCAATGTCAGATTAAAATGTAATAGTAACACATCCCCATTACATCATTGAAAAACTAGCTCTTCAAATCCCTCCATGACGCTTCTAATTGGGTTTCAGACATGAAAAGGCTTTTCTATGTGTTAAAAAGTCACATGAATTCAAATTGTACCTCAAGTATTGCATTCGCCTCTTTGAAAATTAATGAATTCACAAAATTCCCTTTCTTTTGCTTCTTTGGTCAGATATTGTATGTTTTTATGATTAATTATCGTGAATATATGGAGTTCTCCTGTACATTTCAACCCACAGTTCACAACTACCATGCACAACTCTATGTATATTATGTTATTCGCTAAGTTGATTGTTGACTGACCGGTGACGGGCAAGGCGATGTACTTGCTGATGATAATGATTTCTCATTGTCGTCTGGTAGTTCTACACTGCTCATCCTCATATTACGAGCTGACAGCAGTCTCCGATTGTGGACTGGACTGGACGGAGCTGCAAGTTGAAAAATAATCAAAATGCGTCACAATTATTACAAATATATAGGTTTATTGAATGAATATGTGGTTATAACAACTCCAGGGTCAAACACATGATTCATTAAAGCCTATGGTATAATGGTATTCAAGTTTAAAATCGACCTTTAGGTTCAAAACCCTTCTTGGTCGTCACAAAAACCAAATCACCTGACAAAACACCCTTTATAGAGTCAAAGCTAATTTTTTTGCTTAAATAGTAGTTCAATCAATTAGTTGAGTTATTTCAAACAAAATAAACTATAATTTGATTACATTTCAGCAGTTCAAACTAAAAACCAAAGTAAATGTAGAGGCAAATATTCAGACAAAAAACTAGTCCTTAAATATATAAAGGCAAAATTCTAATCCAAATTACCGAACCATTAAAATATGCATGAGGATCTAGAATATTGACATAAATGAGAATGGTGTAACTAATATAAAAATATGTTCAACTATGAAAACAATGATCCTTTTTGAAGATGGTCACGCTGAAGACTGCTCACTACTGCACCTACACATCAAAACATAAGTCACACAAACATAAAATTGAGTGGTACTCCAAACAACACAGTATGAAGTTGTGATAAATTGTTCTACATTTCAAAAACAAAACAGTACTAAAATTGACTTAGGAATGAATAATGAATATCCTCATTTTACTAAATGGGGAACATAAGAAGAATGTTAAATTTATGATTTTTGTACAGTGAAGAACTATTTTGTGTCGGTGACAAATATTGTTTACTACTGTATTTGTTTGGGTTGAAATATTGATGATTTAATATTGTATATATAGTAATAGTTTTTAATGTTTTTAGTATTTTTTTAAAGCCTTGTATTTTTTTGAATATAGGTAGATTTTAAGTTCACACCCTTACTTCAGTTACTGGTACTGGAAAAAAAAACTAATTTATACAATGGTTTTGATTTTGGTAGCTGTTAAATAAAGCATTCAACATCTTTATCAATATTTAAACTTAAACATTTTACTATTGTGAAAGTAGTGTTTTTTTTTAATTGTAAAATCTATATGATTTTGTTGGCAGCTATGGCAATGTTTGCAACCACTTCCATGTGAATTTAAAAAGTAGTCTGTACATTGTTGGAAACTAATAATGTTACGTTCATCGTTTTTACACCGGCGAATCTAAAACTTCCTTTCTTTAAAAAAATCATCAACTGATACTGAAGTTTTTGAAAATGACTACTAGTGGTTCTGAGTATTTTTAAGTTGGCAGTTTTTAGATATTACTAGAGGTTCTGTAATAACATGTTCAAATACAGGTGGATTAGAAAGTGTTTTCTAATTTTTCACTATCCATCACTATTCTGAAATAATATTTAATGAAAATATTTATTAGGTGGGGTATCGTTTTATGACATTTTCAGTTTGAAACTATTTAGAGTTGTACTTTACTAGTAATATTTTTACTTTAATAAATATATAAAGCTATGAGTTCAATATTTCTTTATTGTAATTTAACAATTTTTATATGTGAAGATTTATACTAGAAGATGGTCTAAAATTGAAAATCAATGATCAAAAAGTGTGAGGCTAAGGTTTACCTACTAAAACTATATAATGTGGAAACTAAGCACTCAGAATGTCTAGTTGATTGTGTTTGTATTCTAGTTTAGTTTGTTTCGTACTTGACCAGCAATGACTGCTATGAACAAAGATGGGTCTGCGTCTGCGTCTTCCCATGCAGAAGCCATCTTGAGGATATGTGTCACTTTCAGCATCAAACAATGATACTGCACATCATACCAACATAAAAAGCATTAGGCTCTCATGCTGGTTAACTTGCTACCAATGTTAAAAACATATGTTGATTAAAACTCATTTTAACAATGTTCGATAACCTGGAAATCCAAAATTTGTTGATTAGATTCATAAAATTATACACTGTAAACGATTTCCCTTTTGATGGAAATGTTCCAAAGAAAAACACTGGAAAGCACACTAATAATTGAGCTTTCTTTGTTTTAATACTTATATCCAATTATATCCAAGTGTTTTATCACTGCCAACGGGGATGCAGAAGTCAATTTTGGCAAAATGGAAAGTTGACCATTTAAAAGAAAATTCTAAAAAATATTATCTATGTAGAAGTTTGTCTGCCTCTTTCTCCTCCTCAGGCCCCAAGAAATGCTGAAATGCACAATTGTATCACACCATTTATGACAAAGTTGACATCTTTTGTTTGACAACATAAATGTGCATGCAAATCATTCACTCTGATCCTCTGATATACAACAATATTAATTTAAGCACAGCAAAGAGCATGTTGATAGGTTGTCCCAATGTGCCAAATCCATGCAGATTCCTGGAAATTTGAAATTAAAATAAAACAATGCTGTGTTAAAATTCAACAGTCAATCTTGGTTATAAGTTTATGCGATGAATCTTTTACAAAAATTGTCGTAAAACAGACAAATAAAAGAAACTGTAACTTCCTAAAAAGTATTAAATGGTAAAACAACTTACAACTATCAAATATCAAATAACAAATGGATTGTTAAATCATAAATACTCACCTCAAAAATCATATTGGAGTTTTCACTGAAAAATTTTCCCTACGGAATTATAAAATTTACCTCCTGATTGTATACAAATAATTAGGTAAATACTAAACTTAATGATTATGTACATTATATGACTATCATGGTGAAAAAAATGGCTAAATATACAAATGAGCATACTTTTGCTATTGTTCTTTTCTTTCCAAAAGTGAGTTAATTAAGAAGTTTATGTGCATTGTATAAAATGAGGAGTGTTTGGGTGGTGACTACTGTACAGCAAAAAACCACCTCAAGTGAGGACAAAAACTTTTAGTTTGAGAACATGTTTCTACCACTCCATCACTAACACATAAATGTACAATAAAAGTACAATGGTTATGATAAAAAATATCCTAAAAAAGCTGTGAGAGTTTACTGGATAGACATTAAAAAAATGTAAAATTCAAAATTAAATACATATAGATACACAAAGAAAAGAATTACTCCAAAAGTTTAAACTTGTTTAGCTTCTGGTCCACTCGAATAATAAACCCCTAAAAGCATCTATAATAGTGTGGAGGGGGGGATAAGTTTTTTTAGTTAAAGGGCCACTTATAAAATATGAATCAATAAAATAATTAAGGACATTTTTTTGTTAATGCTTTCATATCCCTTTGATATTATATGTGTATGAGTTTGTGACGACTCTTCGAGACTCTTAAAGAGGTTCCTCTTTAAACAAACTTGGTATTCAGCTTGGAAATGAACCTTTTGGTTTGAAACTGTTTAATTAATAAACAGAGTATTAAAGGTCATTTTAAATATTCATTTCACAAACAATTGTTTCTTATCTGCTTCCCCAAGTGAGCTGGTTTAGTGCTATGTAGACAGGGTAGTGTTATGTAGATAGTTATGTTACATTGTAAGCGAGATGATGACGAGTGGCTGGAGGTAGGGCCCCCATTGGCCGATGCTGATGGTGGGGGGCCCCCGCGGCGCCTCTGTACCACCTCACTACTCTCGGGGGAGTCAAGAGACAGACTTTTCATGCGGAGATTCAACTTCTGCCTCCGTGGACTGTGAGGGGCTGTGGAACAATCACACTACTTACTACGCAAGCCACTCAAAACCGCCTTGCGTTTGCTGCAAGGTTGCGGAAAAGGATTATACTAGCATTTCAGTAATTGGTAGACATTTTGAAGTTGAACTAGCTAATTGCATTTCTTTGCATGTTATTGGACAAACTTCTACTACAGGGTTTTTAAAGGTTTTTTTCATATTTTGAACCTGTAAGTGGTAGGATACAATATAAGTTATGTCAATTTTTAAATCGGTGTAGAACGATTTTGCTAAACACTCTACCCTAGTTAGATGTGTTGTTTGTATGAAAAAATAGTACAAGAAGAAAAATATATTCTCTGATATTAATCATAGGAAACAGTTTCTGGAAAAGCTGTTTGCAAACCTATAAGATGAAATAAATATGCCTAATAAAGGTTTTAGGAAACAACAGTCTTAATGTAAAAAAAACACATTTTTGAAAAATTTAATAAACCATTAAACTAGGCCTATGTAATTCAAAAGTGGGTTACAATATTACAAATAATTTTTAAGCTAACCAATTATACTTTTATAAATTTTACTAGGTTTTTTTATTTATCTAAGTCAAAACAATATACGTTGAAAATATGAATCAAAGGGCAAATGACGCAGCTTTGTTCACAAATGAATCACATGTTTTTAGTTCTATAGTTTACAGATTTACTGGAGTGGGAAGGCAAAATAAAGCATTCTTTGAGCAAATACAACCAAGAGGCAAACATGCAAGCACAAACGATTACACAAACTGGTTAACATACAAAATGATGAATTTTCAAGGTTCATAAAAAAATGCACTTCCAATTGCGCCAAAGCAAAAACTTTATCAACACCCGATAAAACCGTTTCAAAATCTACTTACGTAAAAATAATATCAAGTTGATTATAAACCTGCGATATATTCCTTATTTGGCCAGTATTATTTGTGCTGTTTTTCTTCTTCAAGACAAATCCAACGCTTCTTTTACCACTATCTGTTACAATTATGATGAACAGTTCAACATTCAATACAACTACATGTACTTCTGTGTTTAAAGTTCATTTTTGGTGATTGTAAAGTTGGATTGTTTGAAAGATTATTGTGAACACTTTCCAAGTATAGATAGAGAGATTTCATGTCATAATAAAATATGATACCATCTTCAGCTAAGAATAAGCTGAAAATATAACAAGATTAGTATCCGCCCAGCCAAACCTAAAAAATCCCAAAATAAATACCTCACAGAGAACTGCAGTAGTCATAACAAGAAACAACCAATCCCAAAAGAAAATAACAATTATTGTAATGATTACCGGTGTGATATGCTATGGGCCCAAGATATGATTGTGCCCCTCCTCAACCACTTCCCCAAACGCTTCTCTTTGGGGTAGATTATCTTCCTTGCACCCCCAACAAACCTTAATCCTCTTGAGGAAGCTCCTAGGTCCGGGCCCACCGGGCCATTTTATTAAAACGGCCCTGAGGAGGGTAAATGAACAATGTACATATCTGTACCAAGAAACTAGCTCAAGCAAGATTCACCATAACGCTACCCTCATATTTAGCAGATGTGTCCATTATGTTACCTACCACCATTATTTGTACTATTAGTTCCTAGTGTTTTATATAATGAATTTTTCCCTTGTTTAGACTATACTATCCAACTATATGTGTGGCTTTTCTCTTGTGTTCACCACCTTGGTTGAGTTGTGTTCTACAATTGTTATGCTTTAGGTACTTTCTTATGCTAGGGACCATATTCCAGATCCCAAAACTCCACAAAAATATTTTTTACCAACCGTAATGGAAAATGTGCACAGTAATCAATCAAATGACAATCCGACTCTTGTTGATGTGTAAGGTTAGACACCAATGTGACCTAGGGGAGTCTATTCTAGGGGCTCTACGCTAGTCTAGGGGTGACTACAGACCAGTCTGTATGATAGGAGAGTTCATTTGGGGCTCCGTTGGTGTCGTGGCACTGCTGTATGTCCCAGATATCGTCGAACCTATTGTAATTCTATGTTAGTAAACAACAATGGCACTTCACTACCTCATTTGGCCCAATTTACAGCATTGCCACATAAGGAAATATTCACATAAAGAGCACTCTAAACTACTAACTTGCAGCATAGATAGTTATGGTAACAATGATATCATTCAACATTTTCATACTCTTCACTTTTAAACAAACTATGAGTTTTAAAATGTGCCCTTAGATTCTTGGGTGTCTTAAAAAAAAATAAGTTAGATTGTGTATGTTCCCATATCTCAGTAAATATAAGTAAAGTAATAAATTAACAAACTCAATAAAACAACTGGCTTATTACCTTCAAATAAGTTTTCTTTTGCTAAGATTGACTACAATGTAATTCTCTTTCCACATATTGGGCAGTCAAATATTTTCCAGACCAAACTAATAAATTACAAAATGCATTAATTATTTTATAAAATAAAATAAAATCTATACCAGGATTATATTTTTTATACAACTAGGTATAACTTATTGAAAATTATTAAAAAATCTTAGAAAAATAAACAGTTGAACTATAAATTGTATCGTGATCAATATTGTATTCCTAAGCCATTGACTTATTATACATATATAATTATTTCACACACTATTAAAAAATATCACTGTGTTAAAGCAAATGGTAATTAGAATTTTTATTAAAGTTAAGAAAGTAGACAACATATTCAGGAGGATATTAAAAGGATGTGTCAAAGGATCTCAGTTTAAGCATGATTCAGTACCTAATTGAGAATATCTCAAAATTGGTTACCAATTCATGGTAGCAAAAATGTTATACCCTAACTCAACCACTATTAGGATCTAGTGAATCTTGATATACTTAACAAATTTGGCACTACACACTAATTTGTAAAAAGCTTTTTATTAATCATGACTTTAAGGCACATTAACATGCAAGCTTACATGCATTACAAAGGTTAACTAAATGATGTAAATATATTTTTGAAAAAGGTTTTAGTCATAACCAATCCTTAATTATTCTGCAAACAAAATATTAAAAAGAGATAAACATAGGTTATTTTTGTGTCTTTCTTCTTTTTAATCATTTATGTAGTGCAATTATAATTATAGAATTTAGTCGTAGTTAGATATTAATTTGATTAAACTCGTTCTTTTAAACCAATAATTTACCGGATGGATTTTTACTTTTGTTAGGCTTAATTTTGATTTTCATACATGTGTATGAGATTCAAAATCAATCGAAATTATCATCTCCTAGATCAATTTTATATTCATTGCTCTTGAAATTTTTACTGCATAATCCATTAAAAAAATCATCATAAAAAATCACCTAATTAAAAATAAATCAGGCATGTAGAAATAGCATTATACCATTAAAACAGCATTAAGCTTTCAAGAAAAATGCGTTTAATAGAACACAACTGTATAGATCTAACTTCGTCAACTGCTATGTCACATACAGGATATTGAAGCATGCAAAATAGATAAAAGGCAAATATTCCTGTTGTAGCAAACCTTAAAATCTAATTTACACCAACATTGATAACCATAAGCTCAATTAATAATTAGGTTGGCCGCTTTGAGAAATCACAACGGTGTGTTTTTTTATTTATTTAATTTACGATAAAATAAGGAAGTTGCCAATGTTTGGAAAATCACACAAAAATGTACATTAAATGTATGAATTAGAATTTGAGACAACGTACTGCATTTAGCTTTTTAACTATCTCGGTAAAAACAAAATCACAGAAATAGTGCTAGAGTAGAAACTTGTTGTTCTCTTTAAGCTGAAATCAATATTAGTTTTTAATACCAATTTTTAGTTATATCTATTCTACCTCCCCTTAGAATAGTTTTGAGTTTATTATTTAATATATAGCTGATGTGTTGTTTATATTAGTGCTGATAACATGATATATAGCGAGAAATGTATATTACTCAAAGGTAAAGTAAAACAAAAATTTAAAAAAATCAAAGATAATGTAATGTTTTGTCTATTACGTGGTTTGTCTATTAGGCTACTACATCTATTTACGTAGGCCTATTAAGTTATTTGTGAAGTAGTGAATTGTTAGTTTATTTGAAGAGGGAGTAAACAAAAATAAGATCTATCGGCGAACTTAAAGTGATCTACTCGTAAAATGTATTTGAAGGAAAAATCAAATTGAAAATCACAACATCAAAGAACAAATTGTTAATCAATTGTTTAGTCACATTGTCAAATATAAAAAGAGTAGTGAAAATGGATGGAAATACACATTGTTAAAAAAAGGTGGCAAAGCGAAAAATAAAAATTACCTGGTTTCAGTAAACAGCTTAAAATAGCTAAAATTTTTAGGATAAACAATTTTCATAAAAAAATTAAAATACCCTAGTCGATATAATTTTTTTAAGTGCGGTGAAAGAATGCATAAAAATGGAATATTTTATTTCCTTTTATAAAACATCGGGATGTAAAAAAAAAAAACTCTTAAAACCCCCTTTTATGTTATCAACCTATCAACATAATTTGCTGCTTTTAATATAACACATGAAACTAAGCCTTTATTTGGAATAAATGTAATTATATGTAAAATCTGCGCCATTTGTATTGTTTCTGAAATTCTAATGATCTGAAAATGATATTAGTGATTCAGATATGAAATACTAAAATACCATTCAATTACATTAAAAAACTAATAAATAGTATAAAGAGTGTGTATCAATAATTGTTATTGATGATTCTTAATAAAGCAATTCTCTAAATCAATATGATTGACCTTTGGTCCAACAATTGTTTAGACCTACTTTAAACATAGCCAAATAAATTAGGCTACTTTAAATAATACGAGGAAATACGAGGGACCTCCTTGTGAAATAAAAATGCATTTTATCAAAACAAAATATACTGTTATTTAACAATAACTAATATAAACTTAGTTGTATTATAGTACATATACATTTTGCAAACATTTAGTACGATTTTCAGTTCATGTATATGTTTTTATTTTCAATTTAGAAGGTGGAATAAATTAAGTTTAATCGTCTTAAAAACTAGTTCTGTAGCTAAACCAGTTTCAGTAATGGATTTTTAGTAACAAACAGTTTTTTAAATATATATTTAGAATTGTAAAACAACGTACAACACAATATTTAAATACACGGTATTGTATTATAGTCTTTAAAATGAATTATTGTTACAATGAACATAATTTGTTTGATGAAACAGTTTATTCCGAAAAAATAAGGTTAAGCTCAAGTAGAATGTACTCGTATATAAATAACCGTGAAAACAATATACATGATAATTTTCACTCGATAATGTTTTGGCGATTGATACAAGTTATTAAATACTTTATTTCATTGATAAAACAACTTAATGCAGGTTTTTGACAAAATCTTTGTGTGGAACAAAGTAAAAAAAGTAATCGCCAAAAATACATTTTTATAAAGAGGGTAAAAACGATTTAACTCCCCGTCTAAAAGAAGATCATACTTATACATCTTTAAAATACAATAGCATACATAACGGAAGGCATTTCGGAATTTTACTAAATTAATAATACAAAGTAGGAATATGAAGATACTGAGCAATTGGGAATGCACTCTAGAAAATCTCCAACATAGCGGGCGAGACTAGAAACCATCTATATGAAAACCAAATGGAGCATATCATTTTTCAAAACAAAATTAACCGTTTAAAATACGTATGTAGAGCTTAAAAAGAAAATCTGTAAAGAACTTACATATCGATGCAGCATAATCTTTAACTGTTGATAAATACATATTTTAAAGAAGTGTAACTTTCTGCAGGTACTTATAAAACAACGTCTAGCAAATTCTTAGGTCAACCTTCCACCATTTATCATATAAATTTATTAAAATAAAATAAATATTCCATGGCACATAAGGAAATATGTATACAAAAATCTATATACAGCGTATGCCCTTAAGAATAACACAGTAGCAGTTGTAGTATCATATAATGTTTCAATGAGAGCTTCAAAATGAAAAAAAAAAAAGATTTTTGAACAAAACCGGTAGATCTCTTCATCTTAGATTCAATCCCATGATTTAAAAATCCTAATTGTAATTTTTTATATTATTTTACATATGATATAATTGTTTATACGAAAAAGCAACCGGCAAAAATAACACAATTATCATCGTGTACAAAATATTACATATATCATCGATTTTTATTTGAGCCTTTTTTGGAGTTGGATGGTGAGGGCATCCCGTCGAGGTTCCCGTTTTCTTGACTTCCTCCAAGAACCAAGGGTTGACCAAAGGGGCGGGTCCCAGGAGCGTACTGGGGAGGTTCTGGAAACCATTATTGGGAGAAAACTTAGAAACTTAACGGAGAAACAAATGTAAAGAAACAAAATCAAAACAATAAAACTCCCTCACACATATGTATCTTTAAAACCCGGACCTGTTAATTTCTTGTTATAATTTGAAAATAAAATCTTTTAAGATTTTAGCTGATTCTGCAATGATACAAAATAAATGGTCTAAATGATTTTTAAAAGCAAATTAAGTTACTTTAAATAAAATCGAAAGTCTTGCTTGATAGTTTTTTAATGATTTTTGCTCCCTCCATATAAATTTAGCGCAACCATTACTGGTAAATTTATTGGTATTTGCTTGAATTAGAATATGTCTTTTAAAATTATGTAACATGGTAAATTATTTTGTATCAATTAGTATTTGTTATCTTGGAATTTGTTGTCTTGAGCAAAAATCGCACTGGCATTAACAAAATTGAAAGATAGTTGCTTTTTACAACACATTACTTTATAACATTGATGACATTATTGCTTTATAACATAAAAATAATGTTGATATATTGTATTGGAGTGTAACAAATAATATTATTGACACCTACTCTTAATTTGTTTGATCAACCATGTTTAGCATTTTATATTTTATAAAGCAGTATTGACCTAGCCGTCATTTTTTGTAACTCCCACAATTTTTGCTGCGAGACTACAAAAACCCAAAGAACATAAAATAGAAAAAATACAATAATTTTGGATATGTCAAAAAAGCAAAGTTAATTTTATCTCCGAAGTTTAAATAATGTAGTGCATCAATGTAATACTCTAATTTAATATAACATCCTGAGTTAAGATAACACTGTCGCTTTGAATAGGTGAAAAGTGAGTATATTTTCAATTTGATGAACGCATCATACAAAATTCGACATAAAATAAGAATAAAATAACAGTTTATGCCATTAGCACTTGTTAAATAGTTAAATAACTTTCGTAAAAGGATCAAATCCGTAATTTTTTTAATGCTATATAATGTTTTACCGGAAATTGAATTAACTGTAGTATTCAGTACATGGTCTAAGTGAATTAAAGAAATATGAGTACAACTATTCTCAACATGCCTCTCTCTATTTCATTAATTATTAGCTCATTTTAAGCGTAATATTTTTTAATACAGAATTCGATTCGACAAATCAATTTAGAAAATTCTCCTTCGAACTTTATAACAATAGTAACTAAGTACAAAAATCAACTTTACAGCTACATTAAATTTAGTTGATACATTTTTAAACTATTGTAATTTCTTATACATAAAATACAATCTAACATGTATAATGTACAAACAAACATATAAAAGCAACAACACATAATTTCTGTCATAACAGAACACAGACAAACGGGTAGAGTGAGAGTTTAGTTGTGACAACGTTTGAAAACAATATCATGAGAGAAGAAATGTTAGGTATTAATATTGGAAATTATTAGATGGTATGAAGGGCATACTGATCCTTAAGTTGTTAATTGATTAAAGTCAGGTCAGAAAACAAAGAATAGAGATGTGTGGCTTGCATTCGCATTCTTTTAAGTTTGAAGTCTACTATGTAACTCCTCAATGTTTGAAGAAATCAGTTTACCAGCGTTACTAATAAAGCAAATTAGTTTTTGTTTGAAAATATCAATCAAATATGATTTTTGCACAAAACAAAAGCAAGGATGTATTAGACTTTCAACGATTAAAGGTGTGTTGGCCTTGGCGCCCCGCTATTTCTGTAAATTAACTAACTATAAAAAACGGGGAAAAGTATTTTTTCACTATGATATCTTTAGTCCCTAAATTGTTGCACCGTTTGGTCAAATCTACACTGCCTGGCGGTAATAGTCTTGAATATGTTGATTAGTGAGATATATTTTTATATTTTTAAAAGCAAATGTTATTTTAAAATTATTAAATGTTATTTTTTGGCAGTGAAAAATTAAAATAAAACAACCTATCCAATATATATTTGTAACTCTTTATTGTTGAATATATGACATAATTTTGCAAAAGGGAGTAAAAAGCTACAAAACCGTAATACAGAAACAATCAAATGATAACAATAATTTTAAATTGGTTTGTTCATTGTAACTAAATTTTGCTTTTAAAATTTTACTTTAATAGTAAACACAAAATAAATTAATACAAGGAGGTTTTTGAAATTATATGTCCGAGAAACTTTTGAACTAGTAAAACTTTGAATGTAGAGATTATTATATCATGAGCAGTTTAGACTAGAACCCCAAATGCAAAGAACCGTTTGATTCAAACTTCGTGCTGAATTTGATAAATATTTGTTTATACCTTACAATTCATACTGAAACAGTAAAAAATATCGATTCCAAACTCAAACCAGCTGAAAGACTGCTTCAGCATCTAGAGCATGAAATCGACATCTCTACTCCGTTGCACTGTAAGGTAGAAACAAACGTCAACAATGTGTTGAAGTGAATGTTCGTCGATGTACGCTGTTAATCTAAATTCTCACTGGCAAGCAAACCACTCTCAGATTTGACATTCAGGTGTATAGTACAGTGTTTCTAGCAAGGGTGGATCCACCAAAGGGGAGGTAAATGCCTACTTTCGGGTAGTGAGATAGAGCGGCCGTGTGATGACCTATTGCCAAACACCGAAAAACTGCGAACTCCTCCAAACAACCGTCGTTTTCGACCTGCTTCGTTGGTTGGCTGAAGTGGCATCGGCACCCCATAATCTAGGAACCATGGACTACATGTTACATCCGAACCATTGCTTAAGAATACACTCTAGATTTGTAGTATTCCGATACAAACTGCAAAGTTTGTATGCAAATTGACATGTTTCACTCATATTTTTGAAATTGATGTTGAGTGATTCGTCTCAAGATACCAAAGATGTAATGTTTCAAATAGTTAAAATAGTTATTCTTGACTCTAATACAGGTCTACTTATGATGTACTACAAAGGTATAAAACATCTTATTTTGAGCTTACTACACAAATTACCATAGTTGAATGCCTATTATCATTGACTAATGGATTCATTGTCAAAGCTATTTTTCATAGCAAATTGAAAACAAAGATACTGCATTTAATTAGAGTTCGTCTTAAACAAAATAAATGGGTTATATGTAGTGTTGCATGAGTAACATATACAATATCTTTTGACTTTTTTATACGAATGAATATACCATTTTTAAACTTCGGTTTGTGAACTTATAATTCATAATTGACCAAATATTTATAAACTTTCCAACTTGTTTATAAATGTAATGTTATTGGGGTTTTACACTAATCATGTGTTAGTAATCTCGTTTTATAAATGAGAAAATGAATCAATTACAGGAAACTACTTTTCTGAGAGTTAGTTATTAACGTTTGAGTTAATAATAGTTATTAATATTTCGATAAATAATGTATTTACAGTAAAACTTAAAATATAAAAAGTGTTTATATAGGCTAGTGTATTTCTGTTCTATATTAATAAAGTGTTGTTGAAGATGAAACCAAAGCACACAATATATTACATGACAGACATTACTTCTTTCTACAGACGTATTTACATTGGTATATGTTAGTTGAAAAGATTCATTCTGAAGATCACATAGAGGTAAAATAATTTATTACAACAGTTTACTAGATATATAATAAAATCTGTACATGTTAATTTGGTTTAAAACTATCATGATTGAAAGTGATAGACATTCATTTTATGAGACATTAGGCTTCAAATAATTGAATTGAAATCAATTAAATTTGCAAGATGGTGTCTTTTGGTTTATGAACAAAAAACTCCTTAACTGTAACACAGTTAACGGATTATACAATACACAATCAAATGCTTTAAATCAATTATGAGAAGATCCTATTAGTCTTTTGTAATTAAAATAATTTAACTTCTCTACTTACTAAACTTAGACCTACTCTCTTTAACAATCAAAATTGTATTTTTGAACTATATAACTGTAACTGTATTAGAATCGTGATCTCATGTAATAAATGTATCGATTAGTACTAAAACTGTAACTGGTTCAGAAAATGAAATAAAATAAAAGTACTAAATAAATGAAGGAAATGATATATGGGTCATAGGGAGTGTGACTAATTTGAGGAAGTTTTAAAATATTTAATAAGAAATTAAGATTTCTAAACATATTAAAGAAACAGCCACGTTACACACAAGTTATCCCTAAACCGTTATGGTGTATATAGTTGTTTCGTAGTACTCTTTTGCCTGTGTGATGACCTACATCATTCGTCTGGTTGCACCTTTATAATTTTCTTTATTACTTCTTGCTTACTTATTCTCAAAACAAAAGGTTTTGTACATTTAATAAATTTGTAAGATGGATCCAAAACAGCATTTATCTTATTTTGTTACCACACCAGAACATCACTTACCGAGGTATTCAACTATTTGATCCATTCACAAAGTATTTGTGTTTGTACATTTCAATAGTTTAGACAACAGGATAGTTATGTAGGAAAATATAAGGTGTAAAACTATAACAAATATATTTTGGTAAACATTAATACAATTTGTTTGGTGAAGCTCTATGTGAGATGTTTATAAGAAAGACAAATTTACAGCTAATGACCTCAAATTTACTATAACACTCGTTTAGGAGTTACAGCCTATGGAGAAATGACTTCCGGTGTACATTTTACATCATGTAGCTCATAAACAAGTAGGTTTATAGCGAAAATGCGAAGAGTAAATAAGTCTTAAAATTGCATCCACATTCCATAAAGACCATAAAATACACAGTTTTCCACTTTTCAAGTTTGCCACCATTTTTGAAATAATAGAATTAATATTTTTAACGAATTTTAGGATCTTTTTGGAATGTGGATGCAATTTTAAGACTTATTTACTCTCCGCATTTTCGCTATAAACCTACTTGTTTGGGAGCTACATGATGTAAAATGTACACCGGAAGTCATTTTTCCATAGGCTGTAACTCCTAAAAGAGTGGGTTTATCGAAAAAATGTCAAGTATAAAAAAGTTTTTTAATTGCATGTTCTACCTGAAAACATGATAAAATATAGGGTGTTCCATAAGAAATTTCAAAGTTGACCGCCATATTGGAAAATGGCGGCCATTTACAAAAATGTTATTTAATTATTGTTGAACTTCTTTAAAAACAAGAGAATGTTCCCCATTTAAAGTTTGCTGTAAAATCATTAGTTACTGAGATCCCAATGGTGGCACACTTAGGGGGGGGTTATGTTCCTGGGTAAGAAACATAACAAAATATCATATTTAAACTGTCCGGAAGTCCTTAGTTACTCACACAGCCACCATTTTGTTTTTTTCAGTTATTATTTTTTTCTAAAGAGTGGTTAAATATACGAAATGGAAACTTTGCACAAACATTTATGACAACTAGACAAAGCTACAAAAAAATTATGAAGATTTTTCAAATTCATAAATCAAAATTGCGGCCATTTAAAATTTTCTTTCTTAAATAACTCAAAAACCATTGATTAAAAAAAATTAAATGGCTGCCATTTTGTTTTATGAGTTTGAAAAATCGTGATAATTTTTTGGTAGCTTTGTCTAGTTGTCATAAATGTTTGTGCAAAGTTTCCATTTCGTATGTTTAACCATTCTTTAGAAAAAAATTATGAACTTAAAAAAACAAAATGGCGGCTGTGTGAGTAACTAAGAACTTCCGGACAGTTTAAATATGATATTTAGTTATGTTTCTTACACAGGAGCAATGCCCTAAAATATTGGTAGAGAGTTCCGGGACCTCCCGTATATGTATATATATATATATATTTTAAATTCTATCTACTTTAGGGTTATTAAAATATATGCCGCACTTGCACTTAATATATTTAAGGTAGATTAAAGTGTAGGTGATATATCTACTGGTATATAACTATAGGTAGAGTGAATTCAAAACATGAATACAAGATTTGTTTACATTTTACATACTACTTTATCTAACCTATTGATAAACTAATATTGTTACATAAAAGCATAATTAATCAGTGCGGTTGTTTAGTTTAATACATGTAAATACATTGTATTGTTTTGCACAGTTTTGAGTTCACTCAAACCATATCACATACATGGAATGTGTGATTGTGGTTGATGTTCTATTTTGTTGAAGGTGTTATCTATAGTCTACTCTACACATTTATGTACCTGAATATCTTAAATAGTGTCTCACTGAAAAAAACAAATTCAAATAAATATTTTCGTACCAATAAACTGTTTAAACCACATACTTATCATTATAATTTCACATAGAAAAGTATACAAAAACTATCGTAGATTCTTTCTCATAAATTAACTTCAAAGAAAATACACAGTTTTTATTATTTTTACTTTTATTGGGAAAAATAGCGAATGAAGGTGATCAGTTCAAGGTACATCTGTTTCGTAGAATGATTAAGCTAAACACATGTTTAAATAGTCGTTGGTGCCCAAAAGCTTTAGGTAATTAGGCATCAAGTAAATCCAGATCAAGAAATAGCGTTAAGTTATCTGAAATTGTGAATATATCAGTCGATATTACAACAAACTGCAAATCCGCAAAACGGGTTTGGTCCCAGTTTCACCGCTAAATATTTATAAGCCTCCTTTATTTGGTATTGTATCGACTCATCCCTTGTTTTTGATTGATACTTCCCACAAGCCTGGAACCAATTTTGTAAGGTGAGATTAAGATTTTAAAAGCCCCAACCTCATAAGCAAATAACAAATATTTCAAAATGTTTCGGTTCATAAGTATTAAGAAGGGTGATATATGAAATTAACTCCTAAAAATAAGTAAACGTTTTGGATTTCGTTAAACTTGTGCGCAAAATCCTATCTATTGCTATGTACTTTCATATATCTACTGTTATGTAACTTTTGTCATAAAAATCAAAGTTTACACACCAGAATATTAAATAAGACGTAAATTTTTAAACTGTTCCATATGGATGTTAACGAGTTTTCAAGAATCGTAAAATTAATGAATACACACCTAGTTAAAAACAAAACCTACATTTCAAATTTTTATTCGCTTTTTACATTGACGATTGTTGCATTCGGTGAAGAGGTCTCCCAAGAACTAAAAATAAGAACTAAATGTCAAAGGATATTAAACGATTCACTAGGTACGCTAGTTCTAAGCTAGAGCAACGTCAATGGCTGTAATTTTTGGAGCTAATAGAATTTGATAGGAGCTGATAGTTTAGAATTTGAGCTAGTATTTGTAAAATAACATATGGAGTGGGTCGAAGGGAATTTGATTATACAGGGATGGCTATCAGATAAAAGTGCGATTTGGCTGCATATTTGCGAAATTTATATCATATCAAAATTATTACAGTCGTGATTATGAAATGCAGCTGTCTAATTAAAATAATATTATAGTCGTTAAGGTATTTTAGAATTTAGTTAAAATTATCATTGTTAAAAAAAACCTTCAATTGCCCCTTTTTTGTCCTTTTATGAGAACTACATAAATTTTTTTTACCCTACCCGAATTTTTCGCCGGTAAACTCCATTGAATATAACTCGCTTGTCGCTAAAATGAAGATAATATCGATAGTTGTTTTTGTGTATATTTTTTGTGAAGAATATATTAATGAGATAGTTTAATAGTTGGTTATTGGTTTAATTTATGAGAAAACCCACCCCCTTGATAACTATATATTGTAGGTATAAGAAAGTAACAGATGAAGCCACTAGAAAAACAAAAGTATTCAGAAATTCTTACAATTTAATTAAACACCCAAGAGAATTCATACTTTGAAATTATATAGGTAAAACAGTAAAAATAACAGTATAGGTTAAATATTACGACTTGTTTAAAGTGAGAGTATTCTGTCTTGAAATTGATAATAACTTTTATTTAAATAATGTCTTGTGCATGGAAATGCAATTATATAATACATGGCCATACACATTTAAAGTTTTTACCGTCCCAAGTAATAACTGTATCAAACAAGTTTTTAAGATAAATAAAACTAATAGTTACAACGATAACAACCCATGTAAAAAACTATAGTTCGGCCGCTTAGAAAACGACCTCCTCCAGCATTGGTTTACCATTAGCGCGCAGGTCGTTTTCTAAGCGGCCGAGCTATAGCAATGTTGCATTTTTATTAGTCTCAAGGGACTGAATAATTAGAATTGCAATCTTTGACAAGTCATTCAAACAGCACTTTTTATTCAATATTTAGAGGGCCCACGCATTTTTACATTTTACTTGATATTTGTTCAAAAATGCTGCAAAATTAGACATTCGCATAATGTATATGTTTTATTTCCATGAATATGTCCTATTCCTGTGTACAGTTTTGCCTGGACCTAAATCGTAAAAAAATTCGCAACTAATTGATTTTTAATTAAGCATTTTAAAGAATAAAAAATTAATTAAAAACAAAACTATAACAATAATAGAAATGTACTTATGAAAAATATATATAATATTAATAGGGAAGCTCATCTCTAAAATCTAAAGTTCAACCAACCTAATATTATTATTTTATAATAATTTTTACCATAAAGAATCACTTATGCGATTGAAAAGAGTAAAATAAAAAAAAACAAATTTTAAGTACATTAAAAACGGTTTTCGCAGATTAAGTCTAATTACTTGTAAATCAATGTAACATATTATAATAATAACATGTATTCTCATTACATACATGTTATTAACTCACGATAAAATATTTAACTCTAGATAGTTTGAGTTCTAGTCTATATCATGTTTTTTATAACAGGAAACATGTTAGTAACAACAAATGCTGTCCAGAGAACATTCTTAAAACAGTACGAAGTAAATATAAAAATGAAACTGTAAAATAAATCACATTCACATAGAAATAGTCCAAGCGGACTCGCAGGCATGAATCGCACACAAGTGAACTGTACAACATTGAGAACAGTCAAATGTCCCATGCTAGAAATAAAAACACGTAGTTATGAAGTATGAAAAACAACAAGTCAAGACCTGGAAAAGTAGAAATTCAGCAACCTGTAAAGAAAACATGCATATAAAGCGAATGAGTTGCAAGCCACGATGCATAACCTGGAACACAATACATTCTGGCACACCTGTGCTGCAAAAAAACAGTTCGAATGAAAATAAAACACTCAAAAGTCAGATTGAGCATTTATTCAGCAGTAAATGAAACAGGATAAGCATAGAGTAAGGTGAAGTATTTTCAATATAGTTTAAATGTCACGTTTTGTTTTACAAAGCTACTATTTTGGTGACTGCTGTACAAATGTCACTGTGATAATACCAGGTATAAAAAGGTTTTGTACAACACCAATTTTTTTCAGCATGAACATCCTTTACATATAGGTCAAAGTTAGTGTGTCAAATGTAAATGTAGTCATTTATATTTCCAAACAGAGGAAACGTTTCTTAAATTTATGATCACTTTTTATACAGTACATTATTTTGGTTTTATCTGATATTAAGACATTTTATGCTTTTTCTCATAAATATTTACATAAATATACTAGATTCTAATTGTTTTCGTAGGCATGTTTGAAATTTTTTGTATTTTACTTATTGAGGATACCTTATATATCCTGCTATAAAAATGTTAATTTAAAGTTGTCACATATTTGGAATTCTCCTATATATTTTGTTTGAAGCCACCCAGAATAGTTAATTAATGTAAGTACTAAAAGTACCATGAATTACCTAAATAAAATTTTACCATTACAGTAGTAGTAAAGTTCAATTCTCAACGGCCAAAAATTTTGAAATTACAATATAAGTCATAATTAATTGCAAAATTCATAAATAACAGTTGTTCTTGCTTTCACGTAATATTTGCCATCTCCCTCTGCTTCAAAAATTCGGTGTACTTTTAACAAACAATAATTTGTCATGAAATATGACTAATTATATGACCACAGATAATTTTCTAGTAAAAAGGTTCAGTTACGTTTTACTAATTCTCTCTGGTTTATTTCAACATAATACAAGAAAGTATTTCACACCAATTGTATTGCTGTTCCATATAACAAATACACCCTACACAATGTTAATTTTAGTTGTGTGTGATCAGGTAAATTTGTGGATGTGTAGAGATTTGTAAAGTACATTACGATTGGCCAACCTGGGCTGGACGCTTTACTGGAGTGTAAATAATTTACTAAATTATCGTAGAGTTTAATCAGACAGCTGTGGCATGTTAGTGTTAAATTGTGTGCGATCAGATAAAATTAGTGGATGTGCAGAGATTTGTAAAGTACAGTATGATTGGCAGACCTGAGCTGGAAGCGTGGGGGGTGGGCCCCACAGTGAGGGTGGAGGCGCCCCGTAGCATGAGCGGGGGCCCCTGTTGGACCCGCCGGGCGGGGGGGTTACGAGTCGAAGATATCTCCGTAGCCTGTTTGAGCACCTGGTACACGGCGTCCACTTCGCCGGGAGATGCTTGTTCTGAAGAAGCTGGCAGGCGCACACACACACAAACACATGCGATAACTTACAAACCTTACAAGCTGAACATAAGAGGATCCTCACCAAGTTTGGTTGGATACGAAATTACAATAAAACATTGTCGCAATAGCAATATGAATAATGTTTGGTGGGGATGAAGAGTGATTGTCAAAATTACATAGTTGTAATTCTTCACATACGTCTATGAATTAGGAGTTTCATAGACTCATTTGGACTGAAAATTTCTTCAGCCTTATAAAAAAAGTAAACTTGTAACAAATATTTCTATAATTGTTTGCAATTTTTGACGTTAAACTTTTGAACACAAATAAAAATTGATCCTTGTGTTCAGGCTATGAAAAACATCTCAATTTGTAAACTATTTCCTGAATAGGTTCTCCAATCAAAAGTTTCTATTTTTATACAGGGCTTTTAGACCCAACGAAAAATTCGGTATTAAAATGAAGCGTTTTGATCTCTAGTTCCAAAATATAGAAATTCAGTTTGCTTAAAAATCAAAATGATAGAAAATAGGATTTATTTTTTTACCATCCTTCTAGCGTTGTCATAATTCTAAGAGTATTTGTATTAAATATGTCTAAACATCTTTTCAAAAGTAAGGAAATGTTTTACTATTGATAAAAAATCACCTATACTCAAGCTACGGTAAAATTCCATAATTTTCCCAATGATATCCTTTGTTTGACCTCGACAAAAATAAATTACACTATCAAATACCATATAATATAAAAACCTAGGAACCTGGGGATCAAAAGTCAAAATCGGACAAAACACATTTAGACAAATCAAATGGTTAGTGTTTGAATGTGTTGGGACCACCAACGCACATCCTCTTATGTTGATGTGATGATGAAATGAGATGTTATTTACATTATTTGATGATGTGATGTCAGACAAACACGGCAGACAACAAACAAAGTGTGACAAGCCTCACACGTTAGTGACAGACCACAACAACCAGCAAACAGGGACATCTGGGTATTGCAGATTCGACAGATGTTTGCGATAGACAAACTAGAAGTTGGGATTTAAGTTCATCTATGGTCTTAAACATTATGCTGGCTTAAAATATACAGGATGAATAAAAAGTCAAGACCCCCCCTCTAATATTTTTCCAAGTAAATATTCAGAGATATCCTTTTGGTGGTCGAGCAATCTTAGCAGGAAGTTTCATTTTATCATTTTGAAATTGTAGAGTGTCCCCCCAAAAGGGGGGATTTGGGGGGCAACTCAAATATTTTAAATGTAAATCCCCTTCAAGTGACACCTCATTTTGAAGTGTTTACAAAAACTTAAAGAATGGTGAAAACTAGAGGTCGCTATCTCTTCTCTATCCAAAATGGTAGCCCGTCAAATGTTGTGGAAAATCAACGGTAAAATTGTTAATATTGGCTGCCATTTTGGATAGAGAAGAGATAGCGAGCTCTGGTTTTCACCATTCTTTAAGTTTTTGTAAACACTTCAAAATGAGGTGTCACTTGAAGGGGATTTACATTTAAAATTTTTGAGTGTCCCCCAAAAGGCCCCGATTCGGGGGACAACTAAAAATGTTTCAATAGAAACCCCTATCAAGTGACACCTCATTTTGAAGTGTTTAATCAAACTTAAAGAATGGTGAAAACCAGAGCTCGCTATCTCTTCTCTATCCAAAATGACAGCCAATATTAACAATTTTACCATTGATTTTCCACAACATTTGACAGGCTACCATTTTGGATAGAGAATGGATAGCGACCTCTAGTTTTCACCATTCTTCAAGTTTTTGTAAACACTTCAAAATGAGGTGTCACTCGAAGGGGGTTTACATTTAAAATATTTGAGTTGCCCCCCAAATCCCCCCTTTTGGGGGGACACTCAACAATTTCAAAATGATAAAATGAAACTTCCTGCTAAGATTGTTTCACCACCAAAAGGATATCTCTGTATATTTACTTGGAAAAATATTAGAGGGGGGGTCTTGACTTTTTATTCACCCTGTATAGAGGGCTCAGCACGGTAACTGCGTTAATCCACATTAAACAAATTGGCATTTTGGTCACTTGTATTAAAATGAAAAACAGCTAATTTTTCAACATCGTACTTTTCTACTACTTTTCCCACTGCTGGCTCTCTACTTTGCTCACTCTGAATTGAAACTGAAAAAAACAATATTTCCCAAGTTTATTTTACTTTACAGTATTAATAATCTAAAGTAAATCATCTTTATGTTTAACATATTAATCCTAACAAAAATGTTTATTCAACAAATTATGGGTTTGGGATCATTCTGTTTTCGACTATTTGTTGAATACATTATATGGAATCATCGTTCTACTAAATTGCCTTTTAAGTATAACTGTAGAATTGAATGTCGTATCCATGTGCAAATTGTCAAGCTTCGTTTGTAATTTTTTCTCGTTTAGTGCCACTTTGCTCACAAGTAGCATGAATAAGAAATTGTTTTTAATTCGAGATATGGCTGTAGTGTTGGTTGAAAAGAAGGGCAAGTGACCGTGGTTTTTAGATAGCAACGGGAGGTTTTTGTATTCATAAATTCATCCGTTATTCCAATATGCAATTGACTTGTGAGGAGTTTTTATTTATAAAGTGTATTTTTTACCACTCTTCGATTATTGTATTGCACTTTTCATTTCGTTCAAGATTCATGTTCGCGGATGGCTATCAGTTATACAACTATGATTGAATAATAAATTGGAAAATACATTTAATCGCATAAGGAGTACTCCTTAGGTATTTACATTAACATGGCTATTGAACAACAGATTAATTACAACCTGATACCTACAAACAACTGCCACTTTCCATTCTCTTCTACCAACAGTTCTGCCACTAGGTTAATAAAAAAATTTGTGCTAAACCCATTATATTTTAATTTAATTACGTAGGTATACGGGGTGTTTCAAAATGACTCACCCGGTTTCAACGCTTTATAACTTTTATACTATTAAACTTACCGCTATAAAATACGCATCAAACGAAAAAGCAACTCAAAGAGTTTATGCCTACCGAAGACACATTATTTAATAAAATTGATCCAGCAGAACTGTAGATTTAATTGTACAAAGTTAAAAAGTAATCTCCAACTTTTTTTAACACTAGAAATTTGGAGGTTACTTGACATTTTGCAAATAACTTTTAAATGGTGAGGAAATCGACCAAAGTGGAAGGTAATATTCCGAAAGGGAATAAAATTTCCTACAATGTACTATTATGCATTTTTTGAAAATACTCAAGAAAGGTACCAAAAATTGCTTAAGAATGAAAAAAATTGAAAATCCCTGTCTTCAATGTAGACAATAGACATAGCAAACATTAAATTTCACACTTTTTTATTTTAAGGCAAATTAAGTATTTTAAAGAAATGCATAATTGTAGATAGTAGGAAATTTTTTTCTCTTTCGGAATATTACCTTCCACTTTGGTCGATTTCCTCACCATTTAAAAGTTATTTGCAAAAACGTCAAGTAACCTCCAAATTTCTAGTGTTAAAAAAAGTTGGAGATTACTTTTTAACTTTGTACAATTAAATCTACAGTTCTGCTGGATCGATTTTATTAAATAATGTGTCTTTGGTAGGCATAAACTCTTTTTAAAGTCCTCGCCCACTATACGATTTCGGTCGTACGACACTGTGTCGGAACGACAACATTTCCACAGTGAACCATTGGATCTTATGAGAGCTCGCCCACTGTACGATAATCTCACGACTACGACAAACTGTCGTGAAGCAGTCGTCCACTGCCACTGTGATCCACGACTGTCGTACGACTGTTTTACTCGCAGTGGCGTACACAATCAAATGGGCGCCCGCCCACTATACGATTTTTATCGTATGTCGTGCGTTCTCCCCAGTAGTCTTATATATAATTTTTGCAATTAACTCATACTTAGTCATTATTATAGTTGTTATATCACTTTGCGTATTTCTTATCGTGAATAAATATTTTTTACTATTCATTCATACTTTTTTATTATAATGTTTGATAAATATTTAAATTAAAAATAATTATAATAATCAAACTAAATAAGTTTAAAACTGAATTTTTTTAGATTTTTAATTAGTTTAATTTTTATATTAAAATTATCACTTGGTTTTATTTTTCAACCACTATTTTGCGTAATTTTGATCTTCCTATTTATTTTTTACAATTTGTTCATATTTTTCTTTTTATTATGTTTAAATACTGCATCACTTATGAGTAAATATACCAAAATAAAAATTGAAAAAAATGCGAGTTTGGCTATTATTTATTATTGTATAATCTCAATTATTAATTATATTGTGTAAAAAAGTTTCACTAAAACCTATAAATATAATTTTTTGTAGATTATATTGATAAAATTAAATCATTAATATTTAAAAACTAATCCAAAAAGTTTTAACATACATACTTTTTACCAGACTATCCCATAACCCTATGATAGTTATGGTAAATTTAAAAACTTGTAAAATGCATGGACTAATATAATTTGAAAATTTCTTTAAATACATTAACTTTAAAAAATAATTTGCACATAAAAATAAATCTTTCTTTAATGCTGTAGGCCTACATTGGCCACTATCGCTTAATCTACGCCACAGAAGCCACATTGCAACAACACGTAACGGAATCATTGTTTTACTATTTGATACAAAACCACCGTTTTAAGATATTGCGCAACACACCCACACCTCACTCTTCCAGGGCTACCAAGCAACTGGCCATTTATCCGACAAAGTGTCGTAAAGTGGGCGAGGACCACACATACAATAAGAATATCGTACGACACAGTGTCGTACGACCGAAATCGTATAGTGGGCGAGAGGCCTTTGAGTTGCTTTTTCGTTTGATGTGTATTTTATAGCGGTAAGTTTAATAGTATAAAAGTTATAAAGCGTTAAAACCGGGTGAGTCATTTTGAAACACCCGGTATATTGTGTAGCTTATTAATAAGTATTGCATGAAAATAACATGAACATTGTATAAGTTTGCCAGGCTGTCACATACGAGTTACCAATTCAATTCTATTTTATTAGACATGTTAAGAAGATTTATTGAGGTATCATAGGTATCAACATTTATGATGGCAATAGAAACAGCAAACCTTACAAGTTGAGTTTCTTTTTTTTTCAAGTTGTATTATATAATGATCCTTATAACTTACAATTCTTTGGTGCATTATCCTTTAATTTTGTATGTTTAAACTCTTTTTTTACAGTTTTGCCTCTTTAAGAATACTCGTGCCAGAAAATATTATTGTGCTTGACACAGTTTGCAAAGATCTGTTTTTTTATTTCTTGAATAATCAAAAAATATTGTTAGGTATCATACTAAAATTCTATACTTTACATTTCTTGCTACCTTTTTTCTATAATTTACGATTGAGGGGTTTTATAAAGAAATATTTTCCATTACTTTATCTGTATGTTCGAACATATCAACCCTTACAGCTTTGATTAATCCATCTGTGTAAATTATTTTCTGCTGAGCTGGGTGTATTGGATAAATTCTCTAATAGTGTGTTAATTTCTCTAATAGTGTGTTAATTTTAAACAACAAAAACAGTTTGTTTACTATGGTAGATAATTTTCTACCATAGCAAACAAACTGGTTTTGTTCATATGAAGACTTATACATTTAAAGACCTAGGTCAGGTATTTTACCCCGTGGTTGACACAATTTGTGTGAGTTGTGAGTGTGTAGCCATGTCATCATGTAAACGACTACATAGCTTCAACATCTATAAACTTATTTTTTGTTGTCGCTTTTACAATTCTTTTGCCAATGGATTTGATTATATTTTCTATCTACCTTATGAATTATATTATGAGAAACTACTTAAGACTGAACTTTAAATACATCATAATGAACACTATTACTATTATGAGTTAAACTAAAAGATCTCAGAAACTTTTTTTATCGACAGATAGGGATTTTGATGGAATATCAAGGAATCTAGCATGTTTGACTATAAACACAAACATGTTATTTTAGCTCACAGTTTCTCTGAGAGTTGCAGATTAATGTTTGCAGTTCCATCTCCTGTTACTTTCTTATACTGATTCTAGTGACTATAACAATCATTGAACTGTTACAAGTTTTAGTTACTAACATACTCTTAGCTTTGTATATTGTATTTATTCAACCCCCATGTAATCAACTAAGTATTAGTTGGATTGTTTGTAGCTTGTTTGCATGCTAAGAGCTCAGGAACCATGTAAGGGAAGCGTAGTGTTAAGAAGCGTCGGATGCACTCTTGTCTTGTATCGTGCAACTCTGTTGTGTTACGGGTTATGCTTTACTACATAATTCGCTGCGATCTAGAAACGCTTGGCTGGTTATCTGATTGATTTTCACAATTCATGAGTTTAAGTGGAATGAGAGTTTTTTTAACGTTTCAACATTTTCATGTAGGTGAAAATTGTCTACCTCTGTTCCCTTCTACTTAAATGCAAAAGTAGTAATGTTCTTTGGTAACGTGTGATTTTTAGCCCTTCTGTATTTCGGGAAAACACTACTTTTAATCTACTTAAATCTGTAAGTTCCAATTTTTAGGGTTTCTTTAATTACAATAACAAATCCGTATGGTTAGATTCAGTGCGTAAACACCTATCTAAAAAAAGATTCAAGACTAATATTTGTTTATCCTTTTTATTTAACCTATCCTAGATACATTAATAGTTAGTTTTAATCGATATCATTTTCATAAAAAAAAACATTACCACTGCATAAAAGCTTGAAATTGGCCACAATTAAACCATGAACAACCAAACTAAATGACGTTTAACGAGAATAATGAGCATCGTACTACACAGTTCGGAGAATAGTGATAACCAATCAGTTGGCTTCTTCTATCCACATGTAAGACACACATTGGCCGACTAACATTCTAGCTTGGACGAGTACAGAAGCGATTAGCCAAGTTTTTGTTTGTGGTACCTAAACTCCTGGAAGGGGGGTTTTTCCACGTGACGCTACGAGTGGAGGGGGAGCCCCCCTGGGTTACCCCCGCTGGACTGACCGAGGACCTTCCTGGTCTATTGGCCACCAGCGTAACAGCTGGCAACATACAGACTCATCAGGAGTCGGTGGGCTTAGAGTCCGATAAACTAATAGGTTTGTAATCATAATGAAATTAATGTAAACATTTGTCACCTGAAGAAAAAACTTGAGTTTGATTAAATACAGCTAAATAATGTATGTTTGGTAGTAATCTTAAAATAACGTATACAGATTACACTTCTAAAATGTAACAGTTTGAGTAGGCTAAGCCTGTCGAATCTTTATCTTAAATGTATGACCGTGTTTTTGAACTGGTTAAAATACTGGACAACGTTTTGTATGCGATGAAGCAACCCATTTTCAGAGAAAGCTACAGTTTTAGGTAAGTGGAATTTTCAATAATTTGGTTGAATTGGAGCTTGTCCTGATGATGAATTCCTGCAACGCATCTAAATTTTTGGAAAGTTACGCCAGTATTGTAGCCAGTTCAAAAACAATGTCGTCCTCCTCAGGTCAAGATTTGGATACTTTGACCGTGGAGGCCTACCAGAGGTTTAACTGTAGTAGTTTAATTGAAGAAGTCAATCAAATGTTCAATATATCACTGACGTTGTATATAAACTTCAATTGAATAAATACTTGTTAGAATAGATGATGAACGGGTATAATCGATTAATGAAAAATGGAATGAAAGAGTCCCTACTTTATCATGACTTTTATGAATATTTTCCTACGTCTGCACTATTAGATCCTGGAACTTGTTCATGGACTACTTATACGATCATGTTAGATGTGCTATCGGTTATGTAAGACCTACCTTCTTCCTCCTGCGCAGGTGTGACTCTGGTTTCAATCTCTGATGTGGACTTCTGCCGTCGTAACAGCCTGGATTTGGCTTGACAACGCCCAACCTTTTCCTGACAGTCTAGATGAACATTCAGTTTGCACACTCTACACTTCAAGCCTTGTCTTGTGTGTCCTGTACATCCATGTACTCATTAACAATAGGCAATGCTCAAAACGTAGCCCTTTAACACGTTAATGTCGATATATTGACCATAATGAGCAACGTACTGAAGCATAAACTGCACTTGCATTAAACTGAGCATAATTCACCACGGGTAAGACGTATAATAGACATAATGTGTGTTGCAACATTATGCTAGTAGGTCTAATGGCATTAGGCGTGGCTTAGGACATTGTCTATAAATACAAGATTGAAGGTGTTAGCTCATACTTTTCTTTACATTTCTTAAAATCGATGATTTACAAATAATAACTTTAACTTTGCAGGTTTTATTGACAGTTAATTGTTTGTAAATGTACTTGTATTTTGAATGTTGGCGTAGATTTCTTCACAATGCATTACATTACTTGTTCAGGTCAATTAAGAGATATATTCATATATTTACCAAACAACGCAAAGAATATGGTGACAATGAAATTATATGTTATCAAATACCGTGTAACAGGTTACCTTACCATTGATATTTTTCTATAAACGACATAAGATAAAACGTTCATGCCGTCATTCCACTTCTTATGTCAAAATAAACAACTAATTTAACTTCTATTCTTTCAACCTAAACTGCATATCTCGATTGAAGGATTTTGTGGTACAATACCTCTTAAAACTTGAGAGCACACGTCACAAGGGGTTATTTTCTTGTAAGTGTACTCCTGGAACTGGTGTGCTGCAGACTCTAATCCTAGGTTTAGTCCACTATCTCTTCCGTTTTTCCTGTTTAGAAATAACACAATTACCAACAAATAATCAACTTTTGTTTTATTATCTTTTCTTTTAATGTAATACGGGTTGAGTCAGCATGTTAACTCATTGTATGATCAAACTAATTAGGATAAAAATACTCTAAGTTTGACTTTAGCATTGTTAGGAAATTAATGTCACTAACACTACTAATGATATTATAATTTACATTAAAGTAAATCTTTATTTTCTAACGTATATTTTTTACTTTAAAATAAACATTTTTCATTTCTTGTTGGAATTTAACAAATTTCTAACATTAAATTTAATTTTTGTAAATATGACTTTATGCTTCACGCTGCTTAAACGTTTACTATAGTTATTTGTGCAACTAGTGAGCAAAGTGAGCAATTGACTCACTCGAGAGAAATCCTTACTCACGAGACATAGGCGAGTGAGGAATGGTTCCTCGAGTGAGGCAACGACTGCACTTTGCGCTCGAGTTGCACATTATATTTTTCCTACAGTTACAATAAAACAAATAAATTAGTAAAGAAACGTGACATATTTTTACACAGAAGTGAACTTTTAATATGAATTTAATGATCAACACGATCAACAACAGTACAACAGGTGACCAGCTGATTTACAGCCAGTGCTGCCTACGTATTTTGCGCGCATACGACCTTGTCTGCATGTTACGCGCTCACTATTTCGTGCCTTCACGTTGCAAATCTGGAGTGAGACAAAGTAATTAGAGTGAGACAATGTTAACATTGTCTCACTGATGAGCAAATTGGCCACTTTGCTTTCTCAAATCAGTGAGAGAACATGTACATTGTTAGGTAACTGTAGGAAAAATATTGTTTTCTTTAGTTAGCTACATCCTATATAAAGACAAAACTACATGAAAGTAACATAAGCTACACAAACTATTTATTACACTGTAGTAATACTTCCTTGATAAAACTAGCCCTTATAGAGACTAAAAATTAAAAAAAATACAGTTTATTTACAAGCTAACGACAATACCTGGTCCAGATAGTCCCATCACTGGATCATGGGCATAGCACAGTGGAGAAGATAGTTGAAGTAATACAAACTGACTATACTTATGTTGTAGTGTGGTGAAGAAACGTGATAAAAAACAAAACTGTGAACTGTTCAATGTGATTACTGTGTTTAGGAAATAAGTGAGAAAAACATCAGGGGTGCAAGAATATCGTTTAGAAATGTAACTATCACATGAGATTATAACAATTATACTCCGGAAACGATAATTTACGTTGTAAAATTAATAACCAGTTGTTGCTGATCAAATACTGTAGAAACATAAAATCAAATTTTAATAATTAAAAATGTTTCCTGTAATGTTACATTCAATGTTAAAAATATCATGTTTCCTATTAATTAAAACCATTTTCAAAATGTATTAGGATTTCTTATAGAAAAGTGTTAGAATAGGACCTTGTAAATTTAAGATGGAATGGTATAGATAAAATTAACAAATAAAAATACATTAAGTTAAATAAAAGCAAAGCATATTAAAATAATATGATACATGTGATCAACGATAAGCCACAAAATAGACAACTGTTAAATACATGTAAGCAAGAAGTATATACATAGCGTTGACAAAACCGTACTAAACATCACCACACAGACTGCAAAACCCTTAAGAAGCGGGTGCAGCAAGTAACCAGCAAAACCTGACTCAAGTACAACAATCGGATATTTACCTCATCGCAATGATGGTGGAAACCGCGTGGTACATTTGGTTCTTTCTGTTATGGAATCGCAGAGTCGAAGCGTTTGAGAGAGAAAATATAAAAGGATTTAGGTAAAGGGGTGAAAGAGTTGCTCAGTGGAATGGACGAGGGTGGTGGAAAAACAAAAAATTAAAACAAAAACGACAATGGAGAGAAAGGAGAAAGATAAGAGGAAAGAGAGAAAAACACTGATTAGTAAACATCAAGAAAAAAACTAACTACGTAAAAAATAACTACACATTAAGTCGAAAGGCAAATGCATTAACATTTTTAAATATGTGAGTAAAAGGTTATGCTGCTTTTAAATAAAAAAGTAAACGATGATACATATTTTCCATGAAAATATTAAAATATGAACACAAAGCGCTTGTGATCAGATAAAAATGATAAAAAAATACATCTAGATCGTAATTTAATGGCTTGAAAGGAGTCTTTTTCTGTCATCTCCTAGGTGGAGAATGGGAGTGTTAATTATCATTTATAATTTAAAATATAAATTTCAAGAGTAATCTTGTAAATTAAAAATTAATGGAATGTTTTTATAGATTTTGAATTAACATTATAAATAGCAATTAAATCATTTTCAGAAATGTAATGTATGTAACTAGTTGTTTTAATTAATTGATTTTGCCCAATTATTATAACTTACTCACACGGTACAAACAAACTATGTAAAAGGATAAGACATTTTTACGTTATTTTTTGATAGTTCAGCAATAGATTTTCAAGTGGCGTTTTTACCAATCCCAATTTCAAAAGTTGTAAGTAGAGACTATGTGCAAAATATTGGTGCATAATTAACTTATTTTTGTACTCAATGGCGTAACAAAACCACAGTAAAATCGGATCCAGCCTTTTTTCGTTTGGTTCAAAGATGAATCACAAGAAGAAAATCAATATTAAAAGGTTTTGAGACCCCCTTATACAATCTAAATCACAAGATCTACTATAGTTTGGGGTCCCTAGGAAACACTTATTTGTATCAAAACTAATTTTATTCTACAAAAAATCTTAAGAAGAGTGTATACAAGCTTAATGGCTGCCGATTTCCAACTTGGATTTGAAAATTGTGTGTTTTCAGTGTTACGCCACTGAAAGTACAAACGCCTGAAAGCTTAGCTACATAGCTTGACATCCAGGCCTAACTAATTGTACTCTAAAGCAATCCATTGGTTTATTATTCATTCCTCTAGCAATGCACTACATGTGAAATCCAGTTTTAAGACTCCCAGAATATTCACTATTTAAAAAATAAACATTGTGTAATCAACTAACTAGATAACACTCCCCAGTGTGTTAAACGTAACCCCCTACTTTATAAAATGGTTTACATTGCTAGTGTCTAAACAAAATTCGTCAGTTTTTACCATATTGATCTTTTTACAGGAATATCAGCAAATCTCCATGGCCTAAAAAAAATGTTGCCTATATTTCTGTTGAACATAATGTTGAAATTTTAAATGAACAGTGAGGATAAATATTTAAAATATGCTATTTAAGTGCTTTATAACCTATTAATACATTAACCTCAAATAAATATTTAGTAATAATAAAAGAATAAAAAATAAATATATTGGTCACCTACATAGTTTTCTACCTTATAATACAACGTACTGTTTGGAATATACGAGAATTGAGCAAAAAAGAAGAAAATATATTTTAAATTTAAAACGCGTTATTTACGTTATTTTTCCTGTAATTGGCTTTAAAAATTTAAAAAATATCACAGTAAAACACAAATAATACTAGTTTCTGTTAGATGAATATAAAATTATGAAAACAATTGATTAACAAATACAGTTAAATCCTACAATTATGATAGCTATTATTTAATGAATCGTTACGTTTATTTTTACTCAGAAAAAAATTTAACTTTAGATATTTCCGAAAACACATGTACATTTTCTGAAATCAATATTTTTGAAACTCAAGACATTATAATTATAGTTTTGTAATTAAATATGTTTACCAGTTAACATTAAAATGGACAGTTTTCATTTGAAGGATTATTTGATAAATAATCAGTATTAGTACATATGATGCATACATCATGTATTAAGATAATGAATTATCTTAGATTTACCAAGCAAATATGTTATGTGTATACAATTATTATCAATGTTCTGACATATTAAAAATATATATATAGCGACGACTGATTTTTCTAGAAAGTATGTTTAATTGGGAAAAATATCAACCTCGATTTTACAATCGTTTATTTTAAAATACAATGTTAATACCGTTAATAAATCAAACTATTTTCCCTAAATGTTACTGCGTAATTTTTAGCTGATGCAAACAATTATTTATTATAAATCTGATAAATAAATTTAATGGGTTTAATAATGTTTTTTCGGTTACAAAATCTTTTTGTAAGTCTACGTAAGAAAAACCAACTTTTCTTCAGTAATTGTAACAAATTGTTTATTTCATGCAATGGTGTCTAAGGCTTTCCTTTTGCAAAAAAAAATTGTAAAAAACTGTTCAACAAAATTAAGTCCCTAAATTGGAAAATTCCCCAATAAAAATAATGTTTGAAAAGAAACACATTTTACATAATTATACAGATATTTACATTTTTACAATGTACTTTCAATATTCTATTTTATACTAGAAAGCTGAAATTGAGTTGCAAATGAGTTTAATAGTAAAATATGCATATAAATATTGCAATTATAAAATAGCAGCATTATAAACAGCCATTGGCTACGAATTTGGAAACGACTAAAGCTTAATACACCTAAAGTAAAACTAAAGTTAAGTATAATTACTCTACTTACTTTTCTCCCTCCTTAGGCGAGGTTCCATTGGACGGACCACTCGTGGTTTTTAAGCTTTTAAAAGCTTTCAACCATTTCGACTTCATACTTCCGGTCGAGGACGAAGACATTTTCCGGTCCCTACCACTCGCGCCTTCCGCCGAGTCGAGTTTGGACGCAAACAGTTCTTTCTGGAAAGAACAAAACAACTGTTATTTTAGTAAATCTAAAACAGGCAATGGATTTACTTTTCTTAGAAAAATTGTAAGTAATAACAGCGTTTATTGATTATTGGACTTTATTTATACATTTACAAAAATATTGTTTACAATTTTATACATTATTTGTATACTGCTGAAAATTGTTTGGAAAGTATTTTAACACAAGAATAATAGAGATAACAAGTTTAATAGAGATAAGCCTTAGGGTTTGATATCTGAAAAAATTGAAATTGAAATTAATGACATATAACAAAAGCTGATACCGTACTGAAAATCAAAGGGGTTAATAAACTACGCATAAATAAAAAAATAGCAAAAGTATGTAATTAAACGGACATATTTTTACAGCTTGTGGTATAAGATTCATTATATAACTACAGCTAGAAAGGTATTAAGGTTTATTGCAACAATAGTATGATAATATTAATGGATACATACTAAAATAAGTATGATGTATTCATCGTACTTATTTAATCAATGTTAACGTAAATTATTTAATATTATTTAATCATTTAACGTTTTTTTTTCATATAAATGTGTAATGTCATATTTAACATTACACTTTCATATGGAACAAAACGTTAATAATTGATGTTGTGAAGTGTAATAGCATTGAGCATACAAGTATAATTAAGTTTATACTCAATGGTAGCAGTATTGCCAATAAAAGGAAGCGAAAATAATAACAATAAAGGCCTCCTTCAGTATGTTGGCTGCAAAACTGATGCAGCATCAAGATTGTCTATCTGTTCTGTTCAGGCGTTCATCAAGTCTATTCCAAATTACCTTGTATGGTTTGGGTTACTTATTAAGTATATCAGATTAGGTTTTGGCTCCAAACACTGGGCAATGTATCATTTTTAAACTCCATTTCTGGCAAATAAGTTTTTATAAGTTTAAATGCACTTAATATAGCATGTTTTAAAAGTTTGCGCAAGCACAACAAAATAGATTTTAACTAAACAAAATAATTATTTCTGTTAAAACTGTTCAATTTGGTTAATTTTTGTATATGCATTGTTGATGTTTAATAGTTTAAATGGTCAAGTTTAACTTAATTGTCGTGGTTTTCTCTTATTTAAGTAATTTTGTAAAACCACAATTAAACAATAAGTTCCCTTATATCAAAGATGTTATAGTGCTACAAATTATCGCAGGGTATGTTGGTATTTATAAGGGCTATGACTATTTTTTACTCTATTTTTTACCTTTTAAGATCGTGTAAGGCGTGTGACCTGTGGGCTAAAACTACTTAATGAATTGAGAAAATTATTTTAGTGCACAGTATCGGATTTTACGCTAACTTAGAAATTTCTCTAAGGTTGAATACCCCTATGAATGGATGGCTGTAAAATTCCCAATTTTAGGGATGGAACTCAATAGTTTCGAAAAATTTAGCTACCTATTACAAGCTTTTTATCTGACAAAATAGGTTATGTATGTAATAGCTACTTGAAGATAAAATTTATCAGTTAACAAACTAGTTACACCAATAATCCGGTTTTATGCAGTAAAGCCAACTTTATTCAGTGACGCGATAAGTGATATTACAATCATTAATTTATTTGGGAACCTTTTTCAACGAGGGAGTTGATAAGATTAAATTTACATTTCCACTGCAATGACTTCTGATTTTATCCATAATACGCCTTTGATATTTACCGTATACATCTTAAAATCCAAGTAAAAAGTAGCTGAATTGTTAAGAAGGACAATTCGATGAAAAATTATATAAACCCCAAAATAAACCCCTAAAGTAAAAAAAAATTATATTGATATCACATTATATGAACAATTATTTAAATAAGATATTCCGTACTTTCACAATTGAAACACGATATAAAGAACTACTTCGATAATTCTGTTGGTTCAGTTTGGCAACACTGGATATAATAACACGCTATCAGGATGGATACTGTCAGACATCACGCAAACTGATGATAAGCGTGACATGTTGACCACGTGACTGCCACGACCTTCCAGGCACTAACGTCGCCATCTTGCCGTAACTTTCAAATAGACTCTTCCTTCCTCACTAGACATAGCTAGGTTGTCATGTGCCATGTTATTGACAACCGTCCTATTGTATATAGCACGGTCTTGGCAAATATGCCACACATACTGAAGTTAACAACTGATTGTGGTTGGGTTAATTGACATGAACGTGTTAAGAGTCTAAAATGATTCTTCCAACTTGTTGATCTTGAAAATTAAAACTGATTGTTACAGTAGTTATTTTTGTAAAGTTTTAGTTTTATTATTCAATATGATGTAAGGTTAGGGCGATAAGATATCTTGTGGTAAGCGTGACTATTAAATTAATTTAGAAATATGCTTTTTAAGGACGTTTAACTAATTATGGTTAAGTAATAAATTATCGGTTGAAATCTCACTTACCAAGTGTAAACGGATCTGTAACCAACCCATTACGAAATTCACAAATTCACAGCCTTAAAATCACTAACCGATAACACTTAAACCGTAAAATAATCAAATCTCTTAAACTTTTATATCACGAAAATACGAATTTTGTTAAATATCCGTTTGGGAAACGGAATTCGATCCGCTACCGACGAAAAAAGGCACCCGCTCTACTACCAAGGTCTACTCCAATCTAAATCGGCTACATTAAAAATTAAAGTCTGGAACGATATGTTGAGTGCATGGTAACGACGTATCGACTGCCCGGGCGACCGAAGGAGCGCCTGCGCGGGGTGGTGCGGCTCATAGTGGGTTTGAAATTCTATTACACATTAAAAATACCATAAATGGGGCAAACTATTCCAATTTCATTTGAAAACACCCTGTAAATTGCTAGCTACCACCTAAGTTGAGATGGATCAGATTTTCCCCATGATGAGTTAGGGAGTTCCCTTGCTGTCAATCATTAATTCGCGCACCAAATGTAGGTCAGAACAGGGGTGTCGTAACTGCAGCTACACTGCATTATCGTTCATGTTGAGATGCAACGGGGAATTGTTGTAAATATGAAATGAGTGGGTAACCGGTGGATTAGCTTTTTTTTTATCTCAGACCGATTGCTGCATTTTTTAAATATTTTAGGGCGTCATTATGAATATTATTTCAATATTAGGATGCTGAAATTCGCGACGGAAATTGATAAGACGGATAGAAAATTAATTAGTTTAACACCTACTTTAAATATTAAGATGAAAAAAATATTTAGGTATATTAAGATTAATAACTTTCTGAATTCATGAATAATATCTAAAATGAATTGAAATAGCACTTTTGAAATAACTATTTTTATGTATTTTTTATGTAATATGTATTTTAATTCTGTAAACGTACATTCAATTGATCAATTCATTGAATGCATAAAAAATGTCTCGTATTTTTTTTTATTTTGGAAGTAAACACGCTTTTGCATACTCCTAGCTGTACAAGGGGTTAAAATATAATTGTGGCTCGTTCCTTTTTATAGTATTTCATGAATTTTTGTATTTTTCAAGAGGCAGCATGCACATGAAATACTCCGCCAAAAATTCTACATAATGCATACCGTACTGAAAAATGTATTTAATTTATTGTTGGCAACTTTAACTCCAAATTTTACCTCAATTATTTTTTACTTGTTACCAAACATTTCATATACAGATAAAAATAACATTGAAAAAGGTTGGAAAATTATACCTTATTGGTAAACTGTAAAAATTTGTAGTTTATAACAATCGGTTTACATGAACGGTGATCTGTTTATCAGATGATTATTTAAACACTTACCCTATTGAAATATCTTAATCTACACACATTGGGTACACTTGAGGAGAATTGTAATAAAATATAATAGAAGCACATGCCATTGGCTTCTGTCCGTTTGGTTAACTTCTAAGAAACACAAGGCATCACAAAATAAGAAGTATCATAGCAAATGCCTTCCGAAAAAGGTATAATACATGGGAAGTGCTAGAAGAAGTACACTGTCTTTCTTCTAACGGAAGCACCAGAAGAGTAGGTATTTTATTGATCGAAAGAGAAACAAACAAAGGCATAAATCTCGATCCAGCAATTCGATTTGAAACAAACCTAAATCAACCTAATGAAGTGAATGAGGAAAAGAAAAAAAAATATGAATCTACCTTTGAATGTTTCAAGGAAAATTTCAAAAATGTCGAAAATTGAGGTGATTGGATTGTTTATTGGTTTCAGAGGAACATTATCAAAATTTTTTGTGAACTTTTAGAAACAATATTATTTGGACAGATCCTTTTAGAAAATTATTATCCATGAAACATTAAGAGGTCCATTGACTATAATGAGAAATCATTTATGAGAAATCATTTACATGGCAAACATCACAATTAATCAGTCTTATAGCTGTTATGATCATTCAATATTTTAAGTGTACATTTTCTTTAGTGTCATTGGTAACTTTATTTTTTTATGGCAGACGTATTTATTTTTATTAATAAGTTATTTTCTCTAGTATATTAATAGTTAACTTTACCTGTGCTCTGACTGCCGCGAGGTGTATCTGTGCTGTCCGCAGGTCGAACCTCTTTATGCTGATGTCTTCTTGTAGCTCGTTCACCTTGTTGTACAGCTGAGACTCCAAACTCCTGCGTCACATACTAACTATGTTATTTGAGAGTTGATAATTAGTACAATATTGATTGTACGACAAGAACGGACAATTACATGACTGCATCAAATTGTCGCTCAGCGAGATCATTGTTTTATTTCAGGATTTTTTGCTTCTTTTTAACTACAATCTGTGGGGGTGGGGGTTCTTTTGTAATGTAAGAGTATTAGAGTATAAGTAGTATAGTATAAGAGTAGTATAGTAGTATAGTATTAGAGTATGTAATATAAGAGTATATTGTAATGTAATGTAAATCATTTTGGCTGTAATTGTGTACTTATCTATTGTTATTAATATATGGCTGCCTGTAAACATTTAAGACTAGCTGAACCAAAGAAAAAGGATCATTATTCTCTGTGTTCAGTTTCTCTATATTTAGTTTGTTATTACTATTATTATTATTTTTTTGTTACTAAAGGTATAGACTTCAGTTTGACAATGTAAGGATTGACCCCTGACACATTTAGGAATATTTTGGTGTTTAGACCGCTTTCCCATAGTTAGTATTCTCATATAAAATTTCACTGCCTATATAGGATTCCCATAGTAATTTTGTTGTGGATTCGTAAAAAGATCGTGACAGTTTAAAATGAATAATGGGTATTGGTAACATTTTATATTAATTTATTAGTAACTGAAAGACTTAATTTCTCCATTTACTTCAGAAACACTGGCTAAAATATTACAAATTACACTGAGTTAGTTTAACATCCTCTTAAATAATAGCACAAGAAAACTTTGACTTGGTCTAACAGTAAAAGAAAATTATTAAGAACAATAATCATCCGATAAATAAGAACAAATTTTACTTTGAGAGGTAATTAGGTTTATTTGTACAAAATGCACGTATTATCAAATCACAACTATAATGATCGCCCCACACAAACAAAAGGTGACGGAACCGTTTTTTGTACTATTGATTCCATTTGAAGCACTTACAAAATGGTAAAATATATCGTTAATGAGTGGATGTTAAATGGAGAAGCAAACGCGGAGCCTCAAAGGAACAGAGCTCAATTAATTGATGTTTACTTGTACTTCGCATCACTTAAACCCTGAGGATGAGAAGTGTGTATTACAGAGATAAGCTGTCTGCTACAATGTACTCTTGTGAGTGTAACCCACAAGAAGAACCCCTAATATGTAAGAGGGTTATTGTTGGTATGTTAAATTTTGCCTTTTTATAAAATACTAGAGGTTGTCCAGTGGTCGAAAACTCTACCAAACATGTAATTTACAGGCTTCTCTATTTTCACCCCAAGCTGTAAATAAAACGTGTGTTTGGAATTTGTTCTATTTGTTTTGATTTTCTGTTTATATTTCGTTGTCATTTCGGTACCGGCATAGCAACCCATACGGCCTATATTAATTTTTAAAAATTTAAAAATCATTTTTTGTCCTTATTTTTTGAGTCTATTTTAATTTATTAAGGCATTCTGCACATATACAGGGAAATATCTTTTTAACAGCATGCGTAGATTTTGCCAGCGATGCAAATGAGCTGAAAAAGGGGGTTTACAAGAAACATGTTAACCTATTTATATATAGGATATACTCGTACACAATATGCATTGTCCGACATTGAAGTTTTAAACGAAAATAATTAACACTAATATTAATATTACAGTGTTACGATGTAATATTATAGTTTCGGTTATTATGTTACGTATTTCAAAAAAATCTACCTTATAAAGTTCAACTTTTTCGAGCTCCTTATTGTTGGAGGCCTCTATTTATCTTGAATTTGCCGTCCACATGGCCCTTAGGCCTGTGCGGAGAACGTAAGAAAAGCAAGGGGCAGACTGGTAGGCCACAATACAATCATGAAACTGATACATTATAAATGAGTGCTCTATAACGCGATCCCACGGCGGCTCTACCTTATCTTTACAGTTATAGAGACTCATATCACTCTAAACTAGTTTAATGCCCAATCATGAATATGGCTAAACTATAGAACATCGTTAATCCAAAGCTTAGGCTGTAACATACACTATTCTTCTTCATAGTCAATAATCTATTAATTTGAAACTGTTTTTCTTTGTCATAGCTATTTTGAGAGAACGGCTGGGTGTAGAAACTCGGTAGAGGTGTCTAAAGAAAGGTCTTGGTCTGTAGATGAGCCATCAAAAGAGAAACATGGTGAATTCCCTTGGGGCTCTGCCCCAGAGGCCTTTAAATTCCCATCCCATGTTATTCTTATGGAGGAAAATGGGGTTTTTGTCACAGCTAATTTGAGAGAACGGCTGGGCGTAGAAACTTGGTAGGGGTCTCTAAAGAAAGGTCTTGGTCTGTAGATGAGCCATCAAAAGAGGAACGAGGTAAATTCCCATGGGGCTCTGCCCCAGAAGCCTTTAAAGTTGCCTCTTCAGATTTGTTTACATTACGACCATATGCATAATTCTACCCTACTTTTTAATGAAACAGCTGTTAATATTTAAATTGTGATTTATTGAATTTGTCAAAATGAAGTAGCCTACAGTATTTGCAATGGGGTTTTCTGATTTTAAATTGGATTTTCTTCTGCATCGTGTCATGTTTTGCAATATAATGTTCTATTACCAAATCAGTGGAAAATCCTAATATCACAGTAACTCTTGATATTCTTTGGCGTATTGCATCTGTAGACGAAACTTGGGTTGGTAAAATTATTACAATGGAAAAAAACGAGAAATCCTGGACAATTTGATATAGGCTAAAAATAAAACTGAATTAACAATATGCTACATTTCTTTGAGCAATCATTGAAATAACCGATTTGCAAACAATGGAAACATATAAAAAGTCATAGAACACAACTAAGTAGAAGAAAAGAAATAATGTTTTTTTTTTCATTTTTAATTGTTATTATAGACAACCTAATGCACAACCTATAAGAGGGAAAAATTTGTAGAAACACTAAAAAATCAGCTTTTTGAGAAAAGATAAGATATTTATAAAAGATTTTGATTATATCTAACTGTTGTGTAGATCGTGAGTATTTCCATAATCTTCGTGAGTCGCCTGTAATGCTTCGCAATTGCTCGAATTCGAGCAACAGGTACACTAGTACTGCTATGAATCATCAAGACAATGCTAGCAGACCTTTGTATCTACTATTAGACCCTCACCTCTGCTGTATCCTGACCATGGTGTCCAAGGCGTCTTGCAGCTGCTTGATCTGTGTCTCCAGCTCCACCGCCTCCACTCTCAGAGCCTCGTACCTCGACCTCACCTGGATGGAGGCTAACCTATCTACCACCACCTCGTTCTTCAGAGGCGCTGGTGCGTTTAGGTCCTAGAATATCCAATAACACAAGCTATTGAAAAGATTTATTGAAATGGGTTGTTTAGAATTTGCCAAGTTCACACCCTATATGTAGAGTAAATAATCCGCATGTTTCATCTCGGCCTTTAAGGTACGTAACGCACTCTCTACAAATATGACTGGTGTAGGGAGCTTGAAATAAGTATGTTAAGACGTAAGTTTTTTGCTCAAGATATTCAGATTATTGAAAAAAGTTGTTTGTTTCTAGGTTGGAGAGATATTTTATGCTATAGAAATACCTTTTATTCAAGGGTAAAAATAACTTTCTTGAAATAAATCTGCTTAAAGTCTGGCATAAGACCCTCTTCAGACTTCCAATAATATCAGAAACTGATTAAAATGTAGCTTGAGTGCCGTTGCATATCCCTCTTTTCCTCCTGCCACTTAGATACTGTATAATTGAGCAGAATATCATATATAACCCAGCTAACTATTATGAATCTATGTAGAACAATCAGAGAGCCATTTTATGACATAGAGGTACAGTACTAACATTGATTGGTGGTCCGTCGGCCATCGAAGGGTCGGCCTGAGTGTCTTGCTGGGGAGGTTGAGGGGGAGTGAAGACTCTCAGACGGTGAGAGGGATGGGCCTGGGGAGGTAGGGGAGCTAGGGACCTCACGAAATGTGCTAGATCCGTAGTGGGGGAAACTGCTCTGCACTGATTGGACAGAACTTCGTAGCGTCTTGACTGCTCCGTCGCCTACAGGACAAAGAACCATGAGTAGAATACAGTACTTTTGATTGTTAAATATAAACATTCCATACTTATATTGAAGATGTAGTTAGGTTTAGAATATAAAAGATCGTAGTTGAATTGAACCACCGATAGAGTGCTGATGTAAATTACTGATTTATTGTAGAATATATACCCCAATTGTTAACCATACAAATATAAAAGAACAGCGTATGACTAAGTACAGCATATTTTTTATCTAACATCAACAAAAACCTAGAGAACTCTCTTTTTTTATTTAAACTGAAGTAATAGATTTTGAAAACGAACTATTTTTTAACATCTGATTCCTTCGTTTTTACTTTACCTTACTTAAATCGAACACCTTACATTCAGTGTTACTTTTAATTAGGGCATGAAAATTGCTTAGTCATCCGACTAAGCTTAGTGTTTAGACCGACTAGTTCATATAGACTTAGTTTTACAAGAGGAAATGTTTGGGTGGCCTTCTAAACGAACTTTATAAAATTTGATATAAAGCTCACTTCTTAAAGTCTCTTTTTGAAATATAAAAACTTAAATTTTATACTTAGCCATACATTTGCTAAGTGCACAATTTTGTTCTTTATATCGAATTTATGTTAATCATAAATTAGTTTATAAACGGAAATGCTTAGCAATAAATCGACCGTGGAATGTTCGCACTGCCTGAATGTCCACTACACTACTTAGATATAAATACAAATGTTTATTAGAAACTATGCCCATTTTATTCTTTGTCAATAATCATATGAGGGAGACATCAGTTAACTTGACATCTTTGACATACGAAACCTAATAAAAAAGTTGTCTAAACACTTTCAGTATTATTATTTTCAAAATTATTGCTAGTTCTATAGCAAGGACAAAGTGTTATAAAGTCATACCCTGCTGGATATAACTTCAGCTCCCTGTTGTAGTGAGTCGGATAGCGTCGTGCACAGATCCGAGTACACCTCTTCTAGCTCCTGCAACATTGAAACAAAGCTAACAGCAATGACAATACAGATTCAAAATCATAAACATACAGTACTTACATCAAAATGGTCAAATATCCTTTTAAACTATTTTAAGATTAAAACTATAATCAAATCAAAGTCTTGCTAAAACACGTAGTTAAGAACGAAATTTTAAAGTGAAACTTGTCATACACTAATAACCTACGAAAATCAACGTTAAAATATTTTGGAGCGAAAATAGTTAGTTCCTCTTTGAAAAATCTTGAGGCTAAATTAGCAACGTCGCAAGGAAACGTCTTTTAAGAACGGAAGGGCCTTAATAGTGCCTGAGGAGCGACGTTAGCGTGTAAAGGGTTTAAGCAACATCATTATTCAAATTTGATGTTGATATTGCGGTTGTAAAGAGGTTAGTCATTAGGACAAAGGGTAACCCCGAGCACGACTTTCAAACTCATTCAGTTTTTTACGTTGACAAAGAATACCACGTTTAAACTACAAAGAGCTGCGAGCGACCGGCTTGACATCTGGGAAATTGACTTCCTTTAGATAACATTTTATCAGTGGGTTGTTTCAATTTTACCTCCAGAACCGCTTTTAGATGGTAACTGCTTCATTTGAATTCGAAACAACCAACTTGACTCGAGTTCAAAAGACTATTTTGTAAATGCCAAGAGCAGTTTTACGTCCAAACATTGTTGACGGTGTTAAAATATACCTTTCAACGAAATACTTTTGGTGCTGCACTTACATTAAAAATGTTTAAGGTTTAAATGTTAGAACAATCCTTTTATGATATTTCATAAAATACTCAAAACTAAATATAATTTTAGTATCAAGTAAAAGTTCGAGTGTTTTACCAGCTCGTTTTGCAGTTATTAGTATTTTAAGCAGTACAAAAATTAATTTTTTGTAGGGCTGTAAATATTTTAGCTGATAAGTCAAATCTATACATAAATATCAAAAACCTAGGTTTGGTTGCATAAAATCTGTTTACAAACAGGTAGCGTAAAGTAACTTCTCCATATTACAGGATAGGAGAGTTTGACGCAGTGATGTGGTGCAGTAGGTAGCTTGTTTCTAATTAAGTACATGTTTACCAACCATAAGACATGCTTGCTTACACATAACATTCCCACTATGCGTGATACTTCATTAACTACACAAGGCTTACATTAAACTCGATTGTAAGTCAGTAGTACAGTATCAGTAAACCAATAGCCAAGTATTACTTTAATAACAGTCATTATCTATCTATCTATATATTAATAGGCAAGCATGTTTCTTTAAAACCTTTTTTCTCAGGTCGTGTGCATCGCAGAGAAAATCTACGCATACTGTTGGAAAGATATTTTCCTGTAGATGTGCAGAATGCCTCTAAAAATTAAAATAGGCTAACAAATAAGCACAAAAGATTAATTTGAAAACTTCAAAAAATTAACATGGAGCATATGGGTTGCCATGATGGTGACGAAATAACAACAAAATGTAAACAGAAAATCAAAACAAATGGAAGAAATTCAAATCACATGTGTTATTTACAGTGTGGGGAGAAAATAGAGAAGTCTGTACATTAATTATTTTTGGTCGAGTTTCGACCACAGGACGACCACTAGTATTTATTAATTAAGCTTGAAAAGAAACGAATCTGACCATTGTTGTACGAGTAGTACCTTTGACTATCAAAACAATCTTCAGTATCGAATAGTCAATGGTAGTACATGAGTAGGTTTGTAAGTAAATTGTTATAAATATAAATTTGTGTCCAGTATTAATTTACAGTTAGAATTTTTTTATGACTGTTTAAACACTTAACTTAATTACTGTTTACTGAAACATGTAAATTATATTTTTTTTAGAGTAAGTAAGTTTTATATGAAAAAAGTATCATCCAGTTTTTTTAACAAAGGGCAAAATTTCTTGGTCCATACCATAAAAATTAAAAAAAATCAACCGACTACCACACAATTTTGCAGAAAAACCAATGTATTTGACTCCATTAATCCGACAACAAGTGAGAGCTCTGACAGAGAAGCAAGAATTAAGAGGCAAAAGAAACCTCAAATAACCACCACTTCTGTTCTGGATGTATTGGCTTGCCCAAGTATTCTGAAGGAATAATCTGTAACCTCAAAAAAGGTTGCAGACGTAGTTAGATCTCAAACCTCAGGAATAATTGACAAAAGTTTAAAGGGACTGAAGAAATTGAGGAGGGCAAAACAACCGGAAAGTGAATTCCGGTTTATTCTAATTTTTGTTTATAGTATTTTTCTTACGGTTAGTGTTTTGACCACAACACGTTTCGGGAAATAAGGGAACCCCTTCGTTTCTTTGACATCTTTTGGTTGGTTTGTTCTTATTCAGAATACAAATTTACAGTATATAGTAGCAACAAATTTGTTATTCAGCAATGGACGTAGTAACAAAATTTACCCTACCTGCAGCAGCAATGGTAGCGTCTCTTGGCTGTAGGTGTCGACCATGCCGTTGGTGGCGTGAAGCTGTGTGACGTAGTTATTGTGCGCGTCGAGATAGGCGGCCAAGGTAGCGGTGTTGGAGGGTGACGCCATGTGGCCCAGGTACGACGCCTTGTAGTCCTGACGAGCCTGTAGCACAACAACAATATACAACAACTGACACTGGCTATGACGTAGTTATTGTGCGCGTCGAGATAGGCGGCCAAGGTAGCGGTGTTGGAGGGTGATGCCATGTGGCCAAGGTACGACGCCTTGTAGTCCTGACGAGCCTGTAGCACAACAACAATATACAACAACTGACACTGGCTATGACGTAGTTATTGTGCGCGTCGAGATAGGCGGCCAAGGTAGCGGTGTTGGAGGGTGACGCCATGTGGCCCAGGTACGACGCCTTGTAGTCCTGACGAGCCTGTAGCACAACAACAAAGTAGAACAACTGATACAATCACTTATTGCTTCAACACGTTTTGATCTAGTAGTGGAATCATTTTATGAGAAATTATGACCTTACTCCAACAATATTGCAACAGAAGAATATTTTTCTAATGATAGTTTTAATATTAGGTTTTTTATAAGTGTCTTTAATAATTCCTAATAATAGATCACCATCAATATTGTTTTGGCAACATGCCCACAAATCAAAATTGGCCACCGTACATATTTGCTAAAATAAAGTTTTGGATAAAATATATATTTTGGCATTCTTATTGGCAGCCATTTTGAATTTTCGGGCCTACGATTGATGGCAACTTTTGAGGGTTTATCACACACTCCTAGCTATAACAAAAATAATCGTTGTGTTGCAATTTTGTTGGAGCTCAACACTAAAATTAATTGTCACACACTATAATCGTGTGAAAACGTTAACGATGCTTATTGAAGATCATGCACAATAAAGTCATGGATTAACATAATTGAAAGCGATGATATTGATAATACAAAACTCAATTAAAATTTGAAAATGTAAGATTGGTCTTCATTAAAATACACCACCAATTTCCTTGATTGAGACAAATCATGTAAAAAAGTATTGTATAAAACTTGAACTTTAATATTTGTCTTTTACCTATATTAACTGCTATATATTGGGTATGAGTCTAGGTTATACTACAAACGAAGTTTATTTATTAGTTTTGTTACCCTGTTAAGAAAACCGAATTTTTTACTAATATTATTTCTCAAACCGAATTCGTTTTGTGCCTATACACAGGAGGTTCTCAGAAGAGTCCGCACGAATAACTTTAACAGTTGATCGAACTCTTCCAATGTTAAACCCAGTCAAGATCCAATGTCACAAAACCAGCTTAAGGAATATATTCTAAGAATACTTTCCTTTACGTTCAACTTTGTGGAAGTATAAGATACAATTATAAATCAAGCCTTAGGTACAAGCTTTAAGTTTTGGAATTAATTTATAACACTTTACCTAATCATATGGCCTAGATATTCTTTGAATGAAACCTTACCTCCTTGTACGATTAAACCAAAGATTTTTCCGCCATGTCAAAATTATGTTGTTGGAAAATAATTTCACGTTTTCGATGTGCAGTTTTTACCAACCTAAATTATAACCAACCATTCAGTTTTAACTAAGTTAGTTCAAATATAAGTGGAGAAGAAGTTTAAATTGAGTCTGTTTGTTATTTTGGATGTACAAAGAAAAACAGACTCAGTTCCAATGCTTTCCTTTTACGTTAAATTGACTGGCAACATCAAATTTCGCTAAAAGCATCTATTGTTACCTAACTAGAAAACATCCATTATGTAGTGTTTGAAAGTTTACTTCCTGCAAACTGTTGCTTGTTGCTACAAGGATCCGTTTATGCTTACTCGTATTCAACGATTCAAACAATTTTTAACGTCAAATGAGCCAATTATAACTATAAATTAATAAAGGATGATATTCTAATTTTCTGTAAAATTAAGAATGATAAACAATTGGAGTTGAAGACCATTTTTGGTAAGATATTGGTATGATAGATGTAGTACAGTACTTTAAATATTTAATCAATTTATTTTCAATATTTACAAACATTTCTTAAAAGTTCAAAACAAAATACATGCGTTTGAATTTATTATTGGGCAAATTCTTATTTATCCTAATAATTCACAATCAATCGAAGTAGAATGCGGTTAAAAAGTGTTATGAAGAAACTAGGAGAAATATTTGTTATGCTCTTAATCATTGGCACAAAGGTATGTAATATTGTTTACATCTCCAAGAATATATTGGTAATACTACCAAAATACATTTTATGATTTTTCTTATTTTGCTTTCTAAAGGTATTTACCATTTTGTTGTTATTTATTGAAGAAGTAAAAAAAAAACTGTATAGTATATGAAAACAGTTTATAATTTTAATTTATAATTTAAGTTCAGTAAGCCAGTCGATCTCATGTTTGAACAAAACACTAGGTTTAAAGAACCTTAAACAACTTAAAACTTACAAATTGACAATTCGATAATGAATAACATATATATATATATATATATATATATATCAATTTAAAGATTTACTACTTATATTTAGCACTGACATGAAGACTTAGGTGAAATAAGTACAAAGCTTTGTTTTTCAAACATCAACATTAAGTAGTTAAGGTATAGGCATGAGATTTATATAAATAACATTTTAAATGTTTAAAGCGAGAATACGTTTAAACTATTATCCACGCAATCAATATTTTAACACTAAAAAAAAGAAAATAAACAGTGTAGCATTGAAAATTAAACATAAAACCTCAAATATACAGAGAAATTAAACTGTACATATTTACAATGTGAAATAGCAAGGGATGGCGGATGTGGATTGAGCGTGGTTTTAAATAGAATCAGTTATGGTTAAGGTTGAGTAGTTGTGGCCAAGGTAGGGATGTTGTGGTTGTACACAATGGAATAGAATTTCTCTGGACTCTACAACTCAAATTTTTGGCAAAATCGTATACATAGGATTACAATTTTGCGTTATCTTTCTATGTAAATTTCAATAACCCAATTTGTGGTTTCTTAAATTATGAATAACATTTATCATATTCACACTTTTGAAGGTTTTTAAAGAATAAGAAAAATATAATATTACAGTAGAAACAAAATTTTAAGTATAACCCATTCGAGGGCTGTTCAAAGTCACCTTTTTCTACTGTTAATCCAGATAATATTTCCGCCAAAGTCTTAAGTAGAACAGGATGTAGCTTTGACTTTATAATAACTTGAGAAATTTGTTGCAAAAGTTATCAAGTTGACGATGTTCAACGATTCAACATAATTGAAAACTAATCCTCTCAGAATAAACTTAACTATCACTAAAGCAACAAAACAAGGTATTACCTAAGTGTTTGTGCTCACCATTTAAAATATAAATTATATTACTTTGACTATCCAGTGATATAACAAATCCAATGATATTAAGAACTATACGTCTTATTTTGTATTACAATTTAAATGGCTTATTTACATTTTGAATGCACTTACAATTGCATTAGAAAATGTTATCCATCCTATTCAAAAGGCCTCTATGAAGTCCTTTAGGTAGATTAAATTACTCATTTTATGGCCTTAATTTTTATTTCATAAGTTCTGGTAAGTAGCTAGATTTTTACTTACAAAATAATATTCATTGATGGTTGTTATTAGCGTAACATTTGAACCGGATCATTTCGAAAGAATATCTGTATACTTTAAACCCATAACTGGATTGCACCAATGAATCAGCAGCCCTCCTCATTAGTTTCTCTTATGTGACAGAAAATGTTTTACAATTTAGTGCTGAATGAATATTATAAAATTAAGAATAATATAAGTTTATGAATATTATAAAATGCGCCTCTCGACACTTTTGATGCATCTAAACTCAAACTGTAAATGTATATAATATACGTGACCATATATCGATAGCAGGGCTATATAGCCCCGTATCGATAGAGTCACAACAACACTCGCCAATATCTAAACTGATCTCATGATAAGTTTACCTTGGCTAGTTTCTCTTCAGCTTTGTTGACTACAAGCTCAAACGACTCCCGGTGGGCGAAGACCTTCCTCGCCTGGACCTTGCGGTGGAAGGATCGCTCTAGGAGGGGTCGAGAAACCTGACGGCCGAACACAGAGGCGATGTCGCTGTGAGCCTGGGAGTCTACCTCCACCTCTTGTAGCAGGGTCTCCCAGGTGTGAAATAGTGAACTGGGACAGGCCGGACTGCCAAGGAAAATTAATATGAACAATAAGATAAAAAAAAGTTGAAAATGTAGAAAAAATATGTAGTTTCACGAGTAAATAGGGCTTTACAGATAAATGTTGGTATTCGACTTGAAAAAGCATGTGCCGTCACATGGATATTGGTATTTTTATGTAGATGACTAACCAACCTGTAGCCTAAAGTATCACTAGATTTTATTGTGCTCTGTTATATATATCTGCACTATCACCTTGGGATTAAATTGTTGTTCACAAACCTATATATTATAATGTAAAATCATTCTCATATTAATACAATAGTAAATATATTTTCTTAACATCTTAGATAGCACCAAACTAATATCCTCAGATGAACGATTTGTGTGTTTGCATTTAAGCTTACCAAGACTTCTTAAGTGTTTAATAATCCTGACATAAGTCAAAACATCTTTTTAATGTGCTTAAAATCCCAATGAAAGATAACCAACATGTTCAGGGGGATTAATATACTGATGTAAGTCAAACCTTTATTTTCTGGGTGTTAGTATCCTGATACAAGCTAACCTTAATTTTCAGGATGTTAATATTCTGATAAAAGTTTACTTTTATATTCAGATTGTTAATATCCTGGTACAAGTTAGCCTCCATTTTCAGGGTGTTACTGTCCTGACACAAGTTAACCTCTGTTTTCAAGATGTTAATATTCTGATACAAGTTTACCTTCCTTTTCAGATTGTTAATATCCTGTTACAAGATAGCCTTCCTTTTCAGGATGTTTATATTCTGATACAAGTTAACTTTCATTTGCTGGGTGTTAATATTCTGATACAAGTTAATTTTCATTTGCTGGGTGTAAATATTCTGATACAAGTTAACATTCATTTGCTGGGTGTTAGTATCCTCAAACAAGTTAACTTTCATTTTCAGGATGTTAATATTCTTATACAAGTTTACCTTCATGTCAGATTGTTAATATCCTGATACAAGATAACATTCATTTTCAGTTTTTTTTATATCCTAAAGCAAGTCAAATTAAATTTGCGGTATGTTAAATAATTTAGTTCGAGTAAACTTTTATTTTTCAGAGTGATTAATACAGTACTGACACAATTTTTTTACATTTTTTATTTACCATTGGCAAAACAACTTACAGCGAAAATACATTTAAAAGAAATAAACAAAAATAAAGATATAAAGTTAACCGACATTTCCAGGCTGCAATAATCATATGCAATTTAACCTTAATTTTGAGTTTGTTTAATCTCCTAACCTTGGTTTTGGCAGTTTTAGGGTGATTACAACCCTGATAATTGTCACCTCTACTCACCGTTCTTTCCTAAGTTCTGCGTTTTTCTTCCTAAAGTTAGCGACCAATAGCTGCAGTTCTTCCGCGTGTTGTTCATACATCTGCGATAGCTCTTGTGTGAAGTCAGACACTGAAACAGACAACATAACTTATCAGTTTCAATTTTAAACCGAGATATCGTTTACTTTATATGTAGTCAAGCTATTGGATAATTTTGTTTAGTCGAAATTTGTTTGACCTATGGTCAAATTTAAAGTACTGTCATGGTATTATTATTGGCAGAAGATGTACTCACTACAGAATAATCAAAAGGCATATGTATATAGTCACAACTACCCAAAATTAAAATGTAGTTTGCCTTTTAGTGGACGGAGATCCTCATTTACTTTTCCTTCAAATGAAAATAATGTTCTCCTCCCATGAGAAAAATATATTTTTTCTAGATAAGAGAAACTAGCAACTGAAAGTGGGCTACGAACCACTGGGTCACAGCAGGATATCTGAAATCCTGAACTCAGGTCTTCAGGATACCTTCTATTAATATCAAAAGCTCAGTTTTAAAAAAAACCTGGTATTTTCAATCGGCCAGTTATTTTTCCAGTTATAAATGTTAATCATTGGTTGGTATTATTTTTACTATTAAAATATTAAAAATTAAATATAAATTTGTTGTCCATAAAAATATCATGAAATAATTAATTGAGTTTAAAGTAGACGTTTACAAAAGCACTTGAACCTTTTATTGAGATTTTATTATTATTAAAAATCACGTTGATGAAAGATACTAGTAAGTGATAATATTAACTAAACCAGCGCCCATTTGCCTAATCAAATCACTAAATATGATTGACTAGCACCTTCTTCTCCTTGCATTGTTTACCAATTGATGTCGTGTACTCTTTTAAAAATATTTTCATTGGATTCAAAAACTGTTTAAACATTAGATGTTTTTTAATATCGCTTGCATTATTAATATTTTTATTCCGTTCCTTGAAGTACAATATATATAGTATATAATTTGAAGGAACGCGATTTTTAATATTCAACAAGTCTCATGAAAAATAACTAGACAATTACAATTGAGGTAGAACAAACACATTTTAAAACCTCTTCCCATAGTCTGTTGACTTTCCTGAAAAAAAAGAGTTCCATCATATTCAAAACTTTGTTAAACATAAGAGACTTCAAGAGAAACTAATTATAAAATAATGGAAACCAAATATTTATTTTAACACGACGGAGACAGTGGACCTAACAAAACAGTGTGGAGCGGTATCTCATTTTACTTTAGTAACGATGTGATTTCAAAGAACAGTGTATATATTTGGATATCACAGATTAATTCAGATGCATTACTATGCATTTTTTTACTATCTTATTTGTGAAGTAAGTTCATACTACTATAGTTTTATAATATTATATCGTGTTATAATATTTTTCAATTACATTATGTTTTATTGTACGTGAATTTGCTTAAAGGTATATTGTAAAATTGTACATTGTAAAAATTGTTATCATAAAAAGTTTAAATTGCTTATGAAAAAAAAACTGTTACGATATTTGACCAAAGAAATAGTGAAGTAAGATCTTTCATTGCCTGTAGCACAATTATACATTCTGCATGACTTAAGACTACAACGTTTACTAGGAATACCATTAGGAAACAGGAAAACAAACAATGTTAGGAAATGTAAATTTAGAAACTTAAAATCAAAGTAGCCTAGCCTATATATTTTTTAAGTTACAGGATCTACGTGTTTCGAAGGCGAAATGAAAACTGTCTGAACGAGATTATTAAACAAGCCATAATCTGAGATTAGTTGTTTTGAAAACAAACTCCCTTGTTGAAAATCACTGAATTGTATACTGAAATAGTTGTACATTCATCGACAAACATTGTGTCCAAAATAGTTATGACGAATTAACTATGAACCTTGTAAAAATATACTATGTTGTGAGCTGCAGTTTTAAGTTTCTTAATGACTTACTTTATTTAGAGAGTATTGAATGCCAAATCATTTATGTAGGAATATCTCTCCCCTTCATATTGACACTTCATTCGATAAATCAATTACAAGAAATGAATAATGTTTTAATCTTTATTGTATATTCTCTATTTAGGACCCTGACTATTACTTTGCACTAGGAACAAGAAGCGAATCTAACAGAGATGCTTGACTTATGGTTGGTCATCTGATTCCCAGCAGGGCTTTCCTCCACCACAGCAATCTAATAAATTGTAACTTTATTGCTATCTATTTTTCATGTTACTGAACTTACATTAAACAGCAATGTCCCAGCTATCCTAAACATTAACACTAGGTTATAGCTATAATAAATTATGGTGTTCATCAAACCTATTTTCCATTCCACTAATTGTATACTTTGTTTTGAAAATTTTGAGTGGATAAATGGTTTTTCGGATTGAAACGAGGAACACAAGATCAAGGTAAAAGAATAGACCTAGTCTAAAGCGAGATAACATGTATGTTATTGTCAAATGAAACTAAATTTATGAATAATGCTTGATCAACAAATGAGCCTTAAAATTATGTTTTAAAAAGTACCTAATATCAAAAACTGAGTTTATTTTTTGTATCACCGGTTAGTTCCTCCAGAATACTTTCTACAAACATTTAAAATGATCACATGAAGCTTGGAGCATGAACTGAAAAGAAACCAAATTAGTTGTTCGCTAAGCAATGTTTTAAATATATAAAACAGTATTGTCAATATTACCTAAATAAAATACTTTAAAAAATATGAAATTGATAACGCTAAGATGAAAATCTTATTCCTCGTATAGAAAATTCAATACAATAGCTTCAAATCGTTTTACATATTAAGAGAACAGATTGGTAGACAGCATCATAAAATATTAAAAGGCATCAACTAAAACGAGCTGACGGATTAAGACTTAGATTAATATCCCTTCCAGTTGCATTACACGGTATTAAACTTGACATTGAATAAGAGATATACATTTCCAATTAAGCGTTGCATTGTAGATGAAGAGTTATATCAAATTCTGATATAATAGTTCATACGCTTGTGATAATGAAAATCATATTCTAATGTTTTATTGTGATGAATTTCCTTAAAAATGACTTTCAAAGGCAATAAAAACAAATGCAAAAACCAATGTGTACATCGTTTCAATTTGATAAAAAATAGATAGGCTAACCTTATGGAAGACTTTTTTGTTATTGTGAAACATTTAAATTTCAGATGGCCACAAGATTTTACTATTTTAATATAAAAAAATCTATTTATCTTAAAAATTTAAGAATTTTAAATTCCTAAAATGAATAGATTTCTAAAACTAATTTAAAATAGCTAAGAAAGTTTAAAATATTATTAGCCAGTGCACATTTTCCTAACTCTAATACTACTGCCGTAATGGTTTTTATTTTTGGATTTTAACCGCAATTTATAATAGATCTAAGCTACTAGACTCAATTACTTTTCTTAAGCATCTGGTTGTTTCCATTTAGGTAGTTGGCGTTGTGCCACATATCTAAATACAAACTTAAATTACATCCAGGAATCTAAACGCAAAATTCAATTACTTTGTATTACTCTTCAGTAACTGCATTATTACTTTACCCCTCCTCGTATTCTAAGTCCTAATAGTTCTCTCTAGTATACATTCTAGTCTCATGACTAAACTCTACAAATTTAGCGATACAAATCCGGTTCAAAATTTCTCTTCAAGAACATTGAAAATCACCTAACCTATGGGAATACATTTAAAGTTAAACACACTTATTGGTGTGAGAGATGTGAAGCAGTTGTACACATAAGGAATGTCTCCTACACCTCGGAGCTGAATGATTAATACACCCTCATCCTCAGGGGGCCAGCCTCCTCAATTATTCATCTCTGAGTTGACATAAGATGCTCTAATGCTTTGTTTTGCCTGTGAACAACGAAGCTTTCCAGTTGCTTTAACATTTACCTTCTAAAAATTGCCAATTAAATGAGGTATGGGAGTAGTTTAACCAAATTTTGAATTTGGGATGAATGTAGAATAGAGCAATATGAGTTGTGTTTATTTATTTAATATAATTTTCTTTAGCTGGCATTATCATTGACCTTTTAGATGCCAGGTAGACATTCCGACCGAGGATCATATGTATGATCGACGTTCTATCAGAATGATCATTCTGATAGAACGTCTGATCTACTATGGATCGAGCTGATCTATTAGTAGAGTGCTGGAATTCGGTGCCTGAGGTCCCAGGCTCGAATACTGCCAAAATAACAATGGATTTGATCAAAGTGATAACGCTGCAACCCCTAGGTCTAGCCTAAAATGAGAAAAACAATACTGGACTCCTCCTATCGTCCTAGGACAAAAATGTATGATCTACATACAAATTAAGTTACTGTCAAAATGCTGTCTATATCTGTATTATAATGACTTTTAGTAATAGGGCCCATATGGATGGCAGGAGCAGCACGATGAATTTGAAATTACTACAGAAACGTTGGTAGCAGTGCCACAGCACAACAAAGCAAGATATACTGACCAAAAGGACGAGATATATTGGTGCTGTTTTGACCCGGAATGTGGCTTGAACATATTGCAAACCTTATCTCCATCTTGGGGCAAATGTGACGTTATTGTTTACAATATTCCGCTTGGGGCACTCTGTTTTATTAAACGGAACTTTGTCAACAATTGGTATTGATTAGAAAGTCAATAGTTTGATTAACTTTTTATTAGTATTCCATTTAATTTTGTGGTTCGGATGATATATGTTAGATTGTCTGATTATAAGTTCGTTTATTTCTTTAACGTTTGCAAGTTACTTTAATTTAATATATACCAAAAGTTTCAAAATGACGACGTTTTTGCGAAAAATAAATTTATAATGCACGGACCCAAACAATTAAGAACAGACAGGGACTCACACCCAGTACCCTAAGGGCCACAAGGCAGAATGCGGGAACCTTTAGGAGTTCCAACCTTCGGAATGAATTCGTTAAAATTTATCTTACTAATATTATAAATGTGAAAGTTTGTGTGTTTGTTTGTTTGTTTGTTTGAAGGTCAATCACGCTTTAACCACTGGACGGATTGGGCTGAAATTTGGCATGATTATAGCTCATATTCCCGATTAACATATAGGCATATTCTTATCTCAAAAATCCTTTCGGGCTCCGCCCCAGTGGCTCTGTAGTTTCCCATGTTAACTTTATGAGTATTCATATTTAAAGGGAATTAAAGAATTTAGTCAGCTGTTTCAACTAAAAAAGTTGGTTCTATGATATGCAAAAGTATTAAAAAGTTATAAGATTTACCAACAGGGTGCAGCACTATTATTTTTTGCATTTATGAAATCACCTAATTTGAACCAGGCAGCAACAAAAAACTGTGATAGGCAATGGAGAACTGTCAAAGTAGGATTGTTTACAGTTATGTTCATGTTTTTAATTGCATGAAAAATTGAAAGAAGCAAATTTTATCAAACTGTATTCTCCCCCATTGCAAACGCTAAGTTGGAGTATAACTGCAATAAGCATTTTACTATATGCCAACCCCGTACGAAGGACGGGTACTCTGCTAGTTTGCTCATAAATCTAAGTTTGGAGTGGACTTGTTAGTGTTAGTCTAACAAATAATACTCATAAACAAGGTGACAACTTAAGAAAAAATGCAGTAGAGAAGGCTTACACAACATTAACGCAACGGCGTAGTACCAACAGAAACGTATGTGACTGTTTCACACCCATTAGCTCTGTTGACGACTTCAGTTGATTGTTCCATACACACACGCGTTCTGCCTTTTTTATTTCATTTTAAAATACTACAAGAAGTGCTCACGCTTAATTTATCTGAAATCACTCATAGTTAACTCACAAATTAACTCACAAAAGTTTTATATTTTATGGAATATTTTTGTATTTGTTGACGAGCTATGTTTTTCAGGTAACCATCCATATGAACACATTTCAAATTGCTACACCAATTATCTAATTAACATTTAATTCTTACTAATGCATACAAATATTGACTTATGTTTTATTATGATTCTTAGCTCTTTATAGTTATTCTAAGAATATTGGGTTATGCAAGGATACAAACAAATTATTGTGCAATTATCCACTAAAAGCTTCTTTAAGTTACAGTCGCAATGCTACAGTTGACACAGAAGACCTTTAAGTAATCAATATTTCAGCTGTCAACTGATAGACGTACTCTGTAATGTAATTTAATCGGAAGATTAGACATTTCTGCTTAATGAACACTCAACACGCTTTGGGGTAAGCACGAGGGTGTATAGTTAATTTAAATTACCTCAATGTGTGGTACTCGTGTGAATTTGTCGTTTGTCATCATGTCTGACACAAGATGTTTGATTTGTATAGTTCAACTCTCAAATGATACATTCAACAAACAAGTTTTTTTTATATTACGTGTAAAACATGTTCCATTTCAAAGTGGAGTTTAACTGGCCTAAAAGTATTTAAATTACAATCTTCGAATGGTAAAGTTGTTGCAATAGACAGTGATATAATGGTTATATTACTGAGGATTACTATTATATGTCTTCCCAAATTTTTTTTTATCACATAATCAATATTTACGTTTAAGTGTTGATAAAATTGTGCTTTAGCGGATGTATAAATTAGTATAAACAACTATAACCCCACTGCAATCACATACATAATAGCATCTGTAGTAATATATCTTGTAATAATATACACATAGCTCGTTAATTAATTTTACTTCGGATGAGAGAACAATGCAGCTTTCAACAAAGGCTGTAATAAGATACTGGCGTTCGCATACAACTCTTTTAAATAACTTCTTGATCAGCATTGTAGACCTACGTGTCATTAAATTTACGGAAATTAAATAAATTTTCGTATATTTACCGTCTTTTGAGTAACAGTATAAGCGTAAATATATGTTTTTAAGTGTTACAGACATTTATTTATTTTATTTTCTTTCCGTAACTCTTTTAATACACTTTTAGGTAGGTATAAATATTCAGCAGAAAACTATTGCTAATTTCAACCCACTCCAATTTTTTTGTAATAATTTCGTAGTCTATAGTTAGTAATAATTTCCACGTAAGCTTGTTTATCTGGTTTTCAAAGAAACGTTAAACAAGGGTTAAAACCGTTTTTTATGTTTTCTTGAAATATATAAAGGTGTTGAAATTGGGAAACTCTTTGAAAAAAAAATGAACCTTATTGTATTGTTTACTATAATAACAACCACCTTTTGGAAACAATAAGTATCTTCTAGGAAACGTCTTCCAAAATGGGAACACTTTTATAAAAAATTAATTGCATTTCCAAACAAAGAAGCAACGTGATATCTTAGATAAAGGAAACAAATTGTGGAAAACGGAGATACTTGCTCTGAACCAAACAACAATTTATCTTAGTGTCTGCTATTGTTTCCTTTATGCATTGTGACAGCAGAACACCTGCTAAATGTTATCCCTTACATCTACATTTTATCACCTCAACCTTTTTTTGATTTTTCATAGACTAAGTTTTTGGGTTGTTATAGAAACAAATAAGCATGAAAAGTACCTGCAGTCAAGTAATACATGGTCAAATATTATATAATAATAAATATAAATACATGGTAAAATAACTGTAATAAAACTCGATACTGTTTAGCAAAATAAACTATACAATTAGAAAAACATCATACAGCCTAATTTTCGTCACAACATTTCAATATAAGATTTCTATTTGAATGCAAAAGTTTTACCTTTTTTCCTTGTTAACTTTATTGAAGGACTACGCTTTTGAACATTAAACGGTAACTTAAATATATGTAAAGATTGAGGTTAAGGATTCAAAATACAACGTAAGAACAACTGTTTCTTTGGCCGTTTTGTTAATTTTGCAAATTTTAGAACCATTATCTGATATCAATGTAATTTAAAGTTATCGTTGTATTGTGATACGTCAAAAGGTTTATGTATGTTCAATGCAACAACATAGTGACCTAGTTTTATCAACATGAAACACACCTGGCATTTTCATTTCACAATAGTATTTTACGAACCATGCAAAGCCGAGCTTGGGGATGTAATTGAGTACCAGAATTAATAGTTTACCTCTTTGTTAGACAATGTTTTTATTTATTTTTTGACTTTAATACTACAAAAGGTGTGTCCCAAGTAATTAAACATTTAACAAGAGATCCATAAAAATAAATAATCACTACAATTCGGATTTAATAATGAGTAAAGCAATAATTATATGTCATTAGATTAACTAAAAAACATATCAACTTTAATAATTTGTAGAATCTTGGAAGAGTGTTTTTTGTGCAGCATCTTAATAAATATTTTCCAAATTAAATTAATATATGTTGAATATGCAATGTCGCACATAATATATATTTTCAATATATGTTCAATATCATATTGCAGATTCTCTTGATATAAATAAAATAAATTCCAAATTGATTAATGAAAATATTCAATGAAAGCAGTGACTGATTGAGAGTGCTGTGGGACAATTAATTATGTCAACAGAAGCTCTGTGTTGCTGTGATGCATTTTGTTTTCACTCCATCAATATAACGAACCATTATAAAATATTCAGTTACGCTTAATTTAGGGGTTTAAACGTAATACAAAAGGCTAATTCAATGTTTTGGATTATGTTACATGACTTTCGTCAACAAATATTAGAAACCAACTTGTTCCCAAAAGGTTTCACAGTGTTAGACTTGATGGATTCTATAGTGAACATTTAGATTTTTGAGTATGCTTTATTACTTTGTTTAAAGTCAAAGCGCCTGGCACAAACCGCCTTAGAAATAGTAGATTTGGGTATATTTGTCCTACAAAAAAGAAGAAAAAATTTAAAACTTTTGTTGGTTATCTTTATGCATCAATTGGACCTCGCCAAGTTTTATTTTTTTACTTGGCGAGGTCAAGCTGTTATTATTTATTTAATTTATATATGTGAATGTCAATCGACATGGTTCATGTAACGTGTATTTAATGTGATATGATTATAATTAATGTTGTGTATAATTTGCTGTATTATGTCATTGAGTTATTTTGTACCAGTGCTGTACAAGTTACCTAATACAGATCTACTACTTTTTAAAAGAGAACTGTATGCATAGTACGAGACCTGCATCATAGACTATTAAGTCTCTATCTTAGCCGAAAAAAACACTGATTATAGTCAAGGCATATCGAATCCCACTCATCTTTCATACTTTAAGATACGCCTCAGTTGTGTTATATCTCATACAGATGACATAGTAGTATACTAAATAAATTAAAGCAATGATAATATACTATATTTCTGCCTGAGAGGGTGAACCTAATAAAAAACACAAATCTTAAAAAACTATTATAAGCCATGCAATTAATTAAATACGAACTATCCAACAGTAAGAGATACTTTTAAAAAGAAATTCGCATTTTATATTAAAAGCAAAATATTCGAAGGAAAATAAAAACAAAACAGTCAATTTCATCATTTTTTATGGACATGATTGTTAAACTTTTGTGTGTGATTGGCTGTTTTTTATACTAGTAAACATCTCTTTAGAGTAATCCGGGCCTCTTAATCACTCTACAGTGGAAATACAAAGTAACATTTAAGCTTTATTTAAAGACTGAAGAATAATATCTTGTCTTCGTTTACATTCTGTGACAGAATGATTTCTTTTACCTCCTAGGTGAGAAATATCATTGAGGTTAAAGTATGTCAATACACTTTGACAACACCCCATGTATCGTCAGTTCATCACCACAACCATCCATCATGATCCGTCTTGTTAGAGAGCCATCAAATGTTGAACTAGTTTCATGATAGACGTGTAGTTGTTGGAGTGGACTGATTGTTAGTTGCACTGATGAACGAAGTTCATGGCGGTTGTCTTTGTTGGTAATGTCAAATACGTAACAATTCTTTAAATGGATTACCTGAAGATTCTCAATTTCTCAAGCTACAGATTTTGTTAAAGCTGATGGATAAATAGCTTAAGGGAAATGTATTGAGGTTAGAGGAATTATTTAGATGTAAAGAAACTTAAAATAAGTAACAATATTGCAATAGATTACCTTAAATTGCCCATGTTTGTTATATGTTCATTTTTTAACATAACTATGATTGAGGGATGATTTTTAATCCATATTATTTGCTTCGTCACTGTTAATTTAATTTTAATGCCAACTTGTTTTAGAACTATCCCTATTTAACGTAAATTCTGCGAATAGTTAAGGGTAAATGTTACAATTTGTTTTATTATTTGGTTATAAAGAGAAACAAGCTAGAGTGAGGGAAAGTTTACTGTCGTTAAATTTGTAGTAATTTGATGAATGAATAATAGATGACAGTTTAGTTAAAAGTTGTCCTATTTTAAAACTGCCTTTAACTAATCCTTAAGGATGTAAATCCAGGCGTATGCTTGATATGTGTTTGTTTGTTAAATATATAGTAAAAAAACTAATGATTAGTAAAATATGCCTACTAGCATAACTGTTAATAGCAATTAAAATATAAATTATAGGGGAATTCACTATTCACATGTTTAATGAATACAAGATATCCCATCTAAATTTGATAAGCTATTTGGGAAAAGAATTTAAAAATAAGTATCATTGTTTTAAAGATTAGAAATAATCCGAGTGAAAATGTGTTACCAACTCCAGCAGATGATTTAGGTCTTATCTTTGAGAGTTTATAAAACATTGACAGCTATTAAATGATAACACTGATAACACGTACATTACAAAATGATTGAAGTATAATTAAGCTCTCGTGACGTGTCAACCGTTTGAGCTTCATTGGTTTTTTAGTATTAATCAATACACACAAACTGTACATCTGTTTTCCTCCTCTAATATAGTCAACTCTTTAAATATTCAAAACTCAATTACTTCAATTAAATTTCATAGCCTCTTCTGTATACTAAAATAAAAACAATTCTACCATGAGTTGACCTTGATTGTATGACCCCCCCCCCTCTCAAATGATCGTAAACACCTCTGTTGTAATGTCAAAGGCTTGGACAGCTGATTGGACCTTGTCTTGTAAACAAAAGCTAGTTTGGCAGCCTGATTGCAAACGTTGTTGTACTAAATTAACTTAATTTAGACGTTGCCAATATAAATCTTTGACAAATAAAAAATAGTAGTTTACGCAACGATTGCGTTAAGTTAGTCTTTACGACACGAGTAGAAAAATTTAGGCACGAGCCTTGGCGAGTGCCTTAAAAACTTCTACGAGTGTCGTAAAGACTATTAACGCGAGTTTTGTACACTACTTTACCTACGACAGTTTTTTAAGTACTAACAATCTGGTTTTTAATTACTAACAATCATTACTCATAATTTCTTAGAGAGGTTATGTTTTCGTTGATTGTCATTGCCACTGAAAGTGATGCAACGACTTATTGTATAATCAGCTGATTTCATGTAATTACGTGTTTGTAAAATTTCGTTAAATAATACGTTACTATTTTTTTTGCAGGCAATAGCTTCTTCTAGCAGCATTCTCCCCATAAATATTGTATCTGGTACAGTTAGGGAAATATTGCATATTTATTTGGACAACTGAACAATATAGTGAAACAGTTAATTTACAGTTGGATCTCAGCATCGAATATGTCGTCCACAACGAGTTGGGTGAAACAACGGTTAAGAGGTTTTCAAAATAAACCAGAAGCTCATTTTTATTTAACAATCTAACCTTATTTTGTTTCGTCCATTTAATGAATTGCTGGTATATAATTTCATACATTTGTTCCGATTTTGGTGGCAAAAGATTAGCACAAACAGTTTGTGCTCTCATTTCCATCTCGTCAACTTCACTTTCACTAAAACTGAAATTTTTAAATCAGTTTAATCTACCTTCCTTTAACCACCAACTTAGGTTAAAATTACGCGAGTATCAACAGGAACATTGAACAAGACGGACCAACAATTAAAATTGTCAACTGATCAGCTGATTAGTTAACGTTTGAAACATTTTAATTTTACTTATTTTCTCTCAATTATTGAATCTCATTGGTCCGTTACCCATGTTTATATGAGAAAAACTATGCTGATATGAAAGTAAACAGCTGTTAAGTTAAACTTTTCAATTCTAAGAACTGAACTGAAATGGCTACTTTAAAAAACGGTCGTAGGTAAAATAGGTTTCATAACACTTTAAACAATTTACAGCCCCGTATATTGGACATCAGGGCTTACTAGTTAATTATCCATGCTCTGATCTTGTTAAAGCCTCATAACGTTGTTTACAGCAAGGTTAAGTTAATTACAACTTACGTTGCTTGTTTTTTGGGTAATTAATAGCCAAGTATTTAAGAGTTGGGCCTGACAGAACTTTTAATTACATAGTTCGTTTTGTTTTGTTTTTATTATGGGTAATATTCCAACAGTTTGTTAAAAACCGTATCTCATTGTTCTACAAGTGTAAACATTTAGTTTTAAGCAAAGGAGCCAAAGCTAAGAATAATTACTTGATAAATCTTTGTCATAGAAATCCTTCTATTTTCTTATCTGTAGAACATAATTTGTAAAATAAAATGGTTTGTAATATCAAACTATTTTAAAATAATCTAATCTCATAATTACAACATAAGAGCGCTCATTTACAGTTTTAGGGTAAATTTGGGATTAAGGGTTTCAAGTTTTCTGCGAATTCATGTTTATTACAAGCTTGCTTAAGTATTCGTTTAAATAATTCTATAAATATTCACAAAGCAAAACAAGATAAATTTAAAACGTTACACAACGCAAGTGTTTTGCAGCGTTTTTAACTCCAGACGAAACTAAATAAAGCATTTCATGTTTTGGCACGTGCGGAGTAACCATATTTAAACACATTGTCCGTATCAGTTTTCTCCAAAATATAAATTTAAATGTATATTGTAGAATTTAAAACTAATCTATTTTAAGAAATTGCAGTATTTATATTCAGGGTTGTGTATGCAAACATATGTTTAAATTAATTATTAATAATTTTAATTGACGACACGATATTAAAATTGATTAATCATATAGTTGTTTTTATGACTTAACCCTCTATGGTGTTATGGCCATTGTGTAGAAAACAGGCCTACTCATCGCCCAATCCTTTGACCTGAGGTAATGAACAAATTCCTCTGCACCTCATGGTCTCTTTATGGTACGTTATCCTCTAACTTGAGCATCATAATTGCACTTCAGATGGAAATTATGTTGTCCTTCAAAGTTATTTGATACCCTGACTTGCAGGTCAAGGTATAGGCCGTGGTTTTCAAGTATTCTTCTGGAAAAAAGTGACATTCCGGCTTCCAAAAGCACCCCCTCTTCCTTTAAACATTGACTGCAATTACTAACAGTAGTGGAAGCTGGATTAAACCTTTTGATCACCTTTTAGTGTCTCTGATTTGTAACGTGAAATTTCCAACATTTAACTATTATTACAACACAAATGCCTTCTGGAAGTTAATATCCAATCGATTGTATTCGAGGAATTGATCTGCAACCTCAACCTCAAATTGAGTTGCTGATCGATTCCTTATTTATATCAATTTATTTTTATATTTTTAATCCTATCCTTATTTATGTATTTTTATCAATGAAGGTAAGTAAGGGGTCCGGTGTAGGACTCTTCTTTCATTCAAACATCTATGGAGTATGACTCTGACACACCCGTGGCCGTGGGGGGGGGTCGTTCTAATATATCTACATCCCTGGATGTTGAAGTTATACACTAAATAGTACAATGTATAACGAGTATATATATATATGTTTTAAGTCCATTTATTAGAAACACTAGGAGAACGGAAAAGGACCAATACAGTTTTGTTTGGATTGAAGTAAATTCATTTGTATTTTTTTTTAGTTCGAGGAAGTAAATAATGGGATAGGATGAAATAACAACGTATTAGTTGGATAAAATTAAAATAATTGATTAAATCCTCAAATTCATTAAAAGTATGAAATCATGGTATTTTTTAAATCTATGTTAAGGGGATTCAAAAAGGAACTCAAGTAACTAAAATGTAACTAACAACTAACTACGCATCCAACTAACAACTAACTAATCAACTCTGTTTTTACTAACTTACATCTCATTACATTACCTGCCCTGAATCGTAATTAATTAAACACATCCAAACTTGATTAAACTTTAGTGAAAGACTGGGGTTGACAGTAGGGAGTTTACTGATTAAAATTCTTTGAATTAGTTTACTTTCAGGTTGGTGTTTTTCTATTTATAAGTTTGGTAAAAACCACTATTGTTAGGAATTCCGAAACATTTAAATTACCTGAGTCCCAAATAATTTATTATATAATTTTATCTTTATTTGTCATAAAATTATTTAAATCCCTCTTATTATAAAATAACTAGAGGATATCCTATCGCTGGTAAAAAAAAATAACATGTGAAATGTTACAAAGTAATAGTATAAGACCGTTGTAATTAAACTATGCAGCTCGGTCTTATTGTAGTCAATCTTGCATTGACAAAATTCTTTACTTTCACTATCTTTGGTAATAATCTACACCAAATGAAGGAAAAAACTCAGATTATATTAATAGCGAGATTGTAAAAACGTCAAAGCAGCTGTGCTCCATAAATAAAAAAATACACCAACGAGTAAACTTGATTATAAAAAATACTATTCTCAGAGATATTAATTTGAATCTAGTAGTTTTTCGTACTCTTTGAAGAGGTCCGAGTGCATATACTACTTAAGGCAGCACACTATTTATTTGTTAACGCCAAAATCATCTAATTTACAAAAATTATATGCGTGAAATATGTGGGATACCAATCAGTACCATGTACATAACAAATAATCTTACACATAGTGTTACATGGAAATAAATAAACAAATACTTTAAACAAACTATTGGTAAAAAAATCGTCTAAACGTACCTCGTCAGACAAACTTTAACAAGTAGTACCAACACTTGCTACATATTTATTTTTTGGCAGTTTCTACTTGATGTGCGGTCAGAATAAATAAATAAAAACATTTTACACGAAACACAAAAACGAATAATGATAGGCCTACCAATTAAAATGTGTGTAGATAAAATTAGTTGCTTGTGATTTTAATTGACAAGTACAATAGTAAATCTAGCATAAATCTAGACTTAGGGTTACCTCATCACTACATATAATGAGTTGGTAAAACCGTCTCCCAATGATGACCCTGTTTCTGATGATCAAAAATGGCGTTGTGGTAGGGCAATTAGGCCAGTTAAGATCTACGGTAAGATACATAACGTATGAATTAAGAAGCAAATAAATAAAATAATTTACCTGACCCGACAATATATAGGGGGTTACGTATACTATTTTTTATTATACATTTCATTTATCTTCTAACAGTAAAGTTCTTTTACAATCAAAAGCTACGTTAGGAAAATTATTTGCATAACGATACAATTCAAGCACTCAGCTGATTTCTAGCGTTGAACGTCGTTGGCTCCATAGAGGTATATTCTTTTAAGTTGAGCATTCAATGTTATTTAAATGGGTTTCATTACTTCACTAATAATAGATGCAGCTATGTAACTATGATTGAAGTCATTTAGCCTTTATGTTTTCATTATATTCTTTGACAGTAAATGGTGTATTAATATTTGAATTGAATGAGGGTGTTTCTATTACAAATCTAAAAAGTACACACATTTGGCTATAAATAAATAGTTTTTTACAGTAACTTTACTTCATTCGTGAAGTAAAGAAGCTGTTTACATCACTCTTGGGATAGGGAAGTTTAACATGGTGGGTTGGGTAAAATAATAAATAGCCTTGAATACCAATAATTTGATTACTATCACTTAAGGATAAAATAAGTTATCGTTGTTTAAGGTTGTAAATTAATGAAAACCCCTTATGAGCATGTTTATTTTCGAGATTTGTTTGGATTGAGGATAATTTCTTGTCCCGACACTATGACATTTCAATAGCAGAACGTATATATACCGTTAAATTTTACATAGTTGTAGATAATTTTGAAAATCGAATTTTAATTACACATTACACTCCATGGAGGAAATTACACAATACTTCATTATGATAAAATTTTGTTAAAAAAAATTTCGTGTACTATACATAATATTTATATTAATAACATGTTGGAGATGGAAGGAGTAAACACAAGTGTGATTAATTGTAAACGTCCAGCTGTGAGCGGATCACGCGTTGGCTGCATTTGTCATTTATCATTACGTTGACATAAGATTCATCATTTCCATTGTTTTTTTAAACTTGCTCAGGCATGTTGATATAATATGTGTTAGGAGATTATTCGACAAAGTTGTTCAATTCCAAACTGTTTGTTGTACAATTCGTTGGGTGTTTTGTGTTGTTAGCAAAGATGTTAGTGTCTTGCACTTCGGAGAGGTACAGGTTTCAATTATCAATTATTTAAGATGGGGACGCCACTATGCGCGTATTTTAACCCAAATATGAGTGAAGGATGAGTGTAGGATGAGTGACGCGATCTTGTAATCTTGTTAGTGACTAAGGCCGACATGTTCCTTAGAAACAGCTGTTAATTAATAGCCCATACAGCTAATGGCAACTAAGGGACCTACAGTTTATTGTGGAATCCGAACCACATTTTTTTCCTCGTAATTAACGTATTGGTCTAATTATTAGGATAGTACTGCGGATAGTCATATTACTCACTAGCGCGGACGTTAATCCACACCAGGGAGCATCGCATCCACAGTGCATTCCTATAAATATTCACAATTCGTTCAATGACCAAATATATATAAAGAGTTGGTCTTCATAAGGTTAACAGAGTTTGCGATTATGCAATACAATTAATTGTCCTCCAGTGTGAAGGGTGCGTACATGATAATACCGCTCACTTATAAAACAATACCTTATTGACTTATACGTTGAAGAAGTTAGGCGAATCGAAGGAAATTAATATACATTAATTGGAAATATTTACAAAAAGTAACTATGCAACTAACAGTTAGGTTACGAAATTTCGGATCATCTCCAGTAATAAAAAAATGCAGAACTAGGATTCCATAGAAGAGAAAATGAGATAGCTTATAATAATGTTCGTATTTTAGATTCTTGAATTGTAAAATAGAATCCGCTCCAAGAAAATCTCACCCATAGGACCTATATTCTTTAAAATCAATCAATAAAATAAAAGTTGAATGACGATGTACTTTCCATTGCTTAGACACCGAAAATCAACCTGAATTAAGTCTCTGATAAAGTTTATGAACACAATTTTCGTGAAGGTCGGAAGATAACCACTCAATGTGACAGGCTATCGAGGAAGAATGATAGTGGCCCTGTTGTTACCATGTATAATACCAACCTTACCTCTGAGATTGGGTGTGAACCATCTGACAAAAATAACACTGTCTATTCTATAGGAACAACAATTTAAAAGCACCTCAAAAGTCAGCCCCCAGCAGAATCCTCCTAAAAGTGTATTTCAAATTGTGTAAAGATGTTCTCTGGGAATTAGGGTATATATTATAGTATTTATTGTACTTGGGAAAGACACAGGGAAAGTAATCTGGTAGAGTTATGAATTATTTTAACGATTCACATTTCGTTAATGTACAATTAAGTTATTTATAAAAATACTTAAAATTCGACTGATGTAAAAAATCCTCCCGTCAACTAAATTATTTAAAATATTGTATGTGTCATATCTAGGAATAAGATGTACGACTCGAATGCTCCCTTTATAGGTGGAATATAAGCGAAACATCAGTTAAAACGTTTAATTACGACGTTTAAACGACTTAACTTTAAAAGTTTGTTTGCAGCATGGTTTTCATCACATCATTGTTATTTTGAACAACTGTCTGTCACAGAGATATTAGCGCAGCATATTAGATTTGAATCTAGATTTTTCACGTCTGCGTTTAGACCAACCGTACAGCTTATCGTTAACTGTGGGCAATCTAAAAAAACAAGAGTGTTTTGGGCTATTTCTAAATATTATATTTATTGAGGTAAACCATGATAAAAAAATACACGTTCCAGTTTAACAGAAATCATATCATGTGATAATATCGTGATAATGATAATATCGTTTAATCGTCGATAAAGTTAATTTGCGAACAACATCTATTTCCACTGTGCATTTTTTCAGAATCAAGAACAACTAACTACAATCAAAACAACAATGTAACAATGAGTCCCAATTAAAATTAACAATAGATTGCTAATCTCAATATAATTACTAGTTAGGCAACCCTATCAATTTTATAACAGTTGTACACAATATCAACCCTACCTCATCACATTTTATAATGTAGATTTTTTATTTTAAAGTATAATAAATAATGAATCAGCTGATATTCTTGCCACAATATAACTTCTTTTTGTCTTAGGACCAATAATTAAAGTATAATGATTACTTCTGCACCAGACGTCATCTTTTAAAAGAGTTTATTTGAAGCTAAATGACCAAATAGTGGCTCGTACCTTAAATTTTCTACTCAGGTCGTTAACACTATCTTCGCGAGTTGCATACACAACTTTACGTACGACCACGTTTTAATTACTACAAATTACTTCTCATAACTTCTAACAGAGGTTATGTTTTCGTTTGTAACTTCTCATTGCCACTGACAGTGATGCAACGTAACATTGTACCAAACACTAATTGCACCACTCAACAATTAAATTGGCCTGAACAGGTGATTAGTTGAAGTCCAAATCAATACAATTTTACTTCTTCTCTCTCAATCCTTGAACCTCATTGGTCCGTTACCCGCGATGCAATGAATGAAACTATGATGTTATGAAAGTAAACAATGCACTTTCCACATAACTTAAGTATCCGGTTCTTACAGGTTTAAAGCATTGCATTACTTACTGATTACATTGTCCATTGTAACTAGTTGAGCGACCTGATATACAATATTACCATTCAAAGCATCAACCTTAAATACCTAGAGATACGTCAGAAGCCTGTGTGGCTGATTGGGTCTTGTCTTGTCATAAAAGGCTAGTTACCGTGACGTGCATTCACCGCCAACGCTGTATTCAACATAGTGTAGAGGCTACATCAATCTAAACTAAATCTATTCATCTTGTCATATTCATGAAGATTAATCTACTTTTAATAAAATTGCTGAAGGTCAATAGCAACTCTTAAGATTATAATTAAATGATTAACTTAATAAATATCCTCGATCTTCCGAATGGTATTACCTCAATGATTCTGATTACATTGCTTTTGCATTAAATGAAATAGTTTCTTAAGAGAATAATTAAAGATTAGGTAAAAAATTACATTAATTAATTAGTTACTAGCATGTTATTCGATTAAGGCTAGGATTATACTAGGACGCTGGCGTCCGAGAGGCCAGCGTCCGGGACGCTTGCGGGGCATTAAATCAAATGGGGGCGATTATACTATGGATGCTGGCTGGCGTCGGATGCTAAAAAAGCCACCGGACGCTCGAAGCTATTACCGTAGGTGGCATGGTAAGACCTAGGCCCGGGACCGACTAAACATTGAAATAAATTGGCAGTCCGAGAGGCTAGCATCCCAACACAAATCACGTCATTTATCGGCTCGAGGTGGGACGCTAGCCTCTCAGATGCCAGCATCCCGGACGCCAGCGTCCTAGTATAATCCTAGCCTAAGGTATGGATAAGAGCTAGGGCATTTGCTTGGACAAGATTAAATTTAAATTGTTATTCCTGATACAATAAACTGTAATCGATTTGTTAAAAAACAATAGAATTCTTTATTACAGCCACTTATTGGGAATGTATAGGAACTGAGTTTCACTTAAAGGAATACTACTAGAATCAAACTATGTAAGTTTGGCTTTTCAGATGATGTGATGTATGAACATTTGTTTTGGATTCGTAACAATTAGAAATGGTTGGCATTACACAATGTGTTGTTTGCACTGTATTTAGGTTCATAGATATTGTTCATTACGTAGTTAATTTAACATTATAGGTCTATATGGATTATGCCATGTAAACGTTGTTAATGCTATTTAGCTATGGTTAAACCAAGTGAATTCTTTACCATCTATACAATGTGGTACAAGCAATAGTCAATTTTAAAATAGGGATCATTTTAATAATCATCAACCCTGTGTCTGTGTGTGAAGTCTCAAAACTATTTTGCTTAATCTACCGTTTTAGACTTTAATCTTTATTTACGAAAAACAGAATTTTGTTTAACTTGTATACTACTATACTGAAACTCGGTCATCTATACTTATAAAAGGCAAAGCCCTCACTGACTCACTGGCTCACTGACACACTCACTCATCACTAATTCTCCCACTTCCCATTTACCTAGGAGGCTGAAATTTGGTACATTGATTCTTTAGGCATTAAATAGGAAAACTAAGGTGTTTTTATTCTGATCGGACTCTCGGGCTCCGCCCCAGTGGCTCTGGAATTTCCCATGTTAGCCTTATGATTTTTCATATTTAAAAGGAATTAATGAATCTTAACAGCTGTTTCAATTAAACAAGTTGGTTCTGTTCTATGATGTTCAATAGCATTAAAGTTACAAGGATTACCAACAGGGTGCAGCACTATTATTTATTTTAATTTATGACAACAGCTAATTTGCAACCAAAAGGTGAGTGAGCGTAGCGAACGAACTTCAACCTGGAGACGAGTTAGCGTAGCGAACGAGCTAACCTGAAGGCAAGTGAGCGCAGCGAACGAGCTCCAACCTAAAGGTGAGTGAGCGTAGCGAACGAACTTCAACCAGGACGTGATTGAGCCATGCGAACGAGATCATCTTGAAAATTAAGAAGTTAAACGGGGCAAAGCCCGCGGGTACAGCTAGTTACAATATAAAATACAGTAAAATCATAATACTACAATTGAAGCTAAAATAGAACATGAGCATAAGGAGATGCAAAAGCAATGAAATTAGTTTTACTTTAGCTCCTATTATAAGGACTAAGTTAATGAATTAAGTGAGCTCTGAACTTGATTAAAACCTAATAACCAGCTTAGCGACAGAGCGGATTGTATCTTATCAACACCTTACTTAGTTTTTGATCAGAGGTAGTTAATAGTAAAAACACCTGTTTAATGGAAACATTTTCGTAAACAATATTCGTTACATTCAAGGTGTTAAATTCTTATATTTTTAAATCCAAGCAAATGTTTGACAAAACATTATGAATTAATTGTGAATTGCTGCATTTAAAACGTTGGCCATCATGTCTCCAATCCAACGACGGGGTAGCCTATTTTGAATGTATTTTTGTTTAGTTATATTATAGTTTGTTACGGGATTTTATTTTACATATCATGGAATGATTCCTTAACTCGGTTTGTATTTTGACATTGCTTTCATACCACATGGTTCTTATATTACAGAGAGGTTCTTATATTAGAGTTTATGGTTATTTATAGTTATTTGAATGAGATGGCCTATCAGTAATAACTCCCAGCTACATTAAATTTTATTCTGAACTAAAGTAAAATATATTTTAAATAGATTTGCTTTACGTAACCTTTTTTTTTGCAATTATATGTAAAAAAGTCACCATCCAAATAATAAATGTATACGAATAGTTAAAAACAAATCATTTACTTTATATCTTTTCTACACTAGCATTTAAATTCTTGTAAGATTATAACCAATCCCCATATTTTGTGCACCATCTTTTCGCAAGTAACCTAAAGAAAGACACAATTGAATGACATAGCTTATGATAAAGGTTGTTCAGTAATGGATTTCAAAAGTTGTATCAAACGCAATTTTGCTCAGAGTATTTTAATCTATATTAAAGTCACGTACCTTGTCATATCACGTATCTCGTTTCAGTTTTACAATATGTTTTTAAAATGAAGACTAAAAGATCAATGAACTGAGTTGCGTATTTAACATATGTTATTCGCGGTTGTCTGTGAGTGGCATGTAACATTGTAGTTGACGTTTGTGGTTTATGTTGCTTGAACAGAAACAATTATAGTGAATTACAGAAAATGTTGCATCAACATAAATATGAATACTCTATAAACACAAAGTTGCAATAAATATCAACATTTATAAGTTTAGTCACCGCGATACTGTCCTTTTACATTAAGAGAAGAAACTACTTAATTTGTTCTAAAAAAAAAAACTGGTTTCCTTAATTATTGACCGTATCCTTTAGTCTGATCGTTGAACTTTCTTATTACTACTGTAGTTGTTATGTTCTTGTATTTATTATATCGTAATACTTCTTTCTGTTCCTTTTTTAGAGTAAATCTTTTGTTAGTTACTCGTTATTACATGTTAAGATATTTACTATTAGTCTTATATTTGTCAACTAGAATACACAACGAATGGTCATTGTAATAACCAACGTCAAACCATAAAATTTGTTACCCGTCATTGCTACCACGAGTATGTTTGAAAAAAAAATATTTATTTTAATAATCAGTAGTTGTCTTTTGTTAGTATTTGAATAAAAGGCACTGAAGGTATGATTTATGTACTTTATGTTTGTTTGCGTTGTGCGTTGATGTTACTATACGTAATCAGTAAACTTAGAAGGCAAAGTGGAAGACTGCAACACGTTGTTGTAAAAAAAAAAAAAAAAAAAAAAAAAACACAACTAACGAGAAAGACAAACAGCTCAATATCCTCAAAGACAGGCTTTTACAGTTTTCTCAGACAAATTTACGTAAGACGTGCAACGCATTTACATGTGTTACGCTTTATGTGAACCAATACCGGAAAGGAAAACAAGCTTTTAACCTGTATTAAAACTGACGCAATATTAGGAAAAACAAACTTTCGTCTAGTATCCGGGCATTTATAATAAATAATTGGGAGAAACATTTTGTGTTTAAGATTAAACTAATTAAAACTGTTCAAATAAGGAAATCTACATATGATTTTTATGAAACAATTACAATTGAAAGTGATAAATTAATTTTAAAAGATAATTATATACAAACGAAGGTTGCTGATATTTTTAATTTATACGTTGGAATCAATCATTTTGTTTTATTTAAAATAATATTCCCTCAATTTTTTTTACATCTTTGACTAGATAAAAATAAATAGAATACATTGCTCAGCCTATCTCTACAAATTACAATCTGTAAAACAATACCTAAGTTATTTTATATATGATATTTAGAATTTGAATCGAAGTTTTAAAAAAATTACTCCCTTGCCTTAGCGAAATTTCTAGAGGTCTAATAACCCTTGACGCTGCACGTCCTTAACACGAAAAGTTCATTAAGCAACAGTTGCCCTCAAAGTAAAAAGAAGGAGGTTTTGAAGAAATTAGCTGACACATTTTTGTTAACCGCCTGTCAAAAGCCTTTGAACGTTCTTTTTATACTCCAAAAAATTAAACTGACAATCTAGAAATATCTATGTACGAGATTTTTTTAGAAGATCAAAGTATAATAACACCTGTGCTAGATCCAAAGTTATTTTCATATTGAAAATAATAAATTAATAAAAAAAAAATCGTTAAGACGTGTTTATATTACAAAATAATTTGTATTATTATTTTGCTTTATCAATGTTCTGTCTTTCTTTACGGTACCTGACAAATGCCAATAAGATGATTTATTTCACATTTGTTTTATTTAACATGTAATATTATCTAACTTACATGTGGGCCTATAACAATACAAACAGATTTAATAATAATATTTAATAATACCTAGAATATAAAAAATAAGAATATACACACACAATACAATATTCTTTTAAAACTTTATCACCATCTACTTCATATTACAAATTACAAGTATTGATTCAAACTGATATTATTTCAATCTTACTACATGTTTTCTTGACTATAATTCAGTAGAAGAACAGTAGGTATATTATGCAAAATGTAAGTCAGTAGTTACATTGAATTTGCACGCCAAAAACATATCCCATTCATATGAGCCGTCTGTAGCCAGTTTTTTTTCCTAAAGAGGACCCAGTAAAATGATCCTCCAACTAAAGAATGGACATCTACTGACGGTGGAGATATGGTTTTATAGTTTGAAAATTATGAAATAGTAAAAATAGTTTCATGCAAGGAATAATTAAATGAATTTATGGTTAGTAAACGAGGCAATAGAATGTCTATACTAGGGGCCACGAGAGTCTACAGTTGGCGGCAGCCAATACCAAGACTGGACTAGCGCGACGTTGCAACATTACCAGTTCACTAATTAAAATATATAGTAAACAATCTTTTCAAATCAGCTGTTATTATTAGATTTGGCAACACCGCACTGTCCTCATTGGCTCCTTCGAAGTCACGTGCTAAATAGGCTCCTCCCTCAATTTCAGACTCTCGTGGACCGTACTGTAATTGTGTGTTTGTAGGTATATTAAGTATTAACAGCCTGGTATAATAAGACAAACTTGATGCGTGGAAAAGACATTTTATGTACATTTGTCTTAGCATAATCATCATGTACATGTTTCATAATTCGAATTCTCCGTAGGAAACAGGTAATCGTTATAAATACCCAATGCTCCTGTACAATTCTGTAGCAAGCATGGCCATTGTTCATGGATGAACAGATAAACATGTCCGAGTTCGGGGAAAATCCATCAATCTTCAATTGTCACTTTCACTTGTCGTCCATCATTTTCAATCTCTGTCTCGATCAAGCCAGATTCAATTGTGAAACTGATATAAAAATACATGTGAAAGGCATTTTAACTTCTTCTACATGAGGAAGGTATAATAAATTATACTCAGAGACAAATGCAAGCACAGCATTCCCTGATATGTGATTTCCTTGATGAAGAATTTCTAAAACATTAGCTTATGCTAAAAATACTCACATTCTGTTGTTTTTGCACAAATGTTGCGATTCATGTAATACTGTATAAGGTGAATATATCTTTTATAATTTGTTTTTGTAATGTTAATAAATTTAATATTCTTTCTTATATTCTCTAAGTTTTTAACAGAAGAGGTTTTAGGCAAAAACTATATACAAAATAAATAAATATTAATTAAATTATCATATTATAATTTTAAGATTATCCCTAATATAATTACGTTAAAAATCATAATTAAATTATGAAATTAATATAACAACCCTGCAACTTCTTATAATTTTGAAAAAAAAACTATATAACTCCAAAAAACATTTTTAGAGTCTTCCATGCTTAAGAAGATTCTACCTTAAAAATTGAAAATAAACATAAAGATTTATTTTTACATATATTCAGGTTTCCTTCAGCGAGTTAGTCTAGTGGTAGAGCGCCGGACTTGGGTCCCTGAGGTCCAGGGCTTAAGTCTTGCCAAATCAAAAATGGATTTTATCAAAATTATAATTTCCTTTGATTTGGCAAGTATTATAATACTGCAAGCAGGTCTAGCCTAAAGTAAGGTGAAAAACGATTCCGGGCTCGTGTCTAAAGTCCTAGTACAAAATTTCAAAACATGATGTTTGAATGGAGATAAACCAATAATAAGTCTAATCGAGCACTTTGTGATCCTGTTTATTCCTGTACTATAATGTACTTTGTGATTTAAGAATGATACTATTTACATACTTGCAAGTATGATACTATTTACATACTTACCAAGTAGGCCTAAAAAAATATTTTTACTCTATAACAAAAATAATACCCCCGCCGCAGCAAACCTGCCGTCTTAGCGAATTTCCATTTGGCTGAATTGATTTTCAATTGATCTATTTAAATAACATTAGGTTTAACGAGTACCTTAGCTACGAGTAGGTTTGCTGCTACAAGGAAACTAATAAAGTGTGTGTTTTAAGTAAAATAATTATTGCTTAGTATAAAATGAATATATTTGCCAAGTTTGATCAAAAGATATCCATAAACAAGCAAACTACAACATTTTACAATATTCTCCATAAGAATAACATGGGAATTTTAAATTGACCATTTTTTTAGTTTTCTCCGTAACCAATAACCGTACAAAAACACTTTGATATACTGAATTGTTTGTTTTTTTAAGCTCTTTAAGATGGTTTAGAGGAAAATTGGAAAATTTTGTGTTTTGAGGGTCAAAAGTGAGAAAAACCAATTTTTACCCCATAAAACCCCCCCATAAAACCCTGTTCCCATGGTCCGATCATGCTGGATCGCGAACTCATTCAAGTTTATCCCGCCTTACACCTTTAAACCAAATTTCATCAAAATCGGATAAAAATTACTCAAGTTATCGTATTCACGGACACATATATATATATATATATATATATATATATATATATATATATATATATATATATATATACTAGCTGACCCGGCGAACTTCGTATCGCCTAAGTTATAGGTTTCCCCTAAGACAGACCGATGGAAAGAAAGTACCGTTACGTTTAATTTTCAAGATGATCTCGTTCGCATCGCTCAATCACGTCCTGGTTGAAGTTCGTTCGCTACGCTCACTCACCTTTGGGTTGAGCTCGTTCGCTACGCTCACTCACCTTTAGGTTGGAGCTCGTTCGCTGCGCTCACTTGCCTTCAGGTTAGCTCGTTTGCTACGCTTACTCGCCTCCAGGTTGAAGTTCGTTCGCTACGCTCACTCACCTTTTGGTTGCAAATTAGCTGTTGTCATAAATGTAAAAGAAATAATAGTGCTGCACCCTGTTGGTAATCCTTTTAACTTTAATGCTATTGAACATCATAGAACAGAACCAACTTGTTTAATTGAAACAGCTGTTAAGATTCATTAATTCCATTTCTCATAAGGTTAACATGGGAAACTCCAGAGCCACTGGGGCGGAGCCCTTTTAAGAATTTCGAAACGGGAAATAGTTTACGTCCGATTCGCATACCTGCAGAATTTACACACCAAATTTCATAACGATCGGTGAAGTCGTTCCGGAGGAGTTTGCAGACAAACACTGTGACACGAGAATTTTATATATTAGATATATATATATATACATATATAAAAATTTGAACGAATGGTGTTTTTGGCCTCTGGGGACATCAAAATGAAAAAGTATATCGGTCCCGGGCCTAAGTGTTACCATGAGACCTACGGTAATAGCTACTTCCCTATAGGGAAATTCGCTAAAACTAACCAAATTAACAACATAAAATACTTGATCACAAAAAACTTGACTATATTAAATTAGAAATACATTGCACTAAACAATCCTCTTGGGACCATTTTAAGGCTTGTAATTTAAATAAAATTACCTCAGTTTCATTGAACTATAAAGTTGCTTCATACTTTCAATACATTTATTATTCTAGTTTTGTCAATGAGAAACTTAACTAAGAAACTGCATACGATGTGGGACATTTTTGCATGCATGAGCTAGCAATTAATTTTGCGAAGAGCAAGATCGATCTTTACTAAACAATATTGATAACACATTTTGTTTGCACAGCTTGATTGGACCCTTCATTAATACAAGGATCTTGCAGACTTACGTTCAGCAAGTACAGCTGGTGGTGTAAAAGTACCACCTCTCGCTATACAGTCCAAGCATACAGTATAATTACTAATAGTGTCACTGTAAAAATAGTTAAAACTAGGTGTATTTTGATTCATTGAAAACAAATTCATCTGTTATTGCATGTTTATGAATATTTCAACGTCCATAAGCTACAATATTGTTAAATAAACTAACTTGCATGAAATCATTGACTTCAAATATCGTAATTAAACTACTATATGCTGTTGTTAAATATAAGCCTGCTTTTGCATACGGTTGATGTCCAGAAACTTGATGGACTAGTCTTGTATTTTGACATGGTTAAACAAACAGTTGTTAGGCTGTAACAGTATTCTACACCGGCATGCTTTTTTATGCCAAGTATTTTGTTATTGATTACATTTTTAACGTATTCACGGTATTATCAATTATTACCATCAATTAATTGAGAGGGTAGACTGTAAATAGGAAAGATAATTTTGAAGCTGATTTGACTTTAAACTTTGACCTTAAACCTTCATAGCCACATCAGCTGTTCCAACCTTTGTTGTGTCAGCTGGTCTCGACAAGGAGACTGCTGTGGCTAAAGTTGTGGTATTGCCGAGCTGAGCAAAGCAGCTGTAGTTGCCATATTGTAGGAAAGGTTAATTCAAGTTTACTAGCAGTTCATAATTCTTGATTGAAAGTGAATTTCTAACCTCAATGACCTTGTTTTTAAATTATGTCATATGACAAATATTTTGTTAGATAGCAATTTTATGAATACCTGTATCTGAATAGAGGCTTACTGTAGCAACCCATAATTATTAGGCTAATAGTAGTTTCTTCAGCATTCAATTTGACTCTCCTTAAACTTGTATCAGGATAATTTGAATAGTTTTATAAAAAATATGGTAACAGTTTTTTTTTAATTTACCAAAAAATAAGTCACTGAAAGTTTAAAGAATGTTTGTTTTTCTAAGAGAGCATACCACTATTTTATCAATACTAATAACCGTGTAAATAAATTACAAATTTATAATATTAATTGCTTTAAACCTTTTTAAATCACAAGGAAGTATAGCATTAGAAGTAAATGATACCAAATTTTGTGAAATTGACCAAAAATTTGTGAAAAATATATAAAATGTAAATTTACTAAATGTCTAAGCAAAATACGTTGTTATGGTTGTAAGAGTCAAATTTTCCCCGAACGTGGTTCGTGTTTTTTATTATGTTGTTCTGTTCAAAACCTTACGTGATCAAAATACATTTAAATTCTAATATACGTGATCAAGTTACTAGTGTTCACTTGAAACAAATAAACAACAAAAGTTTATGAACTCAAAGAATACAAATATATTACATTCCATGAGACAATTATGTTTATGACTTTCATATTACTATGAAATACATTTTTAACACTCCTAATACCGCGCACTCTTCCTACGTACAATTTAAGATGTTTAATTAACAATTGATTAAATACAAACTTGTTACTATTCTTAGACTACTGTATACTATTATTTTTGCAATAACTTAGAGGTTAATTAGTTATTTTTTTGGTATAGGTAACATTTTATTCAATTATACCAAAGAGAACATTCTGAACATTCCAAAAATATTCGTTTAGAGGAGGTCCAACAAAGGTAATATGCGTACTTGGATGCATATTTGGATATGCGTCAAACATTTTTTCCAGGAATTACCAAGATAAAACTTCTACTTCATACAGAACGTTTTTGCTTCCTTGAAAATTACATTATTGTGTTATAATATTTGACTAAATCACTGACCATCTTCGTTCGCAAACTTTGAACCACCCAAAATAAATTTTAAATTAACTTAAAAAAAAAAAACTCCTGATGACATGATAAGTGGATAAAAAAAATGTTCTACGAAAACAGTTTCTTAATAACAAATTTTCATTGTATCACACTATTATTCGCTTATATTTTTCACTTTAAAGAAAGACTATTGTACGGCTTATTTAAGTCAATGATTTTTTAAGGTCGTGTGTATACTATCCGTATTAAAAGTTTAAATTTAAAATTTACTAACCAAATGTTTCTCGTTTCCTCATTTCTCTTGGAAGGTTCGCCGGGGTTGATGTGAAGAGTTAATGATCCTTGACCAATGTTCCCAGAAAGAGACGTCGAGTGCTCAAGTCGACGACCGTATTCTCATTAAGCTTCATCTACATTATAAAGTCAATGGATACGTAGACACGTATAGATTACATAATGACGGCGAAGTTGGTTGAAATTACTAACACGTTTTCATTGATGTATCTTATGGTTAAGTTTCGTAGTAATTTACCAAGAGTAAACACTTTATTTTACCTCATTAAAGTACGAATCTATATTAGCTATATGTATATGATTTTAAAGGGATACAAATAACAAATACTAGAAACAGTTCATATGCTTATGTGGTTGGATATTGAATTACAGTAGTAATAATCACACAACCAACCTATATTGGATTCATTGGTTTGATATATCAAAGCTTTATTAATGCACTTTGCCATAAAAATGAGTTTTCAAGTACAGTAATTTAATAATCTGCTCATTATGGGCCACACTGTAAAAACTAAATTAAACTGTATACCATACTAGAGATTCGTTTTAGGTCCTTTTTCGAAGTCAGTTTTAATATTTACTTTGTTAAATCCTTATAGCCTACTTTATATTGCACAAGAGAGATAGTGTTAAAACGTAACTACAATCGAATGAATAGCTTACGTTGACATTATTATTTAAATATTTGGCCTCTTATTAAAAACAATAAAAAATATTTATCAAAATTTTTCTTTAAGAAGCAATCAATTTTAGAGCTTGGATAAATACATTATTAAGGTGTAAATGTGCAATGGTAAACAACTTTCAGTACTTACATGCATTGTTGATTCATCCAAGAGCTTAGCGCTGTAACGCGTTAATGTCTAATAGACTTCTCGGGTTGACAACATGAATGTAGTTTGCAAGGATAAACATTTCATAAGTAAATAAAGAAAACACGAAATTCTATTGGAAAAATAATATTCGGCTGCGTGGAAAGTTAGTTGTTGAGCTGTTACAAAGTCTAGATACTAGCAGAAAAATATAATACTAATCACGTCTTAGGTTAATTTTGCTTTAATAATAATTTACATACTAAGAAACTTTGATAGGTATTCAAGATTTTAAAAATGCATATACAAGAAACAACTAACTATAAACATCAGTTAAAATGTTGCAAAAACTGTGAATTACACTTTGGAAGTGACATTATCAATCCACAGGAAGTTCTTCTGGTGGCAAAAGATAGCATGACAGTTGAGAACTTGACATAAATAACTCTGAGACCGCAATAAATCCTGCAGACCCCCAACCATCTTCAAAAGTGATAATGTTCCCGGTGTTTGTCGCTTTATGGTCCTAACGAAATGTACACTGCAACGTTGATTAGTTATGAAAGTTTGTTTTATTTGAATATAAAAGGTTAAGTCTCCTTTAACGCTGAAATTGCGACGACGTTAACCTCAAAGTTCTATGTGTAGAGCAATTGGACAACTGAACAGCTGACTGTTGGGTTCAGAGAATGAACTGTACTGACAAATGTTTACATGCAGCACCCAGACATGAACCTATACAGCTGTTTTGGTTTGATGGTCTATCGCCCTCCGACCACAGAAAACATACAACTATAACCCCGACTGAGCCACCAATTCACTTAGATCTTAGAGCTTTTGTTGTTACCTGTAGATTGTGGGTTTGTGCATTATTGTATAACGTCACCTTGTCCCTTGCCAGTTTGACATTTTAAGAAATGGTGGTTGCCTTTGGTAAAAAATAATGAAAAATAAAATAAAATCTTCAAAACACTGTAATTTGCATCTATACAAAAAACTAAATTTGAATTAAATACCTGCTACCTCTTGGTCATACACTCCATTGCAGTTTTATCCACAGGCTACTAAATTTAATATTATGATTAGTAATATAAAAATAGGTATATACAAAAGATTTTGACATTCGTACATAATGATTTTTCACAATTCATTTATTTTACTATATACACGAAATGGTGTAAAGGTAACGTGTATTGTTATGAATAAATGTGGCTAACTGATACTTCGAGTGTGCTCAGTAAATGAGTAGGCCTATAATATAGATTATTCCGAACATTATTAAAACTGTACATAAACTATCGTGGAAATCCTTAATCATACCACATTTCGTTAGCAATTAATTAAACATTTTAGGAACCAATTACAATATTTTTTTGTTAGCTTTACAAAATTAAACTATACTTAACCGGTTTAACATTTTAAAATCATGTTACAGTTTATTAAACCTTTATATTTATTTGAAATTCTAAATACGATTTAAAAAGGTTTTACTTATATCCGAAAAACCTAAATCGTAAAATTATCAAATGTAAATAGACACACACATTGTGTAAGAGACATCAGCAGTCACTGGCAGAACCATTTCCTTTCATCAGCGGTGCATGGGAAGTGAATGTTTGATATTTAATCAACTAATGCTCCGAGGTTTCTTCTAACATAAAGGTAAACCACGTAGAGCTTGGAATCACTGAACATCTTTTATTTTGTGGACCTGACAAAAATTTTTGTATGAGCTTACTAAAAAAAATTATTGAGTGACATGTTACTTTATTGTAGATGTTAGCCTCCAGATTGCCAAATAATATAAAAAAGGTTTAAATACCTGGACACATATTTAAACCTTTTCAATGAAAGTATACTGTATTTTACAGCAATATACTTTTAAATTTAACTAAGTGTGTATAATTCCTGATTAATATAATGCAAGTGTATAACGAATATACCGTATTCTTCATAGTTACTTGTGCGCCTACAATAAAAGATTCAAGTGATATTATTAAAGTTGTTTCATATTTTAAAATTGTTTATCATACTTTATATAAACTGCAAGTACAACAAACTGTATTTTATAAATTTGTTCTATCAACTGTTTTAATTAAAATCCATACTTTAATTAGTTATTGGTAAAACCAATTAGTAATTTCGCAAAGGCCAAACTTATGTAACACTTATTAAACTAAGCTGCCTACTCAAGATACTTTGTAAATACAGGGTGAGTCTTCTAAGCTGTTCCAAACAGATTACAGACGAACAGCTTGACATACAGAGATGAAACAAATTTTTTCCCCACCAATTCATACCCAAGGAACAATGTAAAAATATTTTTATCATTTTTAAAATACAGGGCGTTCAAGAAACTGGGGGTCATGGGTTCGAATCTCAGAGATTTCAAATGTAAACATATGTCATATTATGCATCATTTTAAAGCGCTAGACTAGACAAACAATTTAGTGAAAACAGAACTCATTTATCTTTGTCCGTTTCAAAATGGCGGCCATTTTTATAGAAAATATTGATACTTACAGAATATTCTGTATCTTGAAAACAACTAAACTTATTTTCGTTCTGTTTGAAAATTCTTAATCCTCGTAGGTTCAGCTTTAACTTGATATACGACAAGTCAACATTTTAAAAACTAAATATTTTTTCTATGATTTTAATTTTTTTTTTAAGTTGGTAGCCTTGTAAATAAAAGTTTTTAAATGGCAACATATGTAATATTGTGTAACATTTTTAAGGTCTTGTAAAAACAAACAACTTTTAAATTTAAACCTACCCCCTATCTTTGGTCGTTTTCCTTTAATTAACCCAAAACTCCAATCACCCATATAAAACTCATGTTAAACGCACAGTATCATGGGAATAGTGTATCTGCATCCACTAATCTTCAGTACTGCACGTTTAGCATGGGTTTTATATGGGCAATTGGAGTTTTTGGTTAATTACAAGAAAACGATCAAAGATAGACGGTAGGTTTAAATTTAAAAGTTGTTTGTTTTTACAAGACCTTAAAAATTATACACAATTTTACATATGTTGCCATTTAAAAATTTTCATTTACAAGGCTACCAACTTAAAAAAAAATTAAAATCATAGACAAAATATTTAGTTTTTAAAATGTTGACTTGTTGTATATCAAATTAAAGCTGAACCTACGAGGATTAAGAATTTTCAAACAGAACGAAAATAAGTTTAGTGGTTTAAAAAAAAAGGGTATTCTGTAAGTATCAATATTTTCTATAAAAATGGCCGCCATTTTGAAACGGACAAAGATAAATGAGTTCTGTTTTCACTAAATTGTTTGTCTAGTCTAGAGCTTTAAAATAATGCATAATATGACATATGTTTACATTTGAAAACTCTGAGATTCGAACCCATGACCCCCAGTTTCTTGAACACCCTGTATTTAAAAAATGATAAAACTATTTTTACGTTGTTCCTTGGGTATAAATTAGTGGGGAAAAATTTTGTTTCATCTCTGTATGTCAAGCCATTTGTCTGTAATCTGTTTAGGACAGCTTAGAAGATTCACCCTGTATATTTTTACAATGAAATTACTGGATGATATAGTGTTCACTTACGTTAACAGTAATTCCCCGACTTGACGTTTACTGAAGATGCATTAAATATGCTCTGAAGTTCTGCCAAACTTAGAAAGTCAAGTTGTTTGTAGTATTTATAACTTATGACAGGTGAGGTGTGGCAGCACTTCATGCTTCAGACATTTTCCCCAAAAGTACTTCCATCAACCATAAGTTTCCAACTTAAAGGTCGAAGTTTGCCACAATTAATTTTAAAAGCATTTTCAGTTTTGTACCCTTTACAAAACAGTTTTTATGACAAAATAATTTAAATAGTATGTATTCAAACTAAAAATAATGTATTTAAAGCTCAAAAAGATCAAATTAACTGGTGTATGTGTATATATAGATATAGAAAACGAGAAGTAATTAATGTGATTGAGTAAAAAATATTGATTTAATAACAATTATAAATGAACACATCAATCATAAAACGGTAGAAATTGATACTGCTATGTATTCTCAGAATTCTAAATTCATTTGTACACTGTATTTATTACATTGCATTCAAAGTAAGCAATGCACATATAGCAAAATACTTAAATAGCTACTAATCAATAAAACTTTTAAAAGTTTGTTTTTGAAACAAATGCAGGATAATGCTGTTTTTATCTTTTACTAAATGTTAGAAAATATACCTAGGTGACACTCAAATTAAACTACACAAAATCATTGATTATTTACTTTTGAAATCCGAAAAATGTGGATTTAAATACCTAATAACTTTGAAAATCTCCTGCCCTTGTAACATCAAGCACAATAAAACTTTTAAAATTTGATTTAATGTTTTCCTTATATGTATTGATATTTTGTATTTCCATTAGTAAAAATGAATTTAAAAAGGTGCATATCGTCATGTGTTTTAAGGTTTATTATATTCTAAATACCAAAGGCTTAAATAAACTATGATGGTATTCAATTATAAAAGTGCAGAGCCTATTTTTACTAACACGGTTATTACAAGGCCTAATATACTTTTAATATATACACATTTAATTAAAGATACCAGATAAGTATACACATAACATACTTGAGCGAAACTCGTAGTACAATATGGTTCCCTTTAGTTGATCAGAATTAAATCACACTAAAAACAAGTGAAACGACCGAAAATAATGTAAATAATTTTTATTATCAAAACAGGAGTTACTAAAATGTAGAAATGCTTGCTTTAAGATTGTGAGTAAATATTAATACATTTACTGATTTATTGTGCTAATAATAAATGAGCAACAAACGATTAATGAATTAAGCTTAAACATAAAATCCAGTTTCAGATCGAACCCTTGTACAAATCAGCGAAGTATATTTAACCCTAAATGTCAATATTATCTTTGTTTCTGTTACCAATCTATGTTCCTTTTATGTTTCGACTTTCAATTTCCTAATGGATATGGCCAATCAGTAACGAAAATAGATGACACGTTGGGTTTAAAAGGCCAATTTCGCAGTGAAGAGCAACTCTGCTCATGCAGCCCTAATTCAATAGGACTTTAATTGATTTCAATTTGATTTTAATGGATATCCGTTTAGTATTCCCCGTGTCAGTACAGTATTTTTATTATGACAACGATAAAAAAATATTGAAAATTGCCTTAAGATAGTGAAACAGGTGATTGCAAATATTTTTGTGTTTACAGTTTTGAAAGGTTCATCTCGAATCCTAAAACCTACAATAATTTTATTTTCTTAAAATTCTTTATTTGAAACTGCAAGCTACATGAGTATGAGCAATTGAAATAAACAATAAATAAGTAAAGCATACTAACCCACCAATTATAAATAACATTCGTAATAATAAACGTGGTTAGTGAACGAGTGTTATGTTGATATGATTCAATACAGATGCATCACAATGGATCTAGTTAAAAACTCGGTCATGTTTTGCAAGAGTTCTGCACCACAAAAAGGTTTCAGAAATCAAACTGGGATTTCTCGGAAGATTACATTATGCAAATATATTCCCAACCTCACGTTGGACAAGGTTCACAGCTCTCACACAATCGGAATTTATTTCAATTCTCGCTCGATTCTTGGTAGTGTTATATTAATTCAACGTAATAGTAGCCATGAGTCTATTCACCATAGTTCAACTAATACATGTTTTAATTTGTCATTATAATTATAGGTAAGCGTGCCAAGACGCCATTTGGATCCTAGCTATAAGCTATAAGCTTGTATGTATACCTATTTAAAAAAAATTGATACATCTTTTAGATAAAAACGTTCTTACATAAACAATAAGTCTCCAATAAGAGTCATACGAGATTATAAATATAAAAATTACCACACCTGTTTAGTATTATCTTTAGCTGAACAGTAATAAATTATTTCTGAATACTTCTTTCTACTATATGTAGCGAACTATTGAACATTTTTCATGCAGATTAGCTAAGTCCTGAACGATTATAATGTTCACCTCCCTTATATATACGATCGGGAAACTAACCTTAACAGTCATTTTACTTTATTTACATCTTGACATCAAGGGCTAGGTCGGGAATGTGTTTTAATTAGTCGTCTTTGAAACATATGGCAAAGTATCCTGATACAAATTTTATACAAAAACACAAAACAAAATTCTCCGACAGATAATTTACCACTGTTGGTTTTAAAACACCAAACGTCAAGCCAGACAGTCGGAAATGTAAACATTAAAAGACCGAGTCTGTAATAAATCCGTCCGGACACGAGACTGCTGCAGCTATTAACTTCCGCAGCTGTTAACTCGCTCAACTGTTAGTTGTACAACTGTTAAGTGCAGCTGTTAATTCGTACGGGCCACATACAATCACTGTTGCAGAGGTTAAAATCACTAGACCGTTATTTGTGCAGTTGATATCTGCCGTAAAAGAAAGGAAACATTATATTATAAGGTTGATTAATGGAAATAAAATTAAGTGTGCCCGTTTCAACATATAATCTAGTTTGAATTATGGTTAAAAATCTATTTGAAACCTTTAGCACAGTTATTCTGAGTTTTGCCGTTCACCGTTTCAATGACTGGGACGGTGGCGTCTTCCTGTAATACAGGAGGTCACGAATTGTGGATATTTATAGGTATGCACTGTGGATGCGATATTCCCTGGTGTGAATGAACGTGCGCACTAGTGAGTACTACGACTATCCACAGTACTATCCTGATAATTAGACCAATTCGTATATACCAAGGCAATAATGTGGTTTAGATTTCACTATAAACTGTAGGTCCCTTAGTTGCAATTAGCTGTATGGGCTATTAACAGCTGTGTCTAAGGAACATGTCGGCCTTAGTTACTAACAAGACTGCAAGACTTTGCTTAAAATTCCTTCTTTGTATGACCATTATTTCAATGAAAAGTATGTAAGTATTAAAGTATTAATGTGATTCAAGTACATTTAAAAGGGATTTTTTTCTTTCTTGGATATTCTTTGTTGTGTAGGAAACATTGTGCATGTTACAAAATTAAACTCAATTTCACACACAAGTTGTAAACTGTTTAATGTCTACAACAGGTCAGGAACTTTGGTCAAAATAAGGATATCTTATTTGAAACTAAGAGTTAATATCCAATCAATTCTCCAACTATAGTGGCCAACAGTGTATTATGATTAGCAACTTACATAAGGAAAAAACATGGTAGCAAAGTGTTTATTTTATTAAAATTTTTTCCAATCACGATTAAAAATATTTATATTTTTTCGTCATATTATGTTTATTTCAAAATAGGCCTACATATTTTACTGTAACATCTTACGTAGTAAAATTACTTTGATTGTCTTTCTCAGCAACCCAACGTATGTATTATACGCATAGATATTATATTCTCGATAATTGGGGTATTCTACTGACTTGAGTGGCTACAAATGTAGTTTTCGTTATAAGTAACCAAGATGGATGCGTTGAAATAAACCAAGGGAACAGATTATTAAGTTATTAGATCCACTGGATTTTTTCTATTCTTTAGATAGGATTCATCATGTGTAGGTTTTCGATGGCGTACTTATAGGTTTTCACATTTATTGCGGAAATTTGTTCTATGATGGTATTTGCTATTTCTGCTATTCACTTAAGCTGTCCTTGAACCTTTTAACTTAAACTAAAGGTTGGTATATAGTTTTTACTCATTAGTCTACGGGGACGACGTGTACTAGTTTTAAAATCGTTTTTATGTCAAGATATAGCTCAAAGAGTTTCTGGGTGAAAAGTCTTAAATAATATGATGCACTATTTACCATATACAGTTTATACGACAGGAACTGGAATATACGAGAGTGACCACAGGCGGTTTGTGGTACGTGTGGTCAACACCTTTGATAACTTCCGGTAAGTTCCCATAGACCGGAAATGAACAATACGACGGTAAACAACAGGACTAGTCAAAGATTGGAAACCATTAAAACTCTTTTTGATGCAAATTAACCATATTCCTTCATCATAAAAAATCAGTAACCAACAAAACAATGATTCCGCTGAACAATCAATTAGTCAAAAGATAAACTGATTACTTTGTAAAGTAAATCGTTATGATTTAATGGAAATTTACATTAACGCTTTTAAGCTTTAAATCTGATTAAGGGAAATTCATTTACATTTTTTTATTTATCAATTAATCAATTAAATCTAAATGGATTATTCTGGTGCACAAATTGGAAATGATTACGATTATGTCGTGTAAATAAGTTTATAATGTTAACAACAATAATCATAGGTAGTTAACTTACTATTTTTAGTAATTGAAATTTTTGATAAACATTCGATATTTACCTAATTAGTAAGTAATTGATTATTTAATTACGGTTATTGTTTTTTTAAGCTGATTATATTATTGTATTTTTAAATAGTTTTAATTTCTATAATTAAAACTGTTAACTTCCATTACTGAAAAAAGTCAGTCCATTCTGATATACTGTCCATTCTGATATACTCTGAGTATTAAACTCAAATATATTCAGGGTGTCCGGTCATAAGTGTTAAAAGTTTATCTGTTAAACTAAATAATAATGGTGATTGAGTAACACCTATTTGAGGTACCCAACTAAAACGGCAAGAGAATAAAAGATAAATTATGATTTCTTTACAAATAGTGATCGTTTTATGACAAAAAAACTTATATTTCTATGTTAGAAAGACATTAAAATAAAGTTCATTCTTGAAATCTTCACCCGATTTACAATCAGAATTAATACATAAACATGTTATATTAGTATATAAAGTAAAGTCATCATGGCTTAAAGATCCCTTATATCAACAATAATAATAACTAATTTACAATTCACATATTTTATCAACCTGTTGGTTTGCTAAACTAGTTTAAAATATATGTCTAATATAAGTTCGAGCACAACAAATTACTTTTAAATACAATACAATAAATTACTTTTAATGTGATATAACACTACTAGCATTTTTTTATAAAAAGAATCCAAACAGTCAATCATGAAAATTGAATAACGTGATAGAAAAATACAACGTCACTTCAATCAAATCAATCAGTTATTGAATGAGTGATATGAAGCAATTTATAAACGGAAGTCCGATTAATTCGACAAATCGTGTTTATAAACGCTCAACAAATATTGAACCATTCTGGGTTTATAAACCAATATTCTGCTGGAGAAGCACAGATAGACACATACATCATGCACCATTTCCCACTCGGCTTTGAGCTTTGTTGGCAAAAAATAACTTGATTAGAGTTACTATTTGGATTGACGGATGAAAGTGAGATGAAACAGAATATGTAGGGAAACGCAAAGTAATAATTGGGGAGGATTAGTAGTCTCATTTTTTTAACTGTTCGTTTATAGTTTTTCAAGTTTTATGATTTGTTTCTTAAAAAGACTTTATCTAGGCATTGACCGATTTCTTACGTATTTAAGCTTATTATAAATAAAGGGTATTTTTGAATGTAACGAGATGATCTGAATGGCATGGTTACTGTCTAACATCGGGGCTTACCTGAGTCAGTAGCCATTTTCGTTAATAGCCCAATGATCAACTAAAGCTGGATTCAGTTTCAAATCAACAAAAAGCAACATTTTAAAGCTATGAGTATCAAAGCCAATGAAGCCAAGTAAATTCTCAAATTATTCTGAGAGAAATTATAGTTGGCGCAACTCTCAAGTTTGGTGTTATAGGCTATTTAAAAAATAGTTCTTATTGATATGAGTATTACTTATATAATCAATCTGTTTAGTAAAACTGCATACAAATAGCTCATTTTTATATCATCAATGAAATCAATCTCACCAGACGTATGAGTGAGTGCATGCGTATTTATAATTTAATAAATTTATCAAAAATCTTTTAAGACATACAAGTTCTATTCGCCATTCCAATTTGGGAGTTTTAACATTTGTAATGCTATCCAAGCCCCTCCCCACAAGACATTTCTTGTTCAATCATTCCGAATTGCAGATCAAGAAATATTAGAAAGGTTTAAACGCTTTTCAAGTTCAGAGTACATTCTGGGAATATTTAGGGTACTAATTTTTCCTTTTGACCTACCAATTTTCTTCAATGTACAGGGCAAAGGGGGTAAAGTACTAGTGCCGTAATATAACGAGAAGTTTTTGAAAATTTATCAATATAAAAACAACTTCAATTTGTATTTATAGAGTATTATACAAGATACACGATAAAACGTCTGGCAACTACCTACAGTGCCCAAGTCAGGGGAAAGTTAAATTAGAGTTTATGATAAAACTCTATCTTGCACAGTTTGTTGAATTTTGACATTTATCAAAACCAACAGCAAATAATTAACTTGAGTTTTATATAATAGATCCAACTCATCTTTTCTTCTTGTCTAAAGAATATTTTTTTTATCAAATTTTCAATTTTTTAAACAGGATCAAAAGTTTATTTACTCATTTTGTTTATTTTTAATTGCTATTTAAAACATATTACAAAACATGTTTTGTAATATATGGTATGGTTTTGTAATATGTAACCTACACTACAGTGCAGGTTGATAACGTAATTTTAAATCTTGACTTTTGCACGTTTCCTTAATAATCAAAGTAGTAAATAAAAGTAACAATGCTGTACTTCAATAGTCACAAATAAACTGGTCAAAATGTAGATCTTTTAATAACACGATTGCGTTATCAAAATCCGTTAAACAAATGTTGCACTTGCCAGTTGCAGTGCACAAATATTTTATTTTTTACATGTACACTTACGTCAAAGGGGTTCAATGGTAGGGGAAAGTCAACGAGTCAACCTGATATCATTTTATCTATGTTCCAATGTGATTTGTCAAAATTCCGCTAGCGCTTTGTAATCATGCCAGTGGATAGAAGTATTTTGTTTTGTTTCTTATTACGTATAAAACTTTTTTTTCCTCTTTCATATTAAAGTACAGAATGACTCACTCCCACGCACGGGTTCTGCCATGTGGGATTCATTTCGTATAGTTCAAGTACTCAGTTATATTCTTATGGTAATCTGATATTGTATTTTGTTAAAACTGTAAAAATGATTATTTTTTACGAAATAAAGACATTTTGATTTGATTTGGTTTATCCAAGAATTTTTTATACAATAAGAAAGGTGTGTATTCCATAAAACACGTAAATACCGTAAAGCCATTTTGTGCCAATTGTACCAGTGTTTGATTGTAAAGTAGAATGAACAGTTATTTCATGTTAATGAGATTTCATTCACTGAGGGAGAACTAAGCCAAACCAACACGCTAACTTGTTTCTACGATCAACAGGATCTCCTCGGACGCCTTGTTGCAACAGTTTCCTAGCTATGAATAGCAATATTCCCACGTCTATGCGCAGTTATGTGGGAAAATATTCTTCTTAAATTAAAAATTCTTTACTACTAACACAAACAATGTCGCAATTTCCATTCAAATTAATCTGTAGTTAAACGCTGGTTGGCGAGAAATGGAGTTCGATACTTGTACGATCGTAGTAGCATTGTTACTAACCACCAAAAAGCTTCTTTTTTTATTAAGTCAGTAACGTTCTGACTGGCAAGAACTATAACTGCTCAGCTATGAATTATTTTGATCTGCTCTTACAAAATGTAAGCACCTAAGAATTTCGAGTAACGAATTCCATAATAACGATATGACATACAGCCTAATTATGATGATCTGACGTTTCAAAGAAATCATCCTAAATAACGCCCAAACTAGTCCAAGTAGCACATAGAACCACCACTAAAACAATTAAACCCACACTGAATCTAGATCACTTTTGTAAAAGTGGCATAGAGAGTTACTCATACAGCAGCTCCGAAAGAGTAAAAAGGTTCCTTTACACAGTCTCAAGTGACATTTACAGACGAGGGCTTTTTATTTTATTTTTCCATCCCTTCATCATCGTATTTATTTTTAGTAATTCGTTAGTAAATTTAACACAACAATCTCTGTTTATTACTTCAAACACAATGCTTTCCGAAGGTGTATTAATTTAAACATATCGTACTTCGTAGATGTGTTTGACAAAACATTGTTATGAAATTAGTCAATGCTGTTTTTCCAACTTACATAGAGCTTTATGGTGTACAAAATAGTTGAATCGTTATGCTAGTCATATTTTGTACTAGCTTGTACCCGCGGCTTCACATGCTATGGTATAACCATTATACAGCAAAAGTAATAAACAGAGTATTACAATCTAAATCAAAACAGGTCTCCAATAAACTTAAATATAAAAACTCATAATACACAACATCTGTTGACCGTTATTGCGTTAGTCACTGCGATCGCGGAACGTCGAAACTAATTTCGGGATCAACAGTTCCGTCGGCACAAACTATAAAACGTCCTTGGCCTTTCCTCTAATCTTTTAGTTCAATATTAGTGTATAATATTTGCGGTGAAAGACTTAACGTTTTTTAACAGTCGTAATTTTCCTTTGGGTAAGTAATACAATACAACCCAAATGAATAATAATGCCCAATAGTATTCATATGAATGTCCTTTTCCTTTGTACTGATTTTTTTGTAATTTGCTACTGTACTGTAGAGGGGCTTCACAAGCACATGTTACAATTCAATTGTTTACATATTCGTAAAACTGCTATATCTACTAGAAAGCCCATATTAAGACTAATGTTAAAATATTAAAATTTTATTTTAAGTTTTAACGAAAAACTGATTTGTCCAGAACAAAGCCAAGCATTGATATTGTTTTTAGCCTAAAACTAAGATATTTCTAACAATTCGGGGGAAATCATAGGAGCCGTTTTTAAATCATTGTGCGTAAACGTTACTTCTATTATAGTATAGATACTCAATATGTTAACATGGGCCACTGCAGTAGATTCCAGCCAACGCATTGACGGCGTTAGTCGAAATCACACGACACATTTAACTAGCATTAGATAAAACACACTGTTTAGCATGTTACTAATTTATTTTGAATGTGTTAAAACTACTTCAAATGGCTACTAACTACTTGTTTGTGACCATTTAAAAATAACGTTATAAATGAGTTATAGATTTGATAAAAAGTTAAGCACAATCAATTCATTCAACATTAATGAGAGAGAACAAAGTGTTTTAATGAAATAAGAACTTTTGATTCGTTAAACCGTCACTCGCTACCATTAACTACAATGGGATAGCGAATATCCGTACAAAACATTGTGGAGTTAGTTTCACCATTGTATTGTATAACAAGCGCAATAATGACGTATTATACCGTACCAGAAATACATTGTTAGCTACGTCAATATTATTCTCCAAACCAAGTTATGATAGTGAGGCACAGAAAGGATTTACCATTCACTTCAAGCTATAATATATTTTTTCTGTTAATTGTTCATCAGGAATAAGTATTCTCAGTAGCCTATTGTGTTTTTATTGTGTTATTTATGTATAACTGAATTGTTTATTGTTCCATTTTAAGATTCTATTGCAAATACCTGTTCGTTTGTGTTTTTCAATTTCTTAATCTGTCTCATTGTACGTTTTAATACAAACAACATTCCACAACTTAACGCTTTCTCATATAATTTCTCTCCCGTATTTCTCTCCCGTACATATGTAGTGTTTTTCAAGTGACTTCTATAAAAACAATATTTAAAAGAGTGTTAAAGTTTCTGATAAAAATTATGCAGTACTACAGGAATAATTTCAGTCTAATGTAACTCTAGTTTTATGTACATTTCTTTATTTTGTATACTTTTGGGTTAAGCAAGAGGGAGTCCAAATTTATTCATCTTACAAAAATCACAAAATAGTGGAAACCATTATGAATTTGGTATATTCGTATTACTGTTTTAAGCACAAATAGTAAACAGATTGTCGACGAATTAGGTCAACTCAATGTGGAAGTAAGCTATTTGGACTACGAAATAAGACAAATATTTGTTTTGCGTGATCAACTTTCCAAATATAAGTTAAGTCAAAGACACAAACCTTATACATCATTCATTGACTTATTAGCTTGAAGTTTATTGAATATTTTCTCGTTTCGAGTAACAATATAATTACTACATAATGACCTATATAATTTCTCCCTGTAGGAATATAATTATGTTAAAACATTAGGCTATAATAAATTAGTTTCAAAATACAAAATAATATCAAAATATGTTTTTTTTTATTTAAAGACTGAGGAATCAAAATCGTCACGTAGTACTATTGAAAACTTTAGTTTAGTGTTTCAGCTTTATAGTAAGGATTGCTCAAGTAGTTGATATAAAACGTTAATTAATTAACTTGAATAGTAAAGTTACAAAAAAGCCTTAATTAAACAAAGTTAGCAATAATACTGTCAGGTAACTTGGTAGCCTATATACAGTTCAATATCAAATCATGTTAAAAGCCTGTATCAATTAACTACATTGCCACGGGACACTTGTTGTATTCCCCCAGGATATCCATCACTATGATAATGTGCATGGATCATGCAAGCTTGTTTAAATATATACATTAATTAACTAAATCAAGCATTGAATACCTACTAATATTGTTCTACAAACAACGGAATCATGCAATGGGTTATACAGGGTGGCTGAAACGTAACTTGCACCCCACCTTAACTTTTCAACCATTTGAGATATTTGAAATCGGTTTGCGGCAACCTTCTTAGATATGAGGGGCTACAATAACTATGGTAAATTTTGAAAATTTTGCCCTTATGGGTAGCGGGGGTGGGGGGTAGCTCAAAATTTTCAAATGGCAAGTATAGTCGAGTTTGGTATCAATATACAGGTCTTGACGAAACAAAACAATTGACATAAAGAAAACGAAAATCGGCCCACTAATAACAAAATGGCGCCCTAAAACGTATCAAATCCAAATAACCATGAGGGTGGCTGAAAATTAACTTGCACCCCCCTTTTCCTATTTAACTATTTGAGATATTTGAAATCAGTTTGCGGCAACCTGTTTCGATATGAAAGGCTACAATAATGATGGTATATTTTAAAAATTTTGCCTTTAGGGGTAGTGGCAGTTAGGGGTAGCTTAAAATTTTCAAACATGAAGTATGGTCGAGTTTGGTATCATTTTATAGGTCTTGATATAACTAAACAATAAACGTAAAGAAAATAGAAATTAGACCATTAATAACAAAATGGCAGCTAAAAATGATTAAGACAATGATTATGAAAAGTAATTTTTTTAACTGCCATTTTGTTTTTAGTGGTCCGATTTAAATTTTCTTTATGTTAATTGTTTAGTTTGGTCAAGACCTGTAAAATGATACCAAACTCGACCATACTTCCTGTTTGAAAATTTTAAGCTACCCCCAACCCCCACAGTTATTTGGATTTGATACGTTTTAGGGCTCCATTTTGTTATTAGTGGGCCAATTTTTGTTTTCTTTATGTCAATTGTTTTGTTTCGTCAAGACCTGTAAAATGATACCAAACTCGACTATACTTGTAGTTTGAAAATTTTGAGCTACCCCCTACCCCCGCTACCCCTAAGGGCAAATTTTTCAAAATTAAGCATAATTATTGTAACCCCTCATATCTAAGAAGGTTGCCGCAAACCGACTTCAAATATCTCAAATGGTTGAAAAGTTAAGGTGGGGTGCAAGTTACTTTTCAGCCACCCTGTATACATCATACCACTCCGTATTAAATCAAAATTTAATACTATAAATCCATATGACATTTACGGAAGAGTTATGTAGCATTTACCCGTTGTGAATCAATTTAGAATTTTCTAGTTATAGTCGGTAGTCTTTTGACATTTTATATTTTTCTCTTTGATGTGGGGTTTTAGAACATTGTATTTAGTTCAACGACTTGTACAGCGTTCTTTAATAGCCTTCTTTATAGTTTACAAAAAACAATACAAAACAAATATCTATGATTTGGTAATTGCTGTTTGTTTATTTTTCTTATGATCCATACACCTATACACACTTTTTTTATTATGGATTCTTAATAATGTTGTTAACCGTTAATTATAGTTTTATTAGTTATAGCTTAATTATGTTTATCGCCAATAATAGTCATAAAACGTGCAGTATTTATACGTTTAACATCATATGTTTATGTTTCACATTGTTGCAAGAATCAAACTTTCTTTTAATTGCACCAAAGCAGTAAGTTAGACGGTGATTTACAGTCACTGCCCAACAATGGCCGGCGCCAGGCTAAGTGGTGTCCTCTGCTTCTATTCACTACAAGTCAAGTAACATGTTGAAAGACTTTAATTTGTAATTTTACTATATAATTAATGCAAACAACAAATTAGTTGTAACGAAACACTATTTAATTGATTGGAATATAGTACAAAGAATCATAACGTATGATAGAATTAGTTGTAGGTTACGAATTTATGAATCGCTATAATTGAGTAATTCTGTACATAGTTTATTTTGTATAGAAGGCAGAAAGTTATTTAAAGAAATTGTATATGTCCCTGTTAATCACACAATAGTAGGCCTACATATGTGAACATATGCTAAATATGTACAGTTAATTATACGAGTTATGTATGTTTTAGTAGGAGACCAAAATGCACAGTTTTATTTTGGCTTGGCTTCATAAAATATTAAGAACAGTGCTGTCCGAAGATTATACGAAATAGAAATACCTAAGCATGCGAAATATATTAATATGCAAGTATAAAATCTTATATTATCACAATACAGTTATAATAATTAAAATGTGCTGAAATGTCATTAAGATTTTTTAAAACAAGTGTTTATAGGTTAAAATATAGTAAAATATAATGGTTGAGTAAAAACGTCCTCACATTGTTTAATTGTTTGTTGTTGGGGGAAAGATAGGGAAACCACGTGTGTATGTATGTACAATAAATCAACTTTGTTAACTTGAACAAAAGTGTATCTAAAATGTTTTAAGTAACGATCTTAACTTAATAAGAAAAATCTGAATTCGATTTGTATGATCAATGTTTCATTTATTTTATTAACTGCATTTTGCGGTCTAAAACGTATTTTATTTTAAACAAATATTTTCTAAACTTCTCAACAATTAAATTCAGGAATTTATTTTACAATTGGCATTCGAAAACGAAAGATTCAATTTAAAGATTTAACCTTGTCTAGTTTGTTAGGTATACAACTCTTATTTTAAAGCAATTACTTCAATTTACACAACGTTTTTTCGTCTGTGATCGAATAAGAAAAGCGAAAGACAAATTGTTAAGTATAGATACAAAGATTATTTTCTATAAAATAGTTTCCAAACCCATTAAATAAAATAAATTAAATTAAAATTTACAAGAATGCCCGTCTTTGTGTAGTGTACTATTCTTGAGCCCGTAAACTTAAGAAAAGTTCAAGCCGTGAAAAAAATATATTCCGTTATCCTTATGAATATGGTGATTAATCAAAAGTCGAAACCAAGGTAATGCGATCGAGTCAGGTCTTTCCTGCTTTTGCTATATTATTTGCCAACAGTTTTTATATTTTATCGTTTCCTTTATTCATTCAAACAACACCATTCAACAGTACCATTACCATTGTACGTTCGTAACAGTTCACTATATGATCTTTTAAAGGTATTTTAACAGTATTATATTATGCTGCAACAGTGTAAAACGTAAATTAAGATTTCTCTGATTATCATTAACAATGCTACTGTGTGGATGTAACCAATAATATATTTTAAAATAGAGTTTTCATATTTGAATTTTTCTGAATTAATTCAAGACATACTGTACCATGGTTATTAATTATTAATTATTGTATTGCTAATTAAATTGTGTGCTTGTAAAAATGCGCTAAATTACTTTTACTGCTAAACCAAATATCTATGATGATGTTTATAGTATACATTTGGTTAAATATGCTGCAATATCCAACCCCTTTTAAAATAAGTAAGGGATTTGTCGTTATCAGTTTCTTCAGACTTTACTAATGCATGTGAGACAAACAGCTCATAAACACTAAGAGCATTTTCACAACAAACCCCACCTCGTGCTGCAAATATCTGTTTTACGACTCAGGTTTACGTGAAAACCATTGTCTTTAGTCACGGAAATGCCTTCGAAACTACAGCGTATTTGCAATATACTATTGATCTAAAGATAAACGATTAGCTCCAAAGATGTTCGCTTGAAATGTAAGTAGTTCAAAGATACCCATACAATGCTTCATACTTTTGAATGTGTTGGAGTTTTGAAATTTTTATGAGAAAGAAAAAAAAAGACAAAAGACTTTATATAAATGAATTTGTCATAGGCTACTTTTTGGGTGAATTTATTGAGGTATGTAAATCACTCTTTATGGCGTATATTTTTAACCGACTTCCCCACTACCAACAAAAGGAGGAGGTTCTCAATTTGTTTGTGGCGATGTTTTTTTTTTTCTATGTATGTTCACCAATTTCTCTGTGATTCTTTTACCGATCAGTGTGGTTCCACCACCAAAATAACCAGGAGAGTTTCTATTTGGTACCTTATATATTATGTTTAAGTATAATATTTGTTTCGGTGAAAAATTCTGAAAACCTTAAATATTCAACATTTATTTTGTTTACATTTGTGCAGATTGTTTACATTTGTGCAGAGAAGGCAATAAATAATAATAACATTCCTACAGCTGTTAGTTGAAACCATTTAAATGAAGCTACAGACAATTATTCTTCATGAAACAGTTGCTTTATATTGATCAATAAACTATTTCTTGCCATGGAGCCTAAATGAATTACATTGAGAAAAATGCATTTTGTTTGGGTTACTATAAAAAATGTATTTTAACGTTTGACCTGATTTGTGTATACAGTAATTCTGTTTTTAGTATTGAATATTCTGACTTACAAAAACATATATGTTTCAGTGAATAGCTGCATGATATTGGCAAATAAAGGTGTATTGCGAAAACCAAAGCATTCGTAAAACAGGTCTAAATATAAATTAAATGCAATTATTCCTTACACGACCTAAGAAGTGTGACAGTGCATAATCGCCAATTGTCTTAAAAGTGTTAAATATTTTAATTACTAAACATGCATTTGCAGATGGGGAATGTTTATTGATATTCTCTACCCAGTTACTATATCATATCAATACTATTATGCCTGCTTCGGAAAGTCCTAGAGGAAGATGATTTGCAATTTCGACTAGGCTATATCTTGATCAAACAAAACCACCTACATGGCTTGCACCACTTTTAGCTGAACCAATCTTTCATATACATATTTCATTTGCAGATGTGGAATGTTTATTAATATTCTCTACCCAGTTACTATAACATATCAATACTATTATGCCTGCTTCGGAAAGTCCTAGAGGAAGATGATTTGCAATTTCAACTAGGCTATATCTTGAGCAAACAAAACCCCCTTCAACTTACACCACTTTTAGCTGAACCAATCTTTCATACAATATTTTCCAAAGGTACTATACGTGTTAACGACCAATTTTCCACTTTTGGGAGATTTTTTAGTGCTGGTAGTTGAGGAATAACTTTCATATTGTTCCAAAAGGCTTGAGGCGTTACTGTATTTCTTTTTACACGGTCTAAGTACACAGATTGCAGGAAACGATAATGTCTGACATTTCAATGTATTTAGAAAAGACAATTAGTTTTTCACTAGGCCTAATGTAATGGACAACTCTTTCTTTCTTAAGGAATATCTAAAAATGTTTATTTTCATACCCATTGATTATGTAACCTGAACAGGTGACTCAAGCAGTTTTAAAATAATGATTGTTCTGTGGAACTTTTGATTGTGTCAAACAGTTTTGCTTATCAAAAATCCTCAAGTAATTAATATATAACAAATTATACAGTCACTAAAAATCATGAAATAATTTATTTTTGTAAAAAATACAACCGACTTCAAACGCTCTAAAAAGAATGAAATAATTTCAATAAAGTAAACTATTGTATTTGGCAAGCTCACGTATTTCAAGTCGGCGCGGCTCAAACTGCAAATATGATTGAAATTAAATATTGTGTGTGTATTTTGAAAATCAATAAGCTGGATAACATAAATATATAAAAAACACACTGAACTGTTTTGTTTATATATTAAAGGAAATATTTTCTTGTATTATATGTTTACTTCAGAATAAATGCATTATGAAAATAACACACACAAATGTTCTATATGAATAGGAAAATAATTTAGTTTGATATTATGATAGGGAAAAGAAGCTAGTTTAGTATTAAAACGTTACTTTTCCAAGTTAGAAACATTTAAATGCGTTATATAATTTTTAAAGATACTCGTTAATACCACTATAATGCCGATCTCTGATTACGGTAATAAAATAACACTTAGCATAGCTATGAAAAAGACATGCAGATTAACACCTTTAGTTATAGATAGTCACCTGCAATATGGACACCCTCTTTCAATTCTGTATCAAAAATCATCATAGAGTCGCGCCGACTTAAAATACGTGAGCTTGCCTAATACAAAAGTTTACTTTATTGAAATTATTTCATTCTTTTTAGAGCGTTTGAAGTCGGTTGTATTTTTTACAAAAATAAATTATTAATCAAATAATTTAATTTATTGTAAGTTCATTTGTTTTATTCTCCTGATAAAAAAAAACCAATCGTCGAAAATTTAGCCAAAAATGACATTGCATGATTTATTTTGTCTCGGAAAGGTTTCAGCCCTATATAGAAGCACAATTTGTGCACGGGTCTTCTCGTTGTTTTATAATATTGTACTCACAATTGTGGAAAGGAATTTCCATTCACCTGCAACAAAAATATCAAATACATTAAGTTGTATTGTAATATTTAAATAAATTTGTCAGTTTAATTAAGTAGCTTTATCAGTACCAATCGTTTTAGTTCTACTAACTTGGGACAGCCCCTATGCAGGGTGGTCTGTATGTGGCTTGTAAGTGCAAATCACATGTAAGCGTCAAACACACAAAGCTTTACTTCTCTTACAATCAAACTTGTAAGCTAACTTGGATAAAACACAAATTAACAACATTAGCAATATTAACATAGGTTTTACATTTTTCGTAGGGAAAGGCTTTGATGAAATTAAATATATTATTTAATCGCTTAAAATCTAAACATATTTTATTTAGTTGCAAACTTAATTTGTAAGAAATATTACAAATAAAGATTCATACATAACACCAATATAACAGGCACTAGTATAACCAACCATTAAAGAGGTTATTTCAATGTATTATTTTAAAACATTTGTGTGTTGAAAGTACTAAAACTTGCAAAAAAATTCAAAGAGATGAAAAACATAGAGAGGAATTCAGAGTCAACAGTTTTTGTAGTGACTACTCAAGTTTTTGTGCGATAATCCAGGAACATTTCCAAATGCTTCAGGAAGTTAGTAATTGAACATTCTTTACGATTGTTAATTAGAATTGATGGCAGGAGTTAACCAACATTCTTTTCCATTTCAAAAGTAAAAAGAAAAACTTAGCTGAATCTGTTTTTATCGGTTTTTTTCATTCCTCTATCATTTACGTACATTTAATCAAATAACCTATCTTACTAAAATTATAAATCTGAAAGTTTTTGAATTGTGCGTGTGTGTGTGTGTTTGTGTGTTGCTCAATCACGCATAAACTAGTGGACGGATTGGGCTGAAATTTGGCATGATGATAGCTCATATTCCCGATTAACATGTAGGCATATTCTTAACTCAAAAATCCTTTCGGGCTCCAGTGGCTCTGTAATTCCCCGTGTTAACCTTGTGAGAATTCATTTTAAAGGGAATTAAAGAATTTAGTCAGTTGTTTCAACTTTACAAGTTGATTCCATAATATTCAATATCATTAAAAAGTTATAAGGTTTCCCAACAACAGGGTGCAGCACTATTATTATTTAGTTTTTGCATATATGACAACAGCTAATTAAGCTACAACTAACTAAGCTAACTAAGCTGCAACACAAAGCTGTGATACACAATGAGAGTTGTCAAAGTAGATTGTTTACAGTTAGGTTTTATTTTTTAATTTAATCTACCTACTGATTTAATGAATAGTTTGTGATATTGTGCGAATGTTTGATAGTTTATTTTTGCCTATTGTTTAATTAGGTGCAGTGGGTAGAACATTAAGGCAATGGTAGATGTGTTATTCTATATCACACCGTAAATTTATGAACCAAATTGTATCAAACTGAGTCCTCTCCCCATTGCAAACGCAAAGATTGAGTATAATAAGCATTTTATACTTTATATGCCAACCCCGTACGAAGGACGGGTGCTCTGCTAGTGTATCATAAAATTCACGTTGTAGAAATAAAATACTGAATTTAAAACATGAATTTTTACCTATATATGATACAACGTATATTCAAATTGGGGATTCTAATAAGTCCAGAAAGTCTTCCATTGACTTATAAGATTGATAACACAAACTATGAAATGCCCTATGAATATGCTTGGTTCATTAAAAGTTGTTTAATTGTTGACAACATTGCTGGCTCTCTTATAATGGGTTAAACTTGTTGCCGGCAAAGCTTGTTAGTCTTTCGCTTCTCCAAGTTTGTTATTTATTGGCAATTCAGGCTCTCTTGATTTTACTGAAAGGTTTTCTAGTTACAAAGCAACAGATGATTTAATTTAACTTTTAAAAATCTGTGGCGTTATTCCTGGTTTTTCTTATAGTAAATTTTGAGGGGGCCGTCTCTACACTGGCTAATAAGGTTTACCATTAATTACTCACTGTATCTAACATAAAAATAGGTTAAAGTAATTATTATACTTAAAAAATTATAGATATTAATCTTACCTAAGAAAAAATTGGATTTGATAATTATATACATCAGTTTTGTCAATGAAAATAACAATTACATTTTCGTCCTTGGGCACTAACAAAACTTGGCTCCGAATATTTTAGTTTAAAATCATGTCTTTTAAATTTTTCCAGGGCTTAGTCAAGAAACGGTGGACGCCAACAATAAATAAGAATAATTCGGCTTTTCAGTAGGATATGTTTGCATTTTTTATCTCCTTTTAAGCTATGTTTGAAAATGCGCTTTTAAAAGACTAACTATTTAGTCATATAGCGAGGGTTGCCATTTAAGCTTGAAATTGTAAGAATAAAGATTTATGAAGTTCTATAACAAAGATAATACAAAGATAATGTTTATGGTGAATGGATGGTATGTTTCCGCAAACATTCGGGATCGTTAAGTTGTTCTTTCAGACACGTATTTTGAACATATGGTTCTTGCTACTTTTTGTCAACAGTCTTATAAAACCAATAGTCATACAATCGTCGTCTTGTAAAATCACGTCAAATTGATGTGATAAGAATACCTTAACGACTATGACAGAGACTTTATATTTTAATTTAGATGGCTAATGCAATTTTAATCGAATAAAGCCAAACATTAAGCTGTATGTGATTTCACACTTTAACAGATTTAACAGTTTTGTTAAATCTGACATTAATTTACTACTCGCATTACCAATCACAAAAAAAAATCCTTAACCGAGTTTCTTAAAAAAAGATTATTAGAGTATTCAAGGGTACAGTCGTCATAACCCTTTTACTGTATATAAAAATAATAGTAAAAAATGCGTGATTGTATCTCCTAGTTATGTAACTGTAGTCAAATTTCTTACAAACAAAAAACAATCCTTAAAAGTAGTTAAATAATTTTAAGGAAAGGAAGACTTTTGACTTAGAGTCAGTTTACCTCAATAAGAAACGAATAATTTTGTAATTTATTCTATGATACTGTATATATATACATTTAGACCCACAGACACTAGGTTTATTCCACGTATCACCTACTTCACAGAGCTCATTGTCATTTGTTAGCATCGAAATTTGAACACGAGTCTATAGAACATAAGTCCCGTGCTCTAGCCGTTAGATAAGTCACGCCCCAAATAGTTGCAAAGTTTGTTCACAGTAATATAAGAGCGATTTGTCTAACATGTGATGAAGCGTACATATTCATGACGTGATTTTAAGTTTAAGTTATGGGTACGCAAGCTACGGACTCAAACGTATTCATATAATGTCAATTCACCATTATGAAACCTACAATAGGTAGATAAAATCCATCAAAAACACCTTCTAAAAACATAAGTAGCCTACTTATATCTTATTTGGGTCTTTGTATTATTGTTTTACAGAAATTAATATTGTAAGTAATTGCAAAATGTTTTAAAACTTTTAGTAACGAAGACCATAGAATTGACCACAGAAAATTAAATATTGTCTCTGTTTCTACGGTTTGTAAATAAATAAAAGTCTAGTCCCAGTTCATTACCAAATGTCCAGTGAGTCGGTTACAGTGAAACCCTTTTAGTAAGGCACACGAGCCCACCATCACAGTTTATTTGAATTAAAATTGTTTGTATATTAATACACAAATTTAAATCGTCATTTTCAATATGTTTTATAATTCGACAACTGTATCGCAAACCTGCACAGATAAAAATTCTTAAAACAACATAGTTCTAATGTATACAAAATAAAATCAAAACAATAGAAGATTTGTACTGTAAATATATAGGAATTTTCTTATTGTTACTTCTTCTTACTTCCTCTACTCCTCTACTCTACTTCCTTAACTTTTGTAAACATATTGGATGGACGAAAAATAACATTACTAACGGAGCGTTAAATTAATAGAGTCCCGCAGCATTGCTGGCATGTTACGTCAGCACGGAGTTGGGAAACCATTTGTTCATTACACCCCTTTTTTACACAAAAAGGAACGTTTACGTTATCCTAGGTTTTGTTTGTACAAAGATCATGAGGCGTAAACTATCGTTTTTTTTCTTTGTTTGGAATTTCGGCCATGATGGTATTTTAAGAATGAAAAATAGTCAAGTCAAGACCGATGCAAGTACTTCCTCCTCTAATTAGGAATTTACTTATAGTACATCAAAGAGTTTCCTGAAACATGAAGTGTTAAAAAAAGAATTTGACAAATACTTGACGATGCAAATACTGTCATATCTATGATAAAGAGTGTAAATAGCTAAGATGAATTGAAAGTAGTATGCTCGTTTAGTGCTTTGTTATGGATCATACGTGAAAAAATACTTGTTTACTTGTTATGGAGTATTAAAAATCTATAACAATAAGCTACTTTTAGTTTTTACATTGAAATTTTTTGTTTCAAAAGCTTTTCATAAAAGGACGTAGAATCGTATAAAACCTAAATTTGAGCTATAACTATTTCAGCAAATTAAAAGGTTAAATTCTTCTTTAAGTTTTGTTATTTGCTGGTAAAACTAAATTCCTTTACAAGAGTTGGGAAAGAATCTCAGTAAACTAATCAAATAAAATAAAGTATTCAGGAATGTTTTTAACTTAAACTTTGAATACCACGATCAGATTCTGGCCTATACATACTTTTAATATTTAGTTTTTCTTTACATTTATAATTATTACTATTGGTTTTGTTTGTAAAACTATCAATATGATATTTAGGACATTTTTATTTACGCTGCAAAGTCCCGTTACACCTCTTTGGAACATTGATTTAAAAGACAAAATTTTATAATACCTATGAAACTCAACTTTCAGAACAGAATGTCACAAGTGATTGTAGAATTTCAATATTGCTTTGATGTTTTATTTGAAACTAGCAGAGTACTCGTCCTTCGTACTGCTTTGGTTGATGTATGTTGTGCTTTTTTTGCCTTTACGGCATGTCCTTGCTTTGAATTTGCAACAGGGAGAGGACGCAGAAGAGGAGAATTTGATTCTTGAAATTTACTCTATGAAATAGTTACACATCTTTCACAGATACTAGAAACAAAATAAAAATATGATGCTAATTTTATTTCAATTCAATTAAGTGGTAGAAACTTATTAAATTAGAGAATTTCCTTTTAAAATAACCTAATTGTATGTTTTTGTGAAACATGTAAAGAGCACACAGTACATTTTAATTTTATTTTATTTTTTAACTAGGCCAAGTCATATTCGTCATATTTAGCCTATTGTCCAAAAAGGTCATCAGTGAACGAGCAACTCATAGAGTGCACTGCTGTCAAAACTAATTTTATCCTTGAGATTTATTTACTGAGATAGTTGATGTAACATAACATTTGTTACAGGTTACAATAGTATGACTTAGATATAATTGGCTCATTTAGCATTAATCAGTATTTTTCATTTGCCTGTGACTCAATTAAACTACGTTTATTTTGATTCTAAATGTAAAGTATTACTACGAAAATGTATATCAAAGTAAACAATGCGCATTATACATTATTTATTTATTATTATATTATAAAAATAGTTTTTAATTAGGTATAAAACCATGGTTTTCGAAAAGTGGGATAAATTTCGATAATTTTCTAAAAAATAAAACCTAATTGTTGTGTTATTTTTGTGTTATTAATAATATGTATTGTTTTTAATGTTATGAAACTTTCTACAAAACCCAACTGGTGGATTCTACTATAGAAATATGGTCAACCTAGACTCCGACTGATGATGGACCTTCGGGTCCGAAATTAATTTCGGATTAACAAAATAGGATTGCTAAGGTAAGACCTTACTATCAATTAATTATTAATATCAATCCCGATTACATTAATTGTGTAATTACTATTTTACAAAAAATAATAAGTTATAGATTCGTTGTTATATTTCATAAAGAATAATGCTACAAAAATAGCCTGTTCCTGACTATACCATTTTTTCCTCTTATCAGATTTAGACTACAAAGAAGTGGACACTGGACAGTCCAATAACTGTAAGATCATTGGTTCACGAATCCATTGTTATCCCTGACCTCATCCGCACCAACGAATTTGTTGTTCCAGTTATTGAAAACGCCTGAGATAACAATATCCAAAATATATTTGTATTGATTTATTAACAATAGATGTTTTGTTTTTATCCATAGGAGCATTGACATTGAATGGACCACCAGAATACTTATCATCCTTTTGTAAAAACTAAAGCTTATTTCGATGTGTTTTTCATTTATAGTAACACTCGATTGCGTTGGATAGATATCGAGTCCAAGTTTTCAAGGCGTGCTTTATTTTGAGTTGTTATGTTATAAAAGGTGGATAGTTTGCAATTATATAATTAGTGTATGTAATAGTCAGTTAGTTTGCGCAGTAACGTAAAAAGCAGAACAATATTTAAGCGGTTCATTGGCGTTACTGGCCTTATACACATTTTGATGCCCTATTTTTTTCTAATACGTGTAAAAACTACAATTATATAAATAAGGTTTCGTAAATAAATTTACAAAGAACCTTTGGTTATTAATGATCAACTTTCTGTTTTACATACTGAGCGATTAAAATTCCGCCTCAATGTGATCGTGACATATTCCAAAACTTTAAAGTTGTTTCATTTGTTTACGATGTGATATAATTGTAAAAAAAAACTTGAAATATAAATCATCATTTAACTTTAAAATGCTGCAATAGACAAATCAACTATTTTACCAACCATAAGTAGATTTCATAAAGTCAAAACTCCAAACTAGACCATACTCAATCAGAAATACCATAATAAATTTGTCCATGTGTACAGAAATGAAACAGAACCGAATTCGCTTTCATCTTCTGCCAATCAAACAAAAATATAAAAGATGCAATTACATAACTAAAGAAAACAACAAATTGTATAAAAATAAAACTTGTATTTGTACTAAATGCTTGATTAAATAACTGACCATCATCCCTTAGCTATTAAAACTCTACCCAATACAATATTTGAACAAATATTATAACAAAAATAATATTTCTCATTTTGTTTTTAATATGGTTGGGCTAAAGATATTTGGACACTGTAAAATCTAAAAACCACAATAGAGATTACAAGCCAATCTTCCGCTGTGGTAACAAAGATCACATAAACGGGACAAGGCACTTTACTTGGCTGTCTGCTATTGTTGTAGGTTGTATCTGCGTTAATAAACAAATCCTTACCAAACGTCACCATGAAGAATACCGATTAAACATAAATTGCTGAAACGGTTGTAAAAGATGTGTTTGCAAATAAAAGCTGGACAAACATTGTTCGAACTCTTGAAAAGTACATATATATTATGTTGATGTATTTAGTTTTAAAAGTATTTATAAAAAAATATTTATAAAATATGAATATAATAATATATAATATATACGAGCTGGTGGCCCGTCCTACGTACGGGAATCGAGTTGTCAACTAAAACGGAATAATTCAGAACATCTAGTTTACACGCATAGACACAAATTCTGACAGTTTTAATGGGGAAGATCACCTTTATAAACAAATGTAACGTGACCACTTATTTATTCCATTCGAATATAGACCTAAAATATGGCGATATGCATTTTAAATCCGACAATTTTACCATAAAACAGCATTTGTGTCGATTTGAAAAATCTTGAAGTGAGATTGGCGACCGAGTCACACTGCTTTTGAGTAGAGTAGCTACATGTCACCTCTAATTGCATTCTGTACTACTTATGTACTTACCGTACCTTATCTTACCTCCGTGACAACTGAAACTTTTATGAGGATTCTGTTCTATCACCTGCCTCTTCAAAATTTAGATCCCAGTCTGTGGATGCATTTCATAACTTGATATTTCCCATCTATCGTGTGGTACTCCTTGGAATATACTTTTTAAAAGTTTTTGCAGAGCCTGTCCATCCAAGCTTTACCTACTTTTGGAAAGCATCCCTATATTTGGGTGTTAACACATTTCTCTTAGCTCTCTGTTCTTTTTTATCTCGACCTCCGGGCCGTTATCTTGAACTGGTCTGTATATTTTCTCTGCACTTTATTATCTAACCCAGCATTAAGGTTTTTCGGTTCTTTGGTCAGTGCCCAAGTTTCTGAATCATCAGTAGGCTACTACAGATATAGTTGGTATGATATGAGTCGACTTTGGTTTCTGCTGCAGTATATTTGACAGTTTTATAGAGACCTACTACACCGATTGACGCTTTCATTACTAACCAAAATTTTAGTATGTCGACATACTCACATTCAAACATACAGAAATTGAAGTATGAACATGTAAACCACTTATATTTTAAACAATTAAGCGATAAACTGCTGAAAAAAATATTTCTCAAATATGAGTTGAAATTTGCAATGCACAAACTAAATACTTACACAGATTTCATTTACGACAAAACTTGATTAAACGCAATTGTTCGAGATGTTTAGTTCAAAATAACACCCTGATAACGCAGATTCTTCGCCGTAGGGGAAAACTACCTACATTTTAAAGTGAAATAGTATGTAGGCAAACACCAACGAACAATATTTTTGTAAACAAACAACTCGTAACATAAACATTCCAATGACAGTTATAAACCAGCTGCTAGTTAAACCAGCATTGAAAATACTTTAAATTGCTAGCGTCGGCTGCTAGACTTTTAAAAAATTAAAACTTAATTTCTAAAAAACTGAAACCCTAAACTAAAATTATGGCTTCGACATTCCCTAGTTCTCAAAATTATCTTTCTTTCAACACAAAAATCATGAAAATCCGTCAAGTGGTTGATTCAGAATCGTGAAATAAAAAAACCCTGTTTCGTTTTAATATTATAGATTATACATAAATAATATATATAAAATATAAAATATTGTAAAATATTTATGAAACATAAATGCTAAGCCGAGTTTAGAAAAATCTGAATAAAACGGACGTGGTTGCTTTTATCATACAAATTAAGGCTGATGTGGGCACCTCGTGAGACTTGGTGAGGTTCTGACGTTGATGTCTTTTTATATCATGTTTTGACGCATTAAATTTATATCTTGGTAATCATTAATTAATTATTAACTACCCCATAACCTCAAGGTTCAAAGGGTGAACCATATTTTATTTCATACTTTTAGAGCGTTCGTATTATATGGGTTGTTTTTGGCTACTGTTAAAGCGTACTTTGCCTAAGTGATTTTAGTGTGGTGAAACACAAAGTATTCCAATATAAATATAATTACACAGCAGATTAAAAGCATGGTGTCTCTGGTCAAAGAGATAGAAACGGCATATCCACGGCCTCCCCTACACAGCACTTTCAATGCAAGATTTCAAGATCAATTAGTCTTTTGAATTGATCAATAGATAAAATTAATTACTTTTTAAAGTAAACAGTTTTGATTTATATTTAGAGAAATAATTTATTGGCATTTACATGGACGCTCTCAGCTTTTAATCAGCTTAAGTGCAAATTGTGTACATTGTTCACTAGCCGATCAATCAATCAGATCTAAACAGATTATTCTAGCAGACAGAACGAAAATTACAAATCGTAATTTGATTATGCGGTGTAAATAAGTTTTAAAATGTTAATAGTAATTATTGTTTAAAATTATAAACTTTCTTTTTTTCTAATTTAAAGAGTTAATAATCATATATTTACCTAAATATTAGGTGGTCGGTTGCGTATCCATTGTTAATTTGATTCAGCTGTTTGTATTGTAGTATTTAAAATGAGTTTATACATTTTTATAAATATTCTTATAAACTACCATTAAATAATCTTCTTTCACTATAAATATTCAAGAGACGAATGTGAATGGACGAGGATCTAGTAATTAGTTATCAAATATTATGTTATTTATATGTTTTATGGAAAAAAAAACAATGAGGATAAAAATTAAAAAAATTAAATCTAAGAATCAAGTGGCATGTTTAATAATACAAAATGGCAACTTATTTAAGATGTAGCGTGGATTTTATATTAGGGAAAGTTGAATGACCCCCGAAATAGTACTTGGTACCTTCATATGCCACCGAAAGGTGCAGTTCATATTTTCAATATTGACCACAGGACGTGTATGGATGCATATCAGATTCATTGATGCAGATAAAACTGTCAACACAGACTTGATATTTTACTTATATTTATTTTCTTCTATGTGATAAAGACCTGTAAGTCGACAGGTGAAGATGATAATAAAAAGCATTTGTTTATTTTGTACGTCATTCATTAGAAAATGTTTCACAATGTTGTTTTCTAGTATTAGAATACATCTTTTTGTATTAAACGTTTTGTATCAGACAAAAATAAATGTATACAAATTACACTAGAGTTTTGATAAGGTATATTATATAGTCAATCAGTTTAAAGTGAACCAAGATCATAGGTCTCCTTAATTTTTACATAAGTAAGACAAATTGGCCCTTCACTGAGGGTCCAAGGATAAGAATTTCACATATGATCATTGATCATCACTACTATGTAAATCGATGGGATAATAGCAAACTTAAGTTTAGGAGAATACAGCCAAAATAACGTCTGGTTCGAATAACAGTTACACAAAATATCCAAAATATTGCAAATAGACCTTTTTTTTGTAAAGTACCAAATCAAATAAACTGTAGCTCTAAAAGAGTAAGTAGGCGAGTAAAGACCAATTTCCGTCACAGAGTAAGAAGTGACATTTACAGACTTGGTTCTTTTGATTATTTTTCTTGTACTGTATTATCCAGTTCAATTTTGTAATTTGTTACTAAACATTACAATAAAAAATAGTATTACTTTCGAAAAACTGTGTTTTTTATAAATATTGTAATGTACAATGGTTTGGTTTTTTTTAAGAGGTTGAAGCCCCCTTTTAGCCCTAAATTTGCCCGTCAACATAATTCTCAAAGGCCCATGGGTAGAATAATTAAAATTTAATAAATAAAATATCATATACATCTTAATTTCAATTTAAAGTTTCCTGAAGATTTTTGTAAAATCCAAATTCCGATTATTCAATGCATGTTTAATTAGGTAGTTTTGAATAGCCTTGTTGAAAAAAATGGCGTTCATATTTTATGAAACAAAATATAACAAAAATTCGAACAATGGTAGGATAGTAATTTAAATAGTTCATGTTTTCAATAGTCAAGTCTTATATTTAAAAGTCTCATATAACCATAGTATAAACTATTGGCGGGTTCATATAAAACACTCTATTATTTTATTGTAAAAACAAACAAAAATAATATGTAGCATTTGTATTTTGGTTTGTTGTAATGTATTTTACTCACCGTTAAATACTAAGGGGGTACCCACAGCACAACATTTTGTGAGCATTGCCATAAATTAGAAGACATCTCAAGGTAGGACCTTCTGTTTTCAAAAAATAGTGAAATAGCCTACACTCTTAGTTTTAAATCTGTTTCCATAAAAAGTTTTGTTTAAATTATTAGGCCAGACAAAGTTTTTTTAGCTAGGGGGAAAACACTCAAAAATTCATGCATTTAAAATTAGCCTAGGCTAGACTTAAATAAACTCACAAAGACAAGGCTAGGCCAAACCAAATCAAAACAAGGCTAGGCAGGGACTCTCCACTCTCCAATTTTAACCATTCCAACCAAAGTCTCCCCTTACCTTACTTTCATTGTATGACCCTACCCTAAAAAAAAAAAAAAAAAAAAAAATGACAAAGACGGAAGAACTGTCTACTCAAAATGAAAATTTGACCCAATCCAAAAATGACCAAGCACCGCTGGATCTTTTAGAAAATAAGACTTACTGTAAAATATGTAACTGCATAGTATATGATGATGACAAAGCAGTAGAATGCGACTGCTCAGACTGGTTCCATATAAGATGTGCTCATATCACGACAAGACAATACAAAGCAATGATGGACGAGGAATACCTAATGACATGGACATGCAAATCCTGCCTAAAACTAAAACGAAGAGAACTCGCCTCTCGATCCAACCCAATACCACTGGACACATCTAGGCCAATCAAGGACGCAACCGATCAACAGGACCTGATCAACACCTACAAGAACAAAGTCAAAGAATATGAAAAAATTATTGACCTGCTAATGGAAGACCTCAATGAACTAAAGGAAAACTTTAAGGACAAAACAAAAGAAAATGAGAAACTGGCTGAAATTATAGCAAAGAAGATTGAAATCATCCAAAAACTCGAAGCAACCATATACAGCATCATAAAGAAAAATAATGAAAACCTTGAAGGTCACCTACTGGACGATCAAGCCACAACCACAATAAATAGACCTAATGACAGCAATTCAAAAAAGCCTAGGCCTATTTCAAAAGAAGAGATTGCCTCAGAGTCTACAACAAAAATAATCCAAAATCAAAATACAACAACCAATGACGAGAAATATAAAAAAGAATTAATGCCCCCACCACATACTCAACATCCTACCTCATTGAGCACAAACTCAAAACTCGCTCAAGATAATAGGCCGAGTCCTAAACACACACCTAACACAAGAGAAGTTAAAACCGAGCCTGATGCTCTAATAATCAGTGACTCCACTCTTAAAAGAGCCGTCACTGCCATCAAATGCTCCGACACTCATGTAATTCATTATAGAATTATGCCGGGAGGAAAAATTGCTGATCTAAGCAGATTCCTGTGCCACCAAAATAAACTCCCTAATAAAGTTATAATTAATATGGGATCAAACAATGTCCAGCTAGCCCCAACGCCAAATCATGTAATGAGACCCCTCTGGTACACAATCGAATCCCTTCAAAAAATCCATACTAAAACTAAATGGCATGTGCACAGTATATTGTACAGGAAGGATGTTCGAGACTGCTACATCGACCAAATAAATGATGCCCTTAGATTCATGTGCGAACAACTACATGTAAATTTTGTAGATATAACTAGCTCATTCGGGGAAACCCTCTACTCACGAGATGGAATCCATCCAAATACAATTGGAGACAAAGCCTTGAGTGAATCTTTGGAGCTTACACTCCGGGATGACCAAACTACGAATCAAACCCGAGCAACTACAAAAACTTGTCCAAGAATGAGTAGGCCTACAACACCTGCCAGTACCAAAAATCACAAAACAACTGAAAGCCACGTAACGACTGAAGATGAACCTCCAACTGAAAATCAACCAGCGGACCAACTAGTGATCAGGGACAAACCAAGCCTAGCGACTGAGGAGTCCCTTGTGACTCTGGATCTGACAGAGACTGAGGATACACTGGCAACTGCAGACTTGGCTAAAAACAGAGACCAAACTACCAAAATCCTTAACAATAGTCCAAAATCAAAAAACCCCCAAGCCTAATTGCCACAAGTGATAAAGCCCATCTTCCGTATTCGAAAAACAGCAATCAACCTATAAAAAATCCTGAAAATAAAAACCCCAGCCTTAAAATTTATCACCTAAATATCCAAAGAGGACTTCACAAAAAAATTGAAAAATTATTATTTGAAATTCATGAAATAAATCCAGATATACTAATAATATCAGAACATGGCCTAACAAATGAAGAACTAAAAACAACAAATATACCTAATTATATTTTATCCTCTGATTTCTCCAGACAGACTCATAAATGGGGTGGAGTAGCAATTTATATCAAAGAAACGATGAAACACAAGCAAATTCATGAAATAAATATTCAGGATTTCACCGAAGAATTAACAATTGAAATTGCAGCTATCGAATTAGTAAAAGAACAAACTATTATTATAGGAGGATACAGATCACCTAGTGGCAATTTAAATACATTTTTTAATAGACTTTCCGATTTTTTATCAAACTTCACGCATAAGAACAAAAAAGTTATATTTATGGGAGATATAAACATTGACTACCTCAAAAAAACAAACCCTGACACAATAGAATTCTTAAATATACTAACGGAACATAACCTGAAACCTATTGAGGTTGAACCTACCAGAATAACGTCCACATCTGAGACATGTATTGATTGGTGCTGTACAAATGTTAACCTATCAAAACTTAAAGTATCATCTATCTGGAACTCAATTTCTGACCATCAGGCTTTAAAGTGTATAGTGGAAGCAGTTAAGATGAAAACTAACCCCCCCCCCCATCAAAAGACTAACCAGAAAAATAACAACTTCAAAATTGGATGAGCTAAAAGTATCACTTGGAAATCAAGACTGGTCATACATATATACAACTCTGGATGTGAATAAAAAATATAACTACCTAGTGAAAACTATCCAAGGAAAAATAGAAGAAATCATGCCCAAAACCTACAGAGCCTATAATAACAAAAACAATAAAAACATTTTTTGGAATGACAAGCTTGTAAAATTGAGATCTACTTTACGTCAGGCAGAACAAAAATATTTATTGACGAATAAAGATGAAGACAAGGAACTACACAAAAGGCTGAAAAGATACTATGACTTGGAAATTAAATTTCAAAAAAGTAACTCAATAATTGACAAAATAAAGAATGCCCCCAATAAAAATAAAGAACTTTGGACAACCATAAATAGAGAAAGGAATCCCAATAAAAAACAAAACGAAGGGATAAAATTAATAGATGAAGACCAACTTATCAGCGACCCTACCAAGATATGTAAATTATTCAACACTCACTTCATCACTCTTGGCAAGAAAAAACCTACAGAGACCCTAAATACTGATTTTGACAACCTACCGGACATGACACTACCCAAACCAGACTCTCTATCAGAATTCAAAACCATAACCAAGAAAGAGCTTGAACAAATGATATCTAAGCTACCCCCTAAAAATTCCTCAGGGATAGATGAGATAACAAACAAAATGGTAAAGCATTGCAAAAATCAGATAGTTGAACCACTTTTAAATGTAATAAATGCATCAATTAGACAAGCAACAGTACCAGACCTAGCCAAAATAGCCTTAGTCTATCCAAAATTCAAGAAAGGAGAGAAAACAAATATATCAAACTATAGACCAATATCTATCCTTCCAACACTGTCTAAATACATAGAAAAAAGCATACATACCCAATTGATGAACTTCCTAGAAAATAATAATAAAATTTCTCAATCACAGCATGGATTTCGGAACGGTAAATCCACCAACACTGCATTAGCAACCCTTTGTGACAAAATAACTGATATATGGGAAAATAAATCTCAAGCAACCGGTATCTTCTTGGACATAGAAAAAGCATTCGACAGCTTGGACAGAAAAATTCTTATAAAAAAACTTCAACAACTTAATATCACTCATAAAGCATTAGATTGGATACAAGACTATTTAACTAACAGGAAGCAACAAGTCGAAATAGAATACACAAAGAACTACTATGAAATTAAATACAGGTCTAAACTTCAGACAACCAATCAAGGAATTCCACAGGGCTCCATACTGGGCCCCCTACTTTTCTTAACATACATAAATTCTTTTCCCACCAATTTTACAGAAGACAGTGCCTGTATAATGTTTGCTGACGACACAACAATCATCACACCAACAGATGGAAAAAACGTAGAACTTCAAAAATCCAAAACAAACGAAACCCTACAAATCTCTACAGCTACTTGCAACGAAATAAACTTAACAATAAATAAACAGAAAACAATAGTAATAAACTTCAAACCTACAAACCATAACAATGAAAATTCAACTGCAGATGAACACTCACAAACTAACACTAAATTTCTTGGAATAATATTGGACAAAAACCTAACATGGCATGATCACCTTCTAAAACTGGGTGGAAAGCTGTCACAAGTTGTATATGCATTAAGAAGAATTAGAAGACTAACAAACAAAGAAATCACTATAACTGCTTATCATGCAATTTTTTCATCACATATCAGATATGGCATAATAGCCTGGGGCTCTGCAAATGAAATCCACATCGAGAAAATAATAACCTCACAGAAGAAAGCGATTCGGATAATAGAACAAATCGATCAAGATGAACCACAAGCCCACTGCAAACCTCTTTTTATCAAAAACCAAATCCTAACTGTAATCTCCCTTTACCTTTTTGAAACTATTACCTCAATCAAATTAAATCCTCCCCAACTCAGAACCCAATGTCACAACTACAATATCAGAAACAAAACAAATCTAGACTTAGGGTACCATAGGCTAAACAAAACCAGCAAAACTCCAAACAACATGGGGATCAAAATGTTTAATCTCTTGCCAAAGAAACTCAAAGAAATAAATGAAAATAAAGCCTTTAAAAAACAACTCAAACAATACCTTATTGAACGTCCATATTATAAATTAACTGAATTCATCAACGAACACAAATATAACCTAAACAATAAATAGGAAAGCAATGCTCAATTACACTCTCACACACATACACTATTACAAGAAATTGACGATTCCCCTGTCTACAAGGACGGCGGAGAAGACATCGATGGTAAATGGTAAATGGTAAATGGTAGTGAGTGTTTAAGTAGCAGGTCTAGTGCTGTGTTAGTTTCAATGATGATGCATTTTACAATACCAGGTCAAATTACTACCTATGCCAAATTTTAAATTCTTTCTTCTTAACTTCAAACAAGTACTTGCAATAGAAAGAAACGTATTCCTTTAAAGTAATTTTAACCAAAGACATGTTTTATTTGTATATAATTCACCTGTTTGTTATTGTTTTTTTTTTTTTTTTTTTTTTTTTTTGTATTTTGAAGTTGAGGAACACTCACGTCACCTTACAAAGAGATATACAATAATCCATGAAATAGTTTTAACTATTATTCCCTGAAGTAAAATGCAATGAACAATGGACACTGTTTATTGCATTGAGTATTGTATGGACACATGTATGGGAACTGTATGGACAATGGACAATGGATACTTTTAAATTATAAAATGCAGTATGGTAGCCAAAATGGTACAAAAACTAGGAGTTATTATCCTCAATAAAAACTATAACACGATATTGTACTACCTTACCTCAACGTGAAGTTAAGTAGCAATTTGGCTTACGAAATAAGACAAATGTTTGTTTTGCGTGATCAGCGCCCTAAATATGCCTCAGACTAAACCTCAAATCTTAAGACTTCTTAGCTTGAATTGTATTAGATTCTGTCTTGTCACTCGTCCCAAACATATTATTTCCTTTAGGAAAAATAATATTTATTTGGTAAATTAGTTTCGCTACAAAAACTAGTGTCAGATTACGATAATTTTAAAATGTAATAGTTGAATGTAGTAGTGTAATAGTTGGAAACTTTGTAAAATTATCTCTTATATTAATACAATAATGGAACTAATAAAGCCACGTAACCTCGTATGTACAGTTCAATAAACAATAATTTTAAAAGCCTGAGGCAATTAAATAAATTGCCACGGACCCTTTTGTTGTATTCCCCCAGGATATCGGTCACTGTGATAGCATGCTAACTTGTTTAACTGTATGAATTTACACAATAACATTATTACTCAATGAAATATTTAAACGAAATAAGAAGTGTTTCTTAAGCTGGACACCATAAAATCGAACAACCACAGTAGATATCAGGTTATAAAAGTCACATAAACTAGACAATGCACTTTCTCCTAACCATTCTACTATTTTGGAAGATTTGATTTGTTATTTAAAAAACAAAAAACTACTCTTGAGTAGTGATTGAACAATAAGTAATACAAGTTGGTTGGTTACAATTTAAAAGTAGGTGGCACTATAACGTTGTATATAATTTTATTTCATTTCAATAATACAAAAACAGAAACGATTTATAAAACATTTATGCAAAGCTAGGTATATGAAAAATCTAAATGAAGCATACATGGTCGCTTTTATCATGTAAATGAATGCTGATGTGTGGACCTCATGAGACGACAGGGTGCTGTTGATGTGTTCATATCTTATGTTTTAGATGCTATTTATCCTTTGGTAATAATTAAATCTTAAAGATCTAATTTTAACAGATGTTAGAATTTAAGCAAAATTAATGCAAAAAAGCTTTTAAATACAGGGTGTCCCGAATCTCTGTACCAATTGCATTGCTATTGTTGTTGGGTATGGCGTATTGCGTTTGCATTGTTTGTAAGGCATTGTTCCTGAGTAAAAAACATATATAAATATCATATTTAAATTGTCCGGAAGTCCTTAGTTACTCAAATAGCCGCCATTTTGTTATTTCCACTTATTAATTGTTTTCTGAAAAATAGTTAACATACGAAATTGAAACTCTGCACAAACATTTATGACAACTACACAACGCACCAAAGGAATTATGACAATTATTTTATGACTCCAGCGGTCACGTATCACTAAAGCTGCTATATCTAAAATTAAGGTTTCAATTGATTTGTTATTAAATTGCTTTAAGAAATTTATTCTTTTAAAATATTTGTAAAATCAATGGTTTTTTTGTCATAGTTCTTTTGTAGCTTTGTCTAGTAGTGATAAATGTTTGTGCAAAGTTTCAATTTCGTATGGTTAACCGATTTTCAGAAATAAATTAATAAGTAAAAAAACAAAATGGCGGCTATGTGACTGACTAAGGACTTCCGGACAATTTAAATACGATATTTAGATGTATCTCTTACCCAGGAACATTGTCCTAAAATATTGGTAGAGAGTTCCGGGACATTCTGTATTTCTAAACCTATACTGCAAATATTTAGCGTCAACATAGTACTAACAATAATAAGGCTAATTGAGTATGTATTCAATGTATTATACTAATGAAGACCCAATGTTATTTATTGATGGAAAATTCAGGGTTTGACCCGCTCTAACCACTAGTAGGAACATTTAAATTGCTTATTACCTTAACACTTTAAAGTAAAATATATGAAATACATTAAAAGCATGTGCAGGAGTCTAAGTTGGCAGAGGATGTAAACACTAAATATTTTTATCTTTTATTTTTAGGCTATGAAAATAAATATGAGTATACATCTGTTAATAATTTTTAACGATAATAATCTGACATATGTTTACTTTAAATCATTTTTTTTTTGCACCAGCCCTATATCATTTTCATCATGTTGAAGAGTTAACCCATGGTACCTGGCCGGAGATATTGAAGGGGCATAGCTAAGTGGCTGTCCCTGCCGCCCTCTCTGCATATTTAACACTTTCAATGCTGATGCCAGGTACTTTTGGCGGAAGGTTAACCTCATATTTTCAAACCTTCCTAAAACTAGTACAATATCCTAGAAAAAAAAAAAACAACCAATGCTAGGTGAAAATAAAAATATTCTGAGAGTGTCAAATATGGTTTAGATCTGTTGGTAGCTTTTGGTAAGTTCTCACACGGAAATGAACAATGGTCATAACAATGGTCAATGGTAGGAATACCCTAAGATGGGAATCATGAATACATGTTTATTTACGTCTAATTAACCAAAAACGTAGATAACGAAAACGTTTGAATGGAATCAGTAGTCATTTAAACGAAATTCCGTTAAACAATTTAGTTAATTTAAAAGTAGTGTTGATTGCTTTCTCGAGTAAGCCATCAACATTTACTGTACAGTATTTAGGGAAAGAAGTGCAAATTAAACGGACGTGATCCGCTATTAATCGGATTAAGGTTAATTGGGTAAGTGTAACATTATTTATTTGCTACCCAATCAATAAACCTGAAGCTGCTTATTCAAGCAAATAAGTCGAAAACAATAAATCAAACTTTAATTATTTTAAATAAATCGCTGGAAAGCTGTAACACCAATCGCGGTTTACGAGTATTTACTTATCTTGAATACGGTGAAAATTATACCTATACCTACATTAGAAAAAGGTAATAATAAAATTATTTTAATTATATAAAAATTAAAACATTGAAGTGCTTTAATATTTTTTTAAAGGACTAAAAGTTTACTAAATGTATGCTGTAAACTAATATGGCTCGTAGAAAAATAAATAAAAACTATTGTGTTTCAATAGTATCTGAGGCATTTAAGGTAATGTTATACAATACTGTATATTTTCACACTATACTTGGTATTCATTATAAAAAAGTTATATTTAGGATTTGAAAACTATGAACTGTTCCCCGGACATAGAAGACAAAGATAGAATATTCCTACAATTTTCGTTCTTACAAAATAATTAGAATCTAAGAAATAAAAAAAAACCTTGTCCTTAAAAAAATAACAGCACTAGTTAAATTACTTTTTTTTACTTTAAATTTTGTAAAAACGAGCCTCCTATATTCCAGCTGCCATAACACGAATATACTAGAGGAAAAGCGAATGTTACTTGTATAAATAAATCTGCATACTTAGTAATATTAAATGACATCTTGTCCATGCTATGTCGCCTATTTTGAAAATCTAAAGCCGAAAGGCCACAGGAAATAGACGTCTACGGCTTGATATATTATCGAAAAAGGCAACAAATATTTTCAATATCGGCTACAAGACATGTAGGCCTATGAATGCATATCAAATTTTTTGATAATGCCATAACTGTCAACACAGACTTGGTATTTTACTTACATTTATTTTATTCCCTGTTATAAGTAATGCTAAATCTATATTCAAACATAATTGGTTTATATTTGTTTGTAACTCGTCAAAAACGTGATTTTTCACATTGTAATTTTACTTCTTAGAATTACTATTGGTATTTACGTAAAACAATTTATATAGTTCCTAACAAAATATACTTGGTGCTTCCAAATTTTCTGAACATATTTTGTGGACCTGTTCCTTGGGCTGAGACAAACATAAAATGTCATATAAGTATCGGTCTAAATTGCCTAGATTTCTGTTTGTCGGTCTGTTTGTGATTCTTAAGAATTATTTTATATTTTGGCATTTTTGAAGATATAAATTACAGAATGGGCATAAATGTATAGTGTAGAAGGTAAAAAGAGCTTACAAATTCCTTCCAAAATCTCAAGCCATTTTTAAATATGCGGCCGTTTGAAATCTTTAATGCTCTGTAAAATAACCAATTATAAACAGAATTGTAGTCATATTAAATTACGTAACCGAATGTAGGAAAAAACTTAAAAACTATATTAATAAAATTGACCAACCCACTTCACAAAGTATGACGGTTTTACTGCCTCGAGTCCATGAATCTCTCAACCTCTTATCTCATAACCTTCTCATATCTCTTAACCTCATAAAATAACTAAAGAAAAAGAAGGTTCACATAAAGCGATCATCATTGCGTGATATCATTGAAAAGCGCTTAAACTTGTATTGCGTACAACTTAAACAAGTTTAACTTGAAGTACGTTATTGTAACTTGTCTCCACAAAATATTATACAAGACAAATCTATAAGTTAGTCTGATAAACAACTACAGCGCCCAAGTTAAGGGAAGGTTAATTTAGAGTCTGATAAAAACTCCATCCCACACAGTTTGTTGAGTTTCGACGTTTATAAAAGCCAACTGGAAATAATTAACTGGAACCAGATATGAAAGGCCCAACTCAACTTTTCTCCTTATTTCAAAAAATTTTTGTTTTAGTTTTTTTTTGTCATAAGTTTTCTAATTTGTATTTACAGTAGACTCTTGATAATTCGAAATTGGTGGGCCAAGCATATAAATTTGAATTATCAAGAGTTTTGAATTATCAAGAGTTCGATTTATCGGGAGAAAAATAAACCATTCGAATTACAGAGAGTTCATTTGTTTAAAACATACAAAGGTACAGCACGTTACAATAAAACATCATACCGTATTTTAGTACACAATCAACGGCTTATTTTTCAGTTACAGTAGTTGCAAAGAAATCTGTTATTTAGCGCTATATATTTCGCCAATAGCTGAACTATCAGCTGTCGACAACTACATTTGTGCTCAAGGAGATGTCGCGCAATCTAGAGATCGGATTGCCAACTTATAAAAAACAAGTCAGCGAACTAACTCAGACTACTGCTCTAACTAAACAAACATCAAAACGTCCAACACTAGCCTACCATGGGAACAGGATGTACTGTACTGTATAGTTTCCTGTTATAACAGGAAGAGATCACTTCGAATTATAGAGTGTTTTGCCGACTAAACTTCGAATTACTGCGTGACTTTGATTTATAGAGTGTTTTTTCCACGAAACTTCGAATTACAGCATGACTTCGAATTATAGAGTGTTGACCGACGAAACTTCGAATTACTAAGTTACTTCGAATTATAGAGTGTTTTTCCGACAAAACTTCGAATTACTGCGTGTTACAAATTGACCTGCCCTCTATTTGGACTTTGAAATACCGAGTGTATCAAAATGCATGGTAAAAATTTGAATTATTGAGAGATTCTCTAGGGACTGAGCCTTCATTTTGAATTATCGAAAGTTTTGAACTATCAAGTGTTTGAATTACCAAGAGTGGACTGTACTTATTTCACTTATTTTCAAATTTTAAAGGAAAATATCCATTAAGCACAATATCTTAATGCAGTGTTTGACATAACACTAAACCTAGTACATACATCCTAGTGCATTCACTTGTATTTTTGTTCTTAATAGAAAAGCATTTAGTCATTAATAAGAGGGCTTTTATTAAGTTGATGCCTACATTACCAACTGATTGTGAACGAGCAAAGTTTGTTAATTAGAAACAATTCGAATATAGTGAGTTATTTGGTCTGATGATGAATTCTATAGGTTGTGTTAGTAGCTCACGCCATCGTGCAGTAAACGTACAGACAAAATGTGGACCTCACACGAACTTTAACTGAATCACTTAATAAAGTTGAATGTACGCAATATCGGACTAAACGTTAGGACCGCTTATACATCACGTAAATGCTAATTTGAACACAACCGCAAATAACAAAAGCTTTGCTTGAAATTCATTAAAACATTGTAACAGCTGTATAAATGCAATGTCGTAGATTTAAATTTTGTTTACCTAACCCGCCATGTTAAACTTCCCTATCCTAAGCGTGATGTATACAACTTCCTTACTCCTCGAGTGATGTAAAGTATCAAAAACTCACTCGGTGATGTAAAGAAACCCATTTAAATAACATTGAGTGCTTAACTTAAAAAATATAACTCTATGGAGCCAATGACGTTCAACGCTAGAAATCAGCTGTGCGCTTGAATGTTATTGTTATGCTTTAAAGTATTTTCCTACCTAACCTAGGTTTTGTTAGTAAAAGAATGTTACTGATAGAAGATGAGTTAAATGGATAATGAAAAATATTGTACGTAAACCCATGTATATTGTTGGGTCAGGTAAAATCTTGTACGTTACACGTTACGCAACAGCGTGTTTACATCACTTAGGTGAATTATGCAACTCGCTTCCGCTCGTTGCACAACATTCACCTGCGTGATGTAAAAACGCTCTTACTACACTTGTAAGTTAAATAGCTATTACGTTGGTGAATGGAATGTTAAGTCCAATTATCATTATATAAGATTTTTGAAATTGGAGGCCTATACCATCTAACTACCACATGTTATACAATATCAATATTTTTTCAAACACGTTTTACAGTATAGCTGTTTACGTTGTAGGAATTAAATATAGTGGTTTAGTTATTTTCTGTTTATTTTAATGTGATCATTGTGGACCATTTTAGCGTATAGTTTTCCATGATTGGTCGAATATTAAATTACTCGATACTACAAATTTTGCTCATTATATGTAATCAAAAGTTGCCTTCGACTAAATTTTATAAAAGTTATAGGAAATGCTAGAAATTGATTTTGTTTAAATTCTTCAATGACAGTTTCGTATTTGTCTGTTGCACCGCTCTATTAGTTTATGAATAATAATTGAACTTATGATTCATTTCATAAGTCTAATTAATCTTATGTAAATTTGACTTAAGTCTGTTCAAGAAAAACTTTTCACAAGAGGTTTCTATGAGATTAAGTAATCTGCAGATTCATTAATATACTATAAAAATACGGTTTGTGAAAAAGGTTTGCGTTGATTAAATCAGGGCTTCTGTTGTAAAATTGAATAAACGGTCTTATTGATGAAACTTTATGCAAGAAGAAATGCACGATGATATCACGCTATCTTGCAGTTATTTATGATCAACAGTGTCTTCCTGAGACGCGTGAATGCAACAGTTTCACAGCTAAGAAACGAAATATCCCATTGTTTATAACCACTTATAATGGTTATGTGATAAAATAGTTCTTCAGTTAGCAACTCAGAGTTTTTCTTCATGAAATCGCAGCTTATGGTGATACACCTTTTGTGTGTATTTAAAGATTAACATGTTGAGTATACCATAATAGATTGCCAGGACCATTAACATTTCTTGATTAAAATCCCTTTGACCAACCAAAGCTCGGGTCAAGTTTCTGTCTGAGCTAACTATATTGAAGCTAATACAAAGGGGCCTTCTGATGATTTGGTGAACATTTAGCTACGACAGTTTGAACTTTTTCAAAAATGTAAACACTTTTATTGTCGGGGAACATATTCATAAATAGCAATACCATTTACACCCTAACTGTGTTCAAACGAAGTTTTGGGTCTAAATAATGCCCCAATTATGCCAGAAATTGGTTCGTAGTATAGAATGATGTGACTAACAATTGAATCTCATTATTTTATCTTAGAATAGTGCTAAAAAATTGCAAACATTTTAAAAATCTGTTTTATTCTTTAGTTGTCATTATGTATAAAGGTGATACGTTTAAAAAATATATCTTTATAAATGAAAAACAAGGTTTTCAGCCTCTTTTACCCGTTAATTTGCCAGTCCATAAACTTTGATTGAACAAAAATGAATGTCGAACATTTTAACGTTGGTAGGATAATATAATTTACTATTCAAGGGGTAACTTTTTCAATATACACGAGTTATATTAAAAAGTCCTAAGATATTGTCACCGGAGTCGTATGAAGTTCATCACTAATTAGTCGTAAAAAGGGAAAATAGAAAATGTGTAATATTGTTACTTTTTATTTTGTATACTAACGAATAAAATGGGACTAGTGTCTGTGTGGGGTACTCTCTAATTGTTATGTTGGTTTCAATAACGACGTATTTCCCTATACCAAGAATATATTGTTAGATACGTCAATTTTCTTTCTTCGAAATGAGTTTTAATAGGATACAATTCCAACAAGAAATAATTATAAATAATTAATAAGAAATAATTATAAATAATTAATAAGAAATAATTATAAATAATTAATAAGAAATAATTATAAATAATTAATAAGAAATAATTATAAATAATTAATAAAACCTTTTCGAACTATTTTAAGTCAACGGAACTGTTTCATTTGTATTTATTTACGAACATGTTATTGTAAATTCTTTAGGGACATTTACCTTATTTTTTAAAGAGGTATACAATAAACGATGCGTTTTTAACAACCCTCTGCAGTAGTTAACTATTGTCCGTTGTAACAATTAAAACAGTAGACACTTTTAAAGTAATACAATTCAATAGGCTATATAAATGGCAGCAAAATAGCTTCGGATTATCATTCAATAAAAAAAGAATAACAGATTATTGTTGTATTAGCTTACCTCATCGCGAAGGTAAGGAGCAATTTGGCTTACGAAATGAGACAAATGTTTCTTTTGCGTGATCAGCACCTTAAATATGTCTAACACACACACCTGAAGACTTCTAGTTAGACATACCCATTTAATTACGTTTGTGGCAAATATTTATTGTATATAACAAATACAAAACAGAATAATATCAAAATATTCAAAATATATATTTAAAAAAATAATCATATCCCAATGTCGGTGTTAATTTAATACGAGTTAATTGCAAAAACAACAGATGTTGGTGCGAGAAATGTTGAATGAACGGTTTGTCAAATCATATTGAATGTTGCTCAACCCACGACATGTGATCGTAAACTGTCTGCACAATATGTGAGCCAATCACGAACTTTCCCTCCAAATTGACTACGGTAGCCTCTAACTTAAAACGAACACAGTCCGTCTCTATGTATATCAGAATGAGGTTTCTACATCAACTATTTTTTTTATTTTTATTACTGGCCTATAAACTGTACACAAAGATTGTTTATAATATTTTAGTTTGTATATTAATGTGTTTATTGTTTTATGTTTTCTTGGAAGTGTAGCTTAGCATGTACTTGTCCTGGATATTGGTAACTATTCATTTATTATTATGGTAATAGTTAATCGTTTACAAGTTTGTAGTTAGCAACGATGCAAGTCATAAAAATGTATTATTATTCACATGTTTAACATTACATATGTTGTTCAGGTTGTACTTTATTATCACTCATCGGAGTTCCTTTATATTGTGGCAAAGTGGTAAACAGATAGTCAGTGATTTACAATCACTACCCAGACTTGACTGGCGCCAGGCAATGTAGTTCCACGTTTTAATTCAATATAGCTTTTAAAACTAAAGCTGCCACACATTCTAAAACTTAAATTAGTAAATGTGTCTTATGCTATGTAGTAATTAAGCTTTTGCAACTATAAACTACTTAATAATTATAAGACAAAAGTGTAATTTAATAGTAGATGTAGTGTTGTCACAGAATCATGAAACACTACCAATGAATAATGTTGTTTATTCAGTACAGTACGTAGGAGACCAACTTTCACCTTCAACAAACATTGAATAAGGCGATGCACATACTGCATGAGTACATATGTGCCTATATACTAAACATATACAGTTATCATCGGATTTATGCATGTTTTAAACTAACCGTAACCTCGTACAAAATTGTGCGACTTTACCTAATGAATATTAAGAGTAGCGGCACTCCTCGCAATTTTACGAAACTATAAACTAAAATTATCAAAAGGGTAAAGCTTTTAATATGATGGAAGTAACTGGTAATTTCTATCATACATTAGCAAAATCTGTTTCAAGTTTAGTTGATTAAATTTCTGTGATCAAAAGCCAATTTGCAGTGTATAAAGTACAGTGCCATAAAGGCTGCAGTAAATTGTTGTTCTGTGTTGTAAAGAAGCATAATATTGGCGTTATTAAATCCCTTTTTTTGCCATATAACACATTACTAGAGCTGCCACGAGTGTGCAGTATATTAAAATTTAATAAAAAAGCTATACAACAGTACAAAAGTGTATAGTTAGACATTGAAAAATATTTTTAAAGGTTAGGATAGTATCTGTGGTTTTAGTAACATAATTTAATGATTGGAGTTATAGATAGTTATGTGTTGAGGGTAAACAGTTTAGTTTTGTGCCGTAATTAGGCATTCTTTAACTTAATTTAAATATTTTGTATCTATGTGTTAACTTCATGTTGCAGGATGTTTGTATACTGGGTGTTTTTTATACGTGTATAAAATGCAACTCAAATTCTAAGTATATTGAGTAACTGTTAGGGACAAAACAAGTTTAGAAGAGGTCAACCCCTGCCACATTACTCCTTTACCGATCAGCTAAAATGCATTCTTGCATTGTTTTTTTATATGTTTTTTTTACAAGGTTTAGTGTTATAAGTAATAATTTATTGTAAGTAAGATTCAGCATTATGTTTTCGCAAGCTCAAATATATATATGGTAGCAGAATCCATTTTATCAAATATTTTTCACGTTAAGACGGGATTGCATTTAAGCTTATTTGTGAGATCTCCCTAAAATTTAACTATGGCTAACAACAATATTGTAAATATGAATTACAGATTTGTCCAAAAACGTGCATTGATATTAAACATAAGTTGCGTTTAGGAAAATCTATGTTGATTCTTATTCACAATTCTAACCCTTCTTAGAGACTTTCAACAACCCTAATTCCTCAAGACATCAATGCAACAATGCATCTAATATATCAGCATATTATGCTGATCGCTAATTGAGTACATAAAGTGCTAAAACGTATTTTTTTTTAAATTATGAAAAATGCCTTACATTATCACGTTTTTATCAACCATAATCAAAAATGCAATATGTAGCTACAATGGATGTTAACTGGAAGGCTTTTGAGGTTTTTGTTTTTAGCCTTAAAAAATTACTACTATTTTAAAATAACAATTTTGTATTTATCTTAAGTTATAAAAGGGACTTTGATTTGATTTGGTAGTTACAGTATCCAACCTCTTTAAGACTTACCATCGATTTACACAACGTACCATATTTGCCTCCGGTGAAATAAAAAAGGAAAAGATAAAATACTAAGCTTTTGATTGTAAATCAAAACATTACTCGATAACATTATACTATAACAACGTAATTGTGTAGTAATACTTTTCCTGAGTTAGTAAACTGCGGAAAAGCACTAGCCGTGAAAAAGATATTCCATTATTCTAATGAATATGGTGATTATTCAAAAGTTAAAAACCAATTTAAAGGCTAATGCGATTGAGCTGGCTCCTCCCTGCAATTGTTATGTTTGTGAACAACGTTTTCATTTTACAGCATCCTTTATTATATCAATTTTAACCATTTACGCACGTATCCAGAATAATTCTAAATGTGACTGTGTGCTTATAACAGTGTTCTATTTATATTTCAAAACCATCTTTACATTTGTGTATTTTGCTTCGGCTAACTAAAATCTATACTAACATTTAATTGACTGATTAAAAAAAAAACTACAAGTACTAATTAAAGTACCATTACAAGAATGTACAACAGGAAAACTTGGGGGTATAAGGATAAGGTTGGTCCGCTAATGCATCTTAAGACAGAAAACCATAAATAATGGTTTAGCTATTAAAAGTATGTTAAAATATTTGAAACTGTTAGTAATTTGTTTTAATGACAACCCGTATCCAAATAGGAAGGATATATCGTTATCAGTTTCTTCAGACTTTAGACATGAGACAAACAGCTCATAAACACTGAAAGCATTTTCACAACAAACCCCACCTCGCGCTGTACACATCTGTTTTACGACTCAGGTTTACGAGAAAACCATTGTCTTTAGTCACGGAAATGCCTTCGAAACTACATGTATGTGCAATAATCTTATAATAAAAGTACTGTCAATATATTATGTACAATGGACATTTCTTAAAACTTTTCGTATTTTATGTTACCTCTTTACAAAATTAAAGTATTTTTTATGTTTTATAGCAACGAATATAATGTAAAATAAATCAAGCCCGGATTTTGTAATGAAATATTTTCTCATTAGAGGAGGTTAAATAAAATATTCAAAGACTCGTTGGTTCCTTAATAATTTGATTACCTTTTCGTTTCTAACCTATGTATATTTATGATGAGCTATTATCAGTTAAGGACGTCTAAAAACAAAAAATCTCCTTAAAAAAATTAACGATCTTTTATGATATTGTGTATGTACAGCACGGCTTATCAAATTGTATTTCTATTTTCTTTCTCATGTGAAATGTATTGAATTAATATCACTATGTCTGTATAAAGTTTTACTATTATGAATTATACAATCCACGTAATATTTAAAGACCTAAGGAATTTAATTTTTTTGAAAAAGTTTACATCCAGGTATACATTTAAAATTTATACCTTTAAAGTTAAGCAACCAATAAATGTCTTACTCCTTTACAAGAAAAACTAGTATAGAATTTATGTTAAAATGAATTATTTGTAAGTACTTACAATCATTCTAAATACAATTTTCCATTTACCTGTAACAGAAAAAAACAAATAAGCTAAGTTGCCTTGTAAAATATAACCAGTTTATCTAATACGTTTATCGGTAAAACGACCGTGTTTTGTTCTGTTAACTTGGGACAATTACCATGTATGCTGATCTGTAAATGGCTTGTGCAGTTGTAACAGAGCAAATTACTTATGAAACTCAAACACACAAAGCTTTCACTTCTCTTACAGCTGTAGTTGTAAGCATTGACATTGCGAATAACACCCTCTACAGTTTAAACTCAACCATCAAACATTGACAAATTTAATTTAAAAATTATAATATTTAAAATCTGTTTTCTTTTTCTTTAACTAGTCTCATGTTTAATTAAAATATTATTTACTCGTATTTAGCTTAAATTTTCATAACTCATAATATTATGCATTCACATTTATACTTTATTGAGCGGAGCGAGCGAAGCGAGCGAAGCGAGCGAAGCTCTTATACGTCGACTTTTATGCATTTCGTAATACGCAAACTCCTCCTAGACGGCTGAATCAATCGTTTTCAAATTTTGCATGGTGATAAAGACCATATCGGTGAGTGCCAACATCTATATGGCGTTAAAAAAGTCTCTCAGGAATCCGTAGAAAAATTAAACTGAAAATCACATTTTTTAACATTAGTCTTATGGGTTGCTAGGTAACCATGTTGGCTGAATTAAATAACAAGTAAAAAGTAAACAAAAGATTTGAAGTTTTAGCATGTGCTCATAATAAGCCAACTACCCACAGTATACTAGGAAATTACAAATACAGTACAAAAGGAAAAACATCACTTGTTAATATTGAGCAAAGATTATACTTAAGATTACTCGATACATTGTAGTCAAGGGTAGCAGTGCGAAGTCTAGGATCTGTTTATGACGAATACATTAAGGTATCTGCAATCCTAAAATGCTATGGGAAGGGAAGGAAACAGGTCCGTGACGTAGGAAGTAGTGAAGGAAGTAGTATAGGCAATCATAAAATGCTATGGGAATAGAGGGAAACAGGTCCGTGAAGTAGGAAGTGATGAAGGAAGTAGTAAATGCGAGCAGTCCGGAGTGTGGGGACTGTTTATGACGATAAGATTAGGGTATCTGCAATCCTAAAATGCTATGGGAAGGGAGGAAAACAGGTCCGCGACGTAGGAAGTGGTGAAGGAAGTAGTCTAGGCGAGTTGTCCGGAGTGTTGGAAATGTTTATGACAATTAGATTAAGGTATCAGCAAACCTAAAATGCTACGGGAAGGGAGGAAAACAGGTCCGCGACGTAGGAAGTGATGAAGGAAGTAGTCAAGGTGAGCTGTCCGGAGTGTGGGGACTGTTTATGACGATTAGATTAAGGTATTTGCAATTCTAAAATGCTATGGAAAGGGAGGAAAATAGGTCCGCGACGTAGGAAGTGGTGAAGGAAGTAGTCTAGGCGAGTTGTCCGGAGTGTTTGAAATGTTTATGACAATTAGATTATGGTATCAGCAAACCTAAAATGCTACGGGAAGGGAGGAAAACAGGTCCGCAACGTAGGAAGTGATGAAGGAAGTAGTCAAGGTGAGCTGTCCGGAGTGTGGGAACTGTTTATGACGATTAGATTAAGGTATTTGCAATCCTAAAATGCTATGGGAAGAGAGGGAAACAGATCCGCGACGTAGGAACAGGCGAAAGAAGTAGTAAGGTGAGCAGTGTGGAGTGTGGGAACTGGAAACCGTTTGTAGCAGTTTTAATGTATCCGCAATGCTGAAATGCTATGAGAAGGGATGGAAGCATGCCCAAGACATAGGAAATTGTGAAGGAAGTAGTAAGGTGAGCAGTGTGGAGTGTGGGAACTGGAAACCGTTTGTAGCAGTTTTAATGTATCTGCAATGCTGAAATGCTATGAGAAGGGATGGAAGCATGCCCAAGACATAGGAAATTGTGAAGGAAGTAGTAAGGTGAGCAGTGTGGAGTGTGGGAACTGGAAACCGTTTGTAGCAGTTTTAATGTATCTGCAATGCTGAAATGCTATGAGAAGGGATGGAAGTATGCCCAAGACATGGGAAATTGTGAAAGAAGTAGTAAAGTCTAGCAGTACGGACAGTGGGGATGTTTGTTGCAATTAGATTAACGTATCTAAAATACTAAAATGCTATGGAAAGCGATGAATACAGGTCCACGACGTAAGTGGTGAAGGAAGTAGTAAAGGCTGGCAGTGCAGAGCGGGGGAACCGTTTGAGCAGATGGATAAATGAATTTGTAATACTTAAATGCTATGAGAAAGGAAGGAAACAGGCCAATGACGTAGTAAATGGTGAAGGAAGTAGTAAGGCTAACAGCGCAGAGTGTGGGAACTGTCTTTGGCAATTAAATTAATGTATCTGCAATCCTAAAATGCTATGGGAAGAGAGGGAAACAGGTCCACGACGTAGGGTGTGGTGAAGGAAGTAGTAAAGGTGAGCAGTGTTGAGTTTGGGAATGGATTAATGTATCTGCAATGCTAAAATGCTACGGGAAGAGACTGTAGACTCTAATATGTTAAAATGATTACGAAGCACAAATCGATACATATTTTCGATACATGCAATCGTTTACAATCGAAATTTACAACTGAGTTGACAACAGCTGATTTTAACTCCATAGAGGCTAAAAACGATTGTTACTCCCTAAATATTAAAAATGCTACTTTAGACCCGCAGCGCATGCATGAAAAAATACTGTTTTTACTGCAGTAAGACAAAAACAATATAATATGAACCCTTGATGACTCCGCTCAATTTTGTGGATGCCTCTGCGAACGCCACCTAGTAAATAGTAATACTTTTTTAATTACTTTTAAATGCAAAGTTATGTGTAACAAAATATCCAAAAGAAGTCATTTAATTAACGCCTCATATCATATAGTCCATGGTCTAAAGTCTAGACAACCAAAACTTTTTGGGTTGCCAAATGTCCCACGATTAGCTTACATTGTTGTTTTTAATAGATTTGTTGTATTATCTTTGAAAATTACAATTAAAAACAACAGAAAACTTATTCTACTTATAATCAGTATTTTAACTACATTTTCAAATTGGGGCTTTAACTTATTTTGTTCTCAGCGACTAAAATGTTAAAATAAATTGTGGGGACCCCCCTTTCTACTGGAAATAGACCACACTTCCAACACCACAAACACATTGCCTATTACTATGGAAGAAGGGGTGGGTGACGGCAAAGCTGCTTGCCGCTCAAGGCACTATTCACCCTAAATCCGGACCTGAATTTACTCATGTTTGTTTGTGCAAGTCACTATCTTCTATTTATATTTTGACAGGAAATAAAAAGTATCTTAAATGAATTAAAGGCTACACTGGACGACCTAAGTAGGCATGATTATTAGAAATTGTAGAAGTGTATACATATTTATTTCACTACAAACTATAAACAAATTATTCAAAAAATTCTAATAAAATTAAACTTGGGTTTGAAATAACAGGTTAATGTGTGGCATTCTCAAATTTTAAAATAAATAAAAGTGACTTGATGTATGTTTATATTTATACATGTTAGTCTGGTTCATCCATTGTCTATGGAATGGTTACTTTACAAGTCTTTGTATAGTGACATCAGAGTAAGAAGTAGTGTCCAATAAGCAGTAATAAAGATGTCGTTCGTTACTCTGCCGCATGTCTTGTCTTCGTCTTTCCATGCTAAAACATCTAGCCATCCATTGAAGAATATTCAAAAATAAAATATTCCTATATCTAATAATCCTAATAAACATAATTGGTTAATCTATTCATATCTTTATCTCCTCATTATCTAACTACTAATTGAAATTATAAATCTATTTTCAGAAGCTAACATGAAGGATCATAAAAACAACAGTTTTTTATCAGTTTTTTATCAACCTGTCCTTGAATAACAATAAATAAATTTATAGTAAAGGGAGAATTTCAATGCATATTAAGTTATCCGCATTACTAAACCCAACATTTCGTTTTCTACATAGCTTCATCGTAGCTAACTCCAAACTACGCAACTCCAAAATTCTATGGTGCATTATCATTGGTGGTTAGCGATATTTGACCACGAGTCTTAAGAACGTAGGACCAGTGCTCTAAACCTTAAACCAGCTGGGTTTTGAATTATCGTAAAGTTAGTTCAGTCACAGTCACATCGATTTGTCAATTATAATAAAGCCTGCATATTCATGGCGTGACTTTGACGTGAATGTAAACGTTATGTATGCACATGTGGTACGCTAATTTTTAGTACTTATACTTTTTTAGTATAAGCTATTGCAAACAATAGTTTAAACTGCTATCCATAGATGAATAATAAATACTTAAATTAATCAGGCAAATTTCTTAGCACCTAAGTAAGTAAATACACCTTATTTTAATGTCGAAACTATAGTATAATACAAATCAATACTAAAATACCCCCGCCGCAGCAAACCTGCAGACTTAGCGAATTTCCATTTGCCTGATTGGATTTAAACTAAAATGTCTCCTTAAAAATATCACATTTATTCCCTATTTAAACAGAATTAGTTTAATGAGTACCTACTTAGGTTTGCTGCAACAGGGAGGGTAAACAAGTTTTTTTTATGTAAAATATTAAAAGGTACTGCGGTTTAGTAAGAAATTCATGTATTTTCCAAATTTGATCAAAATATGTTCATAAACAAGCAAACTACAACAGTTGACTTATTCTCCATAAGACTAACATGGGAATTTTAAAATTACAATTTTTTGAATTTTCTCCGTAACAATTAGGCGCATAATAACGCTTCAATATACTAAATTATTTGTTTTATTAAGCTCTACAAAATGGTTTAAAAAGAAATTGTGAAATTTTGTGTTTTTAGGGTCAAAAATGGGAAAAACCTATTTTTACCCCATTAAACCCCCATAAACCCCCGTTCCCATAGTCTGATCATGCTGGTTCGCGAACTCATTCAAGTTTATCCCGCCTTACACCTTCAAACCAAATTTGATCAATTTGATATATATATATATATATAGATATATAAAAATTTGAACGAATGGTGTTTTTGGCCTCTGGGGACATCATAATGAAAAAGTAAATCGGTCCCGGGCTTAGGTCTTACCATGAGACCTACGGTAATAGCTACTTCCCTATAGGGAAATTCGCTAAAAACCTGCAAAAATTCGTCAACAAGACTTAAAATTAACCACGTAAAACAAACTATGTCTGAGTTTTTACGTTTCAATAAAGCAAATGAATTTAAGTCTAGTTTCAGTTCATTAAGTAACGTCCAGTGAGGTGGATACAGTGAAACCCTTTCAGTCCTCACCGCTGTTGTATTTCAATCAATACTGTTTGTTTATTTTAAGTCTTAAATTTAAAAGTTCACTTTTTATTTCGTAATTTTTTAAGATAGTAGTGCAAGAAATTTTGTACGTATCAGTATAATTTGTAATATAATTCTATTACACAAACATAACACAACGTTTTTCTAATACAAACATTTCTTCTATTAAGATCTGCAAATACATTATTCCACTTATTCAGACAACCTAAGAATGCTTATTTGATCCATAGTACATGAGTATTGTATTGGGACCGTCTAAGTATTCTCAAGTTAAACCCCAATTTAAAACAAATCCAATACACTGTATAAATGTAGTATAATGTAGGCTATTACATCTTTCCTTAACAGATTAATTGTCATCGGAATATAGCGTTGTTTAAGCATCTACTCCCAAGATTAGATTTTGGTGGCATTTTTGAGGGATTTAGTAAACATTTTACGAATGCATAAAACATTTTCAAATGAAGTGTTATATTGATGGAACCCTGCAGCATTGCTGAAATGTTATATTAGCCCGAAGTCAGGACATCAATCCAGTTCGTTACAAAAAACTGTGGAAATATTCTCCTTAGTTTTGTTGATAGTAACATTATTTGAATAGTATTCATGTTTGGAACAAGGTACGCATTTCTTCATGTAAGAAACATACATGTTTATCAACAAAACTCAAATGTTTCCCTTGAAAATTATTTATTAAAAGTATACCTTCAATATAATAATTTGTGCCAGTGCTAAAACTGTATAAAACTATGTTAGAATCAAACTGAAGTGAAAGAAGTATGTTAGATTTAAGGATTTAGTATGAATTATCAATAAATTACTGTCCTTCTTAATAAATAGTATTAAATATCATTAAAATAGCGTTTGTTTAATCTTTAAAATTTTGTGTTGCAAAAAAGAAATAGTTTAAAACTTAAGATTGCACTAAATGTTTCATTGCAGTGAATGTTGAAATTCTTTAAGAAGTTTTGTTCCCATGCTGGTATAACCAAATTTCTTTCCTTGAGTTTGGAAGGAATCTCACTAAGCTCAAAGGAAATCGCATATTTTTCTGTTCTAGTTCAACTTTACATTCCAAAACCGGCTTCCAATACATACAATTGTTAGTACTGTCTAATATTTAAGAATTACAATAATATTATTACAAAATATTTGTATGTGTAATATTGGTAGTATGTTACACATTTTAATTTAAGCTGCAAAGTTCCGTTGTACTTTATTTTGTCTTTTATAGGAGGCACAAAATGAAATAAAAAATCTCAAACTCAAATGTCCAAAACACGAAGTAGAGGGTTTGTAGCATTTCAATATTGCTTTGATGTTTTAGCTGGTATGTCCAGCACAGGTGTATTTGTTCTTTTTTCGTATCAATGAGAACCGATTTTAAGCTATCTTCATAACTTGTACCTTATAACAATATCCAGTAACAATTGTAACAAGGAAATGAACAATGATACGACCCTGTATAGTTGTCCTAAACTGTCTTGCCGATTTTTTATAGTGATCAAATTGAAGAAACCTACACTAAAATTTCCCGATGGCCTTATGATTTCAAACCAAATACTACAAATGTAAACGGTATATGCTAAAGAAATGTTGTATAAACATTCCCAGAATCTTACTAAAAATAATGGTAATATGTTCGTGATGACATCCGTTGTGTGACTTGTCGGTTTCTATGTTAAAAAGAAGGATACAGTAAAATGCCCAAATACTACGGAATCATTGGTTCACGAGGCCATTGTTATTCTATTCGTGATCTCGACCGCACCAGCGAATCCCTTGTTACTGTTATTGAAAACATCCAAAATATAACACTATCGATTTATTTACAATACATGTACTGTCTGTGCTGGAAGTAGGCTGCTAGTAACAATATGATTGTTTTGACGTGCATTTTAAGTAAGAATTGAGAGCTTCGAATATTTCAATCATTCTCGATTGTTTGAGCTTTCAATTTCAGTACGTCTTTATACTTTTTTTAATCGCGGCCGCAGCAAAAATGCAGACTAATTCAATTTGTTCAATTTGGCTACTTTCAATTTGTCTTATTTATTAGGATTTTAATTAAAATATTGTCATAAACTAGTCAAATCTATTTCCTATTTCAATGTCATTAGATTTAACGAGTGCTTACTTAGGTTTGCTACTACAGGGAATAGATTAAATGTGTTTTTACATATTAAGTATAGGATGAAATAATTAAATTTGCCAAATTTGATAAAAATATATTCATAAATAAGAAAACAACTTCGATTTTCATTATCTCCATTAGAAAAACATTAAAATTTTTAATTAACATTATCTTTTAATTTTCTCAATTTTTTACATCAATGCTTCAATGTACAAACTTTATTCATTTTACTCGATGGATGTAATTAAAATTGGGCATTTCCATGTTTTAGGCCTAAGTAAAAAATAAAAAACACATTTTTTTAAACTTCAGTTTGAATAGTAAGATTAAATACAATGATGATATAAACTATACCATACCTAGACGATATCGGACGTAAATACACTTATGGTCTTTCTTTATCCATGAGCTATACAGAGTGAAGCAGAATTAAATTAATAACGGAACAATGTTTGAACTACAGTAATAAACCAATCAGATAAAGGCATACTGATTCCTTATGTCATTTATATCCTTATAACCTTTTTGGTTTTTATTTTAGAATCTACAATCTTCAAGAACCTGGCAATCATAAGATAAACCAACATTTACAATTTTGACAATTTCGATTCACAAATACTGATTCCGCACCAACCCGCCTTAGCAAGACAAATCTACTTTCTTAAAATTCAAATTTTAAGATTTAAAATAACCTAAATATTCTTGATGTATAAAAACTTGAACAGCAAATTTAAAATTATACCACATTTTTTTAATGGTTTATATTTCTGTATTTAAATACTCAGCGATTTAAAAGTACTTTTAATAAACTCACGATTGATTGTTAAACTTAAAACTAATCTTATCATGGCCAAATGTCTTCCAAACTAAGTAAATATGACATTATTTTACTGTCATTAAAAATTAGCAAATGTATGACCCTCTATCATACTCCATCAGAAATAATCCGATAACGTAAAGTTAAAAGTATATATTTGGTTTCCCTTCAGGCAGAGAGGATTGCTTTATTTTTTATGTATTGGAAAATAAAGCAGAACCAAGTTTCCATCCATCGGCTGTCAATCAAACAAAAACCATCACTACTCGTTCTCTTCTTTTAGCTGGAAATCTGCTTTGAAATGTAATCTATTTTCATCGATTCCATCTAGTTTTTCTTTTATTTATATGAATATATCTTATATTACCATTTAAATCCCTTATCCTCCGCGCATCTAAAATGCTAATACGCCGTTGATGAGTTCTACCCAAAGAGACAAAGAAAAGAACTACAATCGGATCGTCCCTCTCAACCTAGATTCTAACACACGTATCATACAGACTCTTCTGTACAGAGACGGGATAAATAGTGAAAATACTACTTACATACTTGGCTCAATACCAATATAACCTATGTGTTTTATTTGTAGAATACTTAACGGGCAGTAACATGATATAACTTGTGTTCGATCGAAATGATTGTTTAAATAATTCATTTTATTCCCTTTAATATCCACATTATGATATTTTTTTATGAAGTAAAAAGCTAATCTTAATTAAATTAAATGTAACTTTCATTAAATCAATTTGTTTTTTCAATAAGTGATATGATGTGATTCCAATACGAGAGCCAAATTAACTCAACCATCAACAAATCATGTTTATAAACACACTACAAATATTGATTTATTCTGGGTTTATAAACCAATATTCTGCTGGAGAAACAGAAGTGCAGTCTATCTGATATTCGCCATTTCCCACTCAGATTTGAGCTTTGTTTGGTTTTCACAAATAAGTGGATTAGACTTGTTCAGGATTTATGGACGATTGAAAAACATGTGAAAAATACTTTTCTTAGGAAAACTGTATGTAATGCTACCAATCGTTACTACTAATGAATAATAAAAGACAAGTCAAGTATTAACAATGAATTTGTATTATTGTGCGTTTATGTTTTCCTCGATAAACAAGGAATGGAATAATCATATTAATGACACAGTGTCTCACTGTACTCATTTAATGTTAATAAATAGAAGGTGTATTTAGAAATAATTTAAAATAATTGTTTATAATTTTAACTGACTTAGAAAAGTGGATTCTTTAGCCAGAACCATTAGTTACAAGTCCAATAATCGATAATAACTAAAAAAAAAACTCGATCCAATGTAACATAAATAAAAAACTATTTTTAATATAGAACTGTCAACCTTTTAAACTAATGCGTGAGCATTATTTGTAATTAGCTACTTGTCGTCTGTTGTTTAGTAATGAAATGTTAAGTAATTATAAACATTTTTATGATTCTCATTAAAAAAATGTAAAGTCACTTCTTATATTGCTTGTATTAAAAATCAAAATTAAGAATGAGAAATGCTGCTTTATAACACAAACTCCCTTATTATTGGCATGATGAATCCACACGTTACAGCTATATACACATAATTTTGTGGCTGTTCCTTGTAGCTATGTTTTGCATAGGAATTCACAACTTCCAGTAATGGACAAATAGCACAAAGTCAAATTTTAAACATTTAGCATGAGGATTTAAATTTTTATACCAAAACACCTATTTTGGTTTATTATTTGCTTTATTGTTTTTCTCTCAGCAGTTCCATTATTTGAAATATAAAATATTTTATGTCCTGCTTAGATAATGTCCTGCTCAAACATTCAGAATAGTATTGATGTAAAATTGAAAATGTTAAAAAGGTTTCCGATTTCAGAGTACATTGTGGAGCAATTTCTCATTTACCAATTTTTGTATTGATTTGGTTTTCACAAAAGCCCAGGTTGGTCTTAGTAGAGTAAATAGGTCTCATAATCTATTTGATTATTAATTGTATTAATAAGATTATGAAATTCATTAAGTCACAATACAAAGTATCCCATCAAATTCAAGAATAAAACATTTTAATTGTTTTCATTTTTTAACACAAAATAGTTAATAAGTGTTTTGGACTAGTCTCAACTAAAAGTGAAATCTCTAATTTGTGTCCACAAAGTATCAAAAGTTGAACGAAAATACGTCAGACAAACAACTACAGCCTCCAAGTTGGAGGAAGGTTAATGTAGAGTCTCTGATAAAAACTCCATCTGCACAGTTTGGCGAGTTTCGACATTTATCAAAACCAGCAGCAAATAATTAACTGAGCCCGATAAGAGAGGTCCACCGACAACCTTCCTTACTATTTGTAGAATATATATTTAATTTTCCAACGAAATTCCAAACTTTCGAACTGGGTCAAATGTAGGAGTATAATTATTTTGTTCTATTTTCATTAGAAAACATCCACAATTGCTTTGTGCATTTTGCTAACCAAATACTGAATCTTGCTTTCTAAATGAATTGTCTTTAGTGAAGAAACCTATTGCAATGCTGTACAATGAAGGTTAAAAACATTAACAGTAATAATAAAAAAATAGAAATATTTATTACTGTCAAGTCTGTTCTCTTTGCAGTATGGCAGTGCGATAAGTCTAATAAATTTATGTAATTATAATAAGAAAAATAAAATAGATTTATTAGCCGTTTTACCACGTTTCATGTTCTTTGCCCATACAAACACGTTTGACCCATTTATTACGTTACTTTATTTACATAATATCAGGTTAAATACCCAATTCCGCAATTTTAACATGAACGGAAAACATTTAATTAATACAACATCACACTTAAATTAGTGTATTATTTGCAGCTGGTTGTCATATTATTACAGACTATTGATTTTGCCATATAACAAGCTTAAACTTGAATGAATCAATGAACTATAAAAATACGCTTAGTAAATGTTGAGGTAGTTATAATTTTCACAGTAATGTATTTTATTAATAAGTAAGCTAGTTTTATTGTCCTAAAGCACATTAGTATCAATATTCGATAAAGCCCAAGCAAAGTTTGTTAATTAGAAACAATTCGAATATAGTGAGTTATTTGGTCTGATGATGAATTCTGTAGGTTGTGTTAGTAGCTCACGCCATCGTGCAGTAAACGTACAGACAAAATGTGAACCTCACACGAACTTTCACTGAATCACTTAATACAGTTGAATGTACGCAATATCGGACTAAACGTTAGGACTGCTTATACATCACGTACATGCTAATTTGAACCCTACAGTTGTTTACATAAATAACAACATTTGCTTGCAGTATGTCTAAATATGACGTACCAGCTTTATTACTGCATTGTTGATAATGTTAATTGTGTTAGCAAACATTTCGTTGTACAATTAAAAATATATCTAATAAATTATTTTGGTAAAGTAGAGTTTTAGGACTATTTACATTTATATAAAACCATAGTTTAAAATAACAATGAGAATAAAATAGTAATATATTATTGCGGTAGAGTTTTTCGTTTCACTGTCCATATTAAGGTCAAATTTGTGAATAATAAAATGGTTTTGATTCTTTGAGGGTTAGTTTAGCTAGTATTGTAATATATTGAAAATTCAACCAGCAACACAATGTTGGGGCAAAGAATATTGAATGAGCGGTTTGCTGTGCAGGAATTTATATATACCCAACTAGTGTATTAGTAGTAGTAGTTATATCGATGATTAGCTCTATACCGATTTAGTAGTTAGTTATATAACTCACGACAAATGATCGTAAACTGTCTGCATAATATGTGAGCCAATCATGAACTTTCTCTCCAAATTTATTACAGTAGCCTCACACTTAAGATCAACACAGAATCTGTTTCTTTGCATACCATAATGCTGCTAAGAAACACATTTAAAAACAAAAAACCTTTTAAATTTGCCGATTGTACAGATTAATTGTTCGCCCTACATCATAAAATACAGAGTGCTCAAATTTTTAAGCTAGCCGCCATATCGGAAATGGTGGCCATTTGTAAAAACTATATTTTAATGGCATAAAATGTAGTTGAAGAGTTGATTATTCCTCTAAATATAATAGTTCCTGAGAAACTAATGGTGACACAGTTAAGATGTGCTCCCCTATACATTGATTGCAAACTGTTATTGTAAAGAATATTAAAAATATACATTTCAAACCTAGACTTTGCAAAACATGATAAATAGTGTACTGATTGGATGGAAGCTCTACATTTATAATGCTATTATGTGGGGATAATGAAAATAAGTTATATAACAAGACTTTATATTTATACTCCTATAAATTGGCAAAAGAAAGAAAATAACAAATATTTTACAAAAGTGGTCAATTTTGACAGGTTACACTCATCATCATCAGTTTACATTGGGTCAATCAATCACCAACTATGTTAACAAATGAACTTCTTGCTTGAATATTATAACTTTCCAATTGGAAAATCTATTATCCAACTTGAATAGCAAAATAACATAATTAAACTATTATGTTGGGAAACTATTATTATGTTGGTGAGTAGGTGGCTCAGTCGGTAGCGTTGCGGACTTCGGGCCCAAGGCAGAAGTGTCGTGGGTTCGGATCCTGGTCACTGCCACTAACTTTTATCAGTACAGTTCACCCTTGTACTGTACCGGCTCACCCCTTGCTTTGCTGGATACATTCCACGCACAGATCTGTAGTCTATGTGGACGAGCAAATGCAAGGTTAAAAGAGGCCGCCAACCTCTTTTATTAAACAGAGTTATCTATGAAACTATAAGGTAACTTGGTATACACAGTTCAATAAACAATCATGTTAAAAGCCTGAGGCAATTAATTACTTTGCCACGGGACACTTGTTGTATTCCCATGGGATATCGGTCCCTACGATAGCTTAGATAGCTCATGCAAACTTGTTTAACTATGCCCATTAATTAATTCAATCAAGTATTGAATAGATACAGTTGTTGTTCTGCGCACGACAAAACCAAGCAAAGGATTATAAAAATTATATAACTATATATAAAATAACATCCATAACTACTGTATATGATAATAATATTTACATGAATGTTAAATAGAATATTTTATTCTACCCGTATCTAATTTGAATAAATCTTTTGAGACAGTACATTTTGGGGTTTGATCCTCGACGTGAAGCTTACATTTATGTGTGTGGTTTTTTTTACCGTAAGAAGTGTATACATAGATTTGCATGAATTTCTCTTGGATGCTGTTAACTATATAAATTCAAATTAATTATAAAATAGAAAACTTACTACACATTGTTGTCTGCTGTATAACAAAGAACAATATGACATGAAATTTTACAAGTTTGTATAAACCTCAATTTATGATTATTGTTAAATAGGTGCTTTCTTATATTGTTAATAGAAAATTTTATGGCTGTTAAAGATATTATAGCACTTGATTTTCCAAATTGAATTTCTTCCAATATTTCTCAACTTGTTGAGGAATTGTTCCTCTTGATCCAATGAGTAGTCCATATAATTCAAATTTTGGTATTTTATATTTTTCCGAGTAATAAGGGAAAGTTTTTGTATAAATACTGTATTCACTTTTTCTTCATGGACTTCATTTGGTTGTTTTCATTTGTCTCAAGACGTATTGTTGGGTCAATAACGAGACCGAAATCTTTCCCCTTGTCTATAACAATAAACTTAACACTAAACAATAACAATAAACAATTACTCTTTGTTCGTATTGATTCATAGGTGAGAAGTTCTTTAACAACAATAAAAGGCATAAAACTGCATAATTCACACGTTAACAAGTTGGTAGAGTATTATAACTTTGTATCACTCCTCAGAGTGGAATGTATGTTATATTGTGGCAAAGCTGTAAACAGATAGTCAATGATTTACAATCACTACCCAGACTTGACTGGCGCCAGGCAATATAGTTCCACTGTTTTAATTCACCAAATTAAATATACTACATTTGTTTTATACTTTGTAATTAAAAGCATTGTCAACCAAGAACTAAGTTGAAATTAATTTGAAGATGTCATTTGATATCACGACCATGAAATATTACTGTTTACTTTGTCAAGTAGGTTCATGGAAGGCAAAGTTACACTATCAATAAACATTACTAAGACAAGTCACATACTTCATACGTACACTTATGCTAAACATACGTTGTAAACTATCATACTTGTGTCTGGTCTAATAATAATCCATGATACAACCATTTTTGCCTGCATACATTTGTGTTAAGTAATATTGTACATACGGTACAAATAAAAAAAACTTTAAAATATAAAAGGGGAAATCTTATTATCTCCCAATTAAGGTAGTGCTTACAATTGTTTACTAAAATTAAACAACACGTCAGTTGTCAAGCTAATTGATTGTGTGAAAAACCATTAATATAGGATATATTGATTGTAGTTCGGTGGTGTAGAGAAATACATTATCGCTTTCCTTAAGATAATTATCTCTAACTTTTGAGGGAACCATATTTCCTTATCTAGAAAGACGTTATCGAGCAGTTGTAGTGTAAAATGTTGAACATTTATATGCTAATCAAGCATTTATTTTATTATCATCATCGTTTGAGATGAGATTTCACGTGAGAGTTACGAGATAAATGTGTAGTGGATGTGCCGGGGATTGAACCCGTCCCTCCCGCACCGAAGTCCGAGACGCTAACCACTAGGCTAGCAACACAACCAATCTTAACACACATATGAGTGAAGGACGAGTGTAAAATGAAGTGTGAGGATGGCTTGTGTATCTTTGTTAGTATGACCAGCTGTTTCGTCAGTGGAGACCATATTTTAAAAGCCTAATGATCATAGACAGCTGGGTCCAGTTTCGAACTATCAAAAAGCTAACACAATTTTCTCAGCATCGAAGCGGCGACCTTATGATAACTAGGCGAGCACTACAACCACTAACAGCTATATATACAAACTGTGATGTGTATGGTTACACGTTTAACAAAATGAATTTATCACTTTAGGATGTTGCCTTTATTTTTGGGACATAATTTTATGAGCAAAATAATGTTTAACACGCCAGACTCAAAATTGGTATCACCAAACCAACTTCATTAACACTACCCTAACCAACAACCTACTTCAAGTTAAATAGGTACTAACCACAAACTGCAGGAAACTATATTACGGTACCTATTTGCCCGTCAACCATAGCTGATATTCAAAATGTATATCCGTACTTTGTTGATTATGTGGATGAAAGTATTATGATGTTCAGTTTTGGCCAAGACATTTATTTGTATATTCCAAAGAAAGATTTTTTTTTATTTAGTAATGACTGATTTTGTATTTTTTACAATAATTAGGTGAACATTAGCGGGATCGGGTAGTGTCATTTTCAAAGCTCTTAAAATAATCAAGTTTCTAAATTAAATGTACAGCTTTAATGTTTTATAATCAGCTTCGATCAACGCATTGCATAATTTTTCTGTAAACAAAGAAGAAAAAGAAAATGCAACTCTTTGTGAATAGATAAAACAGATTTTTTCTTAAGTAAAAATATCTGTTTTAAAATATAGGTGGAAAAGTTGTCATCTCTATGAAAGTCAAAATATTACTGATTACAAATTCATTAAAATGTACGTCTTCTTGTAATAATACGTTTTCTTAAGTAATCAAAACTGTTGTAAAGCACAATCAGTGAAAAATATATTCCATTATCCTAATGAATATGGAAATTAATCAAAAGTTTAAAACCAATTTAAAAGCTAATGCGAGTCCGCTCTTTCTTGCTATCACTATATTTGCGGACAACTTTTTAAATTTTATTATGTGCTTTATTCATTTCATTTCATTTCATTTCAATATCTTTATTCAACAATTGTACATTGTACATCGAATAGTGTCAGATTCCTAACCTAGTAAATAAAGTTATAAGCTAAAATTACAATTTATATAATACTAAGAAACTAAAAATAAAATCAGGTTAATTGGGGAAACACCTCTTTAATGGAGTAGGGAGCGATTTCTATGAGATAATTTTTTAATTTGTTTTTAAATTTGATTGTGTTGCCAATGGGTTTTAAATGATTTGGAAGAAACCGTAAAAATCTTCTTCCGGCACAGGTGGGCTTTTTATTTGAAAATAAAAGATGGTTGCGACTATTTTCTCTTAGGGCTTTTCCTCTTGTATTGTAGCATAATTGTGCGTTATCTGATATCCTTTCTTTCGCTAAGAGAGCAGTTTCAAAAATGTATTGGGCAAACACAGTTAATATTTTAAAATTTTTGAAATGAATTTTAACACATTCATCATTTTTTAGTCCCATCATTGTTCTTAATGCCCTTTGCTGTAATTTTAAGATTCGATTAAGATTTTTCTTAGTTGTAGCTCCATATAAAGATATACCGTATGAAATGTGGCTATGGACAAGAGAATGATATATTGTTTTCATAGTATTGATATTACATAGATATGACATCTTTTTCAAAGCAAATATCCCTGAATTTATCTTTGAGCAAACATGATTGACGTGGTCCTGCCAGGATAGATGTTTATCAACTTTTAAACCTAAAAAATCTATTTTTTCTACTTGTTTGATTTCATCGGAATCCAAAATAATCAACGGTTCTATTTTGTTTTTACATTGCTTAGTTGAAAATGATATAAAATTAGTTTTACTTTTGTTTATTTTGAGATTGTTGGATAGTAAGTAATTTTTAATATTTGCAAGTTCTATAAAGGTATTTATTTCGATATGTTCTACTGTTTTTCCTGTAATTTTTAAGTTAATGTCATCAGCATATAAACACATATTTCCACAAGGTACACACGACAGAACATTTGGAATCTTATCAATGTAGCAAAGGAATAAAACAGGGCCTAGTATTGAACCCTGAGGGACACCAAAGTGATTAAGTTTTATTTCTGATCTGTTTTTTACCAGCCAATTATTTTTATTAGACATGATTTCAACGTATTGCTTTCTTTCCGATAAATATGATTTGAACCACGCCAAAATGTGACCTCTTACTCCCATATCTTCTAGTTTGAGTATCAGAGTTTGGTGACATACCCTATCAAAAGCCTTCGTAAGGTCCATTGATATTCCTATAACATTTTCGTGGCTATCAATTGAATTTATTATACTCTCAAAAAAACTTGAAGCAGCTGTAATTGTTGATCTGCCTGAGCGAAAACCATGTTGGCCACTAAATAGAAGGTTGTTATTTTCTATAAAAGACACTAGCCTAATTTTCATTGCCTTTTCAAATAATTTTGAAATAACTGGCAAAAGTGATATTGGTCGATAGTTTTCTACGCACTGAGGGTCCCCCTTTTTGAAAATAAAACCAATAAAATCCAATAAAACCAATAAAATCAATAAAACCTTCCACCAACGTTTACATTACTACTGCCTTTGAAACTGTGCTGCTGATATAAATGTATTATGTATTAATATTATTCCAAACCGTGTTTACATTTTTTTATATTTTGCTCCGGGATTCTATAATTCACACTAGTAATTTGATTAGCACTGGCAAGGGGACTTCGTAAATTTGCAGTACTATATTATATTTATATATTAATATAGATTTCCATCTTTTTTCGAATCCAATGGACATTTCTGCTAACGTTACATTATTACCGGTTGAACTGTGCTTAAAATGGTACTGAAATGATTAGAGAGGAGAGAATATAATTTATCTTTAGGCTTGAGTAGTATCAAATAGGAATGTTAATAGATTTTACCTTGAACTTATTCTTTGTAATCTTGATTTGTCTTGTGTTAGATAGATATTAAGATTTATAGTGAAAAGAGAGGGGAAATGCTTGGAACTTGTTAGATACTTTGATAGAGAAATATTACAAAATAATTAAGAGTAAAAATGATTGAGCACAACAGTTGTATACTTCTTCAACATTAACACAGCACATTTTTAAATAAACGGTATCAGCAAACTGACACATACTTTCTCCCATTAGCTTATCAACAACCGGGAAAATAACATAAGTTACAATAACTTTTGACCGTAATCTATATATAAAGCCAAAAGTACCCATGAACTTTTGAGAAAACTACAAGTCACACCCCCATAAACCATATACTTAAAATGTTCGTCATGACGAGAAACCTTGCGCAAAACCCTATAAGGTTGTAATTGCTTTCCAAAGGGAACTTTCCATTTACCGAATGTTAAAAATACCTCAGCTGTTATTATTTGTTTGTATTACTGTATTCTGTTTTGTTTATTTCAGCTTAACTTAACCAATCAATAGTTTTATTAATACTTATGTAGTAAAACGGGGTGGAGCCCGTGGGTAACAGCCAGTTTTTATTAATATTCAAAAACCCAAAACATATGTTAGAGCCAGACCAAAGGCAAAACTATTTGAATATTAAAAACTATTATGTTTTGTAGACAAATGAATGGCAAAATGTATTTAAAAACAATAGAATACTTAACAGGTACAATTTAGTTGCAAAAATCGTGCCTTTGTGGCACAAAACTCTACTGATAACCTTCAAACGAAGCAATTGAGTTGAATTCTTTCAGGCCTGATAATGGTTTTATATAATAACCAAAACTAGTTGTCTAGCCATAAACGATGGATTTTTCAGAACAGGTATTTAAACTCAGCGACAAAGCTGGAATGTGCTAAACATAAATATTATGAATCTGTAAATATTATTTATATTATTATGAATATTATTTAGTGTACCTTTTAAAGCATACAGTTTGGTAAAATTCCTTGGTCAATGATAATAATGGAACGTTAGTAGAATTGTTTAAATAATTCAGTATTCAAATCATTTCATGTATAACACAGTTTCTGATTATTATCGGGATCAAATTAAACGTCTTGGCAACCCAGTTTGTAAGGGGTGTTATGTTAAAACAGTCGGAGAGCATACATTTTAGATAGATCTATAAATGCATTAAAGAAAACTAACTATCCAAGTAGATCCAATGATAATCAAAATGTTAACGTAAATCAAAACATATAGTTAATTAATCTTGGAACATTGACAGCTTCAATACAAAAAGTGGTAAGTTTCTACAGACTTTACTAATGCATGTGAGACAAACAGCTCATAAACACTGAAAGCATTTTCACAACAAACCCCACCTCGCGCTGTAAACATCTGTTTTACGACTCAGGTTTACGAGAAAACCATTGTCTTTAGTCACGGAAATGCCTTCGAAACTACAGCGTTTTTGCAATAGATTATAGAAGATTAACTATAAAAAGTTCAAAAGATGTTTGTTTGAAATGTAAGTTATCCACGGATATTAGACTGGTTAAGTTTGAATAATTGTTTATGATACAGTTATGTTGAGTTTTAAAAAAAGAAGCCTTTTTGCATTACTGGAACTGTACAATCAAATAAATGTGTAAGGACCTAACGAACATAGAGAAAATGAAATTATTTGGGAAACATTATAAAGTAAAAATAAATAAATAGATATCATCCTCAATAACAAGGACAATTTTTGTCGTATTTGTGAAACACAATTGTGTTTCTTTTGGCAAGCCCTACAAAATGAGGGATCACTCAATAGGGGTTGCTATTTGAAAATAAGAAGTCACCCTTTACCCCCTACTCTGTTAGGGGGGTTAAATTTTTTTTTGTGTGTAAACAGTTGCCGAACCTTTGTTAAGAATCAATGCTACAAACAGAACATTTTTATCTATTTCGGTTTAAAAAATACTGAATTGTTTAAATACTTAATTTACACACTATATAATTGATATTTATGAGTCTATTTTACGAGCCAGCATGGTCTGACTATAGGTATGGGGTTTATTGGGATTTTAAAGGGTAATAATTGGGGTTTCCCAAATTTTTACCCTAAAAATAAAACATTTTGCAATTTATTTCCAAACTATATTGCAAAGCAAGAAAACAAATAATGTAGTATATGATATTTTTCATGTACTTTTAAGGAGAAAAATGGTAAATTTAAAATTCCAATGTTATTCTTACGGAGAAAAAGAAAACTGCTGTAGTTTGCTTGTCTATAGATTTATTTCAATTTAATTTGGTAAATTTGTTTATTTAATACTAAGCTATCAACATTTCAATTAAAAACACACCTCAATACCTTCCCTGTAGCAGCAAACCTAGTTACTCATTAAAATTAATGTTTTTTTAATAGGAAATAAATCTGACTTTTGTTGTGTAGTGAGAAATAAAGAAGATCCGTGGGTCTATTTCCCATCTGTCAATCAAGCAAATACCATCACTGGCTGCTCTATTTCTCTTTCTTATTCTGAAACTAGTTGATAAGTTCAATTTATATATATATATATATATATATATATATATTCTATCGAGGCATTTTAACTTTTATTGCTGTGAATAATATCTTTATGCATTGATATTACAATAGTATTTACAGAAGAATTGTAAATGCAGACCTGCTAGATAATCAATTGAACATTAAGTTTTTAAGATCACAACCACAATCGGATTGTCGATCTCGACCTAGATCCATTGTATGACGCATTTATCATATGGATATTTCAAATTTACTGTTTATACTGTAGATGTAACTAAATGTTACTTGTACAATATTTTATTTAGCCTATAAAGTTATCACTGACGTTGAGTAGAAACTATTTTTTTTTAATTAAAACTTGTATTCGTATTCTAGATAGATAATGATCCTTAAACTATTTGAAACCTGTATTTTGTTTTGTTTTGACGAAATGAGAAATCTCATCTTAAACTGGGCACTGTAAAATCGAACCACCACAATAGAGATCACAAGCCAATCTTCCGTTCTCGTTAGAAAGGCCACATAAACGGGACAAGGCACTTCCCTTGGCTGTCTACTACGTCTGGGAGCTTTTAACAAAACGATTTTGTAATTTTCTTCCAACGTAACAAAGAGTGATGATATAACATAATACTTATACAATAATAGTCTGAAGATTGTTTGTGGAAAGTGCTAAAAACAAAATAGAAATAGTTTATACAACATTTATGCTAAGCCTGGTATATGAAAAAGATGAATAAAAAAGACGTGGTTGCTTTTATCATGCAAATGAAAGCTGATGTCGGGACTTCATGAGACTTGGAGAGGTGCTGATGTTGATGTGTTTCATTTATCTTTTTTACATGACGCATTCTTTTTTTACCTTGGTAATAAATGAGTAATATTTAACAATCACTTACTTCAATAGCTTAATCGCAAAAAATAGAATAAATTAGAATTTAATATTTCTTATTGCCTAAAACTGCACGAGTCTCAACGGCTGGTGTCAAAGGGTCAGTTATTTTTGGGCCTTGTTCATAAGAAAAGTGTAATTGGTAAGGGTTAACATTATTGTACCGGAAATGGCTAAGTAGATTGCCTATTTTTGTTGTTTTGTGTTTTAAGTATCACCCTTATATTCTTTGTTGTCCAAGGAGGCTAGACACGAGCCCGGAATAGTTTTTCACATTACTTCAGGCTAGACCTAAGGGTTACGGCATTATCACTTAGATAAAATCCATTGGTATTTGGCGGGATTTGAACCCGGTACCCCAGGAACCGGAGTCTCGCGCCCTAACCACTAGACCAGCTCGCTCCCCCATCAAACTTATATAAAACTAGTCCTATCGACTACGCTTTGCTACGGACTATCTGAAAGTTTTATAAAAAGGGTGAAATCTTGTATCTCCATCTTAATCACTTAACGACGGATAGTTTAAAAATGAATACAGATTGAGTGTAGAATAGGATGTATAATTTATATCGGATATTATTAGCCGTTACTATTTATTAAAAGCCCAATCAAGAAAAGGTAGGTCTAGTTGCATAAGCAAAATCTTAACATAAATCAAAACATATATTTAATTGATCTAGGAATATCGACAGCTTTTACAATACTATAAAACGCTGCTGATATCTTCCAAGATTGATCATTCATTATGTTAAACATGACAGATTCCCTATTTTAATTACATAAAGTTAATAGAGTTAAATTTGATCAACATGTCCCATAATCAAGCAAACTACAACATATTACGTATTATTCATACAAGTATAATTTAAATTAAAAAATTAGAGATTGTATTTTATTTTTCTTCATTAGCTTTAAGCATGCAACAACGCTTCAATGTACTTAATTATTTTTACATTTTAAGCTCTACAAAATGGCTGAGGGAGGAAATTGCAAAATTGTATGTTTCCATGGTCAAAAATGATAAAACCATTTTTACCCTATAACACTCCCCATAAATCTTCGATCCCATAGTCCGATCGTGGTAGTTCGTGAACTTGTTATAAAATAAACGTAGGCTTACAAGATGTTTCCATATTTAATCAAAATCTGATAATATCTACTCTAATTATCGTGATAACGGACACCTATATAGATATATGAATTCGAAGAAATTGTACTTTTGGCCTCTGGGGATATCAAACCACTCCCAGTTCCTAGGTTCTACCATAACCTAAGGTTCATCATATTTCAGGGTTAAACTGAGGTACCTGGCCAGAGAGATTGAAGGGGTATAGTAAAGTGGCTGTCTCTGCCGCCCTCTCTGCATATTTAACACTTTCAATGCGTCATGTCTACTTTTTTGTGGTTTTTGAGCCATGTTTGTGTAAGTTATAAAAAAAAAACTCCGTTAAACGAAAAAGGTATATACGATAGCTCCGAAAACACGCTTAACTTGTTTAGAGCATATCAAATTAAACCATTATTCTCTATATGTTGATATTAGTATATCATACTTATGCTTAAAATTTTAAGTTTAAGGATTACTTATTGGCCGAAGTGGAACAATTCCTATACAAGTCCAGCAAATTTGGAAGAAATTCACTTTAGAAAATCTCAATATGTTGATATTAGTATATCATACTTATGCTTAAAATTTGAAGCTTATGGATTACTTATTGGCTTAAGAGGAACAATTCATAAACAAGGCCAGCAGTTTTGTAGGAAATTCAATTTGGAAAATCCAGTGTTATATCTAATATCTTACACAACCATAACATTTTTTATTAACATAACACTATAAGAAAACTCCTTTATACGAATAATCATAATAATCGTACATACGATCAATGATTAGTTTACTATAGAATAAAGATTAGAAGAAAAGTAAATTTTGGAAAACAAAATGTACGCTAAATGAATCTTGGTATTGTTCTGTATGTCATACATTTTTCATTAGAAATATATTTGTTTACTATGCATAAGTTTAATGATAACATTTTTCTTAAGTAAACCAACCCAATTTTGCATCTTATGAATATGGATGGTCTGTTCAAAACAAAGACTAATTGCTTAACAACTTTCGCATTTTGAATAAACCACTTGAATTTATGCTTTTAGTAAATAAATCAAGTAAGTATTATTTTACAGACGTATAGTTAAAACAATATTTATACTTCATTATACTAGTTTTATCCTGTCATCTTTTGAGATCGAAAATCTTTATTTACCGTCCCAATTTTACGAGTTTTTTCTACACACAGGATATATGAAGCAGAAATTAGCAAAATACCTGATTTGAGGTGCTACAGACATATAATCGACCCAACCCTTGAACTTTCATCTTTCTTCTCATGAGTCACACATCATACAAGACCGAGATGGAAACCCACAATATGAAAACAATGTGATCCAAAAGCCTTAGAACTTCTAAACTTGACTCCGAGGCTGCAGCACATGTCAATCCCGAATTTTAACCGGATTGGTTGTAAATAAAAGTTAAGTTATGTAACTTGTGTTATGTCATATAACTTGTGTTATGTAACTTATGTTACTTTGTTAGTAACTTGTGTTGGATACAGTATAATCAGGTTTTGAAGCTTAAGTCTTGATCCCTATTTATTGTATTAAACATTTGGATGTGGTTTTTGAAGCAATATTTGTAGATATTTTAGTCTCATAAAAAGTGCATGAATATTGATGCAAGGTTATTCAATATTAAATAATTAATTTGTGTTGTCAACTGAATATAATACTGGACCTCTAGCCCACAACAAAACACCACCAACAAAAAGATTCCTCTGCTGGCTTCCATCACAATTTATCATACATTCTCGAGAATAAGAACTCGCAAGTGAACAATTCTCTCTTATAAAATGTCTGGACTGAATTCTTTACAGAAACTTAAAAATAAACCAAATTTACGGAAGTATTAATTAGATTTACAATATATAAATTCTTTATCTTTGCCAGTAGAATTTGTAATGTATTAATATTACATACTCATTACACATCATTTAAATTAAATGTAGTGTTGTTTTTTTTTGTTTTTTTTGCCGAATATATTGTGGTCTAAAGAGTTTGATTAATAACATTTAAGCATTCATCCAACTCTAACGTTGTTTCATATAATGAGCAAAGTACCATTACAGTAAGTTAAAACAGAAAATGTTCAGGCAGTAATTGAGGTAAACGTTTTAATCTTCTATTCGGACAAAATAAGAAAATGAGTTTCACAAGATGTACCTTTGTGATGCAAATACTTGTAAGTCAGGGAACAAGCCCTCTTGGGACTTAAGTCTTACTTTCATATTGATGTGGCCAAACTTTAAGAAACCTTCCGAGTTTATAAAATTATATCAACTGAAATAATCCTTTCGTCCATCGAACCTGAGGTTTTCGGAACCAGACAATTGTTTGAGCTTGATTTTCTATCGATATAACATGGTATTTTTTCAACTAAATTTAGGTTTCCATAAATCTTTATTTTACTAAGAAGCGTTTAGTAAAGGTAATAGGACGAGTTTTAATGGAAACTACTTAAAAGCCTTCAACTCTGTCCATTAACTATGTAAGCTATTTTGTAAAGTAAATCAAAGTTGTGACAAAGTTTGTAAGACTTTTCTTGAAAATGTTCAAACAATAAATGTGGTGAATCTTAGATTTGAAACTGCACTCCGTCAGTTTACTAACAACTACTACTTAACCTAAAACATAGGATTTAGTATTCAATATACAGGGTGTCCTATAAGTACACAACCAAACTCCGGGATATTGTTCTATGGGTCAAAATAAAGAAAAAATCAAATAAAACTTGTTTTTATCGCTTTGTTAACCAGATTTGTAATTTCCAATACCCATTCATAGAACCATTCCCCGGAGTTTGGCTGTTAACTTACGGGACACCATGTATTCCCATATTCTTGTTTCAGAAAACAAATAAAGCAAATGAAAATCGTAAATGATTTTCATTAGTAAGACTACCTTTTACGTTATTTACAAATAGCCTACATCGATCTTTTTGTTTATTAGTAGTGCAAAAGTTTTCATTCTAAGGTTGCTAAAATTATTTTTTTTTTTTTAAGTAGACCAAACATATGAATATGTGTAGCACATAGCAGTCAATATAAGAGTAGCTCTTGGGAGTTCAGTTTCTGGGATTGGCTGGAAAGAATAATCGCATTAATGGATTGAATATAAGAGAGACTTTACTCTTACTTTTCTTCTTCTCGAAGTATCCAGAGTAGTATCCTTATCTAAATGAACGGTGAAATCGTATTATCACCATACATGTGATTTAACGTCGAACAGTAAAAGCTCTTGGTAGTAATAATATTTATTTAGTTCAGTAAGCGTAATGAATATTACTGCACTATGTAAGGTGATAATTTGTTTAAGGCATCCTAGTTCATCCATGCTGTGTTCGTTATACGGTACCTGATTCATATTAACTCGAATACATTACCACATCTAATTAGTAGAGTAAATATTTTTTATAAATTTTGTGGGTGATTTAGATGTTCTTTTAGAAGTAGTAGGCCTATGTATTTAAATTTGTACGTGTCCATCTAAAAACCGTAAGGATGACAAATTAAAATAAAAACATGCTGATACAATGTAACATTTCTTTAATTATGTATATGGTGTTACAAATATGTGTATGCACAATGACTTATGAAGTTACTATTATGTTTTCCGTGGTTTTTTACGTTGTCTAGTGCAGCACATTTTAAGCGCAATTGCCAAATAAAACCCCACTATTTCATTTAAATGTTTCAAGAACATCAAGGTTCAGTGTTACAAACTTGTTCTTAGGACTGTGTCAATAATTTAAGGGTGTAACAATAAGGAATGGGATTGAAAATTGTTGAGTTACTGTGTTCAAATTATAAGCAAGAGGTGAAATTCTTATGGGCCGACATTTTTATATAATTAATTTACAAACCACTAAAGGACTCATGATAAACAGTAACTCCTTAACAATCATGATTGATGTAAAGATACAATGGTTAAAGAGGTTTTACTCATTCCTATATATGAATATTGTATGTTAAAAAAAATCTGGAAGCAATTTTTCAAACTACATCCACAAAACGTTGTAAGCTAATATTTTATTCACCAAACAATAATCCTCCCAATCATGACAATATATCATTGACTTTTACTTCTTCTTTATGAAGAACATAACTGACTTCAGTGCGTAAATGGGATCAAATCTAAAGGAGAATGTAGACATTCCCCAAGTATTGGTCTCCTTTATTGGTTTGGTCCGAGCACCATTAAAAGTATTTTGCGTTTAAGCTTTGCATTTAATCTAAACAAGTGAAGTGACAAAACTTTGTATAATTTACAGTTTTTTCAACAAATAATTAAATTGTTTAGTCTGTAAACGTATTGTAAATAATTGATTTCAGATTCTAAATAATAGATTGGACGGTTTTAAACCATACGTTCATTAATGTTCGGTTATTAATTATTTATACATTATACTTTATACTTTATACTTTTCTTTGAAATTGCGACCATACAAAGTAGGTATTTTAAGCCAAGTATGAATGGAGATGAGTGTATGATGAGTGGCGCGATCTTGTAGTCTTGTTAGTGACTAAGGCCGACATATTCCTTAGACACAGCTGTTAATTAATAGCCCATACAGCTAATGGCTACTAAGGGACCTACAGTTTATAGTAGAATCCGAACCACTTTTTTCCTTGGTATATACGAATTGGTCTAATTATCAGGATAGTACTGCGGATAGTCGTAGTACTCACCCGTGCGGACGTTAATCCACACCAGAGAGTATCGCATCCACAGTGCATGCGTATAAATATCCACAATTCGAGACCTCCTAGTAGCTGGATTACAGGACGACGCCACCCGTGACGCCGTGTTATTTACCAGAAAGAAGAGTTTTTACAGAAATAGCCACGTTTTCACAATGCCATAGACTAAAACAGACAAAGGCACATTCCCCTTATTAAGTGATATTTGTGCTCTGCATTATAGTCAGTTCCGTTTCCCCACTTCAGAATGAAGGAGTCAATATATTGATTCGAGGCTAATTTATTGCATGTTAAAATTAGACGCAATTAGTTTCCCACAGGAGACAGCCAGTATGCTGCTATAAGCCTCATGCTTAGAAATATGATTGCTTTAAATTTCCTCTCTTTTGGAAGTGTATCTTTCGAGTTCAAAACCTTCAACTTGTATTTTAGGCATCGGTGCACGTACGAACGTAGAGATATTTGATTGAAAACGTATGATTGAGTAAAACTATATGGTTACAAAATCATACCCCTCCGTAATTATGTTTTATTGAAGGCAGTAACAGCTTCCCTCCCGTCCAAAAAGGTCCAAGCAATCTAAGGGTGGTGATATAGAAAAAAACTGTTTGGCATTTTCTTGAACTATTACACGTTTATAATTATTGAGAATATTTACTGAAAGTTGGCAATAAAACAAAATAATCGCTTTAGCTTCAACAGTGTAGATTGGAAGATCCGTGTTGGATAACACGGGATACACGTCCCCGCCTTGGCAGATAAAGATTGGATTTAGTTTACATCGTGGAATCATGACCGAGCTACGTAATTCGCTTTTTATTTTTAACTGTGCAGCCAGTTTGCGAAACGTGTCTATTGTTTACATAATTATAAGCGTTAAATTCCTTTTTTTTTAATGTACCTACAAACCCTTAGTTTTGGCCAATAACTTTTGGTACCGTAGCCAAAGTATACCATAATGTATTGGTAATAATTTGGTAATAATAATTTGGCCAATTGGTACATCTATACAAAAATATATTGGCCAAAACTAAGGTTTTGTAGGTACATTTTAAGTAATAAAATTGACTTTTGAGTTTGTGAGTTAAAATAGTTTGATACCATCCATACTTTCACATATGTTAATAATAATAATTTGCTAAACAATTATTTTACCCAAAGTGATTTTGACAAGTAACTATACATTCACAGTATATCGTCAAATAGTAAAAGGAGTATTTGAATTTCTTATAACTCATAATAGAAGCTCAACCCATTTTGTTGGTAATAATATGATTTTATTTTATAACTAGCTGTAACCCGCGGGCTTTGCCCCGTTTAACTTCTTAATTTTCAAGATTATCTCGTTCGCATGGCACAATCACGTCCTGGTTGAAGGTTGTTCGCTACGCTCACTCACCTTTAGGTTGGAGCTCGTTGCTACGCTCACTCACCTTTAGGTTGGAGCTCGTTCGCTGCGCTCACTTGCCTTCAGGTTAGCTCGTTCGCTACGCTAACTCGCCTCCAGGTTGAAGTTCTTTCGCTACGCTCACACCTTTTGGTTGCAAATTAGCTGTTGTCATAAATGAAAAAGAAATAATAGTGCTGCACTCTTTTGGTAATCCTTGTAACTTTAATGCTATTGAACATCATAGAACAGAACCAACTTGTTTAATTGAAACAGCTGTTAAGATTAAATAATTCCATTTCTCATAAGGTTAACATGGGAAACTATTCTATGTATTACTAGATGCACTCATATCGTGAAATAAACGCTATGCATGAACAAAAGCGCTGTGTTAGTGCTACTAACAGTTTCAATCTAAAATAGATTTAAATAGAATTCCAAAAAGATATGAAAAAAATCGAATATTTATTTTTTACTTACCTTGCCGTAAAAGTGAATAAGAACACAATGTATTCTTTAGTTAAACACTTGATCCCATGTTTGTGTAACACGGATGATGCAAAACCTTGCACGTGCAATTCAAAACCTCTCACGAGCAATATAAAACCGAACGTCGCCAATTCTTTGTCTCAAAGTCCATGTTGTTGAAAGGCTTTGCTCGCATTCTTATCCCAAAGTAAAACCACGCCAACTCCCATTGCCAAACTCCATCTTCAACATTTTGCTCTTTCTCGTCATATCAACTTTCTCAATTTGGATTCAATTTCTCCGGGATTACTTTTACAAAAACACAAGTATCAAACAACTAGCAAAGAGATCTTTTCCGAACAAATTTAAACTATTATTTCACGGATTGTACAGTATCTTACTGTGTACCACTTTCCAATTCAAAACAACACATGAAAACATTTTAAAGTTATGATATGCATGGCTCTTCCAAAAAATAGGAAACATGGAAAATGAAAAAAGTTTGAAATATAGAAATGTGTTCAACAGTAATAACATATTATTTTATTCAGAAGTAACCTCGTCATCTATAAAGTTTATGCTTTTGGGACGTTTGATGTATCCAGTCACCTTACGGATATTTTTGGAGAATACTTTTGGAACACAAATATAAAATCTTGATAACTCTTGATTAAATAGAAAATATCAAACTATGATAGTAAATATGCCTAGCGGTTATCAAAACCTGTGGTGTAAAGAATATACTATATGCCAACATTACCTAGTACAAGTGATAGCATTGCAAACACTGACCAATGACCAGAGTAAAGCATTTTGAGTTTACCTGTTCGGACGAGTTTGAACGTGACGGCGTTGTGGTTCTTCAACTGATCGTTGAGAGAAGGATGTGACAGGTCTCTCAGTGTTCCCTCACCAGCAGCCGCCATCTTTACGTTTCTGTCGTACTGCTCCTGCTTCTGGAGGAACTTCTTCTGCGACTGCGAACTGTTCTTATCCTTCTTGGGCTTAGGGGGGATTTTGGGGGATCTACTTGGAGAAGGCGGGCCACCTGGTGTCGGACAAGACGGCGATCCTGCAACGAAATTCTGTATCACTTCCAGGATCTTGATCAGGTTTTACATTCCATAAGAATTTATATTTGAATTCATATTGGTAATACAGATTGTAACTATATTCATACAGATTTTTTATCTTAAATTCGTGTTTCGGTCCGGTAAATTAAAAGCGAGATTTTGTGTTTACTATTTATTTTTTGTTTTTCGAATGAATTCAAACTTTCTAACAATAACAAACTATATTAAGCGGCATCCAGGTAAACCTTACAACTAGCGAGTAAAAATTAATTTTTGAAATTTTACCCTGAAACAAGATTTTTTTAAACTTCTACACTTCAAAATCACTAAAAATTACACTTCAAAATATGTACACTAAAGATCAATACACTTTAAGTTAACCAGGCCCCAAAATTAACACCTAAATATCCTTCAGATTTTACAATAAGATGAGGATGAAAAGTTTACCTTCATTATCCAAATACTATGGTAACACCTTTGACATTAAAAAAAAACCACAATTTTTTACAGACTGAATAACCTTTTTTACTATGAATGAAAAACGTATATATAATAGAAGTAATAAATAATTATATAAATTCGTTTAGTGTTTTTTTTAATTCCCGAGATGAAATGAATGGATTATTATTAGTTTTTGAAGTTTTTCTGGTTTTGTATTCAGAAATCTTTCCTTCACTAACCATCCAATGTCAGCTGGGCAGTTGGTCGTTCATAGTGCTGCTAAAAGTTCAGTAGAAGATTAATTGAATTAAGCTAATAGATTATTATTAATGGATTATCCATCCAGTAAGTTCATAGACATGTGCTCAAAAAGGTAACTGTACATTTATATTTTACATGTATATGTCACAATTTTGCCATGTATAGAATATACTTCGTTCAATGAAATAATGAAAAGATATAATTATATTTTATATTATTCACAACTGTAATTAAACTATCATTAGATTAAAGGTATTAAAAAGAAGTTATAACTTCTTATGAAGAAGTTATGACTAACTATAATTATGATTATAGTCAATACAATTACTATGCATACTTTGTGCTCCTTGTTAACCGGATTCCACCTATGGTTGGAATAGTCTGAACAATGACAGGCTCGGATCACAGCTCGTTATGACAGTTATGTCAAGCAAATGATTGCATCACAAGCTCAGCTAAGCTTTGCTTTCCGTTCAACAATCAGCAATATTGATAACATATGAAGTTTCTTTACTTAAAATTGCAATTAGTTAACTATCAACAAATTTTAAAAGGCTACCGTACATGGTTTATGCTTTAATACATGACTAAGATAAGAATGTTGGGTGACCGATTGGTTGTTACTATACAGAAAACCGACCAAATCTGATTCATGTTTTTATTGAATATTGCATGTCTGTGTTGATTCGAATTCACAACATAAGCTGTGTACTATTTAAATTTGTTTTACTTTTAAGCTAACCTTGAACAGTAAAAAAAGAATAACATATTGCATTTCAAGAAATGTAATCATTGTGAGTTACCTTAATAATGTCACAGACAGAATAATACTTAGTTACTACCTTCCCTAACCTAAATACGTTTTTAAGCAAATGAATAGTTTTTTTTTTATATTTTGTTGGCCTAACTATATTTACCTATATGTAAAACTTTTTAATTTCTTCTCTAGATGCATAAGATAAATAATATTTTGCATTTTAGAAAACTAACAAGATTTTTAACGTTTAATTTTGAGAAAAAAACAGTAATATTTAGTGATGTGGTATTGGCATTACTGCAGTTCTTATTTTTCAGCAAAATAAAAGCCTTTTGTAACTTGAACTATGCTTATCTATAAATGACTTTAATAGTACTTAAAATAAGTAGAATTTTCATTTTAAAAATACGTTGATTTTTTTAACACTAATATTTTACAACAATCAATTATGATGACTTATGACTAACGCATGTACACTTTACAACAAAAAGACATGTTTTGAAAGAAAATCACATCCTGTGCTACCACTATCGTTCAATAATCATTTAATTAAAACTAGTTCATTATATGTTAGAACGATTCGGTTAATCATCTGGTAATTAATCAAGAACATCCCTGCAGCACGGGAGGTTTATAAATCCATTAGTATAGTAGTATCCGTTGATTATTATCCTACTCAGAACTGACAGTATTACGAAACGATCATATCACGGAGTGCAAACAAATAATGTCTTCTTTCCCCTTAGATAATACAGAATAAAGAGTCTTTGTTAGTACATAAAAAAGTGATTTACAGAATAACCCGTTTATCACAGTCACCAACTAAACTTATTTACTTCAGAATAGTATAGGTTAATAACAGTAGCATTCACTAAATAAGCTATAAAGAGTACATCAAATAAAATGGAGCAAAATATTTATTCGGTATGTGGACACTTATACATATTAGAAGGTTTATCGTTACTTCACTTACGTGAATTTTGTTGTAGACTGTTTATATTTGTAGTTTTTTTAAACTATGATTTTTAACTAAATAGTTCGGGTGGATGACTTTTTCATTAATCTTATTTTACAATTTCTTCGGTTTCAGGGATCAAGTTAAGTATCAAAACATACTTTATTCTCGAAAAATATTCAGAAACACAAAGAACAGTAATGAAACCAAAGGATGGAAATGCTGAATACGTACCCCTAAGTAAATAACTTCAAACATCAATTTCGAAAAGCTTGAACGTTACCTTACTTGGCCTCAAGGCTTTTACCTTCATACCACTATAAAATAAGGTTCCCCTAAACAATAAGGTACTCCGCGCTATCTTCCTCTATCTATTTTGTTTCAAACTGTTCCCCAGTCCACATAGGCCTACACTGATCTGTTCTAACCTTCAATTAGATTATACACATTAGGTATCGTTTTAAAATAGTTTTAGCCAACTTGCACACAACTACCCAATTAAGAAGTATTTACTTTACAATATGACCCATCTTATTCAAATACTGTAGCAAAAATGAAAAAGTTCACTTTTTTCTTAACCATCTTTACTTACAAGACTTTAATTACATTTTTATTATTTAAAAAAAAGTTGAATGGAAGAATTACTTTTTTCAAACAAGATATGAATCTTACACATTAATATTACTTTATGATGGCTGAATTTTTAACCTAGTGTCGATTATGTAATTTAACTCGAGTATTTTAAAGCACATATTAAAACACTAAAAATAATGTTATACTTGACTGTAAAAATTGTTTCCAACTATCATAGATTTTTATCATAATAATTGTAAAGATTTAAAAATTACTAAATATTTAGGTGATAATATAGGTTACTAATCGTAGGTAAGACAGAAATATTTAATCAAAGATCTAGTTTCACGTTTCATCAAGCAGATGATATATGAACGCTCTGTTGAACATTATTGGTGGAAAGTTTACATTTCTGCATGGCAATTACACATTTTCAACTATATTTTGAACTATATATTGAAACTAAATTTTGAACTCAATTAAGTTGTAATTGAATACATGCTATAAGAATAAATAGAACGTCAAAATAGCTTGTAGTTGATAACTAGAACAAAAATGCTATGCGATTTTAATATCTTGTTGAACAGATATAGATAGACTGTTCAATTAACCCAGATAGATATTTGTTTAACTCTTTAAGCCTTATTAAACAGTTACTTTCAATTATTCATATGTTTATTTTAAAATATAAGTAAGAGCAAATTCGTATCTCAAATAGCTATAACTAATTAAAACAAATAAATCCTAAACAAATATAATCAAATTATTTATTTCAACAAATCGTGAACGTATTTGTACAGATTCTATTTTCCACGAAATAAAGTTCCAACAATAATATAAGATAATCAAAAGGCCACGAGAAGGCATTTTATTTTGGATACACATTAGTTTTAAAAGTAATATCAGAACGCAAATCTAAGTCATGTCAAGACTTTGAAAAAAAAAACATGATAGGCCAAGGGAGATGTAAACAAACAACATAATTAGTTATAAAAGTTTATCTAAAGTCAAAGTTAACAATTCAAGCTTATTATTTACAAAATAAGCGATGGCTAACGTATCTTTACCCAATGACCATTTTTTATGGGATCGCTAAAATATTTAGATGATGATGTTATTGAAATAATGTAAGCACAAAATATTTCTTAAAATTTTACATACCAGTATCAGTGGTTTATTACCGTTATATTATAAAGGTAAATAGATGTCAAATTATGTTTTGGTCTTGGACGAAATTTTGATGGCAACTAACTGCGACAAATTTTAAGAAACATCCTCTCCACCCAATAATTATTATGTACGTATTATCAAAGTATGCAAAATGCTACGCTATTTTACACACTTCGTATAAACAGAATTTACAATTGTGAATAAGCAAATAGGGTTAAATATAAATGATATTGCAGCCTATAAATCTCATACAAGCTCTATATCAGGACTAGGATTATAAGTCCATTAGTGCTGGACATTCGTGCTTATTGCAGCATTGCAATCGAGTTACATTGCAATAGTCTGGCCTCTATCTTTAGACCAGGTTGTAGTCGAATCAAACTACGAGGATGTTATATTATTTTAACTTTTTTAGTATTCTCAGATCGATCCGGAATGAAAAATTGCATTATAAGTCAAATTTTTTAATCCCGAGTGAATACAACCATACAACCATGAAAGTAATATGTAAAACACCTTATAGGTTTTAATATTCATTTGATTTAATTTTACCATTCAGGGATTGTTCTAAGATTGCTCATTTCATCTTAAATAACCTTTTATAATCTTAAATATCAAAAATAACCTTTATTCAATGATCAATAATGGTTTGCATTTTCAAGCCGATTTTTTTACAGTAGTATGATGTTTTGATTGATTTATTTTTACATATCACTAAGAAGTATTAATAAATAAAGTATTTTGATGTAAGAATATTCATGATATCTCAAATTCTACTTTGAATTAAAAAAAACAATAGTAGTTTTAAAATTGTATTTTTACATCAAATATGTTTAATTAATATAAATTGTAATATATACGTATAAAGGTTCAATAGGATACTATGTAAATTTAATCTACAAAAATAGCATCTACAAAAGAATTATCTTCCCTAACAACTAACAGCTTTATATAGTAAAGGTTTTTATTTTATATAGTTATTTTTGTACTTCGTAATTAGGGTGAAATTAAGTTCAATTTTAATACCAATTTAATATGTTCAGCAAAACGAATAGCAGTATTGCATTATATCAACGATAAACTATCGGTAAATGGTTAAAAATATTGATTACTTAAGATGTATTACATTGGATATTATATCAAGCTCTAATGGTTCAATTTTCTTACTATATTTTAAAAAGGTCTTAGTGTAATTGAAAACTGATGCTTTAAGCTATCATATTGGTTTTAATTTATATTGTATCGTAGAGGAATAAAAATAGTTTTTATCCAGAAAATTGATTGCATATAAAAAATTTTCTCCTTTTATCAAGACCTAGATTACCGGCTAACAATGATGTATATCAACCCAGTAAGAGTTGTTGGTTCTATTTGTAGCACACGTAGAGGTCAAGCGTAAGCATGGCTAGGCACTCTTACTAATGACCTTTTTGAGGCTTCACAGAAGTTGATGAGACGAGACAAGGTACACTGTGAGTACGTTGAAGTTACTCATCCCGTACCTTTACCTTTCCCAAGGTGTTTCGCATTCACAAATGTTTTACACATAATTTAGTCTACAAAACCTATGTTTTGGGTCATAATTATTTATTGCCTATAATTCTGTTTACCGCTTTATTTCTTGAAATATTTCTACAAATTATTGGCAAATTGATACGTTAGAAATTATTTTTGTTGAATGTATTTCCTTTAACAACCCCTTTTTTGGAATTTAAACCCTTATAATATTTACCAGGTGTTTCTAAGAAACAAAATAATTAATTTGAACAGAAAAAATTAATTTTTTTTAGGAAGGAACTGCAAAAGACAAATATGCCCTTTATCCTAACACAGAAGGTTATTACGTTATACCACAGTTCTTTAGATACGAATACATGCACCAATCATGTTTTTTAACTTGAATAGTGAATTAAGGTTCATAACTCTCATGAAAATATGAACACTGAGAGCTATTAATTCCTAGAGATAAGTTTGTTTGAAATTCTAGTGTACAGAGAAAACTATCAGAAGAACAAAGATCAAATTAAAGTTAACTTCGTAGTTTGTGGAGTTTTCTAATTGACATCGAAATTCAATACCTCCAAGCTGTGCTTCCTATTGATGACCCTTTATTGTTTGAGATCAAATTATCTTCAAGAGTCTATTTTACAACCCTTAACGAGATGCTTTATCGTCGATGCATAAAATCTTCTTAGAAAATTAATCCTATTCTGGGCTGATTTGTTATAGTTCTTCTTAGTCGTTGGATTATTACAATCGATAAACTTTACTTTAATAAAAGTTACCATACAATAGCTTGGATCGTAAGTATCTATAATTCTATTTAGTAACTTAGTTTTTTTTTTAGTCTTCAACGTAACGTATAAAATCTTATAAAATCTCTGGGCCAGAAGAGAGATAATACACAACATTAGTGCTTTAATTAAAACTTATTAAGTAAATGTGTTTAATGAATAATATAGACATGCCAAACTAGGTTACAAGTAGAATATGTGTTCAAAAGGTTGTAATTTTGCAATTAGCCTTGTAATAACCGTGCATGTACTATTGATACTAAGTGGAATACGGAATAAAATTAATTTAACAACTTCTATTACTATTTGCATATATGGTATAGTTAATGTATTGAATACAATTTTTTTCTCTAAACATTTTCCAAGACATCATTTTTCATCGCTGTTTTAATGTTACAATTAGCTTGAAACACCATAACGAAATTACAATAGCTGGATATGATTCTCTTGTTGTCTGTAATCATTTCAGACCAGAATACGAAGGACCCCATCAGGAGGCAAGACGACCACGTGAGCCTGTTCTCTTATTCAGCAGGTCATTTTCTAAATGGAAGTGGAAAAAGACGGTCATTTTGAGGTAGCTTTTATTGATGCTGGGTTCATCTCGAAGGTACTATGTTATTCAGTTTCCATACCTTGTTTCTACCTGCACCGATATCAAATTTATACGGCTCTCCATAGAAGAAGGTCTCATATGCATAAGCAGTCTTCAAAAATTATTCATAAAATGACTTATTACTCGAATTCGATCTCAAAATACAGGTTCTAGTAATATTTTGCCGAAAAAGGTTGGTGATGGTGGAATTTAAACTCGAACAATTTCAAATTGGCACGCTAAAACATTATAACGACCCAAACATTACACAAACTTAACACTACAATTTTTTTTCTTAGTAAATAACATATAAAGAATAATTCTATATGATCAAATTATTTTCTAATGCTAAGTTAGAATGTCTATATAAGCACGTATACACAGTGCAAGACTTCAAATGATACCAAACCCATAGTGTTACATATGCACGTAGAATGAAATGGTCATAATAAGCTATACTCATTAGCTATTCTCATCATATCTGATCATTATGATCCTGGTAGTTGTTCATGATCAAATTAAACGTAAAACTGACGTGTCAAATATACTATTTAACGACTTCCCTTGTTATGTTACACAAATTACCTAACAGACAACGCAACTACTTAAATAAAATCAACAGCTTAAATCGATAAAAAAAACAGCTCGATTGCGATATCTGTTGTAGAGTTCATTTTAATATTTTGAGCAATTTATTTAGTTAAATGATTCACCATTTAATTGTTAATATTTCTGGAAAACTATATAGTTTATTTTATTTTAATAAAAATTAGTTAAAATATAAGCAACCTGTAACTCGAAAATAAAATACTTTTATACCATTTGTACTTTTTTTATTAAAAATCCATGGTCATCGTCATACAAAAGTTCCTAGCCATATGTGGAAATAAAACTAATTCTCGTATTTTGTATGAAATTACCGAACGTATACTAAAACCATACCTTATATGCAATGAAAATACGTCCGTTTTTTATTTGTAAACGAGAATGAGTCTATTTATCTAATTCTGTAAACCAAAGTAAGAGAATCCCCGGTTGGCAATATGTTTTTGTTTAGGCTCAAGTTGAGGTAAGGAATGGATTTCCCCTGAGAGTAATTAAAATGAATAATGCGCTGAAGTTTATTAGCGTAGCTTTTTTCAACATGTGTACATTACGTGGTTTGTATGGTAAATACGCATTTCCATTTGGAACAGCCGAAAATTTATTTACAAGATAGTTTATTAAGTAAGCTATGTAAAACATAAAGTTATTCGGTACTTTCCTGTTAAAGTGAACATTCATTACTATCGATGATTTATTTTCGGTATATCGATATTTTATTTTTTTATTTGCTATATTGATATGAACAAATTGAATCTTATCAGCTGACAACTACGATAAATAAATATTGTTCAGTATCAACAAACAATAAAAAAATTATATTGAAATTAAATTGTTTTAAACTAACCTAACTAACCAAACTAACCTAACTAACCAAACTTGCTGTAACATTTTAAAATTCCGTTTGATAGCTTATTCCCCATATGCCTTTTGTGTCATCAAACTTTCATTTCTTAGTCCAATATATAGGCTATTATTTTTGCCTAAACAATATTAGTTCTTTATCCTATTCCCTAATACGAGCTATAACTCAATAACACGGTTATTGAACCTGTAGTAAAGTGATTATTTAGTTTGAAGTATAACAGAAGATATTTTAGTTCATTTATACAATAGCCTACAATAATAGCCAAATCTGGTCTTTGAACCTTCAGCTCCCATCCCCATTCTGGAGACGAAAGGACGGACAGTCGACTAGAGAACGCAGTTATGAAAGCATATCATAAGTAGTTTTATTGAGTACGGGTATAATAGAACCAAGTATAACAACGGTATAACTTAGACATGTTTGATATGTATGTATGTCTGTCTATATGTAATTTAAATGCGTTTGAAGGATATTAAAACAGGTGGAATGTGGAAAACAAACATATCAATATATCGAAAAGAAATCATCTATAATAATGAATGTTCCTCTTAACAGGAAAGTACCAATTATTCTTATTGTGAAAAAAAATAAAAGCTTAAAGTATTTTTTCACAGTAAAATAATTATCTTTGACTAAAATAGTGACTTAATCTAAAATATCGACTTTATCTACAATATAGTCCACTGTCGTGAATTTTGTTCATGGAGAAGAGGGAAAATATTTTAAATATTGACGCAAAATACTTTAAGTCTAAGAACATAGTTTGTAATCTGCTAAGAATCATTCGGAGAAATTAATGATAAGTTTTACGTAAACTAGGGGAAACTGTTAAAACCTTGTCATTATCTTTTTAGTCCCTCAAAAGTTGAAAGCGTGCTTAGTGCTTTAACTCCATTTTTAATTTCATTTCTCAGTTCTGAAGACTTTATAGTTAAGCTCTTCTCAGTAAAACATCCGTAAACAAGTAAAGCAGGGGTTTTAAGCTGTTATCTCGTGCATATTAAAAATTCTGTGTTACATATTTATGTATTTATAACATTATTTAGGTAGGCTTGCACTGAATGCTTAAATGAAATGAAATATTATGTTCTAAAGTATTAGAAATGTAATTACCGCACTGCTACGGCTTTTAATATTTAAAAGCTGCACACACGTTTTTAATAATCTACCTAATTTGTAGTATTAATAAAGGTTCACGAAATTGCAAACTTACCAAGGAGTTGTTTTTAAACATGAAACAAGTGATCTTCAACTCTAGTTTTATCTTATTTCATGTAAAATATATTTATATGTAATGAAGTTTAAACAATTAGTTGAAAAGATTACCTTTATAAGTCCAATGCTGCATGTAAAATACAAAATATTAGAAATTTCTATGATAATGCAGTACATATATTTACACAAACTTACATAAGAAAAATCTAACTATAATGGAATACACATATTACAATATAAAGACTCTACAACTGGATGACTTGCTTTAGTAAAACTAAATATATTTCAGAAGCGTAGAACTTTAATACTTTTAAGATGTAGACAGACCCCCTTCTGGTTTACATTTCATTATTTTCGTCTACGTCTATAGCGTGTTTCATAGAGGTTTATAGGAGGTACAAAGGCTTTTTTTGTAAAGAGTTCCAAACCCATTTGATTTGTGGATGTCTCGTGAATCAAACCCGTTCCTCCCACACCAAAGTCCGAAACTCTAAACAACCCACTAGCAACCCGCTAGCAACCCACTAGCAACCCACGAGCAACCCACTAGCAACCCACCAGCAACCCACTAGCAACCCACTAGCAACACACTAACAACACACTACACTAGCAACCCACTAGCAACACACTAGCAACCCACTAGCAACACACTAGCAACACACTAGCAACACACTAGCAACCCACTAGCAACACACTAGCAACCCACTAGAAACCCACTAGCAACACACTAGCAACCCACTAGCAACACACTAGCACCACACTAGCACCACACTAGCAACGCACTAGCAACACACTAGCAACCCACTAGCAACACACTACTAGCAACCCACTAGCAACACACTAGCAACCCACTAGCAACACACTAGCAACACACTAGCAACACACTAGCAACACACTAGCAACACACTAGCAACACACTAGCAACACACTAGCAACACACTAGCAACACACTAGCAACACACTAGCAACACACTAGCAACACACTAGCAACACACTAGCAACACACTAGCAACACACTAGCAACACACTAGCAACCCACTAGCAACACACTAGCAACACACTAGCAACACACTAGCAACACACTAGCAACACACTAGCAACCCACTAGCAACACACTAACAACCCACTAGCAACACACTAGCAACCCACTAGCATCCCGCCCACAAATATGTAACATCGAAAGAAATACCCACAGCAAACTTTCATTAAACCCCGATTTTATTATTGCATCTTATACTAATCTTGGACTAAAAATGTAATTCTTGTTAATCATCTCGATGAATAATTACATTGATTTATTCTTATGTAATAAAGTTAGTTATGTATCATAAAACCATTCTTATGTAATAAAGTTAAAATCAAAAAGGTTTCACAAATGTTCAACTGTTGGTAAAAGGTCAATCGGTGTGGTCCATTAGTACCGAATCCATTAGTACCGAAAGCAAAATAAATCCAATAGTGCCGAATGCAATAGTGCCGAACTCGTTCGATGCTGTTGGACGATTTAAAACTTCTTTCGGCACTGTTAGACGCTATTAAAAACAATTCGGCACTAATGGATTTAAAACTGTTCGGGTTCCAATAGTACCGAACTGTATATCCTTTTCAAAATCGAGTGCAATAGCACCGAATCCAACAGTGCCGAATCAGGTTTTTGGTGTCAAATTGTCAAATATCACGTTCGACGTTGCTGGATTTTAAAATCCAACAGCACCGAAAGAGATGTTTGGGTTTCAGAGCCGAAAGAATGCGGCAACAGTCCATTAGTGTCGAACAATAGAACATTCTCCCCCTTTTCAAATGGGAGGAGTGAGGAGGGGTGATCAAAACAACATGGCGTCGGTATAACAATATGGCGGCGGTGTGAACGAGCCCGATAACATGGACAGCATTGTTGAAAATAAAACGTACAGTACGCCGGTGTGAAAGGCCTTTACTGAATTGGCCGCAAGGGCGGTATAGAACCAGCGAGCAAGGAATACTGTACCAGTATAGAGTGGCAATGTGGTGCGCGGACTGAAGCTGACCGTCAAACCCCGGAACCACTGGTAGAGACATACGGCGCGCCGGCGGCGATGAGTCACCCTAGTAGTGAGCGTCTTACTGAGTCTAGTTGTGTTTCTATTGCACGTTTTATTATCTAAAGTAATAAAACGTTGTATTGGTACATTATTAAAGATAATGAACACTTCCCAAAACAAGACCCTGGAACGAAATCATTTTGTTTTGTTAACTAAGACTAGTAGCACAAAATATTTCACTGTGCGGCTTTACCTATATAGTAAATTTGTTTCGTGAAAAATTCACGAATACCAAATTTAGAAACCTCGTAACTAAAACAATTACGTTTTAAGGCCAGTCGATCTATTCTACTTTGTTTTCCACGTATTTGTATTAGAATAATGTTTTACATGAATTATGTTATATTTATTTTTATTGAAAGGATAATATTAAATTCATGAATGATATCATCTTAACAATTAAAAATTTAGATAGGAAAATAAAACTTAACTAGTGTACATGTTGCTCGAAATCGAGCAATTGCAAAAAAGTAAAGGGGTTATAACAAATAACTTATTTAAAAACAAATGTCACATTTTTTAAAGAGGTTGGCGGCCTCTTTTAACCTTGCATTTGCCTGTCCACATAGACTACAGATCTGTGCGTGGAACGTATCCAGCAAAGCAAGGGGTGAGCCGGTACAGTACAGAGGTGAACTGTACTAAGTTTGTGGCAGTGACCAGGATACGAACCACGACACTACTGCCTTGGGCCCGAAGTCCGCGACGCTACCAACTGAGCCACCGACTCACCATTCCGATGAGTTTAAATTTCCGATGAATTTTCAATGAATTTGCAATGAATTTTCAATGAATTTTGTTTGAATTTCCGATGAGTTTACACAAATATTGCATAACTAATGGAAATATTCACATTATCACTTTTAAATGATATTTTTTTCAACAAAGGTATATTTTTTTATTTGGCATTTGAGAGTATGGTTAACAGAAGATATAAAACACGATAACTTTTTTTTAACTGAAGTTCTATGTTTAGAAAATTCAAATTAAAGAACAATTCGCTTTCTAAACTGTGAATTTTTGGATTGCCTAAGAAAGATGTATTAATGGTTGATTTTATCTTTAGTGATGGATTGATTCCGAATCGTCAATAACCATTGTTACTCAATAACTTGTTGTTTATCAATAACTATTGTTAACAACTGGAGAAAATGCCTTTATTAATCAACAAAAATTTTAATGTAGCATGCAATTAAAGTAATTAATTTAAATCCGGCTCCCGCGCAGCGATGGCCAGCGGCCGGCGTCTGAGTTCGGTGGAGAATTTAACTTCTTACTTTACACCTGCCTGAGGGCTAACCTAAAGGTTCTAAAAAAAAATGTAAATGTAAAAAATGAAATTAGGTTCATTTTGAACAACTTTCTCGCTGACGAAAATTCCCTCACCAAAAAATTAAAAACTTATCAGCAGACCAACTTTTTTATGTCCCAAATTTTACACAACCTTGTTTTGCTACATATTTATATATTTTTCAAAAGGGTTAAAATTTAAATTTACATAATTCGAAAACAATATTACTAAGGTGATATATTTTTATTTAATACCTCAAAATTTCAGAATTTTATCTCCACTTTAAGTGGTCGTTTTGACGGTGTTAATGAATCACGGCGAATTAAAAATATTGTGGTCGCCGCGGGCAGTGGAGCTGTCAATTGCACCTCTGCTTAACACAGAAGGTGGCTTCAGCACATGTGTCCCCTACTGTTTAAAGGATAGGGATTGCCACTCTAGTATAGCACGTATGCCTAGCCTAGATCCAGAGAACTCCGCTAGGGGCAGCAGTGTCCGGGACGATTCTACTGGGCGTCACCCCTGGGCAGTGGTGGAGGTGGCAACGATGGCCGCGTATGCATTCTTGAAACTTCATTGGGTGTAGATCAGCCAACCAAAAACCAGTCGGATTGAGTTGTGGGAGAAGATTGGTGGGGGTTCTATTGTTCGGCTGTCAAGGATTTTGTTGGCAAAATCGTGCAACAGCGCCGAAAGAAAGATTCAAACGTCCAATAGAGCCGAAACAATTTAAAGCGTTGGGATTCGGCACTGTTGGATTTATTTTGATTTCGGAGCTAATGGAATGATTCTAAATTCGGTACTCTTACTCATTTTTAGTTTTCGTTCGGTGGTATTGGATTTTAAAATACATCTTTCGGCTCTGTTACACAAACATCTCTTTCGGCGCTATTGGAATTTAAAATGCAACAGCGTCGAACGTGAAATTTGGCAAATTTTGACTAAAAACATGATTCGGCACTATTGGATTCGGTGCTATGGCACCTTCTCAGGTCAATCCCTACAGCATAACAAAGATGCTGATATAACGGCTTCTACAAAGTGTTTGAAAAGTCTCTAAAGAACCTTAGTATTACGTCATTTTACCAAGAATTCGTGTCTATCGACTATACTTGGTTGGAGTTTTCTTATGACGTAAGAAGTAATCTATAAGACCACATTAAAATCTTTAATCAATGTACATTAATGAAAACATGACTGATCTAAGGATAAATTTAACAGACCACGTACCATATATATACAGTAAAAATTTAGAAACAAAAAAATAATGGTGAAAAAATATGATAGTTTACTCTTTGTTGGCAAATGCTACATAAAATTTTGCAGTAAAAAATTGAATTAAACCCAAAAAATTTAAATTGTTCTATTGAATACACGTAAACTGAAACTATTACTTTTTAGAAATAGATGACAATAAATATTCAAATATCATTGTTAGGAGGAAATTTCAATTGTATTCTTGTATTTTTAGGTTTAGCGATTTACTTTTAGGAAGGAAATTTAAGTTATATTTTAAATACATAAAAATACTTTTTTTACATTTGCGATAAAAATCTTTACTTTGTATATGAAAGTTTTTTTTGTTTTCCCCAGATTAGTTCCTCTTCTGTGAAAATGCAGTAATAATTTTACTATTATTACAAACGTTAGTTTTTATATGTTTGACATATATTTCCGGGTATATTTACCAAAGCAAAGCTAAAGAATGCCATCCTTTACCCAGTTTCACCCAGACTTGACAAAGAGTTAACAACCCCTCAACCCCTACGTCGCCTAAGGCAACTGACGACAGCCTCCTTCGCAAACGCTGAAGTTTGCTTTCTGTGGTTTCCCTCGTAATTCTTTTAGTTGTTTGAAAAGATAAATAATGTTACCGAAAACCCTCAAATTTTCAAACTAAAGCGAGTTATTTAAGTAGGGTAATCAGGTTGGGGCGATTTAACATGTTTAGGCCTAAACGTGTGTGAGATTGAACTCAATTAATAGAATTTTGTTAGTTTGCTTAATGATTAATATTAGCATAGGATATTTAGAATGTTTTTACTTAAACTTTTAATGGTTGAATGAAACCGTCATTTAGCAATTAATCGAATGAAATGTCAATAACAGTATATTCTCAATGATCACCCTCTGTTATGCCGTTCTATTTGGAATAATTTTGTGTTACATTTTCCAATCGATTATTTATCAAGTTACAGTTGTGCCTTTGTTTCATGGTATAGGTAGTTTTAATTATGCCACAATATGCACATGAAACTTAATTCTAACCAAGCTATCAATGTAATCATTCTTCTAACTATACTGGGCATATTGGCTTTCAAATTAATTATGTAATATGACCGTACGACCTAAATTGATTTAAGACACGTTAATTGAAATACCGTACAGGGTTTTAATTACCAATGGCACACGAAACAGATATTTAGTATGGTTTTAATGAGAGATTTGTTTCACGAACGTAATTTTAACAGAGCATGCATTTTTAGATCATATTGAAACTGTATGTTACAAAATTGTTTTTATTTCAGAACGTATTTAATTTGGCAGCCGAAACTTTACTGATAATTTTAAAGATGTATACTTCATGTGCACATGATACAAGGAACTTCAATTTTAGCGAATTTCCCTATAGGGAAGTAGCTATTACCATAGGTGGCACGGTAAGACCTAGACCCGGGACCGATTTACTTTTTCATTTTGATGTCCCCAGAGGCCAAAAACACTATTCGTTCAAATTTTTATATATGTATATATATATATAGACTTACATATATATATATACGTCCGTGAACGCGATAACTTGAGTAATTTTTGTCCGATTTTGATGAAATTTGGTTTAAAGGTGTAAAGCGGGATAAACTTGAATGAGTTCGCGAACCAGCACGATCGGACCATGGGAACGGGGCTTTACGGGGGGTTTTATGGGGTAAAAATTGGTTTTTCTCACTTTTGACCCTCAAAACACAAAATTTCCCAATTTCTCTTTAGACCTTTTTAAAGAGCTTAAAAAACAAATAATTTAGTATATAAAAGTATTTTTGTTCGATTATTAGTAACGGAGAAAATTAAAAAAATTGTAAATTTAAAATTCCCATGTTATTCTTATGGAGAATATTGTCAAATGTTGTAGTTTGCTTGTTTATGAATATATTTTGATCAAACTTGGCAAATTTATTTATTTTGTACTAAGCTATCAATATTTTACTCAAAACACACTTTATTAGTTTCCTTGTAGCAGCAAACCTAGGTACTCGTTAAACCTAAGTTATTAAAATATATTTAACTGGAAATCAATTCAGACAAATGGAAATTCGCTTAGTCGGCAGGTTTGCTGCGGCGGGGGTATTTACTTCTAAAAAGACTTTTGCCATAACTTTGCATTTACAAGAATACTTTTCAATAAGTTTTAAACCATGAATGTTAAACATTATCTCTTGATTTAAGTAAAATGTTAAGATTTATAAAATGTCATTAATATTGTTTTCTAGGTATCAACCCTGTGTAGGTAACAAATTCCCTTCTACTCGACTCTCAAGCCAATATGATGCAACCTCATAGGTTAAGGTGGATACAAAGTTTACACATTCTCCTCACATACGAAAGTTTTTCTTATGAAACTTGACCAATACAAGTTACAGCCTTGGTCTTCACGGATGTTTGGCGCGTTCATCTCGTTTCGTAGTTTTGCAGTTAATAGTTTGTAGGTCAACAAATAAAAAGTTGGTAAAAAAATTATTGAAGTAAATGTGTTACAAAGGATTATTGTAATGGTTTGGGTTCAAGATTCAAAAGTTCAAATTTTTATAGGTATGTTAATGAATGCATTAACCTTCAGTAATTATGGAAATGGATGTACACCATCCTGGATGAACGGTTAATGCATTTTGCATTCAAAATGTTCTTCCATTAAATTAACTGTATGTCACGTCATATCCGTCTATCCAAAAAAAACTTGAGTGTTTTAAAGTGTTTGTGGACTGTTTGAAAAAAAAACTCAGTCAACCGTAAGATTCTCTTGCCGCATTTCGTATTAACGGAACGAACAATTAATTCATTACCTCTCCTGTCTGGCCAACCAAATATAGTATTAGTATGTACTGATTGTTTGAAAGTTCTTCCTGTGCATCCTATAAAGGGATCTAATTCTATGACAACAATACTTTTAAAAATAATAAAATCAAATTATTCAATCATCTGTTATTTTTTTAAACACCTGATTGACGTATAACAGATGATTTTAGATATATTTATACAATGTAATAGTAATATTAGCATTGTTAAAATGGAGAAAAGTGGACATGCATTACGAAAAGAACACAATTCTCTGTTATTATTGAAAAATAATAACATCATTCTTCATAATAGTATTATTCTTAACAAATAAGGTATCATTGAAAACTACATAAAATTTACTAACTTTTAAACTCTTGTAATTATTTTGTAAAGTTAACGGATTTCGTGGAATTAGGTCAATCCATTCGAGGAAACACTACTTTCCGTTGGCTTCTAAAATGAAATTTACTTAACACAACAATCAGTTGTTGATCAGTTATGCTTGTTGACACGAAGACTCTTTTGCAGATTACTTTTTATATTTATTTAACAAACTTCGCTCTCGATATATTCAGTTTAGTTTTCAAGACACTTATATCGGCAAGATATAGCATTGCACCTTTGAATAGTTTTAAAAGGAAATTAAACATTTAAATATTCATGTTATTTGCCTCCTGAATAGAAATTCTATTCGAAATAAATATTTAATATTGCCTTTTACTGTCGCTAATCCTTATACTTCAGTTAACTTAAGTATTCAGTCCGTTCATCGGATTTGTGCAGTGGCATTCTTCCGCTAACAGTATAAGTTTTGATCCGTCTGGCCAAACGTGTTTTAGATATTTCGTAGATTAGTAGATATGTCTGAGTGCATGGTTATTTTAACAATGACTATGACAAGTATTCAACAAAGAAAACGTTAAATTTGACTATAAGGTATCGTAATCCTCAAAACTATGGTCATTCAATTTCAAGGATTGGCCATTGTGAAATATGACATAACTAAACTTATTTTCCATCAAACCATTGCAAGGCTTATGGTGATTCGAAAATGTGCGTGTACTGTACTATCCAAAATGGGACAAATTATCTATTTTTGAAGTATTTAATAAAGTATTTAATACAGTAACAAAAACATCAAACTGTAATTTACCTCGGCGGCTGTTCTGATGACTCTGGTCTACCGGTGGTCGGGACAACGTCAATTCCACTAAATCTTCGGCAGGGAAAATGACGTACATTCTTCGACGCACAACATGGCGCCGCCCCCGATGCCCCCGCCCTCAGGTCACCGCGCCAGTCCCTCTGTAGCGGCCTGTAACAATACAACATGAATACAACAACTGTAAATGACGTACATTCTTCGACGCACAACATGGCGCCGCCCCCGATGCCCCCGCCCTCAGGTCACCGCGCCAGTCCCTCTGTAGCGGCCTGTAACAATACAACATGAATACAACAACTGTAAATGACGTACATTCTTCGACGCACAACATGGCGCCGCCCCCGATGCCCCCGCCCTCAGGTCACCGCGGCAGTCCCTCTGTAGCGGCCTGTAACAAAACAACATGAATATAACAACTGCAAATGACGTAAAGTCTTTGACGCACAACATGGCGCCGCCCCCGATGCCCCCGCCCTCAGCACACCGTGGCCGATCCTCTATAGCCGTAGCAGTTTGTAACAATACTGCTTGCACAAGCTTTTTTGTAACTACAATAATATCTGTTAGGAATTTTGTATTGTTCTTTTACACCCGCGTTACAATAAATATATACACGTTATGAAAGGGTGGTTGGTTTGTTTCTTAGCTATGATTCATCTGCCAATTTAAAATATTTCCAACGTTCATGATTGCATTAAATGATAAGGCTACATTTATTTAATTACTTTATTCAGGTTTAGTTTGTTCTTCTGTTCAATTTTTAACACTAGACAGCTTTGCGAAAAGAACAAATTGATGGTCGTTACAGGAAACTATTAACTTGGGGTGTAAATAAATGAAGAAAGTGGTTTTGACACAAAGCAGTAAAACGTCAGGTCTGAAGCTGATTGGTGGTGACCTTTGTTGCACAACTTTACGATATCCATTTACAGAAACTTGAAAACCTACTTCTGGAGAAGTAGCTTGGTTCAATCTAGTTACTGGTACACCGTCTTGAAGCAGTTCTACTGTTTCCTATTATTCCTTAAATTCAGAAGCTTATGTATAGTATGTTTTCCTTATATAAATTTACTAACAGAAGTGGAAATAGTAATCTTGTCCAAATTTTAAAATCGGAAGCCTATTTGATTAACGCTTAATTTTACGTTTGAGAGCACTTAAATTGACCAAATGTTTCTTTATCGATTAAAGTTTAAATGGGAAATAAAATCTGTCTAACCCCCGTTATATCTTTGTCAATATTCTGGGAATCGAACCAGTCTTTCTTGGAGTAAATGTCGATCGTTAGCTAGCATCAACAAGTCAAAATTATTACACTACTAGTGTCCCTGTCGCTCGAATTCGAGCAATTGCTAAATATTGCAGGCGTTATTTTAAAACGAATATCAACCAAGTCAGCAAATATTTGTATCAAACTGTTAAATTAACAAACTTATTGACTGTTTACAATTAACATTACTAGTCTACCTGTTGCTCGAATTCGAGCAATTGCGAAGCATTACAGGCGACTCAAATGGAAATACTCACAATCTACACAACAGTTAGATATAATCAAAATCTTTTGTAAACATCTTATCTTTTTTCAAAAAGCTGATCTTGTTTTTTTAGTGTTTTCTACAAATTTTTCCCTCTCATAGCCGCATTAGGTTGTCTATGATAACGATTATAAATATAAAAAAAACATTATTTCCATTTCTTCTACTTGGTTGTGTTCTATGACTTTTTCTATGTTTCCATTGTTTGCAAATCGGTTATTTCAATGATTGCTCATGAAATGTAGAACAGTGTTAATTCAGTTTTATTTTTAGCCTATATCAAATTGTCCAGGATTTCTCGCTCTTTTCCATTCTAATAGGCTAATTACACTTACCCAAGTTTTCTACAGATGCAATATGCCAACGAATATCACCTACGTACAATCTCCAAGAAGTGGTAAAAAAGGCTGAAACCAGAAACCAACCCATAAAATAGATATAAGTTAGATTTTAGGATTTTCCACTGATTTGGTAATAGAACATTATATTGCAAAACATGACACGATGCAGAAGAAAATCCATTTTAAAATCAGAAAAACCCATTGCAAATACTGTATTTCATTTTGATAAATTAAATGAATCACAATTTAAATATTAACAGCTGTTTCATTAAAAAGTAGTGTAGAATTATGCATATGGTCGTATTGTAAACAAATCTGAAGAGGCAACTTTAAAGGCTTCTGGGGCAGAGCCCCAAGGGAATTTACCTCGTTCCTCTTTTGATGGCTCATCTACAGACCAAGACCTTTCTTTAGAGACCCCTACCAAGTTTTTACGCCCAGGCGTTCTCTCAAATTAGCTGTGACAAAAACCCCGTTTTTCTCCATAAGAATAACATGGGATGGGAATTCAAAGGCCACTGGGGCAGAGCCCCAAGGGAATTCGCCATGTTTCTCTTTTGATGGCTCATCTACAGACCAAGACCTTTCTTTAGACACCTCTACCGAGTTTCTACGCCCAGCCGTTCTCTCAAAATAGCTGTGACAAAGAAAAACAGTTTCAAATTAATATATAGATATGTTATTCTTCTCACTTTTGATTTCTGACAACAGCTGGAGTTTCATAACAATTTTTGTTTCCAATGTTAATCTTATGGAAAAATACGAAACTTAAAAGGGCTCCAGGGCCTCACTCTCTCATTATTTCCCTAAAAAGAAAGTTTCCTGCACAACTTCACGTTACGCTCTTTCCAATGACACCAAAAACATGACAATCGGTTTAGTAGTTTCGGAGGAGTACTTGTCACAAAAAATCCGCTTGCGTATTAAATAAGTACTATTAATATATAGATAGATAACTAATATAGTGTCATATTATTTTTTTAATTGGTTAAGGTACCAGATAAAAACATAAACAACCTGAGTTCTACATAAATTGGACTAAAACTGAACCTATAACTACTGTCTTCAATTGATCTATGAAGGTAAATATATTGACAAGGGAATATGTTAGATCTATGATTTGGTGACGTATGCTATTCGGTGGTGTATTTGCTAATCTATCTTGATATAATTTTGTTATTACAAAGGTTTTGCCATATACCATGGTACTTCATCTGACAGTATAAAAAAACAGTATTACCACTTATTCACAGAAGAGGACATGGAACCAAAACTTGGACAATCGCTTTATTAAAGGAAATGCCCAATTTGGCACTCATTTTAGTGTGGTGTAGTTAAGACACAGAAGTAGGAGAACTTACTTCAACCTCTCCATTCAGTTCGGTTTCCATAATACCACAGGTAACAGGATTATTATAAAGTAACAAATAACCAATAGAAGTTTGTAAATCAAGGAGTTGGGAAAATTTTACTTAATAGCATAATCCCTACTCATCCTTCTATGTGGTTAAACTTAACATTCATAAGTATTCAGGTAACTTTAGTGCATTTACCGCATATGGACATTCTTCTGGAAGCAGCTAGAAAATAGTTGGTATATTTCTTAATTACATTTTAAATGTTTTATCAAGTTTTCCCAGGGCTTCATTTACACTATGCTATAGTTTAACGGAAAACTTCGTCCGTTTCTCTACCTATTTCAGGATTCCAATGAATTCCTACATATAACTCCTCCTTCTTTGCCAACAAAGATACGATTTTACTTTAAATCGTGGTATTTTGCAAACATTGAATATTTTAAACTTCTCAACGTTTATTTAAGCAACTTAGTATATATGAAACGTGTAATGGACATAAATAAAATTCGGTCTCGTTTCGTAAAGTACAATTCTCTAAATTTTTTGTAAAATTTGCATTGTCAATAATATTATAAACAACATAGGTTACTGCTTCCCTCATTATTATGCTTTTATTATTCAGTGACCCATGTGACAGTAGCTTTCATAAATAACACCAAGTCGCGTGTGTAATGTATCGACCTACTGCGTCGCCCGCCGTGCGTACAGTTACAGACCACTAGACAAAACATACAACGACATTCAGTAATTTACTGACCACTAGACTAAACATACAACGACATTCAGTAATTTACTGACCTGACCACTAGATAAAACATGCAACGACATTCAGTAACTGACCTGACCACTAGACAAAACATACAACGACATTCAGTAACTGACCTGACCACTAGACAAAACATACAACGACATTCAGTAACTGACCTGACCACTAGACAAAACATACAACGACATTCAGTAACTGACCTGACCACTAGACAAAACATACAACGACATTCAGTAATTTACTGACCTGACCACTAGATAAAACATGCAACGACATTCAGTAACTGACCTGACCACTAGACAAAACATACAACGACATTCAGTAACTGACCTGACCACTAGACAAAACATAGAACGACATTCAGTAACTGACCTGACCACTAGACAAAACATACAACGACATTCAGTAACTGACCTGACCACTAGACAAAACATACAACGACATTCAGTAATTTACTGACCTGACCACTAGATAAAACATGCAACGACATTCAGTAACTGACCTGACCACTAGATAAAACATACAACGACATTCAGTAATTTACTGACCTGACCACTAGACAAAACATACAACGACATTCAGTAACTGACCTGACCACTAGATAAAACATACAACGACATTCAGTAATTTACTGACCTGACCACTAGACAAAACATACAACGACATTCAGTAACTGACCTGACCACTAGACAAAACATACAACGACATTCAGTAACTGACCTGACCACTAGACAAAACATACAACGACATTCAGTAACTGACCTGACCACTAGACAAAACATACAACGACATTCAGTAATTTACTGACCAGACCACTAGACAAAACATACAACGACATTCAGTAATTTACTGACCTGACCACTAGACAAAACATACAACGACATTCAGTAATTTACTGACCTGACCACTAGACACGTACATTAAGTAAGATTCAGTAATTTGTTGACCAGACCAATTAACATGTAAATTAAGTAAGATTCAGTAATTCGTTGAAAAGACCAATAGACATGTACAATCAGTAACATTCAGTAATTTACTGACCAAACCTCTTGATATGTACATTAAGTAAGATTCAGTAATTTGTTGACCAGACCAATAGACATGTACAATCAGTAACATTCAGTAATTTACTGACCAAACCTCTTGATATGTACATTAAGTAAGATTCAGTAATTTGTTCACCAGACCAATAGACATGTACAATCAGTAACATTCAGTAATTTACTGACCAGATCCCTAGACACGTACATTAAGTAAGATTCAGTAATTTGTTGACCAGACCAATTAACATGTAAATTAAGTAAGATTCAGTAATTCGTTGACCAGACCAATAGACATGTACAATCAGTAACATTCAGTAATTTACTGACCAAACCTCTTGATATGTACATTAAGTAAGATTCAGTAATTTGTTGACCAGACCAATAGACATGTACAATCAGTAACATTTAGTAATTGTTGACCAGACCTCTAGATATGTACATTGAGTAAGATTCAGTAATTTGTTGACCAGACCAGTAACATTTAGTAATTGTTGACCAGACCTCTAGACATGTACATTAAGTAAGATTCAGTAATTTGTTGACCAGACCAATAGACATGTACAATTAGTAACATTCAGTAACTTTTTTACCGGACCACCAATAATAAAATGAAACTGCTTGCCCTGGTATGTCTAATTTTTACCATAGGGTTAACTTTGTGTTGAAGGCTCTGCCACCTTTGGGGTCAATATCATCCAACGTGACCAGTATTGTTGGTTGTGTAGGTAAGAATGATTTTGTAATTTCATAAAGGATTCCATCATTTTTGCGGGATAATTACTGTACTTATTGGTTTCGCTGGTTCACACTAAGTTATTTTCTATGCCTTGTCCTATTATTGTTATCAAACTAAAACGTTATTACTCTGAAAACTTAAATCCCACGCTCATATTCTTCCATTTTCTTTAAGTATTTGTCATGACAGTAATTGAAAACGAATTAAAAGGTTCTATTGTAGCAGGGTACCTATTTGATTCTGGGTCCCTGTTACTGTGGGTGTTAGACGACCAATGTTTATATGGAATATTTTTTGATTTGCATGACATACAATAATTTTCATTTCGGTTTGTCATTTAAGTAAAACAAAACATGTTTTCAACTAATCTATTAAGAAGCCTATTCTTGGGTTGGGTAATGGTATCAAAGTATTGGATAAAAACTGGTAAATTATGCCCACAGTGACACATAAACTAAACTGATGCAGCTGGCAAGTCTAACGTCTTTTTATCATGTAATAATAAAATAAAATAATAATATACTTTTGGCGTTGTATTTTCCTCCTCCAAATACTTTATCATTGCAAAGAAGCCATATTAGTGAATCCCACTAAAAGAGAACGGGGACAAAATGGAGCAGTTTGGCTTCTGCCACTGGTATGGCATCACTAAACTTGAGTGCGAGTGTGATTCTGGTGAGATGATTGTATTATAGAAATAGAACTTTGCAGACATTAGATACGCTCAAGCAAATTGTAGAATGTATATATTTTAGTAAAACTTTTATTTTATTTATTTATTCATATATTCTATAGACATAAACTTCCACTGCAAACTTAAATAGTTGTGTTACATTTATTTTATAAAAGATATTAACTACAGATAATGTTCTTTTGGAATATTATCTTTATAATGCAAATACCCTTGTGTATTAAAAACATATCGTATTAAAATATACCAATTTAACCAAAATAAACCAATTTTGCCAAACTGTGTTATCGACTTTAATTTTAGGATCAATGAAATTGCTTAACTTAATTACAGGTAAAAACTTATTTATAACACATTTATGTAATTGTATATCATACCTCTATTTTATGTTCTTCTTCCTATTTACTTCTAGATACATACCACATGAATCTCATTTATACACATATAAGATTTAAATAACACAAATGATATCTTTTTTGATAAATTTATAAAATGCTTACCCTACTATAGCATGAATATTTGTATACGTGTGCAAACAAACTCATCCTTGTAGCTAGACACGCGGACAAAGAGATTACATTAAATTTGCGAGATTATGAACTCTTCTCCTACGCAGTTGTATAAACAATAATAAATATAAACTTGCTTCTCTTTGCTCTTCCTTCCTGAGACAAAAATGTTCTATAAAGGAGGTGAATATACATGTTTAAAATTAAATGTAAGGGTTTATAAGTGTTTATGCATATATGAATTCTTTAAAGACATCTCCCAGTATTATTCGGTTTATTTACACTTATTCTGTATAATAAAGGATAATATTCTATAGAAACAGTTCTAATTGGGTCTGATGATAACTAGAGTGACTGGTAGGATGCGATTACGGGTCGCCGGAAGACTGCCCCCCGGAAAACTACCCCCCAAACAGGTTCCTACGTCATATTGACGTCAGAGACCGGGGGGGTAGTTTTCCAGTCACGGACACTCAAATTTAGTTGTCAAACAGTTCTAATCTAACCTAACCTAACCAACCAAATTTGCTGTAACATTTCGAAATTCTGTTTTATATTTACCGGTACCACATGACTTTTCTATTATCAAATGGAATTACTCGAATTAAAATTAAAATTAAATAGCATGATTTGTCTAGGGGGGGTATTCCAGTCGCGGACACGGCTTCCATATTGGTTAACTGGCAGATTTTGTGACGTCACGTTACACCTGGGGGGGTAGTTTTCCGGGGGATAGTATTCCGCATCCCCGCGATTACCATTGTAACAGCTGTTATACAGGGTGTTCAAAACAGGTGGACATAAATTACGTAGTGATTCCTCGGGTAAAAATGAAGAGAAAATCAGTACAGTATAACATATTTCCAAACCCGCTTCGTTAAAACCAGATATCTGCAATTTTATATTTTTTATAAACATTTTTATGTTTTTTTTCCACTGATTTTAAACAGTCAATGAATCAGTAATCAATAAAAACTTTTTTGAAATGCTTGTGCATTTACAGTTTATAGTTCTCACTTTAAACCATATTTCTGAACAAATGTACTTTTTTTACAAAAAATAATAAACTTTGGAGGTTAATCTTGTGAAATGTACATCGTTATGTCCTGGCATTATTATGCAATCTTCATGACAACTATAATATTGTGCTACGAAAATGTAATTTATTTTGACGTGAAGCTATGAAAGACATATGATATGCAAGGTAATAAGACATCAAGAACATGTCAGGGTGGATTATTTGTCTTGGTTTTTGATAATGTCAGTAATAATTTACGAAATATCTCGAAATTATATAACATCTACGTTTTCTGGATAGTACTTTATTGGTACAAGGCTTGCATTTTTAGGTTATAATAAAAAAAAAGTTTCAACTCGACGTACATGCAAACCTTAGTTTATTTATCTGTTTGTTTATCAAGGACAATTCCAACATTACAATGTGTTATCACAAGGTGGTGGAAAGTATAATTTACAGTCTAGATAACAAGATACTGACAAAATGGAAGTGAATATGAAAAGGCTAAATTCAGGTAACTCAGGTGTCAATAGAGACTTGACTAAGAAGTTGACAAAACAACAAAAGGTTTCAATGATCGGTTGACAAGGATAGATAACAAATTAAATGAAGATAACAAAGATTAACAACCTATGCTACTTAACAACAGTTATAAACTATGGACATCTGATAACTTAACAGCAAATGAAACAAACATAGAACAGTGCGACTAAACAACGGTAAACAATAAACTACAGAGATACATAGCAGTGATACACAAGATGAATGTGTATAACAAATGACTAGACGGAAGAAAACAATCAATGAGTTGCTTTGATTTAAATTTATTTTAAAAGCAAAGGAGTCTATCGTGGAAGCTGACGCTTATTTGAACTACCTGATCATCATACTATGTTCATGTCTTCCTGTGTTATATTGGAATGGTTACACTTGGTGGAAAATGACCATAGGAGAGATATGTACAGTCACGGCCGGTGATATTTCTTATTTTAAGTCCCTTTTTTACATTATAAGACGCTAGGTTCTCCCTTAAAATTACATTACACATTACTTCAGGCTATGCCTTGAGGTTCGTAGCATTAAGACATAGCTAAATGCCATTTGCGTTTGTTGGGTATCAAACCCATGACCTGGGGGATCGAAACCCAGTGCCACTTATTCTCTACCACTAGACCAGCTCCATTCCTAACAAATTAAGCCTCTAGCTAAATGAAAGCTACGTCAATACATATTATGTTATTCGACTATTAGCTGTATTACATACATGTGGTCTATACAAGTCCCAACATGTCCAGACCAGTTATATCAAGTAGGTTGTGTACCACGTGACACACGGTCGCGTGACCCCTTGTTATCGACCAACAGTGTGCCAGCGCGGGAAATGTTTATTTTATGAGCCTCACTGCATACATTTGACTTAGGTTACACTTTAAAAGTTTTCCTCATTTTTCATATACCCATAACAAACATGTTTACTGAACTCGTGAATGTTATTGGGGTTGTTGCTGTATTATATTCCCTGTTGTTTCATTTAGGCCTGTAGAACAAATTGTGGACTTTCGTTAGTTGTCTCCAAGTCCTTTAAAAATAAACGGTTAGATAAGGTTAGTGTAGAGGTTCTTATTATTTCATGTATGTTTTTATTTTACTTGTTTTAGAGGGTAGACATAGATTAACTATCCTAACCCAACCTGACGATACTACTCCTGGAGGTACCTAACATAGTTGGACCCTAATTAGTAGTACTGTAAGTTAATAGTCCTTTCTACACAAGTTAAACTTTTTGTAATTACAACCATTTGCAAACGACCGTTGCAAACTCTACATTGTTAGAAGTCAAGCTTAAGTAAATTGCGAAAACTGTAAGCGTTTAAATATATATACATATATATATATATATATATATATTTATTTATTTTCCTGTCACCTCTTGAGTTTTGTGGCTGGAACTTGAAGACTAACAGCTATTGAAAATACAATTTCAAAAAAATCCATAACAATATAAATATCATAATAAAAAATGTTTACCATTTTACTGTAAAATGTAATTTATATGCACCAGCTTACAGCTTCAGACGTCACTGTCTGAAATAATTGAATTTAACTTGTGTAAAACAGACGGTTTGTGATACTATTCGGAGAAAAATATTTCAGATGAGGAAAACTTTTTGTATTTTTACACTTCAGCTAACGGTGGTTACAAAAACGGCCGTTGATAATCATTACAGTAATGTCACTATTGGTTACGATCACGGGTCGGTGAGCACGCAAACTCCATGAATATACAGATGCAATATCAACACAATTGTACCAACTTTACAGAGTGTTGTTGTTTCATCAATTGTGATAGCTAGATATGCCACGGATATCCTCCTTTAGTAAAATAACGTCAAATAAATATGCAGAAAAGATATATTTAAGGACAGTTTATTGAAAACCGTAAAACACATTTATGGGCTTTTTATCATTGACCTAAATAAGAAAATCAACATGATGAATATTGACGATCTGTTTTTAGTTTCATAATTGAGGTGTGTAAAGATGATTTTAATTTTTTGTATGGTAAATTACCTCTATTGTTAACGGTGAACAACAATACCACCATTAGTATCTTAGAAACCTTTCAATTATAAACCATAAATTTATAACTTTTCCTTTTTTTTACAGTAGTTAAAATAGCGCCCCCATATTTTTAAAATCAGCTACCGATGGGAAATTAAAAACTTATTGTTTAATCATTCCATGAACTGAGGTAAGTGTTTTTGTTGGTGTTTTAAGGAACGGAAAGTAAGATTAAAAGATCCTTTGTTGTTGAGCTCAACATTTCCGATTCCGGAGCTGGTTCTCTATTTATTATTTAATTACTAGCATTTCGATCAACTTAGAGAATTGTATTTAGTTACAATGACTGTTATTAAAGGTTTAACTGACATATTTTGAACTTGAGATCCAATCCGGGTTCGTCGATTTAAGTTTAAGATTAATGTAATTAAAATAACCTTTTAGTGAGCCAAACTAGAACTATATTATAAAATAGAGTATTCTTTAATTAGCCTGTTACTGAATTTGTTTTATGCTGTCTAAACGTGCTTTATTGTTATAGTTAGTCCTTATTGTGAACAAATTAAATTAATTAAAACCCTAGTAATCTCGGTTAAATATTGGTCAACGTCTCTAAAAAAAATCCCGAATTTGTGAAAGGGATTACAAAATAATGCAGTCGTAGAGATATAATTTAATTTTACTTAATGTTGTTTATTATACATATTGAATTAAACGTGCGGTAACTTAAAAATTCGTTTGTGTTGTTTGTTCAGTCAGAAAATCGAAAGTGAGTGGGATTTACAGTCAGCTGTGATAATTAGATTACTAACAAGACACACGAAGGCATGGCGTGATACAAAACTAGATCTCCATTAGGATAGCGTGAGGCGACCGAGTTTTCCACTAGGAGATGTCTCTTTTGTCTCTGTGGGGTTTGGGAAAAATCTTACTTTATTTAAATTTATGTGTTGTTCAAACACACTGTTGTTCAAGCATTCAAAACATAATTACCAATCTATGAAAAATTTCACACATAAAAATGTGCTAATGTAATTCCTTTCTTACAATGGACATTAAGGTTGATTAAGGGAATCCCCTTATCAAAATGCAATACTGTATATGGAAGTTAAAATCACTGAAATTGTAAGTTAGTTGTCCTGTTCAAAATAAAGTCTTTTTTATCCCTGCCCTCTAGTTAAACTGCACACCAACAACGATGTGAAGACATAAACTGTAAAAGATTTAATCAGTTTTTATGTAGTTATTTAACCTTACTGTATTGCAATTCGAATTAAAATAAAACGCTGTTATCCAACAATAAATGTTATTAGGGTACTTAATATATCATCACAAACTACACACACACACAAATGCACACAGATTAAATCGAACAAAGGCTTGATACATTTTTACATGTAATTTTATCACTGTCAGGATCACTAAAATGCTTTCATAAATACCTGTTATTTCCGGGTAGGTTGTTTACTTTGGTTGTTTGGTCACCTGGTTGACAAAAGCCTCGAGTTTGTATTGATCATTTGTTAATAATTCACTCTAATTCCGGTTCTTGTCTTCTGATAATCAACTTAAAGACTGTCAATTGAAAGGCTTCGTCTAATTGATATCAGTGATTTGATTTCTGACAGTAATTTAAGTATGAGGGACGTTGGACTTGTATTTGATTTAAGGAAATCTAGATTATTATTTCACTAAACCATAAAAAAAAACTCAAGGAATGTACCTAATTATACTCCATACTTCATAAAAATGCATTACATTCTTTAAATATAGCTGACCACGTCATAATTTTGTATGTGTTTAACGATGACTAAAAACTTAATAATAAAAATAGGATGATGCTTGTCAAGTTTTGTTATACCGATTACGTTTGGAAAAATTATGTAAAATGTCGCATTGATATCATATTAATGTAACTTGGGAATTTAAACAGATGTGCAGTGGAATAACTCAGTGCGGAGTGAACTTTTGTTTACAAATTATTAGCTACTCAACGTAAAAACTGTTCCAGTGCGCTGCACAGGCTTTTGCACAGACAGACCAGTTTATAAACGTGAAATTCGATTGAAGTAGCTCTTATTACCAAGAAATGAAGGGTTGTTAAAACTTTATCTTGTTAAATTTAGCTATTCAGTATTTTCAGTTTAATGGTTCATTACTTATATTGTATGATAAAAATACTATTAATTGCAAGGTACAAGAAATGACAAGTATAAAATCATAGACACAAGGATAATGTATACAGTTTACATCACTGCTTCATTCATAGCTCAATTTCTCCAGCATTTATCAACCAAAAATTTTTAAGTAGGCTATTAGAACATTTGTTGAAAGCTCAATTATAAGGTTAAAATATATTTTAACACAAGGTTTTAACTGTCTACTGAATTCCCGTACGTAGGACGGGCTAACACCTCGTTTTAATTATTTCAGTTTCATATTTTAAAAATCCGTCAAAATACTCAAAATATGGGCTTTTAAAGTCGATAACTTAATTAATATTTTTTTGTCAAACAAAATTTCGTAAATTTACTCCTCATCCCTACCTAAACAATGTAAATATTTTGATTACCCTATAACAAAGAGACCCGCCGTTGGTTACAGTCATGAAGGGTGCTCAGTATATAGGTCAACCGTTGAGGGGTGAAGTCAATACCACCTGTAGAACAATTCCCGGCCAACAACAACATAGTCCAGCCAACATCAACAACTTTTAATAGGCCATTAAACCCTGAATAAATCTACATTTATAACTTGAACAGAACCGTAACCTCTGAACGATTGATGACGCATTTCGACCAGTGATTGTACGTCTTAGTTGTCACTTGATTACAACTAGTTACATGAAACTGATTACATCTCAATTAATTACAAACACGACCTAATGTTGCTACAGGCCTATTGTCATTTGAGTATATGTGGTAATTAATTTGATTTCAGATTAAGTTGCCTTTAGACTAAAAGCTAATGAAGTCAAGGTATAAAAAAGTACTGGCGACTGTTTATTTTCATATAGCACATCCACAACAAATTGATAGTTAAAATTTACTGACAGACATACTAAATATATTCGGATAAAAAACACATAAACTTTAAAAGTAGGTAGCTGCAAAGAAAATAAAAGCTCGTAAGCTACGTAGGGATCGAGTCCCTAAATTTAGAGAAATTTCCTAATTGAGTAATGGAGAGATTATTTTATTTCACTCATAAAAGAGCATCTTCAGGAGCTAAATAGGTATAACACAATGTATGAGATTTTTTTCATAAATAGCTCTCAGTTTATACTACATACAACATTAATGTACGTTTATCTTAAATTTTTTCTCGGATTCGTCGAAGGGATCACCATCAGATGTAAATAATCTAAAGCTCAGACAGAAATCCAAGAATAGTCACGTATCTAACAACCATTTGTATAATTCCAACCAAGTTATTTAAACTGCTTTCAACTAAGAAATATGTTTCAACGTTACCTACTAATTGGGCCTACGCCTTACAACATATTTTTTTGTTTACTTGTCAATTATTTTCAGTTATATATTTGAAAGCCTCTAACTACAATAGCATGTATGATCCATTATACAGGGTGTTGAAAATGTCTGGAACCAACATTATATCTGGTGAGTGGTTAAAGAAAAACAACTGATATTTTGTGTACGGATATACTATGGTTTTACCTATCTTTTGGTGCCTTATGGAATTTTTTACCACTTATAGGGAACGTCCTGTGGAGGATGCAGTAAAAAGTTTTAATGGAAGCATATGGTAAATGATACATAATTTTAAAGGCCATTGTTTTCTGAGTAAGGAGCCGCAAGTTTCATCTCAAAAGGACCACCTTAGCGAAAATGGCGACTGTTTGAAGTTTAAAAACCCACTTATAGGGAACGTCCTGTGGAGGATGCAGTAAAAAGCTTTAATGGAAGCTTATGGTAAATGATACATCAATTTAAAGGCCATATTTTTCTGAGTAAGGAGCCGCAAGTTTCATCTCAAAAGGACCACCCTAGCAAAAATGGCGACTGTTTGAAGTTTTTGAAAATAATTGAAAGCTTAATTGGTATTTCTGTTAAAAATAAGTTAAGTAAAACAACACAAACAATTAAGTTAAATGTTGTTTTTTTTTTCAGTCATTTTTCAGTTCACCACTTGATAAACTACTGTACTTCGTAACTGGCTTGTAATAGCATTTAAAGGAAACAAATACGGACCATTTAAATAGCAATGTTTTTAAATTTCAAATAGTCGCCATTTTTGCTAGGGTGGTCCTTTTGAGATGAATCTTGTGGCTCCTTACTCAGAAGAAAATGGCTTTTAAAATGATGTATCATTTACCATAGGCTTCCATTAAAACTTTTTACTGCATCCTCCACAGGACGTTCCCTATAAGTGGTAAAAAATTTCATAAGGCACCAAAAGATAGGTAAAACCATAGTATATGCGTACACAAAATATCAGTTGTTTTTCTTTAACCACTCACCAGATATAATGTTGGTTCCAGACATTTTCAACACCCTGTATATAATCAGACTGATGCAAAAGTACCATTGTAACTAGTATGTTGTTGAATTCTGGTAAAAAATAGCAATACTTAGTTTCTACAACCAGAAATATTTACAATCCATTTGTCATTGAATAAATTATGTCTACTTGTACAAAGAAATGCTCCTTTTCCAAACTGGAAAAGGCATGAATACTTCATCGTCGTTGAGTAATAAATAAGTGTGGGCGGAGCGCGCTAAGGTAATAAACATAGGCCTATTTCGGCAACTCTTGACTGGAAGCCCACAGTTGTTTACGTTAGTTAAAATACGCTTCACTACAGAGCCGGATATTTTCTTAACCTTGGTTCTGTTTAAAGTCTACCCATCACCGAAAATGTAACACATCGTCGTGTGTTTAAAATGTAACAAAATAATCCTACTTTTTCGTCTGCATGTATTTTTTATTTGAAGTAGTTTGGTTGTGAAATTTCAAGTTGAACCAAATATTGTTATTGATTAGGTATCAGAACACATTTGACAAAGAGTAATGGAAATCTATATGATGTATTTAACTAGTACTTTTTGATAGTTTGAAAGTTGACCTTGCTTTTTTAAGACTTTTATAGTAAAATGTGGAATTCTAGTGGAATTTTGATAAAAACATCCACGCAGTAATACAGCTGGTCTCAGTGGTAGCCATATTGGATTTTAGTCCCATAAGAGCAATGTTAAATTTGACGGAACATACCATCATTTGAAGCAGCATGCCTGTTTTATTTTTAAAGATATAGTTTTGAAAATGTATAATTTGGTTTATAACATAGAATACTAGGGCATGAGGAAATTATATTTCAAATATTTCTTTTTGTCTTTTCTTAATAAATTATTTCATTAAAGGCTTAATTAATGATCATTAACTTATTAAGTGGAGGAAAAAGGACACAACTAAAATCCTCACTCCCTAGAGGACCACTAAACCTTAATTTTAACACCTCAATCATTATTTTATCACAAACAGGTTTTTTTTTAAATTGTGTTACAAAGTTAACATTGCTCCTATGGGACAAAAATCCCATATGGCTACCACTGATGAAGACTCTTAAGTCATGGTACTGGCCCCACACTCACCTTTCAATTTTATTCGGATGAACTGGTATAGCTATAGTTCTTATCTGAAATAGTGGTACAGTTATATCGTTATTTTTACACCATATCTTCTGTATAAGTGTTGTACAATAAGTGTTCTATAATAGAAATGTTAAGAGAGCCAAATGTTTTAAAGCAAAACATTTCAAATCGTTTGAGGATTTAGTCAAGAGTATTATGGATGTTTTAAATGCATATTGGGTGTCACTATTAATTACTACGACGTGTCACTTATATGATGTTGATAAACAGTCTAAAACAATAGTTTATCACTACAATTCACATAAGCCAATTCTTTACAACACCAAAACCGTTAATACCCTTGTCATTATGTTTAATGATATTTAATTCGTTTGAGAGAATTGTTTATAGTCAAATGTATTTTTTCATGTTTATGCTACCACAGAGTACATATTCTTGATCTTTTTAATCCATAAATTTTATTTTTGCTCCGAATATCATTCAAATACATCAAGTAACAATAGGCTTATGCTTATCGTAGCTATACGAAGAGCAATTTATATTTGAGATGTTATTTTTATTTATTTAAATACGGTGTTGTTAAAATGTAGTATTTTTATAGTTCAGCTAAGGGTAAGTCATAGTTTCTTACGAATAAGAATATAATTATCAAATAGCGTATAATCCTTTCTCATTTAAAATAAATTAAAAGTTGAGCACTACACTCAAAGTTTACAAATATAACGTATTTTAGTAATATTTCCAGTTGTTAAGGTTTTGGTATAATTAATCATAACACAACAACTTTACTAATACCAGTGGCTTGAGTGTATTAACGCACTGACAACGTTCCAGAGTTACAGTGTATTTGCAAAATGTAACATTCTCAGTAATATTTCAAGCTAGGGAGGGGTGACTAATTCTAACACAACAAATGAACTATTGTCAGCGGTTGCCAAAGGTTGCACTTCAGCTGTTACACCATCGTGGTCACTCGCCAAATATCATCTGTTCCGTCACTTAACAGCTGATTACAGCTCAGCTGTCTTTCTGATAACAATAACACACAGATGGCATTGTAATTGTTAAAACACAAGAAAATTTACAAATATTATATGCTCTAAAACGTAACATTGGAAGAGTAATTGCAAATCAAATTTATAAACCAAAGATGTTAAAGAAATAACACTGAGGCATAAACAAATTTAACCCACTGTACTTAAAACCGCTGCACTGTATTTAAGCTATAACTCAAACAAACATTATACAAGAAGTATGTTAAAGATGTACCATCATTTATCCATACTGATTGGGGATAAAACAAATTGTGCGGCTGACAAACTGACAAAAAGGCAAGAGCCCTTTTTCCCGATCCCAAGAACAAGTTAACAAGTCAAACCCCCAGAGTAAATGTCAGCGCATTCATGCTGGATTAGCAACACACCTGATAAATGTGGGCCGGCTTTTTGTGAGGAAAGCTGTAAATATGGAATATGATTTTACGTCTTCCAACAACGTGTCTGTAAGAATTATGAACCTCATCTTTCTTGACTTGACAAAATTAAGTGCTAAAACAACCAATAACATAAGCAGGTCCAACCTTTACACATGTGTTATAAAAAGACAATGTTATCACAAACATTAGGCTGTGCATTATCTAAATTATGTTTCCCTCCAATGACATTGATGGAAGTGTTGCGTGTATTAGGGGGGGAGGGGGTATTTGGGTCAATACTGAGGGGGGGTGCCACCTGTAGAGTATAATCCTACTCAACGCTAATGATTTTTGCACCAGTTGCATATAAACACGGACGTTGCTTTAAACTTTCCTGTTTGCAAATGTTATGTTTAGATAGGTACTAAAGTATTTTACTGGGTTTTAGTATTATTGAATTTTAAATCAATGGAAGTGTAGTCTTAATTGGTTTACTTTTTCTTAAATTTAATGACATTGTGTTATTTTTACTAAATTTTGTCATTGGTATTCAGTCCAAAAATATATATATACCTTTACAAATTTGTTTCGTGTATTTTTTTATGTCAAGTTTTTATGGTTTTACTATTTCAATTGGGGTTTTTCTGATTATATAATTTATTTTTCATTTAATTTTTTGTTTCATTTCGTATTAGGAATACCACTTACCCTATTGAAGGTAAGTCACTGGGGGTAAGTGTATTTTTGTTAAGTGTATTTACCTTTTTATTTACTGCCATACAAATTTACAAAATAATCAGATTTGATGTAAGGATATATTCGCATGATGAACATATTATTTAAAATGTTATGGATAGAAAAGCACCTACCCAATACTGATTGTGGTTAGTATATCTAACGAATTGATTCAGCGTTTGATTTCCCTACAGTCAGTTGAAGTGGAGTGACTGACGGATCAGGTTGGTAACCATGTTTGAACGGTTGTTTTCCTGATTTATAATTAACCACGTTCGTCAACCACTGCAGTTGTTTGTTTGGCAATGTTTTGACCCAGAAAAACAAAGCCCGCATTGAACTCTAAAATTTGTAGCCGTTTGATGTTGAAATATTCTAAAGTAATTGTTTATTTTATCCTTGGTTTCATGCGATACATTATCACTTACCAATCTGAATAGGACATTACTTTAAAACAATATTTCTCTATAAACTACAGACTTTGACTAATAGAGAAAATGTCATAGCATAAATTACAGAATTATATATAAATTACAAAATAGTTTAACTAATTTTGTCTGGTTTCAAAAAAATTTAAATTTTTTTTTCAAACATTGCATTTACCAGTTTATTTAGGTCCCAGAGGTCTTTACTTGAAATGTATTAGACAAACGAAGGGGTAAGCCGGTACGGTTCAAGTAGCAGTACCGGGTCGCGATCACGTCATTGCTACCCCTAATTATCCATCTGTCGCAATTGGTCTTATGTGATCGTTGGTCTGTCGAGCTACCGGCTAAGTCCCCGACTCACCACGGATTAACTCAATTACTAAGATTTAACCTTTCAATACGTAGCCTAACATAGTATACTGAAAGTCCAATATACATTACTACAAAACCGATAGTGGTATATGAGATTGGTGCTTCTTAAGTATTTGTTTCAAGCGACATCACATAAATCTCACCAAAACAAAGTTTGGTGTTTTTTTTAGATTATGGCTCTTAAGTTTAACTCCTCTGGTTTTTAAAAAATAACTGAATAAGTAATCAAATATCAAAAGTTTACCGGAACCAATAGTTAGTTAGTAATGTAGGTTTACCGTTGCTATTTTCGGTCGTTAGAATGAATGACATGGGATCAATTTCACCAATTAACAAAACTACGTTACACCCATCAAACCGAACGATCCATTTCACTTTATTACACCAATCGGTCAATTGAAACTTTTTCATTCAGGGAAAGTTCGTTTATTTCATTCTTGTATTTGATGATCGATTGAAAATGTGTGCATATCTTCAATAGATTTTTTAATGTAAGGTGCTATGACGATTTTTTTGGGGTCTTGTGATTGATTTGTGGTGGTTAGGTCTTATTATTGACATTATTTATTACCTAAACAAAAAGCTGATCAAATATAGTGCCTCATTAGTTCACTTTAAAATATTTAACACCAATATTTTATATTAGTTTTAGATTTGAGCTATAAAATATCTATATTATACGATTTCGTTACTCATTTCTAAGTGTAAGGTTGTGTCGATAGCTAAATTTTTGTTCTTTCCTATTACTTGTATATTTTTCTTTTTCCATAATAATATTTACTCTTAATTAGTTGCAACGTTTTGGAGGCATGAACAGCTTACAAATTACAATTTTAGTTTTTCTAAGGATTTAAAATGTATTTGTGTTTACAAAATGTGTAATTGCATAAAAGCACGTTATGTACCAATAAAAAGGCTAAGAATAAGAAGGTCAAAATGGCATCAGTGAACGTATTTAGAACAAGTTAGTATAGTAAACAGTGAAGATATACATCTAAAATATTTTCCACGATGGTTCTGGTATGTTACATTTAAGGGCATGACAGGAGTGACAGGATAATAGCATATTGACAGAATATCGGTGATATGGAACAGGAACAGTCTGGTTTTGTAACTAAGCTTCTATCAATATAATTGATTTATAGTAAATTACTTACGATCCTATATCAGGTACCTAATAAAGATGCATAAAGGAATAAACATAACACACCCATATATTGGGTGGTGGGTTTTGGAAAATATTTGAGCTATTTGCCATCATGACTTATTATTCACCTAAATATATTTCTTAGGGTCGTTGAGTTTATATATAAAATTAGGTCACTGTCAAAGTTCATTTTTTTCTCTTAGTTTTAAACTCTATAATGGTTGATATGTTATAAGAATGCTTAATTGTTAAAGTCATCCTCACTGTTTGGGTGGTCCAAAGTTGGAATGTACCAGTGACATTAGTAACTGTCCAGTACACTCCGTCGAACACTTAACTCAACTACATTCATTTTATAAAAATAGCCAAAGCCACAACACACGTAGCACAAGGTGCCTACTTTAATTTAAGATTATCGGTTTTGATGGAAATAATTGTGAATGTAAATTTGAAACTGTTACTCAACTTTGTCGACTTTTAGCTTTATCTTAGGTTTATGCAGGTACACTTGTTATCATTTTGCAAAATCTAAAGACTATTTCATGTGCGTTCCATGTTAGTAACATATCAGTATGTTTATGTTGACGAAATGTTTTTCTTTCATTTTAGTTTTTATTAGATTTATTTGTTTACAGTTTGACTTTAATATTCCTGAACACCCTATTGTTTACAAGGTAGTTTTATAATGTTAAAATTTTGTAGTATAAGCTGAATAAAATTACACAAATAGGAAAATACAAAAGGCCCTTTACATATACCGGTGACATAAAGTTACAACCAGCTGATAAATCTGTAAGGTGTTTATCTAAAATTTTCCTAGCTTATCTATTAGTAAAAAAATGAAAACACATCAGATAATTGTTTAAGTCGCAAAAATATACAATATGTTATGAAAACATCTAGTTGCGAGAGATACAGTGGACAGTGTCTTGGATTGTGTCACAACAGAGGCTCAAGTGTAAACAATAAACAACCTCAACATCAGCTGTTGTCTGGGCAACTCTATACCTCTATACTCCCAGTCCAGTCCAGTGCAGTCCAAATTAGATTGGAATGTGTTGACTACACCATTGATTAAAAAAAGTAAACGTAATTGAATTGAATTAACAAAAAAAGAATGCACTGTATATTTCTTATTTTGGTAGGATATAATTCGTGACGTGGTGAGCAAATCCAATCTGAAATAAAGACTCATTGTACACTATAGCATCATTAATGGTACTTAAACTATCATACAATTAAAAACTAAGGTAAAAATAATACTTCAGACCTTATAAAACTCTACGGGTTGCTCTTTAACGTATGTTATTTTTGTTTGCAAAATTACCTACTGCTGTTCCATAAGAAAAATGTGTTAATTAAATTTATTGGTTTCAATGTGGTGATTGGTTTTGTTTTAAGCCCATTCAATTAAGTAATTAAATAACTTACGTCATCAATCCATAAATTGCTGTGGAGTACGCGTTTCAACCATCAGGTCATCCTCAGCTCCACTGTCACTAGGTTGAATCTGTTTCTATGTTGCTTTGTAGCAACAGCGTCGATAAATTAAATAAATAGTCCAAACACATTTTACATTTATCACACACTCACGACACGTACGAAACATTTAGGTAACGAAATACTATGATATAACACCGTGCGCTATATATTTAATATATCGACGCTGTTGCTACAAAGCAACATAGAAACAGATTCAACCTAGTGACAGTGGAGCTGAGGATGACCTGATGGTTGAAACGCGTACTCCACAGCAAATTTATGGATTGATGACGTAAGTTATTTAATTATTTGATAACTCAATCCGTTGTGCTACAATCTCAACATTATCCATTCAATTAAGATTTCCCTAATGAAATTTTATTTATTTTAAATTTAATTCAACTCAATATGCAATTATTTCTTTCTCAATAAATTGTTGAGAATTGTATGGGCATATTCATGTAACAAGTTCATTGAAATGATTCAATTAGCTGTCAAACAATTACGTAATAGTGTATTTCAAAATACTAAGAAATCTCTACGTTCTGGCTATGACCACATAAAATATAATTCTCAGGACTGTTTTACATTGTGGCCAAAGTCCTGTACCATTTCCCTGTAATCCAGACAGATACTCCCCACGTATTGCTATGAGTGACGTAAGCTTTAGCAGCAGAGTATATCCCTCATACGTGACGTACATTCTAAACCACAACATTACACTTCAGAGTCCTTACACCACTGTTGAACTGGAGTGTACTTTATATGGAATCTCTACGTTCTGGCTATGACCACATAAAATACATTTCTCAGGACTGTTTTACATTGTAACCAAAGTCCTGCACCATTTCCCTGTAATCCAGACAGATACTCTCCACGTATTGCTATGAGTGACGTAAGCTTTAGCAGCAGAGTATATCCCTCATACGTGACGTACATTCTAAACCAACTCCCCACGTATTGCTATGGGTGACGTAAGCTTTTGTGTTTTATTTAGCTTTATTTAAAATACTATTTTCTGCCGAAATGTGATGGGTAGTACCATTGACTATATTCCTCAGTACCTAGTACACATCTCCACAATCATGCGAAGATTATTTTAGAGCATTTAAAGTTGAAACTCTATATTTCCCCAGCAAAAACACTTCCCTTTTCTCATCAGCAATGATTTCCAGTTACCCATTTCGCAATTCTTCAAATCTACCCATTCCCCGACATTCCACTTCTTTCTTTCAAAGAAACTTTCATTACAATTCCATAAAACTATTTAATTGTGTTCCACCTCGAGAAAAGGCCGAAGATCTAAAAAAGTATAAATTTAAATTGCACTATTAACATCTTGAATCCTTTGTCTACAAAGCGAGTCAAGCGACCTGTAGATGTTACATAATCAATAAAGGAAGAAGACTGCTGAAAACGTTTACAAGTTTTACGTAATGCCATATTTGGGAGCTTTAAACAACAATATTTTCTCGAGAAGTCTGATCTAATACGCTAATGGTTAGTTCTGATGTATCGTTTGAGCTGCTCTAATGTATTCGTATTTTTCCAGTATACCATGTACCATGTAGTTTGCTCTTAGCAATACACAAGTATAATTTGTTTCAATTAAAAACTCAAATAAAAACTTGCCATTTTATATGACAGTCACATCAAATCTTTTGTAGATATATTTTATTTGTGTTTAGCTCGAGATAGCTTATAACATTTTAAGATATAAATTGCCGCTATTAAATGGTTATACTGATATAGGTAGATACGACGAGTGCAAGACTTTGGCACACGTATGAAAAAGTAACCTAAACAAGTTTTGTTTTGAAATCCATACTGAAAACTTCCATTTCAAAGCGTGTAAATAATCTACGACCACGATTTAAAACATTTAAAACTGTACTAGCATCGTATTTGTTTAACTAAAGAAGGCTATTGACTGTCTTTAACTTTAAACATTCTCCGTATTACAAAACTATGTTTAAAGTTGCTGAAGAATTATAGAAAAATTATTGCCGGTGAAGGGTTAGCCTTTGTATAATTTTCTTGGTTTGTATCATTATTATTTTTAAAATGTAATCATACACATATACTAATAAAGCTGACGTGTGAAACCCGATAGCTGATGTGAGTTTACAATGGAACTTCTTAACTAACTCCGTGTTCTAAGCGAAAACAGTAGAAAAATAAACAGAAATTGAGTAATTAATACAGACCATTTCAGCTGAAATTAATGTAATTTACTTCCTGAAAGCCCTAAGATGATTCGAAGGAAAAGAATTAGGGCTTATAATAAAAGTAGTCATTAAACAAACGTTTTACTCCACAGTCCATTACGCAAATTACTCCATTGTTTTTTCAATGGATGATAAGCCTAGCTTTCCCAACATTTTTTTTTAAAGGGTTGGTTTAAAATTAAAGTCCAAATTACCAAAAGTTTAAAATAATATTTTACTGATATTTGACGTAATCTTTTGCGAATTGCTTGAACAGTATAGTTTTAATGATTAACAATAGTTTTAAATTCATGTTTCTGAAGTTTGTTTGATTTCTGTAACATTTATTTTACTTGCATTAGGTAGTACCTTGTGTTTATTTGTCAAAATAATTATTTTTTAAGCTTATACCATATTATTAATCTGTGATATTCGTTCTTGCACAAATTTCAATCTTTTGGGGGATGTTTGCTATACATGCAAGTGTTTTATTCATCGAAAAATTAGACGGAAATGTAACTCGCCTTTTGGCCTTAGAATCTTTAAGAGCAATGGATACAACTCTTATAAGTCAAAAGGTTATTCTAGGAGTTTAAATCATTCTTCTGGCGCTATATCCAAGTTATGCCGTTCAGGCTACCGATAGACAACATGTGTAGAAGAGCGAACCGACATTAAATAGTGATACTGGTTAAATAACTTGGTGGTAAAGCAAATACTATCACTACAATCAAATAAACAAATTATGAATAAACACATGTGTTGTTGTCGTGCATAAAAATTGTGTTACTATCATAGTTGTTGCCAAATAGAAGACAGTTGTTAGTTTATCACGGTTACCCGCCAAATTTGATTCGTTCCATCCCTCAATCAGCAGTTGATTCACTTTTGTTCATTATTACTCACAATTGTAACCTCATTATTCCACGCAATGAAGCGTTAGTTTAATTAGTGTGAGTATCATGTATAGGAATATTTGCAACTGTCAATAATTCTCATGCGTTGTAAGTTTAATTGCGGAGACAATTGTTGGAACAACAAACCTAAAATGCTTAGTAAAATATTTTGTATTCAATAGCCAAAGATAAAATATATTTATGGAGTTGAACAATATTTTTCCTGTAGGTGACGGAACCGTATGAGTAGAACCGTATTCTGTATGAGCTGTGTTGTACATTTTCACCACCTGCCTCACTTGACGCGTTCCACCATAGCCAACTAATACACAACCTGTGTACTAGATAAGGTTATGGTTCCACACCCATGCCAAAGGGGTGTAGGCACATGGACCAGACTGTAATCCTCTTAATCACGGTAGGTTGACCTGTCAGTTCTAGGTTGGTGTCGAACGCTTCCGCACCATACCGTGCGTAGCCGAACTGTTCGCGGCAAATTGTTAGCTCTATCGCCGTCACTGTCAAAACGTATCGTTTGTAGGTTAAATTTAAATTTAATTAAACTGTCATAGCCTAACCAAACGAACCAAACGTGCTGACAATGAAAAATCTAATGATGAGTTACTAATCAAAAAATAGTTCTGTTCATAAAATAAAATTACAAATGCCTAAAATTATTTTTTATAATTTTTAAATTATAAAATCAAACTATCATAACCTAACCAAACCAACCAAACTTGCTGATGATGACAAAATCGAATAAAGGTTTACTAATCGAAAAATAGTTCTGATCATAAATGCCTTAAATTCGAACAAAAGATGAACTGTACAGTTAAGAAGTAATCGCATTCTAAGCGAAATCTTTGACAAAAAGTTAACGCCTCCGGTGGGATTCAGAATTCTCGATTCCCCACCCCTCCACTGGTGTCCACTAGCCTCAGACCATAAATCAAGGGATTAACCCAAACAAAGATCTGGGCCGCTGTCCGTCTCCCATGCCAAAGACCCATGTGGAACTGGGCTTTATGTGGTACATCAGCTTACATCGACGAGCAATTGCAAGGTCGAAAGAGAATATAAATCTTCCAAACTGCTTGCTGAAGTACTGGAAAGTCTGTAACAGTTTTGTACTTCTATCAATTCCAAACTACCATCAATGCCATTAATTCTGCCTACAAATGAAACAAAAACCAATGGCACTTGTTTGTATTAATGCCGTTTGATCGACAAACCATTCAAAAGAGTCCCCCGGGGAGTTCGTATGGCTCTGAGTTTTGTACAACCAATCTATCAAACTGAAGGTACTGTTTGCACTGTTGTTTCGCTAACTGTTATAATGAACGTCACAGTTTGTACACGAATGTAACCGTTTGTTTTACGACAGTTCGCTCAGTGGTCCGTGTTTCAATTTAGATTAAACATCAACAGTTTCGCATAACCATCTCAGTTCGATGCGGTGTTTTATTTGCAGTTTTTCCCCTTCAATAATCAAACCATCCGTTATATTTGGCCAAAATAAGCTCCAGCAATTTTTGTATCGTGTATGGCAAATTAAAACTACTATTTCTGTTGAAAATTCTCTGAATGTTTTATGTTGATTCATTAATCTAAAAAATAAAACGAATCGTGAATAAGACTTTCCGACTTCATTTTAACGTTCAAATATTGAGCCAACAAAAGAGTTTGATGGTGTAAAAATATTATTTTTTTTCTATTATATGCTTGAACTTTTAAATCCTTACACTCTAAGATTAACGTATTGTAAACGATTACATCTTACATTTCTCCTCTAATCATCATAGTATAATAACAGAAAAAGTTAGGCTAACTAGTATTTTAATAAGAGTACACTTTATGATTGAACTAAGTTCAATTTTAATATTAACCGTTGACAGCTAGTCCAGGTACAGATCACATGTCTTCATCACTAGTCAAAATACTGTCTTGACACAAAATATACCATTTTTAAGAAAATGATCGCTTTAAACTTAACATAAAACAGTTTGAAAAAGGTATCTTGGGAGCTGTATTCACCAAGCGTCGTGAAATTTTCATTATGAGATAGCTTTTAAATAATAAAAACTATATTAGTATTCCATTTCATCTGTAATTGAATTTTTAAAATCCCACTCAACAATTACCAATAGCAAGCATTCACCTGAATCTAGTAAAGCAATAATTAATTACCTTCCTTCCTGTGTTGGGTAATAACTGCGGATTCAGCTTCATGGTGAATAATTAAGGCCTTTACGTATCATCCACCATTCAGAATAACTTGTTTGGAATGTTGATCAAATATCTTCAAAATTTAATTTAAAAAGTTTTTCTTGAGTCTATTAATTAAATTTCCAAACTTTAACCAGTTTTTTTTTTTTACATTTCTAGAATCGTTACGGAAGTTAAGACTTTACAATGTAGAACAACAAAGGATACATTTTTTTTTACTTTGTAAAATAAGTAGCCTAATTTCATTCAAATTAATATGAATAGATTCAGGTGAATAGATAGGTGTTCGAATAGGTCATAATGCAATAGACTCATATTCATATAATTTTCTCGATAGATTTAATTCTAATATTTCATCCAAGAGTAGGCCTATATGTAGCAATTCAAACAGTATCTTTAATAATTCACTCAATAGGGATTTTTGATAGAGGTTCTTTCACGCTTGTTTGCTTTAGATTTGTCTTAGAATGTGTTCCTTGCTGTTTTTTACGTCAAATTACAGTATAGCTTTAATGATCCAACGAACGTGTTATGACTTAATATGAGTCAATTTAGGTGAAACAATCACATAACTAATTATCGATCGTTTAGGTTATTGTATTTATTTGGGTTTGGTGTATTTTACAACACACGTTAAGGTTAAAGAACCATATTATATAACCTAAAATCCGATTGTTTTTACCGTATGACCGTTCCAATGTGATTCACCAGTTCGTGTCAATTACTTATACAAGACCGTTGAAAGTTGTGTTACTGCAAGAATCAAATAGGTGTCAGGTACGAACCATCAAAACTAGATACTCCTGCGCAAAGTTTTAAAGTATATGAATCAAAATCGAGATGATCAGTGTCAAGAAGAAATACGATACGGCCGACGTTCTTCAGACAAATATCAAGAAATCGAGGCAAACTTGTGAAATCAACTTTGTAGACCTGACTCAAATCTAATCTCAAGTTTCCCGACAAGAAACAAGACTTTTCATAACTTCACTGATCTTATTCATGTTTTTGAAGTTTTCTTATAAGTTCTTTAATTAATCAGAGTGTATGCAAAAAAAATTTATTTACTTTAATTTATTTTAGCGAATAAATTTACATCTAGACGTTAAGCAGAAATAGAAAAAATATTTTACCAATAAATACGTTTTAAAGGTCGTAGCATTATTTTCTTTGCTCAATGCACAGGCTTACAATTTAGTTCTACACATTAATTTAGTGTGCATTTTATAATTTATAGTTTCAATTGGTCTTCTATGATTTTTTACATAATTCAGTACAATTAAAGAAAACTGACATTGTAATACCACAAGAATAAAGTAATTTTTATATCACCCAACTTCCAAAGTGGCTTCCAAATGTAATTTTCAGATTTTATGAAAATATCAGTTGTGATTAAAGCTCATCTAGTAACAGTGTGGTGACAAGTAGGAAATTTTGAACGTGACAATTAATTAAAGTTTTATTTTTTTTTTTATAACAATCTTAAGCATAAAATTCACAGATGCAAGTAAACACAATTTTCTCTGTGTCAGAACACCATAACAGATGATCCTCGGTGTGAGAGCAATCTCGTTCACATGGACGGAGTAAAGGGAATATTTACTTGATTTGTTTACTTTATTTACTTAGTCTCTCCATTATTCAAATTATTGTATTGTTACAGCTTTGTTTTTATTTGAAAAGTACAATTGGTTTGTCTATGATGGTACCTTAATGAAGACATTTAATAATATTTATTTTTTATTGAAAACACAAATTACTTAAAAAATAACCAAAAAAATAAATAAACATATTCCACAGGACACCACCACAGCTTGATATTTTTTAATTTTTAGCGAATTTCCCTATAGGGAAGTAGCTATTACCGTAGGTCTCATGGTAAGACTTAGGCCCGGGACCGATTTACTTTTTCATTTTAATGTCCCCAGAGGCCAAAAACACCATTCGTTCAAATTTTTATATATGTATATATATATAGGTATATATATATATATAGATTTATATATATATATATATATGTGTCCGTGAACACGATAACTTGAGTAATTTTTATCCGATTTTGATGAAATTTGGTTTGAAGGTGTAAGGCGGGATAAACTTGAATGAGTTCGCGATCCAGCATGATCAGACCATGGGAACAGGGTTTTATGGGGGGTTTTATGGGGTAAAAATTGGTTTTTCTCACTTTTTACCCTCAAAACACAAAATTTCCCAATTTTTCTCTAAACCTTCTTAAAGAGCTTAAAAAAACAAACAATTCAGTATATCAAAGTGTTTTTGTACGGTTATTGGTTACGGAGAAAACTAAAAAAATGGGAAATTTAAAATTCCCATGTTATTCTTATGGAGAATATTGTAAAATGTTGTAGTTTGCTTGTTTATGGATATATTTTGATCAAACTTGGCAAATTTATTTACTTTATAGTAAGCTATCAGTATTTTACTAAAAACACACTACTTTATTAGTTTCCTTGTAGCAGCAAACCTAGGTACTCGTTAAACCTAATAATGTTATTTAAATAGATCAATTGAAAATCAATTCGGCCAAATGGAAATTCGCTTAGACGGCAGGTTTGCTGCGGCGGGGGTATTTTAATACATTATCGTGATTCACACGTTGGCCTCAACTCCACTAAGAGACTCAACTCCATGGAAGACGGCAATGTGTGGCACGTCATCGTGATATTTTTATGTTTATGTTTAGGATTAACAAGAAGAAACTTGTTGCCACTGATTGGATGTTACACAAGTAGCTAAAAATGAAAAGGATTCTTTGAATAGCTTGGACACGTCAGGAATATTACAGTGATTACTGTCGCCGACATGATTATTGCGTTTCAATACGATATTCAGGTCGAACAGTTTTGCTGCGAGGGCAGTAATTGGATTCGCACGTGGATAGTTCTGCATCTTTTCAAAGAGGTTAACGACCAATTTGCTGGTTAACTCAGAGTGACCTAAATACGTTATGACACTAGAATAGCTAATTCATAAAGTAGGCCTAGCAATGGGATTAGATGGAAAACGTATTCGCACCATAAAATAGAGTTGTGGGGTTCAATGGGTTCATTGTTACAGAACAACTTAATCTGCCCGAGATTTAATAAATAGACGTTGTAAGACTAAATGTATTATTATACAATATTAAATTTTTATTGGAAACGAGTTGTTGGCCTGTCCTACGTACGGGAATCGAGCAGTCTATTAAAACTATATGGTTATATCAATATGTTATTCCTAATTCAAGCTTTTTTTAAGCAGTTCAAAATTTATTGTAAAGAAAAGGCTGTCGAGATGAATTAAAACTTGTGATCGCTGTTACTTTCCCAACCTTTCCTCAAAAAGTCGAGTAGTAAAACCATTTCCAAAAGCTTTCTTTTGAAGACTCGTGAGCTTTGATTCGTATACAGCAATGATTATAGAATCTTACTAAATTCATTTAAGCAATGACAAAATCACAGAGTAAACTGACCGGTGGGGCAAACGGGAGGGACTAAGGCTAACATATCTTGTAGTGTCAGCGTTCGCCGCTAGAACTGCTAAGTTGAAAAAATTTAATTTTTTTTTTAAATTTTAGTTGTAAAATTAACTTTTTAACTATAAAATATTGTTTAAAATTATTAAATTAATTTTTAATTTTTAAAATTAAACTGTCATAACATAACCTAACCAACCAGACTTGCTGATAATAACAAAAACTATATAAGATACAAATCTAATTAATGATTACAGTACTTTTAATTTTTAATTAATTATACAATTAATTTTAAAATTTAGTATTATAAAATTAAACTGTTATAACCTAACCTAACCAACCAAACTTGCTGATATGAAAAATTTGTTGACAAAAAGTTTGTGTTGCCAGCGGGATTCGAACCCGGGACCTCTTGAACATCAATCCGAAACGCTACCACCTATGCCACGAACGCCGCTGAAATCACATCGTTTCGTTACGGTAATCGTGTTGCCTCAAGAGAAGACATTAGCCACTAGAGAAATGACGTCACTACACCTTAGCCTTAGTCCCTCCCGTGTGCCCATTCCGTAAACCGACCTCATAGTTCAATAAAATATTTTTATATTCAACCAGCTGTTATTTACAACAAATTATATTTCACTAAAGCCCCGTTCACACGGGGCGAGTTTACAAGCTACACGCCAGCGTGTAAGAAGCCGGCGAGTTGGCGAGTGCGCTTGTATTCGTTCACACGGAGCTTGTCCACTCGCCAACTCGCAGACGTGTGGAAAGACGCCGGCGAGTCGGCGAGTGCGCTTGTAGTCGTTCACACGATGCTTTTTCCACTCGCTCAGTAGTTGGCTTGAACCAAATCCTCCAACATCTTTGAGTAACAAGCACACAAGCACAAGCAACTGTGTTCACACTGGGCTACTTTACACGCCTACTCGCTCAAAAGCTGGCGAGTTGGCGTGTAAAGTAGCGGCAGCGTCAACTTTTTCCAAAGCTTTTTTACAAGCAGCTTTTGAGCGAGTACGTCGTTCACACTGAGCTAGTTTACTAGCTGCGTGTAAAAAATCCGGCTTGTAGCTTGTAAACTCGCCCCGTGTGAACGGGGCTTAAAACAAACTAAAGATTTTAAAGACTGTTCAAAAAAATAAGTTAGAACATCTAGTATTTTAGTATGTATATTTAAATTATCTCTCATCCTCTTACCGAATAAATGAACGTATCAATGATTATAGCATTACACATAGTATAAATCAGTCAACCCCAAGCATGTCATTTAATTTTCATCCAAATGCTGAATTTGTGTCGAATGTTTACAGCTGTTATGTTAAGCAAATAATATTATACGAAAAGCTGGAGTAAAATGCTGGCGTCGGCTGCTAGACTTTTTAAAATTTTCAACTAAATTTCTAAAAAACTGAAACCCTTAACTAAAATTATGGCTTCGACATTCCCTAGTTCTCAAAATTATCTTTCTTTCAAGACAAAACTCATGAAAATCCGTCAAGCGGTTGATTCAGAATCGTGAAATTAAAAAAATACCCCCGCCGCAGCAAACCTGCAGACTAAGCAAATTTCCATTTGCCTGCTGGATTTACACTAAAATGTCTCCTTAAAAATATCACATTTATTCCCTATTTAAATAGAATCAGTTTAACACATACTTAGGTTTGCTGCAACAGGGAGGTTAAAAGTGTTTTTTTTTTATGTAAAATGTTAATAGTTAGTAAGAAATTAAAATATTTTCCACATTTGGGCAAAATATGTTCATAAACAAGCAAACTACAACAGTTTACTTATTCTCCATAAGAATAACATGGGAATTTTAAATTAACAATTTCTCCGTAACCATTAGGCGCATTATAACGCTTCAATATACTAAATTATTTGTTTTTTTAAGCTCTACAAAATAGTTTGGAAAACAATTACAAAATGTTATGTTTTTTGGGTCAAAAATTGGAAAAACCCATTTTTACCCCATAAAAGCCCCCATAAACCCCCGTTCCCATGGTCCGATCATGCTGGTTCGCGAACTCGTTCGAATAAACGTAGGTTTGTACCAACACGTTTGTACCAAATTTCATCAAAATCGGATCATTTTTGCTCGAGTTATCGCGCTAACGGACATATATATATATATGAATTTGAACGGATGGTGTTTTTGGCCTCTAGGGACCTCAAAACGAAAAAAAAATCGGTCCCGGGTCCAGGTCTTACCATGAGTACTACGGTAATAGCTTATTCCCTATATGGGAAATTCGCTAAAATCTGTCACGTTTTAATATTATAGATAGATTTGTTTTCATAATACTGTCCGGAAAAGAGGACTTTTTTCTACAAATCGTCCGAAAAATCATCGTTATTCGTTTTCGGGGAAGTTCAAATAGGGAAAATAAAAAAAACATATGGTAAATTTTTCTGTTCGCTAACTTCAAAAATGTTATCAGCACGTTATGGAAACGCTGCTAATCGAACGATATTTTAAGTTATGTTTATAAACAACAGAATAATACCAAGCTCGGCTGCGCCTCTCCGGTAAGACACTATTGCTTACCAAAAAGAGCAACTTTCGCTACTAGTGATGAAAACTACTATTAATAGATTAACTGCTATAAGTTCTCGATAAAGCTTAATAATTTATAGGAGCAATAATCGTCCCGATATTGTCGAAAGCCTTAATTTAATAACTTCCAATGACTACGGCAGCATTGTTAACGACGCGCTCCAACAAACTCTTGTGTTTTGTCAAATGCATTCGGAATATATTACAATTTATCTTGGATAATCCCATTTGATAAATGTTATTTACAAGACAATTTTTTTGCTGCATATCAATGTAGATATTTCGGTGATCCACTTTAATTGATGAGAATACATTGATGAGAGTACGACTTGAGTAGCTCTTTATCATTTTGATCTTTCCTCGAAATACAGTACTTAAGGTTTCTACACACTTAGACTTAATTAATTCAGAATACTATACATGTCACAGTGTTAATTATGTTCCTTCAGTAAAGACTAGTTAGCAGTTTGGTTGATGATATATTTATCTTTGATAGTGACGTACTCGCTGGCCATAATTAGCTGGTGGTTTCAATCATACTGGTGTCTAATCATCCCCACATACAGACCACGAAATGCAACCTCATTTGGTTGGTAATCAATATGTTAATATAAATCACACTAGTAAGCTAGTGGGTTTAGCTAAAACCCACAAGCTGCAGAAAAGAAATCAATTAGGAGTAACTTAGGTCCAATTAAAATGTTAGTTTTTGATACTCCAAGTTTAAAAGTTGTAGTCGAATTGAAAAGTCATTTTGAACTAGGTCGACACTTCCCGATTTTATTTATGAAGATATCTAAAGTCAAAATAAAATAATCTGATTCTAAATTTAAAACACTTAATTGTACACTCAACGTATTACGTAATAAAATAATCCAGTCTACTGATCTTTATGTCTACCTCACTACAAGGTTAGCTGAACACGGTAACGTCTTTGGCTAATAATCCAAGTATTGCTGGTACAAACCGTAAGTTAGCATTATCTTCTTATTAATTGCAATCACTACTAAATTACCCTGCCACTTATATCGTTAACGGGTTTTCAATGACTTTCTAACATCACAGCGAAGATTAGGAACCTATAGTGACGGACTACGAACATAAACAAATCTTGAGCGAACCACTGAAATCCAATTTTGGTAAAAAATTTAAACTTATAAAAGTGTCTGTGTATATTCACAATTCATAGTTGTAATACTTTTAGGCTGACCAGATTGGTTTGAAATCAAGAAACTTGTCGATTAATTGGATTTGTATAATTGGCACTTCTGTCTCAGCATGCAATCTAACTTGAAGCATGCGTTTAAACTTTGATCGAGACCAAATACGTACTTTTTGTTGGAACTTAGCGTAATCAATTGGTGGAGATCCATTGAGATGTTTTGGATAGTTTTTGATGTGGATAAAATATATTGTTGTCAATATATTTTAATTTAACCAAATTGTAAATTTTGTTGAAACGTTTTTGACCTGCACTAGTGCCCAGCAATCGATTTACGCTATTTGAACTATTTTAAATGGATAACTAAAAATAGTTTTACATAATGTATCAGGCAAAGATTATAATTTGAACTTTGCTTAGGAACATAAGGTAATAAAGTGAATCAAAACTAGAATGAAGACTAGAGATTTTATGACAGCCTATATACCTTATCTCTGACTTTTCAGAGATTCCTTATAGAGATGAGCACTATTAACCTAGATACGAAAATACCAAGGTATGATATAAGAATATTTTATTTCTGTCATAAAAGACAAGGATTTAACTAAAAAATTTTTAATACTATTTTATCGGTGAAAAAATGCTTTCACTACTTTATTTAGTGTAACTTAAAGCTATGGTAGTCTTTTAAAAGTTACTAATTTTATAAATAGGCCTACCGTCCTAAAGTGAGAATGTATTGTTCCTTAAGTGAGACCAACTGCTAACAGTTGTCCTCACTTCACCTTTTCCCTAATAACCAATAATGATAATAGTTGTTTTGAGTTTTGCAAAAGCAATGTTTAGTTAACTACAGTGTGGGAAATGTTCCCTCCAAGAGTAATGCGAATGAGAGTCAAGAGGGAAATGCGTTCAACATTTCGTCACTAATGGAGTTCGATAAGGATCGTTACCCTTTGAAATGCCTCACTCGCAGACCACACACATTTGTAAACTGCAGTGCTTTGATTCTGCATTATTTCTTTTTTTACTAAACATTGCAAACTTATTCAACCATCAATGGCAGGAGTGGTCTCGATTTTCTATATGAAAAATCATTATATAACCCAATCTTTGCTAAGTACAAGACTGGACTTTTTAAATAACCTATTCGTAAATTTCCTATTTTAGGATACTTATGAACCATAAGTTATTGTTTACGAAATATATGGATTCGAATACGAAAAAAGTAAATTTTCAATAACTATGTTATGTTAGAGGTAAAGTTTAAATTATTTTCAATTCCTGTTGATGATCCTCAGATGATAAAAAACATAACGAACCATAGTTTCTTCATATTTATAGTCACTACACATCTTGATAAAATAGTATATTTCGTACCTAGGGCCGAAAATGAGGTTTTGCCGGCTCGAGATAGTTTTTAAGTTCGAGACGAAGTCGAGAACTTAAATCGATCGAGAGCTGCAAAACCATTTCGGTCCGTGGTACGAACGCTCTTTTTCACCACACTATACCCTATTACCACTATTCACAACTATAATAATGCACACTGATAGTCAACACAACTACAACTTTAAGGTTATGTGAATAAATAATTTGAGGAATCAGCAAAAATAAAAATAAATAGTTGCTAGGCAACGGTGACAATAACACAATTCTATTGCAATTTTATGGATTTTGATTGTGTATTTAAAATGCATTCATGTTTTAAGTAAGTAAGCGGACAGCTGATTTTGCGGCCCCGGCCTGTAAAAACCTGCTCGGTCCCCAAATTACGATGACAGCTGGCATGGCCAGCAAAACGTAACTTTCAGCCACCAATTAACGTATGTAATACAGCCAAAAACATCATAGTGTGGTGAAAAAGATTCTGTCTTTGTTCTAAACTGACAGCAGAATATGTAATTTAAATACAAACTGAATACGAATTTAAAAACCAAGTACAAAAATAAATATGAATTATAAGGTAAACGAAAATATCTGGGTTGACACTCATTATACAACAAAACTGGACAGATGTTGATTTTAAAAAAATGAGTCAGAATATATTGCAGAGACCGATTTTAACTAGTTTGATGAAAATAATTTAAACTTAAATCCATTTATATCTATAGTTATGGCAACTAGCTGTTACCCATGGGCCTTACCCCGTTTGACTTCATAAGTATTAATAAAACTATTGATTGGTTAAATCGAGCTGAAATAAACAAAACAGAATACAGAACACAAACAAATAATCACATGGAAAGAATAACATACAAATAAGTACAGCTGAGGTATTTTTAACATTAGGTATATGGAAAGTTCCCTTTATAAAGCAATTACATCCTTTAAGGACAATTTATGAAAGAATGGACAGTTTTGCGCAAGGTTTCTCATCAGGACGAACATTTTAAGTATATGGTTTATGGGGGTGTGACTTTTAGTTTTCTCAAAAGTTCATGGGTACTTTTGGCCTTATATATAGATGAGCATGATTTTCACCCTTGCATTAACAAATTCAGTGTAAAAGTGTTCTGCGAAAATATTTATAAAACCTCTGAGAGGAAGTTAGTTTTATTTTGTATTAAAATAATTTCTTGCTCAGTTTGGATATTCTAAAATTATATTTGGTATAACGCTATATAGAACATTAATATTTTGCAAAGAAAAAGAGAACTTTCAAGTGCATACATATTTGAAGCAAATTTGAATACATTACACCATTGTTTATCGAATATAAATAAAGACTATAAATACCATTCTACACGCAAAAACATTTGAACTATAATCATGAGTATTACCAGCAAAGTGAGCTTTTAATGAAGGGCTTTCATTGTTTTCATTGGTGTTATTTGCTAATTACAATCACAAATTTTGTAGTTGGATATGTCAAAGCTTTTATACTTTCCAGCTTAGCTGATTACCTTTGTTCATTCACATGTTTACACAATTGTCACTGGGATTAACACTAACTCAAACATTCATAAATTTGTTTACGTTTTAGAAAATCTATTGACATAAAAACTAGCTTAAAAGAATAAATGGCTTAAGTTAAGAGTTTATATTCAAGAGTATAACCCTACGGTTAAGTTAACTATTTATCCAATGCACAGTATAAAGCAACACTTTTTGCACCAAAAATACTAGAATTAAAACTGCATGAATACATTTTTATTTATTTGTTACGCTTAAAAATAAATAATTATGTTTAAGAAATCTTATTCCTAAGCCTATTCCTTTGTAAACCGTTTTATATTAATGCTAAAAACCATTAAAAATAATATTTCGTCTAGAATTATTTCCTCACTATGTTATTTTGTCATACACAAAAGATTGACCAACAATTGAAGAACTCTGTGATGCTGACCTTTTAAACAGCTTAAAATGTAAAGACACTTTTAATGAGGGGCTTCTACGGTGAGATATTCAAGTAATGTGTATGAAGTCGTTCAAGCTAGAAAAGATGGTATTTTAAGTTTTCGTCACTTCGTCTCTTAATGTACTGAATAATTTGGTAATATTGCTGTTGAACTGATATTGTCAAAGTTACTCTAGCCTTGCCTTATTCACTATCATGCCAGATTTTCAAAAACGTCAGAATACGCTATCGCATCTTATAAAAACTAAACTTTTTTTATTCAAATAAATAAATTGCATAAAAACTACTATATTGTTATTATATGTTCGGGTAATGTATAGCCTATAAAAAGTTATTGTTAGGCGTATTGGTTACATTACTAAGATCATTATCATTGACAAGTGAACAGCAAAAAAAAAGAGGAATTTAAAGCTTTTTTGTTGTAAGAAGTAATTGATATTGTTTTATTGAAGCAACATTGTCTATTGTTTATTTTAATTTTAGTTCTATTATTTGACATGACCAATGCAAATTTTGTATCTGTTATTTTTGTTCAATAAATGAGTTATGAGTTATGAGTTATAAATTTATTCACTATGCACTGAAATACCAACTCTTGATTTAGAACATTTACCTGTAACAGAATCATGTAACATTTTACAAATCACATTTTTACTTATACTGCTATTTGAATCCTTATTCATTTTAATGTTTTAAGATACTGTAGGATGGTAAATGGTTACACAGTTACAGTATTCATTCCCAAGAATTAAAAGGGGCCAAGTGAAACTTCATTCATTTCTTATATGAAGGTCACAATATATTTTTTTATGTTAAAACTAACAGTTTACTTCATTAGATTTGACTGGTAAGACATTTTTAATAACAATATTTAGCTATGGTTAACACAAAAAATTATAAGAAACTATACATTGGAAGCAAGGCTGATGAAGGTCCTACATGTTTGTTAGATACAACGCATAAACACTACTCTCTGCTTAAAACACAAAAGGCAGGACCAGTTTTTCTGTGATTGTATATAGTTTCGACGAACAAATAAATGTTTGAAATCGAATCAATTTAAGTCTGATTATAATACATTTGTTTGGTGATTAGTATTTTTAAGGTTATTCATGTTTTTGGATTTTCAAAAGTTTTCCTCCATTTCAAGAAACTCTCATTGATTTCCCGGAATATCATTATGAATTTTTACTATATTTTAATGTGATATCGTAGTTAACATTTTAAGAAACTATAAATATCGATATTTTCCTACCTTACTTCATCTTTACTTAATTGATCAGGGCATTACCATTTTTAATGACAGTTTCCTAACAAACAAACAAACCATCGGTTCACAAAAATTTCCTCCAACTTATTTTATCAATTAATTACACTTTGGAGTTTGAAAAGAATAATTTAATTCTTTAAAATTTGACTCCATATTTTTCATTTCAATTTCAAACAATCAGCCCAACTTCTAGCAAAGTATCTTAAGTTGAATTGTACTATGATACTAGGTGTATTTAAAAAGTTGCTCAAGGGTTTAGGGCGTTTCTAGTAGCGTCTCACTATCAGAACATCTCAAGCGTTTCCTTGAGCCTCTTTTAATTAAAAGGGCTAATATCGAGGATTCCAAGCCCTTCAGACTGCTTCTAGTGTTAGGGAATAAATTTTAATTACCAATTACAACTCTCTAAAATATGTATAATAATTCAATTTTAAAATTATTACAAAAAATAATAGGTGTTTTAAGTATGTTTCATCCAATATATTAAACATGATCTTCATATTTACTGTATATACTAACCAAGAAATATTTTTTACTGAGTAATAACCATAACCATAAAAAAGAAATTTGTTATCCTGAATCAAATTAAACAGAAGCGTTGGAAATGATCATATCTAACTAGCAAGTTATGAGTTGAACTTTAATAATTAGTAATTCTGTTAACTATTGTCTACAACTGTAATTGTGTTGGAGTTACGATCTACACAAAACATTATTAAATTCATATTCTTATGAAAAAGATAATTAACAAGTATTACAATTAACTTTTAACAATTCTTTCAAAATTAATTGCTGAATCGTAGAACTAAATCTTATTGATTCATAATATTTTAAACACTTTATGTTTACATGATTTCTTTATTATTTTATTTCTAAATATGTTATATTTAATAGAATTACCATAGTTGTGTTTAGTTGAATATTTTTAATGTATGGCCCACAATAATTTTATTATGTTAGATCAACCAATTTTTTTAAGGATAAACATAGTAACCTATTTTTTTACAAAATCTAAGATATGTGATCTTGCCTTTTTTACAAAACATGAGATTTATCGTAACTCACTCGTGAAATGTATTTTATTTTGGTGTTTTTCACAAGGGATTTTTTTTCTTGGTAAATAGTTAAAATCTTAGTTGAGTGACAAACCATCATCAACCTCTCGTAAGCTTTATAAATCAACTACCTCAATGATAATTGATTCAAATAGGTTACGGAAACTAAGTCCCAGATCTATCCTCTCATGATCGAATCGACAGCTTCTTTCGATTTCAAGGCAATCGGATTCCCACTGGGCTTTCATTTTCCGATTTTAGCTATTTATTTGCTTGGATATTTTTAGGAAATATTTAACGTTTTGGGATATTTAAGAGCAATTACATATTTCTGCTCTGTACTCCATATTATGAGGTAAGGTGTTGACTGGTGTCCGTGTTACGGTCGTGCTCTATTTTTACTCCGCGGTAAATTCAAATAACACCCTCTCAATGCGTTATCAATGTTTTATTCAACTTGTAATTCCGAGAATTTAAAATTTAGAGATAGTTACCTAATCGTTTAATTAATCGTTGCAATATCTATCTCTTTGGCATTATTTTTTCAATATTTCGTTCAGTATCAATCCGCAGAGATTGATACTGTGTTTCCTTTACTTTGATTCTCACTAGACAATTGGGAGGGGGGTAGGCAACACTCTAATATTGTTTGGTAATCAATGGCTTATTAAAGTATTCGTATTAGTATTTTCCAACGAACTGGTGTAAAAAATATTAATATAAAAACTATTCCGCGAAGTCATGAGGAAGCGTGTATATGAGTTATGTTGGAGCTAGTGTTTTGTCGTCTGACCTAGATAATTTTACAGCGTTCCTTCATACCTTTAGCCTGTAACATTTTAGCTTGTATTTGCTGTTACATACACAGTGTGTTTAGCTGTACAAACAAAGTTGGTCTAATATGTTTGTGTTACGTTGATGTTCAGTTCTTGTTTAGGCTTTTGAAAGAGACTCACCTATAGCAATTTATGACGGATAAAACATTGGTGTTAAATAATTCTAGAACAATCCATCAGTAATTCTAACCTTACGGAAAACACAAAAAGGAAACAATTTCTTACTTCAAAATTCTTGAAATCAAAAAAAGTTTAAAGATTTATAGTCATTAATAACTATGATGTTCATAGATTATATTTTTATCAATATTTTTTATGTTTTTGTATCAATACCAGTATTTTTGTAAAGACTCTCACAATCCCATATAGTTTTTTTCGTGAATATTGTGTGTATTCAATAGTCCCACCACACAGGTAACAAACATAAAAAAAACTAGATACAAATTAAAAAATTTACAACAAAAGTAAAAAAGTTGTAGTTGATATAAAAATAAGTACCGATAGCATCATTGCTACGTATATCCAAGAGGACTATTTTTTTATTGCGGCTGTGTTAAATGAGCAAGACGATCTCTGCTAACATCGCTTACTTCGTGTCATCGTGTATATTCACTTTGGCCGACGTCCAGGCTATTGTGCTTCCAAGGCCTATCATCTCAACAAGAAATATAAAATATCAGGAGTTGTCTGAGGAGTAATTATTAGCATTGAATTTATATAATGGCTTATATTTATGGTACACAGTCAATGTTATTAGATATATATTCTTCTTACATTTTCATTGAACATCTGTCACTCTATTGAAATTCACTTGATGGAAGGCTAGTCAACAATAAGGAAGATTACAGTATTGATAATCCCTGAATAAACAAACATAATAATAAATACCTTGAGTTTCAATTTTTTTTTAAAGGTAAAATGTAAGGTAAGCTAGGAATTCTGTTTGCTTTTTAAATCTTTTTGCGCAGTTAATATCAGTCAAAAATAAAACTTATACTTAATACTTTAATATGAAATGGTGACCATACAAAGTAGGTATTTTAAGCCAAGTATGAATGGAGATGAGTGAAGGATGAGTGGCGCGATCTTGTAGTCTTGATAGTGACTATGATATACTCTCAAATTATAATTAATGATTTAAAAAAGAACAGTTACTATACTTGGCCAAAGTGTTTAGTTGCTTCAAAAACGCAATGAAAAATACTCACAGAAATAAATTAGGTATCTTTATTTCTATTGGTCTACACAACACAAAGTCAATTCATCAAAAATTCCATAAACATAACTGATGGTACAATTAACTACAAATAACAGTAAGATTAAGTAAAGAAGTTAACTATCACAGAGTTTCCTGAAAAATCTCCTATGTAAAAAAGGAGTAAAAAATAAAGGGCTCGAAGAAATAAGTCGGGTCTATTTTATATAAGTCGCTGTCTATTGAGAAATCTTACGTAGTTAATTTGGTAGGAGTTTCCTGTTTTTGCGAATCGGTGCTGTGAAAGTCAGTCTTATATATCTCTCTTGTGTTTTAGCTATGAAATTTAATATGTTTCTGTCAATGAAATCATTAATGTCTAATGGGTTATTTAGCTTTGTGCACTTTCACTTGCAACGAACCTTCCTTAATCTAACACTGTGCGACTACGGTCTTTGTAAGATAAACGTATTTATTTCCCGTCATTTACAGGTTCAATAAAACATCTGATAGTAGTATCATATTGCTGAGTGTAATGTATGCTGACCTATTTAGAGGGTGTTATATTTCTCAGCCGTTGAGCAAAAACATCGAGAGCAAAATTCGTATGTGGATTTTAGTACGCCGATTATCGACTAGTTTAAATTGATTTCTCATTACATTGAGAATAGGCCTACATCAATTTAGTGGGAGTTTTATTCAAACCCTGATAAGATCGGATTTACGTTATAACAGATGCGTATCACTATCACAGTTCTAAACCGTGACTACTCGCCAGCACACCACGGAAATCATAAGTTAGAGATACTTTTGATAAACAACAGTGACTTAAAGAGCGGATAAAATTATATATTTAGAAGTGGAGTGTTATATCATAAAGGTGTCTTTAAAATTGATATAGCAGTAAATGTTTTAAACGTTATTTTGTAAATAATCGTTCAATGCGTTGGCGTTTATCATGGATGAAACATTTGTATAACGTTAAGCTTAAAGATTGAAACACTATAGGGTAATTTGATTTTTGATACAACAATTCGTATTATTGTATTTAAAAAAATATTAAATCACCAGCAATCAAAATGTAGGCCTATTATAAGACTCGTTTATCACACTGAGTGATGTAAAGTAGAAATAATTTTAGGTATGAGAAAGTATGTATGATGAAGCTGGTGTTTAGTCTGGCCTGGATAATTCTATAGCTGTTCTTCGTACTTTGGTAATTTTAGCCATGTATACAGAGTTGTGTTGTTCGCTTTCTTGTTCCTGCAGTGTACACACTAAGTAATTTGACTAAATAGAACAACACAGTTAGTCTAGTTTTTGTAGTTGGGAAATGATAAAACGTATTTCTTTCTTACACATGTTAGTAGACCACAAGGAATAATATAGTTGATCTACTTTTGGTGTTTTGTTATTGGTATAACAACAGTCAATGCACAGTTAACATCTTGTTCTTGATCTGGTAAGCTTAAACAAACGAAATAAATTAAACAACTATTAGTCTTGTTATGGTATTTCTTTGATGATACAATACTGACCTATGTCCAGTCAATTCTATTGTGTATGTGACTTATATACTTTACAATGTAATTGAAGGGAAGAATAAGGTTAGTTTAGTGTGGATTTTTTCTGATACAAAACCGGTAACCATCATATTGTTCCTACATGCCTATACATAATATACCTTGAATTTAAGAGATCAATAAAGTTAGTCCGTCTGTGGCGTTTCCTTTATGATACAACAATGATCTATGCCCAGTCAACCGTTCTATTGTTCTTGGAGGCTAATGCAAACTCTCGTGTTACTAAAGAGGAACAATACAGTTAGTCTAGTTGAAGTGTTCCGTTGCTGATAGAACAATAGTCTATACACAGTCAACCGATCTTATGTTCTTGTTGGTCACACAAAGTCATGTATCTTAACATTACAGATAGGCTACTTGTAGCGTTTCTTTGCTAAAACAAAAACTATCAATGCTCAATCACCATTCCATTGTGTTTGTAGGCTTAAACAAACTGTCGTGCTATTAAAGGGAACAATACAATTAGTCTAGTTGTGTTTTGTTGCTGATTCAACAATGGAAACTGCACAGTCAACTGTTCTGTTGAACTTTTAGCCAATAGCCGTTCTTTTACGTTATGTGTCTATTTAATGTTTTCCCTTGAGACTTATTATGTAGGCTATTTGATGAGGAATCCAAAAACGTGAAAGCATTTACATTTTACTTCCCTGTAACGTTTAACAGAATATGGTAAATCCCACATCAACGCTTTGTTTATTCAGATGTTATGTTACAATAAGCTATTACAAGAAATAATGGCTCACACATTTGTCTTAAAATCTGGCACGTTGCCCGCACCTTGTTTACATAGTTATTGCCATTTTATAGTTTTCTTGTCTTGATTGAACTTTGCACCTTGGCTTAAATGCGTACTAAGCTTTCAACTCAAATTTTCTGAATAAATTAAAAAATTTTATAAAAAAATCCATTCCAAAAGATCCTATAATAATAAGCTTTCTCAATGAGCTTTATTTTTTAATTAAATTAAATTTTATATTTACAACCAACTAGATAGCTCCAGACTATTAGAAATGTCCCTATTATATTTTTGGTTGTCTTGTAAGTATAATTATAAAACAATCAATAATATTATTAAAATAAAACTTTACAAACAACACAAATACAAATTTTAAACATCTTTGGTTCCTGTAGTTTCACTATGAGTAGTATTCCAGCTTACTGCATAGCATTTAACATTCTTAAGTTAAGCATTTTAAGTTCTTGCTCTAGTTTTAAGTCGATTGTGCTAAATATAAATTCTTACATTGGCATTGTGAACATTATCAAAACAAAAAAGGTATTATGCTTTTTTATGTTTGTTGTAATCAAACTCAGGGGAATAAATGAAATTACTTTAGAACGGCAATAACTGAAAGCATTGATGTTAAATAGAGCAGTCAAAACTCAATATAACGGCCAGTGGCTTTGTGAAAGAAAACTGGAAATTGTTTTCTTCGCTTTGGAGTGTTCTTCATATCAACGCTTAGGAAGCTATAAGTTTCATGTAACTATTTCGTTTTTAGTTAAGTTGTTCTATTGTTTGCCATAATGTGTTTAAGCTTTCCAGGCTACCAAGATCTGTTTACTTATTGCAATCCTTTGGTAAATTTTAGATTTTTTTTACAATAAATATATTTAAATAAATTGTAATGTGTACTTAACCTCATGCTTGTACAATATTTAACTAATTCCAAAAGCAAAAAATATTTACTAATACAGCCATTTAATATTCTTTCTCTTTCATAGTCTAGCACGTTTTTTTTTAGTGTTAGCTTTGACTATCCAATAGTTAATGGTATTAGTGAGTCAGATATATTTACTTTAAGTCATATATTTACTTTAATATTTATATAGGGTAGTTAAATAACACATAGATTTTGAGAAATATGTGACTTTCAACCCCTAAAACATTAAGGTTGCGTGAAGGAAGTCAATCCTAATATCGAGCTCACAACGACGACTTATGCTATACTAATCAATGTAAATTTGTGACAAATTTCGTTTATATTATATTTCCCTCAATATAGTTTCAACCCATTGAGATAAAGTGTTCATCGAAACCCCTTAAAATTAAGTTATTTTTTCAACCGTATATTCATGATTATAAACATAAGTAGAGGTATCTGGAAAATTATATAATTCTTATCGCAACATCCTTTAGCTGTGGCATCTAAGCAAAGTTTCTGTCTTTGCTAGTAACATCCTCTACAAAAGCTACGTACTCAGAGAAAGGATGGCAATGGGTTGTGACAGAGACAGGAATAGTTAACGTTCCAAATTAAATGTCAAGAGAGGTGAGATTAGGGCGTAGATTAAACCACAAAATTGCAGCGCTTTGTGGTCAGAAAGGGTTAATGTTACAACTGAGTGATATGGAGATATTGTGGTCAGGTTTATGAAAAGCTCTGTTGGTCAGCCTAATAATGAATACAAACTTTATACCTTTATTATTGATCAAAAATGAAAGGGTACAGCTAAAAGACAATATTACATAAAAAATTAGGCTAGGTAATTTTTTGAGTAAATAAAAAGATTTTACACGATCCTGCCAATGTAAACTAGATTTTCAGAAAGGATGTAAGCAATACTTCGGACAGGACAAATTTAGTTTGTGAATCGACATTGTTTCAAATTTAATGTTTATTAAGTTCCTCAAACTGGAAAGTCAGATTAATTTACATCTTAAATTAATACATTAATTAGACACAGTTAAAATACTTATCTATCAGCATGGGTGTTATAATGTGATGTCAATAACAAAAATGCATTCCAAATGATTCTGTTATACTACATTCAGTTGTACGCTTCTTAAAAGAGAACATGCAACTAAGATGGCCTCATTTTAACATGGTATCGGTATCTTCTTAAAAAATCACAACTAGAAGGTACATACCTACATGCGTAATAGGCCATCAGGCTACTAAATGGGCTCTCAAGCCTTACTGAGCCTTTCGTGATTGCACTGGCCAACCCATCTCTACTGCCTCCACGACCCCATACACTACGTGACGGGTTCTGCAACCTTTTACTGTTTTTAGTTTGAAACCGTTTTGTTTTACTTTTACCAGTAAGTGCTTGAACTAAGTCAAACTGTTATCCTCGTATGAATGCTGTTTTTTTTTTTATAGAATTCATACAGTTATAATTTAACAGTTATGATCAGTTTAAAAGTCAGTAAAATTTGTTGATTATCGTATTAATGAATTAGTATTTTCAACTATCCCAGCACTTGATGATTGCTCATTGTCAACGAAATAAAACGATTTTATATGAAAAAATCCATAGTTTTGTAAAAGTAAACTCGTAAAAATATTAAATAATGATAAAACAATAATATATAGCAATCCCGCTTTTAAACAATTACAACCGTTGCCTTTTAAGCAAATAGGTCAATTCCAAGCAATGGCACACTTCCATTTTATTTCATGAACAAAACTGCTCTTTACCTGTCAAATTACACAGCCGTCAAACCCAAGATTAATCTGCATATTCCCCCATTGCACTGGACAGTAACTTCCGCTAACGTCAAAGTTATCCTAAATATGTGTCCTAAATGAGTGACTTAACATGTATTTTCCCTTGATATAGTCGAAAGACATGTTTTGCCAATTATTATTTGCATTTAGTATTGGCATTTTGTTCAAAAAATTAAATTTTATCTACATAATACATTGCACTGTCGAAGATATTTAAGAATACTATGATAAATACAGATACGTCTCTTACCTTAAAAAGATAAGAATATATAATCCCTTCGTTGGGATACTGGTAACCTTTTATTACGTTATGTTCATAGCGTTTACAATTAAGGAATACTAGTGACCGCATAAACGATTTACTTGGACATCACATAACACAACAGGCGAGTCTGCGTAGTATGGAAGCTCTTTGGACCTCTTCCAGACCTTTGTACCAACAAGTTATTAACCACTTACCCAAGCAACAAGAGCTGGATATTTCATCTACTTAAAGACGAAATATTGTACTTTCTACACGTCTGCGAGGCAAACACCGTTGCACACTTATTTGTTTGGAGGAAGTAAAACTTTATTTACGATCACTGCTTTGCTTGTTTCTCGCCAAGCCTACTGCTAGTCTTATTACTTCTGGATTTTTTTAAACACATAAATATGTTTTAAGATGTTCAGTAGTCTGTGCTACACTAAGAATACGTAGTCATCTAAATATATAAAAGGCAAAGCCCTCACTGACTGACTGACTCACTCACTCACTCACTCATCACTAATTCTCCCACTTCCCATTTACCTAGGAGGCTGAAATTCAGTACACCGATTCTTTGGGCATTAAATAGGAAAACTAAGTAGTTTTTATTCTGATCGGGCTTTCGGGCTCCGCCCCAGTGGCTCTGAAGTTTCCCATGTTAACCTTATGATTTTTCATATTTAAAAGGAATTAATGGATCCTAACATAGCTGTTTCAATTAAACAAGTTGGTTCTGTTCTATGATGTTCAATAGCATGAAAGTTATAAGGATTACCAACAGGGTGCACTATTATTTTTTTCAATTTATGACTACAGCCAATTTGAAACCAAAAGGTGAGTGAGCGTAGCGAACGAACTTCAACCTGGAAGCGAGTTAGCGTAGCGAACGAGCTAACCTGAAGGCAAGTGAGCGGAGCGAACGAGCTCCAACCTAAAGGTGAGTGAGCGTAGCGAACGAACTTCAACCAGGACGTGATTGAGCCATGCGAACGAGCTCACTTGTGAAGTTAAACGGGGCAAAGCCCGCGGGTACAGCTAGTAGATTATAATTATCGAATGTATTTTTAAATTTTCGCAACTAAGGGAGTTTTCTAATACGGTGTGATTTCTCCTGGTCTTAAATACATTTTCCTCTTTCCTTGATTGGGAACTACAGCTTAAGTTGAGGTCGAATTCCCTCTGAACACAACATGATGCTGAAGGAAGAAATTGAATGTTTGAACAGCTATCTGTCGCAATGTTGAAATTGTTTTAAGAGACTACTACCATTGACTTTATACATAAAGTCAATGCTACTACATAATTACATTTGTAAACTATCTGCTGTAACCGTGCTTCGCAACGGGAAGAGAAATCAGTTTCTTAATCATTGCAATAGATTTACAATAAATATTCATTATGTTTTGGATTAAATAATCCTACCACATAGTTGTGTGAAATATATTTAATTTCTTTGGACCAGCTGTCTGAAATTGTGAAATGAGCATTTGGCAGTTCTGATTGTTTACATTTAAATGTCAACACAAAGGTAAACATTGTGATTTTTCTCATGCTTCCATGGAGACCAATTAATGTTTACTTGTGAAAACCTCAACTCAAATTTCTGGACATTCAAGGGGCGTAGCCCGAGAGGAACTCAGGGAAGTGAATAGGCCTATGACATTCCTAGTTATGTGAACCATTTTTGTGCTTAACTTTGGCTTAATCGGTGTAATGTTTTAGTCGTGACAGCCAGGGCTAGAGATCGTGACAGCTGCCAAAACAGACAGACAGACACCACATCAATTTTATAATAGTATAGATAACTACTGGGAAAAACATTAATCTAATGCATTCATAAATAACAATAATCTTATGAATTGATTTTAAGTTTTTACAAAATTGCAGTTTATGAAAACTCTTTTATCTGGCAGCTATAGGTGTATATTTTGTAAACATCAATCAGGAATGAATGGTGTTACCGTCAGTATCGACTGTATCAATCAATCTGTTATTTGATTGACAAGTACATGCACAGATGTTGAAGTCCATGTGAACATCGGTTCATCTCCCTCTTTACAGGGTTATAAGATCAATAAAAAAAAGCTTTTATTATTATTAATATACAAGCGTATATTGTTCATTGCAAAAATGTAAATGTATATAATATGTATGAAATACTATATAAAGCAAACCTTTGGTTCTGAGCCGTCGATGTACAAACATAGTTTTCTCTTTACTTGTCAAAGACAGAAAGTCTTGAGACCTAAAAGGGTTTGATATTATATTTACAGCATCAAAGGTTAAATTTCTTTTCTACTAAGCAACATTCTCTGAAGGCCCAGTCCATTTTCTTTTTTTGAATTGCCACTATAAAATTGTTTTCAAGTTGAATACTTAAGCTCTTAAAGGTTTTGTTTATTTTTACACTTCAAAGGTTTTATGGATTTCTAAATTTAACACATATCCTAGATACTAAAGATCAAAACATGTAAACCCATGTATTTATGTTAGTTTGAATTAATTTAAATTCTGTATGCTCATCAGAAACAGGTTAGTGTAATTCGTAATTTGTTTTATAATCTAGGAAAATTATATTGATTTAATATTTTATTCAAACTATTTTGACTTTCGCATAAGGTCTTTACTGTGCTTAGGCAATTGCCGTACAAGTTTATTACATACTAAGTAATTATCCATGATTCACACAATGATTATAGGTTTTTAATCATTTGCTCTTGATTATTTCGTTAGGCAGAGAAATTTTAAAAGTGTTCAGGTAATTACAAGTTTCGCAAGTGTTCGTATCAGCTCAAATAAAATGGTAACACAAAGAAAAACAAAACAAAGTAATTATTAAGTCGTATCTTCTCAGATTGATTGGTCCCAACTTTATTCTTTGTTTTACATAAATTATTTGTTTCATAGTCTTCACCTGAAGACAGTACTAGATTTGTAAGATCCAAAACTTTGACAAACCTAGTTTATAGTTTGCAATGGAAATTAGATTATTTAATTTTTTATCCAGAAACTATTTGTAAGATAAATAATTGTGTACATATATATTAAGCTTGACTTAAAACAATAACAAAACATGATCAATAAAGGTAAATGCATTCATTCCAACTTCTAACTCTCCAGTTAAGCTTGCTTTAACATTTTAAAAGCGTCGTTCGAGATTCTAGTTTAGCTTCGATTATTTGCTCGTCCTCTTCTGTAAACGTTAACAGAACAACATTCATTATTAACCATTCAAACTCTTGTATAAAATTCAGAAACTCTTCGACGTTTCTATCTTTTTTATTTGTGACTAAATAAATGTTTGAAGAAATGCAGTTTAATTTGCAATTTTGTATCTAGTACCTAACTCATGCCTCAATACTATATCAACTTGACGAGAATAATGTATTTATTAAGAAACTGTACATCGTTGAAAATATATACTCTAGTATCATTGATTATAGAAGCACAATTGAAGCGTACACCTTTACCAAATATGCTCGTACTTATTTATTCAGTTATCTGATATCATTCATTAATTACTCCTGTTATATTAATATGATAGGCAGGCCAAGCTAAATAATTACTTATGGTTTGTTCTCTTTGTTTGGAAGGGGACTAATTAAAAAAAAACTATTCTTGTAATAAGCTTACTAGAAATAAAATATCAAAAAATTAATATGTTTATGGCATATTCCAGACTAGTGTATCTGTGTAATGAGTTCGTTGCCCCGACACTCATCTCATGATTTAGGGAAAACCTACATCCATTCGTGCGTTCACGTACCGGTAATAATAATACGTTTAGGTTAGTACTTAACAGAACTAGACAGGAAAATATATATTTCTTGGTATCAAGATAGGTTTCTGGCTTTAATATTGGAAACGATTTAATTTGCTTTTGCGGGATTCATTTTGTTAGTCTAAGCCCCAAAAGCCATCATTTTAAACTTAAGGCGAATCTAGTATAGCAAAATGCACATATGTAACAATTACATTAAACCCTTCCTTACCAATTCATCTAATTTAAACGTTTTTTTTTTCTTTATACCTTTAGTAAACTTTCTATGCTCAATATTAGGATGCGTTTTACTTTAGTGGATGAGACAATAAATGTTGCCTTAGGAGGCCATAAAAATTTAAGTGGGTTGTCGTTGTTATAATGAAAACATTTAGAGTTTAAGGGTTGGTTTTTTTATTGATATTTAAGTATCTATAGAGAGGAGCTCTCCAGAAGATCACAATGTTTTTTTATTATTCTTTTCGTTAACTTGACTTTCCTTGTTTCCCTTATGACATTCAATGTAACTATGACTAAATTTGAGAAGTAAAATTAAATTATTTTCTTTTATACTAAAGGCAAGGGGACATTGACGTGTATTTTTACGCAAAAGCATATTTACAATCAAGCGTTATCATCCTTAAACCACAATAATAATGTAAATAGAATATTTTGTTACTTAACCTGTTTTGTTACAATGTGAACAATATCAACAGCGAAAAACCACTTTACTAAACAAGAAACAAAACTTAGCGAAGTCTCTAAAGAACATTGAAGTTAGGAAACGTCTGTAAAAGAAGAAAACCCTCAAGCGTTTTGTTTCTACTTCCTTTACGCACGCTGTTATGTAATATGCAATAAACAGTAATTTTCTGTTATAAGTGAATCCTTATCCTTCCAGCTAATTACAATATGGATTCGTTGAATAATACAAATTTATGTACATTAATTATTTATTATTTCTTGTAAATTAATAGCTAAATTTACACGGTTACATTTACGGTTAAATTTGTGGGTTGCATTGTACAAAATCTTGAATTATAGGTTGTTTTAAAAGGGCCAATACTCCCACGCCAGTGTGAAAAATTGCATTTGATTCCAGTGCAGTAGGACTATTTGACTGCAAAATGGTCCCTGTAAAGATTTCGAGTTTTCATTTTACTTTCCTCTTTTAATAGTATATCGTGTAATAGGCCTATTCCTTTTGATTTAATCCGGTTGAGTGTTGACTACTACATCGAAATGTTTCGATCGTTCTCTTCATTTGATCCAGTAGGTACGTTCTAATAACCCTTTCCAGTATTTTTCTTTTTCCTTTAAATCCTCAATAATTGAATTTTTCTGGTTTTTGGCATTCATCTACATCTTAATTTCATCGGTGTTCCTCTGCAATATATTGTCTACCAAGTTTCCTTTGTCCTTTGTCTACCAAGTCTTTCTTTCCTCAATCTGAGCTATCCTCAATGTAACCCAATTCATTAATTGATTTTGTTTTTACCAATTCTTTTCATTTTTTCACTTTTAGTTCAGGTACATTATTATTATTTTCTAACATTTCTATTTTTTTACATGATATGATAGTGGTTTCAGATAGAGGTATGGTAGTGGTAGGTTTAAGAATGCCCACTAGGGCACACTGATAATCTCGCCCTCATACATTAACAGGCTCTTTACGCTTAAACTGATATTATCAATTAGGGTAGAAGCTACTAGCGTAATACATGCTCGAAGCTGATACAATTCGTATAAAGCCACATTCACAAGCATAGACGAATCTACATCACATAGAGGTGCTTGAGAGAGGAAATCAACGTTTGCATTGACAGCACCCTTGGCTCTATTTGATCATTTGCATCTTGGAGGAAAAACAGCTAATACGTATCTGAGTTTAAAATTCAGCAGAAATTATATTTATTTTACATTTAGTAATAGCTATTTACCTTACAAGTGTAGTAAGAGCGTTTTTAATTCACGCAGGTGAATGTTCATAATTTACCTAAGTGATGTAAACACGCTCTTGCGTAACGTGTAACGTACAAGATTTTACCTGACCCGAAAATATACAGGAGGCTACGAACAATATTTTTAATTATCCATTTCACTCATCTTCTAACAGTGAACGTTCATTTACAAACAAAAGCTAGGTTAGGGAAATTCTTCAAAACATAACAATAAAATTCAACAGAGCTGATTTCTAGCGTTGAACGTCGTTGGCTCCATAGAGGTATATTTTTTATGTTATCCACTCAATGTTATTTAAATGGGTTTCATTACCACACCGGGTGAGTTTTTTTCAACTTTACATCACTCGAGAAGTAAGGAAGTTGTATACATCACGCTTGGGATAGGGAAGTTTAACATGCCGGGTTAGGTAAAAGAATATATATGATGAACTGTACCTCGACTTATATTTAATGTCAGTGATCACAATAGTATGGCAATCTTTTTACTTATCTTGTTTGTTTTGTTTTATATAGTGTTGTAACTACTTTAACTTAAAAAGCATGATGCTAGTTATTTCAGAGATGGATACCAAGTGAAACATGTAATAATCTTGTGAAAAAATATACCAAGAACAAAGAAAATTACACAATCTGGAACAGGTTCGCTAGTGGGGCTTTCACCGGGTTTCAGCTAATTTACAAAAGATAAATTAATTTCTAATAAATAATGTACATTTCATGTGTATTTTATTATCTAAAATTTAATATCACATGTGAAAATAAGAAATGAGTAATACTTTTCTCGTTGAGGATGTGAAGATTTTGTTTGGCAGGGATTAGCACGCGTTGCATCACACAGTACAATAAATCGGCTTAAGGTTGAAAGCAGCTCGGAACATTGTAAAGAGTTTACACGAGGTTTAAATTACGTTACTGTGAAATGGAATCTATTTTAAAAATTTGCACGTGTAATTAGTATTGTACTGAAACACTTTATTTCAGCTAAGAGTTAAAAACAACTAAAGAACTACTGAAAAATCTGGCCAATAAGTTTTTTCGTCAAACTGCGCCAAAAAAGCCGTTACTAATGCATGCGTCCCGAATCTAAAGTAGCATTTTTACTCTCTAGGGAGTAAAAATCATTTTTAGTCTCTAGGAGTAAAAATCAGCTATTGTAAACAGTTGTAAATTTTGATTGTGGCAATCGTATCGATCAAAATTATTTATCGATTGATTTATTAGGGAAAGTTTTAGCCTATTGTTGTCGATTATTCTACATATCGATAATTTAATAACACAATCGTAATGGATGAAATAATTGAATCACTTACTAAACAGCTGCTTGTTTGCATTAGCAGAATTGAAAAACACGCTGGAAGTCGTTTTTGATAGGTTATCTTTACATGCAAATTACTTCGTTTTCTAGCTTTGTTTTTGTTAATTAATGATGCACTATGACGAAAAATATTGTTTACCACACGGACAAAAAGAGTCACTTTAGGCCCTAGTGATGAAATATGCTTATAAATGCATATGTATTGCTTAAAATACGTTATAAACACTAGTGGTCTGGTCCTTAGACATTGGCTAACATAATGTGGTTAACCATATACACCTAACATTAACAACCATCTGAAATTGATGAATTGCATATCAAGTTATTAATGTAGTAAATTTTCCGTTTTATCTAATTTAATGAACATTCCTATGTAAATTAACGCGGACAAAAACCATAAATCATTTTCAAGATGAATAATGAGCTCTATAGAAGAGACGGTGTGGAAAATTGGTTTTGTTGAGACGAAGTTAATACATTTTTGACAGATTTTTCTGAACTCAATATTACATCAAGCAGTTCTCTTGTAGTTTAACTACAAGCACCGTGTTCGTGGCAATTATCCATTGCAATCAATAAATATGTTCATTCTTGACTTAGTAGTAAGATAGCCAATATTACATACTGCGTAGTATTTTCGTTTTTAGTATTTTTATGCTTATCAATGAAATTTTCGTAATTAATTGTTGTAAGTTTTTAATCGTTGCATTCGAAAAAGTTTTTTACAACTTCTTTTGATAAGCATTATTTCTTGAATTGTTAAGTTGTTTTGATAATTTATATACATAAGCAACTCATGTTGACTTCCTAAATAAATAAGATTAATACATCTACTGTATATTTGTAAGCATACTGTGAAATCTAAATAATAAATGTTTGGTTCTTAAGTAAAAGTACTCAGTTTAAAAAATTGCAATTGTGTTAAGTTCACACTTCTCAGACTCCCGCCAACATTGAGTGTGACGTTCCCGCCAAAAATAGATCCGTGTGACACACCGCCAATCAACATGACAACCTGCCTAATAACCCTTCAAATGCAATTTACCGCTTGGTGATGAATAATAAAACACTCCTTACATTGCCTCCGAGTGAACGAACTAAACAAGTTGATATTAACTGTTTATGATTGGTGATGCTAGAAAGTCAATTATTCGAAATGAAATCAGAACGTGTAAAAATATGCTGAAATCGTCAGAGTTATCTAAGATCTCATTGTTGTCGCAATTAAGGTGCTATGCTACGTTTTTATGCATTAGACTTTAGACATCCCATCTATGTGGATCAGCTGTCGCCAATTTTTTTACTAAAAAAGAATGTAGTTGTGTGAGCCAGTCACAGATTGCGCTAGTGTCTAAAAACTCTATTTTGTACCTTATATTTTTTTACTGACATAGTTGCTGGGTCAAAACAGTTGCTATAGCTCATAATAAGTCATTCCATCAGTTTGACTTGGTAAAAACCATCGTGTAATCGGCAGAAATCAGTAATTTAGATCAGCGCAATCTGTAGGTGGCTCACATCAACTAAGACAAATTTTATTAAAAATCTGGCTACAACTTTAACATGGGGATGGAATGTCTCTGTTAATTATTACTTTACCCTAAAACATCTATGGTAAAAAAAAATTAAAACCGTCTTATCATTGATGGAAAATTGTTTTAAATTTAGTCGAATAGTCTCCAACATTGTACACAGGTTTTCAGGATACAAAAAGTAACGTTAAACTGTTTGTACAGAACTGTGATGTATTTAGTTTCCTTTAAGCATGAGGGTTCTTAGGATTTTACTTTGTGTAACACCATGTGTATAATTTTTATGCGAAACCCACAAACAAAACAGCAAAATATAAGAACAGTATTCATTGCCATGCTTTATGATTAATTCTATCAAAATTAAATTTCAAACCGTTGATAAAGTAGTCCACGTTTGAAAAATAATATGAATATTAGAATTAGACCTTTCACATCGTCCCAAAATAGTTTTGTCATTTCTAGTTCTCAGAACTTTTCTCTCATTACAATTTATGAAATCCATATTTGTCCTGGTAAAATTCAATTTTATTCATTTAGATGACTTGTGCATCATTCTTATCTGCTATAGAAATGTCCTTCAAAGAAGGAAAAGAAGCTCGTAATTTATAACTTGTCCTCAATATCGTTTCTTTCGTCGCTATATTCAGCATATTAATATCTCTCGGCAAGGAATTGATTAAATCTTCACTTATTCGCTTTATTCTCTTACAAAACTTTACAAGTCCTTTTTCCATTCATGAAATTGTAATATGAATTTAGTTATTTATTGAATTTAAGTTATTTAAAAAAAGTCTTAGAGATTAATAATTATTTCATTCTAATCTAAAAACGTGTTCGATATACAAATAGGTTTTCTTCTCTATAACTTCTTGTATTACGTAACGAAGGATACACTAGCGTACTTACAAACAAATTTGTAGATTTTCATTAATAATATTTTGTTTAATAAGCTATTGTTGGTTTTATCCGAGGTTTTAAATTTAATAGGACTGTTCTAAAAAAACAAAACCTCAAATTACTTTGGGAAAACCTAACAATTTTAATGTTAGATTTTATTTCAATCAGAAGGTTACCAGTTCAATCCTCAGAAAAAGGCAAACGCTTTTAAATAATTACTTGACCCAGCTCTTTTGGCTTTTAATAAATGGACCTGGCTTAAGCACCAGCTGATGTCAATCAGCAATAAAAGTGTTATATCATGCATTCAACAATCGTGTCATTCGCCTATTATTGTGCCAGAATCGTATAAATCCAATTTAATGTTAGATTTTTACGTTTAATTGACGAACTGTTATATTGACTGTTGACATATTGAATACCACAAGGTATTTCATATCAGGACAACATTCGTATTTTCGTAAATGTAAAAATCGTCAACTTTGTATGACGTAGTTTCCATCATAAGTCTCAAATTCCAATAGGCCTACCTTTCACTGCAATATGAGTTCTCCACTCACCTAGAACACACAAAAACATTCAACTAATTAAATTATAATTGTAAACTCATAAGTAGGTAGTTTTTGGGCGTTTACGCACGGCTTGAAACGTAAGTGTTTCAGAACGTCCAGTTGAATTTTCCCATCGATTGGTGGTGTTTTCGGGTCGTTTGGTTAGTTTGGTAGGTGGTACAATATGAACAATAATTTGATCTAATTTAACATATCCAATAAATTGAGGGTAAATGTTGTATGTTTATATTGTTTTAGTTTAAGATATATTTAGTTTTAATAATTGTGTATAATTTGAGTGATAAAATTGACAAATGTAATCGTCGGCGAGTTGGTGTAGTGGATATCACTTCGGACTTCCAACCTGGTGGTCCAGGTTCGATTCTTCAATTTGTTAAGGTGGGTAAATTAATATAATTTATTTTTTATTGATTAATTAAATGTGTTTTATTGGGATTGAATGAATGTATTAGTTATGTAATATAAACCATTATTTATTTATCACAATATTTTAATACATTGGTCAAATACTAAATAATTTTGTTTTTATCAATCCATGAGTTTTTAGATGATGGAAAGCCTAACCACTTTACAAAAACCTTATTGTCCTTTTTCTTGATAACTTTTTCAACTAGGTAAACATCACTATGCTTTACCTTTGTCAATTCCTCTTGATAAAATCCTCCAGATATTGGTTGGTTTTCTGCATCAACCAATTTATAAGTGACTGGTTCTGTTGGTTGAACTTGAATAATACGAAATATTTCAGTTGAATAATTTGGAGTGTAACCTTTTTCAAATTCACTTTTATACTTACTTATACGTACATAATCATCAATATCAAATTTTTGTTTTATTTTATATTTTGGACGTTTATATGCATAAACTGTTTGAAGTAATTCATTTTCATGTTTCTGAGTAACATCGCAGGGTTTCATTTTAATAGTAGAATGTTTTCTTGTATTGTAGATCTTCATCAAATCTTGAAGTATGTTAATCCAGTTGTAATTACCATTTATTGTAAATTGTTTCCACATTATGTTTTTCAAAGTGCGATTAAATCTTTCAACAACACTAGCTTTTAAGTTGCTGAAGGTAGAATAATGATTTATGTTGTATTTTATCATTAACTTTTTGAACGTATCATTGTAAAATTCAGTGCCCAAATCAGATTGGATATTTTTAGGAATTCTACCTTGCTTGAATACATTCTCCATAGCTAAAGTGATTTCCTTACCTGTTTTGGTTTTGAGAGGTTGTGCCCATGCATATTTGGAAAATACATCAATTATGGATATAATATATTTAAAACCTTTATTAAATTTAGAATATTTAGTCATGTCAATTAAATCACACTGCCAGTGATTATCATATCCCTTAACAACTACCTTCCGTCGTATAAAATTTTTTCTCACTGGTTTGTGTAGTTCATTAGCAATATCTTCTTTGATACTCATCTTTATGATTTAATAAATAACACCACTATCCTTAAGTTCAGAAATAATATTGATTATTTCGTTGTTATGACTGTTATTGCCAGCTGCTTCTGATGCTTTTAGTATTCGCAGTCTTTCTACTATTTCATTTACATCATCATAATGCACATAGTCTGGAGCACAAGGGTAAGTATCAAGTTTCATATATGATGTTTTTAAGCCACTACCTTTTTTGAACAAACTTTTTATAAAATTTCGATATTTTAATGTATTTGTTACTTGAATCTTCTCACCATCGTTGTATCTGACTAAGTGAGCATTTGTGAGTAGTAAGATGTCTTTATATGACTGTAAATCACTTTTTGTGATAAACGATTTATTTGGTTTCTTTTTAAAAATTAATTCTAATAATCCTCTGGTAGGCTTAAAACTTGAGTTATTAATTGTTATAACATTTTCTGATGGTGAATATCTGATTTTACTGTTTCCAATCATCCAGTCACCATCTTCTCCTAAATATACTCCATATGTATGATCCATTTCATTTTTTACATTTTTAGCAGATTTTTCTAGATAGTCATTGAATGATTCATCACTTTCACTTTCAGACTCTGATTCCCCTGATATTTGTTCAACACTAGGAGCTAAGCTTTCTTTATCAACATCATCATCATTGTAGTTTTCTAGCGGTAATAAAGGTCTAGTTTCACTATCAGCTTCTTTAGATTTAAAAAATAAATTTTTCTTTTTCTTTTTTTCATTTTTTTCTTTGATATTTTTTACTATTTCAGTAATTGGTTCGACAATTGGTTTGAACTTCTTTTTAAATATTTCTTCATCGTCAATAGTACCTCTTTTTAAAGCTAAATATTTTTTTCTAACCGCATTGCTGGTTTTAATTAACTCTCTCTTAAGGTCCATACTCATCTAAAGTTGAATACAAACTGTGGGATCTTTTTATTTTTATTCTATTATAATGAATTTGTCAAAACCGTTGCGATATCTACCATTTTTTAAATCGCTTTCCTTATCAATTACTAAAAAACCATACTTCTTGTTCCAACATGTTTGACAAATTTTTTGAAACTCTATAAATGTCATGTCAGGGTTTACATGGTTGTTAAATATATGTTTAAGGTTATTACTATCTTGCTTGAAAATAACTAACATATTTGCATTATCTCTTATTAACTGTTTTGGTACTCGGGTATATGATTGACAAAGATAAAAACAGTCAACATCTTTATGTCTTCCCATACTAAAGAATGCACTTACGTTGTTTTGTTTATCACATATAATATCATCAAATATAAATATTGAATTTTTCTTAGCATCACATGGTCTAATTACTTCTTCGTTTTCAGAATATTTGTAATAACTAATACCTTTTACTTTGTTTAAAACATTTTCCAAAAATTTATATTTTGGCTGATATAATGATTTTGAATAAATGTAAATGTTTTCAAACCTTAATCCGTTTGGGTCAGTAATTAGACTTAATAATACAGCAGTTTTACCACAAGATGATGGTCCAGCTAATATACACCTTATCGAGTTAGGGAGAAGTTTGCTATGTTTTTGTCTGGAAGATATCTGTTTCCAATCAAAACTTTCTATATTAATTTTTTGTTTTTGTTTTAATACTTTCATTTTTAATTTGTAAATTATAGCAACCTTCTTGTTCAAAGTCTTGTTATAAAATGATGAAAAAGTATGAAATTGCTAACTTAAGTTAACTTAATGATGGTGAGGTATTAAATAAAAAGTAATATAAAACAAATTCTTTTATTTCCACATTGTCCTGTTTTCCATTCTATAATATAACAATTTCATTCTTTTAACAGCAAGTTTTACAGAATTAATTTTTGAACTACCAAAACTATTAAAAAACATTTTTGTAATATGATTGTCTTCATCCCTGTCAGATTGATGATTGAGGTTGTAGATAAAGTCGACAGTTTCTTGACCTGAAGAACGGTGTTTTAAGTATAAAAGTACACATTTTCCACAAACATCAGACAAGTCACTCTGTACTCTTATGTGGTTATAGTTCCATGTTGTGCAATAGGTTTCAAGGAATAAAAAGATCTTGTAAGGAGGAGGTAGTCCGTAGCTATCAAAATATTCTCCATGATGGAATCTGTCAATAAACACAGCAACCCAATGATTTCCTGTATTGAAAATATATGAACTTGGATATTTGATAAAACGATGTATATTTACTCTTGTATCAAATATTCCATTGAAATGATGAGCTATGTGAGGATCTCCGGAGATAAAGAGTTCTAGTTCTGCTGCATACATGATCGACAATGCTCCTTCTTAGGAGGTGGTCCGTCGATGTGGTCCTCGTTTTCAGGTTTGTTGTGGTGATCGGTGCAATAGATGAGATCCCTTAGTTTACTCCGTGTGCAGCTCGGTAGAAAGTCCCACACATACTGGAGGTCGGGCAGTGGCACGTGATGTACTATGTACTCTTTTGGAAGATATGATATTTCCGGTATGCGTAGATTTGATAATGATGGATTTCCATATTCATCACGTTTATTGAATTTACCAATTATTTCACCAATTTTGCTTATAATATTTTCTTCTGTTTGTAAAAGTGTCGACTTTTTTAACACATTATCCGCATACCAGTTTAGAAGCAATCGAACATTTTCACTAGCGCATTGATCAGTTTTTCGTAAATGATAAAAGCATTTTCTGAAGCGTGTTTGTTTTCGTAACTCATTTATTCGTGGACAAAAAATCGTGTCCATATCAAACACATGTTTATTCTTGTCTGCTAAAATACCTTTGATAACGGTTTGTTTTTCCGATCCTTTGACGTAAATGGAGTCATAGTTTTCTAAAATCTTATTAAAAACATTCTTCATTTCGTGGTAGGGGACGTATCCATCGTTCCAGTCCATTCCGTGATAGAAGTTTTTCACCCATGATGCGACCTTTTGCTGTGTTTCAGGTAGAACTGACAGAGGGTATGGAGGCTTGAAAACCAATGACTGCACCTTGCTTCCGGAAGATGAGAGAAACGCCGCTTCCTTTATGATGAATTCATTTCGAAATCCTCGAAAACCTTGAATATCACAAATCACCTTTCTGTCTGACATCTTGTTAACGACTGGAATAAAACTGATCTGACTAAGGAAAAATAATTGTTTTTATACTCATAACCCTATGACCTTATGAGCTAATAAGGTTGATCTTATGAGCTCATAACCTCTTGACCCTATGATTGTATAATTTTGTGACATCCTATACCAACCTTTTAACAATACTTGTCATCGGGTTATATTCTATGACCCTGTCGTGAAGGATCATGCAATAAGCTGTAGTGTTTGCTGGCATGGTATTTTTTGATTCAAATTCCAGCCTTATGTCAACGGGGCCAGATTTGATTGATTCATTTTGTCTTGTACAATCAATAACTATTAAGGGAGCGTACTTGATGTAGTCACTAAATGAAAATAATGGTTCACCTTTTTTAAAATAGTAGTTTTCTTGGAATTTGATGTACATTTCATAAAGAATTGCTAGTTGGTTTCTTGATGGATCTAGGTTCATATCATCATACGGGTAACATTCAGAATTCAAATAGAGTTTAACATTTGAAATATCACAAATATCAAAGTGACTCATGTGTTTTTTAATATTGTTTGTACGATCTGTCTGAAATGCTAATATGACATATCTAGGTTTTTCTAATTGTGTAGACGTTTTTACACTCCATGTGTGTCTGCTTGATGCGGGAAGTAGAGGATATTCGTAAAGTTCCCAAGTTCTAAAATTAACATAAACCGATTGATTTTTGTCTATAATCTTCAATAAAGATATCTTCTCACTGTCTGATGGATATACGTAAGGTACTCTCCACTGAATCTTCTTAATATTTATATCTACTGTTGGATCGATGCTTGTAGCAGTAGTACCAGTACCTGTAGTGGTAGTTTCCCCAAATACAGCATTCATATCTGTCCTTGATCTTATTAATATTAGTTCTTGTTTCACGTTAAGTATAATTTTATTATAGTCTTCAGCAAACCCTAACAATGTTTTCAAAGGAATGCAGACATTAAAGTAGTATGTACCCTTTTTTGAATCATCTTCTTTAAGAGACAATAAGCCATCTTTTTCATTAGTCCAACCTGCATTAGTTAACATTTTTACATCACTTTCGCTGAATGAAAGGTAGCCTTTTATCGTACTTGTTATACCAACATTCTTTACTCTATCTATTTCCACACCTCCAATTTCATATCTTATTTCATCAAATAAAAATAAAAATCCATTATTGATAAATTTAGTATTTTTAGCTGTAACTTCACCTTCTATGTAAAGAGTACTATTACAAGGATAAGTATATATATCTTGGTGCTGAATTGGAATTCTAATTTCATCATTATTTTTAAAGGATGAATTAGCATAAGGTAGATGAGAATGAACTTCAATTTTATTAATTGATTCGTCAAAATAAATTTTATCTTTTACTTGTAATATATTACCAGCCATTTTTAATTTTAAATCCTAGTGATAGTAAAAAGTCTCTATTAATCTTAGTTAAAGAGCTTTTCTTTGCCGGAGAACCTTTCTTCACGGAAGTCGGTGTAGTAATGCCACTGACCTTCATGTAAGACATGTTTTTGATAGGAAGATAAATCATTGGCATGGTTACAAACGTTTAAGATGCAGTGTTACTGTGATGCTCTCGTCACGGAAATTGATAGGTTTTCCGTTTTGATCCGTAATTTTAAGGGATAAATGATCTATTGACCTTGTATTAATTGGGAGGTAGATAATATTAGCTGGTGTTTCAACAATTTTAAAACCAGGAGGTACAGTGGGGAAAAATGTATGAATCACGTGACTTGGCTTACCATTTACAAATGAGGATGTTACAATATTACATTCGATATTTATAGTATTAACCTTAAGTATGTTTACAGTCTCATCTGAAATATGACTTTGAAATTTACTCAACTTTCTTTTTTTGAAACCTAGTAGTGGTCCAATAGAATCGGTAGGAGTGAAATCAATATCCTTTGAACATTTTATTTCACTTTTTAGTGTATTATTATTTGATTGAATTGTAATAAGTACATTATGTTTTATATTGTATGCACTTTTAAAAGTAGGAGTACCTTCAATATCTGTTTCTGTTTCACCTCTTTTATCATTAAATATTTTTCTCAAATACTTTTGTATATCTGCAATTTCATATGAGCCAGTGGGTATTTTTATACCAACTTGAGAACCCTCATTATCAACATAATAAAACTTATTACATCCCTCTTCAACATTTGGAATTGAATTAAAAGTTTCAAAATTAATAAGCCCTAAAACATATTCATGCTCATTTTCCAATTCAATCTTTGGGAAAATTTCACAACTCAAGACAGAACCTTTACCAGTTAATACAAATAGGTGTGACATGTTGTCAGGTTGATGGACTAATAAAAACTAAGATCATTATTAAGTAATATTTAATTATATTCACAAAGAAACTTCAAACATAAATGTCCACAAATTTCAGTATTATAGTTTTGTTCTCTGTTATAATTATATAAAATTATACAATTTTTTAAATATTTAATAACTTCTAATGGTGGTTTTAAATTACCAAAACTATCGTAGTATTTAACTTGTAGTCCAGTCTTACGTAGAGCAACCCAATGGGTTCCAGGTCCATCATCCATGTCTAAATTAATGATAAGTGCTTCTTTTTCCCATGGAAACGCAGGTAGCATGTCCTTGCTAAACACACCTCTAAAGTTCGGAATTTTCAATAATTTAGCATATTTTTCAATGTCGAAGTTGCTCAGTGCGGTTGGTCTAAAAAAATTCCCATTCCTTGCTTGTATGGTCTCAAGTATAACCCCTTTCCTTTGTGAATTTGCACATCATTTACATTTTCCTTCTTAGCCTTTTTTACTTCATTTATAGCTTTATATACGGAAGCTGCTCCTCCAGCTAGACTTCCTATCGCGGACAAGCCTGCAAATAATGGTAGTAGAAATGGAAGAGCACCTCCTGTCTTTGGGATTGGGATAATTCTAGGTTTCTTAATATCCTCCTTTCTACCACCCGTAACTGCCTTTCTAGCGGCTTTCAAAGCTGCAGGGACTAACACTTTTAATTCTTTAGTTTTGCTTTTCTTGAGAACATTTTTAGCCGCCATTATGGCATCCCTGAGATGTTTTTTCTTTTGCACTCTTACATTTTTCTTTCTGATATTTTTCACACACTTGTTTGTGGTTTTACTACTTTTTACTCTCCTCATTCCTGCACCCAATTTCACCTTAGCCTTCATTGCGTTTGTAACAGCAAAAGCAGCTATTCTTTCACCCCTCTTAGCGTCTGGAGCTGACACTCTAGTCCAAGCTTTCTCTGCCAATAGCTTATCAGCAATATGTCGACTTTTTAGATCCTTACTCTGTGCGTAAGCAATATCGTGTTCCTTACAGTAATTGTCGAGCGGATTAATCCCCTCGTCTTTTCTTGCTAATCGTTTCTCTAACTTTGTGCCAGGCCCACAAAATCTATAACCAGGGATATGAGCTTCAAATGGTAGGTTATTAATCAATTTATTTAATAGACTACCTCCTCGTTTAAAGTCTAATACCATACTGACAATGATATCTCAGTTGCTGTTCAATTTATCCACCCTATCCCAGAAATCGTCTTTATCATCATCCTCAGTCAATTTAGATGTTTTCAATTGTTTGATTTCTGATCTTAAATTATTTAGCTCACCCACCATCATATTAATTACGTCAGATATTGACTTACTCGATCTATCTCTTGACCTTGCACTTGCACCTGATGTTGGTGAAGGGTAGAATACTTGAAGTTTTTCATTAATACGGGAAATTTCAGAACTTATTTGGTTTTTAAAAGTTGTTAGCTGTTTATTAATTACTGGTGCATTTTCATCATTATTTAAATTTACAATTAGTTTTATATTTGTCCCTTTTAAATCAATCATACCGTTTTCGTCTGGCTTTATAAACCCTTTAATCAATTCCTTTATTATCACATTAACTAAGGTTGTATTATTACTTCTAACTGTTTCATCTACATACCCTTTATTTGCTGCATCATGTATGTCTGTAGGCTTTTTCACATTCCGTATGTTTACATTATTTATATTTATTTCTTTTTTATCATTTATATAGATGTATTTGCTTAACATCATATTAGCCTGCCTTAAATTAATTGGAGAATCATCATGTGAAGCTTCATTTGTATAAACCTTAAATTTTTTTAGATTTACTTCATCATTTTCCAGTTTTATAAACATATTGAGTTTTTTACTAATAACATTATCCAGTTTTATGAGCTCCTTATCAAAATATGATTTACTTACAGCATGTAAACTGTCAATAGGATCTTTTATAATTTTAAAATTAATTAATTTATAGTTCTTACAATTAATTTCATTTGTACTAAATGTTAAACATTTTGTGCTTATTTCTTGAGCAATATATTTTTCAATAAATTGTTTAGACACCACATCAGATAATTCCTCAGGCTCACTTATGTTTGTAATTTTCAACTTTTTAGCATTAAAGCTACCATTATTCTTTGTTAAACAGTTTGTTTCTAAAAATCCTAACGTCACTGCATCATCCTTACTAATAGGATTAGAAATATTTTTAATAATATTCTTTTTACAGTCAATAGTGTGTGTTTTAAAATTGAACCTAACACAATCTTCTAAACTTTTACTTATATTATTTTCTAGATATTTTTTAGTTACAGCACTAGTATCTGATTCTGGATCACCAACATTAGTTAACTTTCTTTTTTTCAAGTTAACCTCTTTTTCTTCTAAAATAAGACAGTTAGACTTTATATAGTTTATAGTTGCAGCATCATTAGAATCAATTGATTCTCCGACATTTGTAAGACGTTTGTTTTCAATGTCATAGTTATTATTAGATGTAAGCTTAAATCCTACACCAGGTAGACCTGGATTTGCCCTTTCTTTACTAGTGTAACCCAAATAACCTCCAAATTTGTCAATACTTAACTTCATTGTCACTTTAAAATCTCAACACTGACTAAAGTAAAATGACAAACCTCATTATAATAAATAAGAATTTCTTATCTTATCATCATTATTAAAATTATTTTTGTTCTGTTATCTTAACTGATCTAAAAAATAAAACATTCGATTTTTTATTTCTGAGATACTGGATTATTTCATTTAATGACTTAAAAATAAAAGTATTTGAATGTTTTCCTTCTTTATTATTTATTAATCCAGAATAATATTTTTTGCTATAAAAATCAAAATGCTTTAGTTGGTTTTTACCATCGAATGAATTGAATATAAAAGATCTACGGATATCATTTCTCCATTCTGGAAAATCAGCAACTACTAATCTATCCATTTCAGGTAGATTAGATTCAACATTTAATTTTATATATTTCATAGGATATATTTCATTATTAAAATATAAGTGGAGAACAAATGAGTTAAGCAGCCAAAACTCATCTAACATTGCTCCTGTGATTTCTTCCCATTCTTTAAGCAAGTTGTAATTTGAAATTATAAATCCTTCTTTTTTCTTTTCTTCAATTCCAAAATACTTACTGTACAAAGATAAAGTTGGCAATGCACTTTTTAAAAATTGAATAGTATACATACACTGAGCCCTATTGTTTACTAATTCAAAAGGTCTCCCTCTACCTCTTAATGGTAAAGATTTTGGTACTTTGTTAGAAAATTTTACATTATAACTTATATCAAGTGCACATTTTGTAAATGAAATGGCAGATTTATAAAGAGTTATAGGCGACCTTATAGGTATAGTTGATTCAGTTATCATGAAACATTTGCTAACATTTGGAATTTCAGTCACATACTTTAACATATCATAATAAACATTTGCATAGGTAATGCTCGCATGATTATTTATCAATGGAAGTACATGATATTTTCTTTTAAATATTGTTGATATAGGTCGAAATCTAGAGATCATGTTGTAATTATTTCTAACTGTACCTCTGTACATATATTGGTTATAAATAACTAACTCTAGAGGTACATTATGTTTATCACAAGATGAAATAAAATCAAGCCATAAATGTTTATTGTATATTTTATCAGAGACTATCATGACAATAACTATTGGAGGTAGCATTTTACTTGTTACTTTTTTATGTCTCCAACACCTTCTATTAAATAATTGATTTTTTTGATGACAATAATTGCCACAAAATCGGGATTTTTCCTTTATGTATTTTGTACAAAGATTGGACATAGTTTGTTTTCTTTTATTATAAGGATTGTTCTTATAAACAATCACATCATCATGCTCTGTCTCATTCATAAGAAATGTTTTCTATAACCTTCGTTGTTGAATTCTCTTTACCAACTAAACTATTTTAAACATATTTAAATATTTAAAGGAAAATAATAATGAAACATATAGTGCGTATAGTATTCTTTATTTCCACCACCAAAAGAATCAAAAAGTATACATGTATGTAAAATGTTGTAGTTTATATGTATTTAACATTAAAAATATTACAATTTTAAAAATATGATAATACATTTATAAAAAGAACAGGTTGTTGAGATTAATACAGCATCATTTAAATGGTGTTTACATAAAACTATACATTTATATGTTTTGTCATTCAAATAACATATTAAAGTTATAAAAAAGCTTCTTTATAATACTATAATTTCATTTAGTTCCTGTTCTGACCTTGATTTATCATCTACATCATCATCAACATCATCATCATCATGATCATCATCAACATCATCATTATAAGCATCATCACCGACATTGGCCTCTATTGATTCATTATCGTCATCCGACAAGTCAAGCTCGATTGTTTCGAGCGGACTGTGGATTCCTGTTGACCCAAACCCACTTCGAGCTCGCTTGCTCTGACTGAGAGTATCAGTGAGCGACCATTTGATTTTTTCCACTTTGGAAATCACTAACTGCGCGATTCGCATGTTATCACAAACTTCAAAAATGCGGTCTCCTAAATTTAGTAAAATAACTGAAATTTTACCACGATAGTCTGAATCTATCGTCCCGGGCGCATTCAACACGGTCACACCATGAAGAAGAGCTAGCCCCGATCTAGGTCTAATTTGTCCCTCATAGCCTGGAGGGATTTCAATTTCTATCCCCGTTGAAATTACTTCTCTACGAGAGGGGTAAATATGTACTTTGTTACACGGACCGGGTAGATGTGCGTGCAAGTCCATCCCACTGCTGCCAGTGGTCGCATAGCTTGGAATCGTCACGAGCTCCTCATACACGTCGTGTAACGGTGCTTTCCGTATTTTGATAACAACTCTTTGATGATCTGTAAATTAAAAACAAAAAGAAAAACCTTTATATGTTATATTGAAATAACATATTTTTTAAACAGGAGTAACAAATGTATCAGTGTCTACATAAAGTAACTGTGATTCGTTTATGTGATACTCTGTATCTGAAAAAGAAAAGAAAAAATGAAAATAGTACTATAGAAGCTTTTTTATTTAACATCTTATCAAAATTTATATTAATTAATTTTCATTCTTTTATTCTTCAACTCCTCATGGATCTCTTTTTTACGTTTTCTATCTGAAACAAGCCAGTGATGTCCATAGGGTAACGTGTGAATATTATCACTTAAAACTACTCTTTTGTCATCAAAGGATGATAGAGCTAGTTTGTTTAAGTTAATTGAATATATCAAATGCTTATAACTTCGTATCAAATTCATACTTTTGAATAAATTTACATTTTTAAATAAAGCTGCTTCAAAATCACTAAACTTTATTTCATTTTCAATTACATATTTTTTTATTCCTTTAGCCTTTTTAATACAGTCTAAATTAGATGAAACCAATGAGTACAATTTACTTCTCAAACCGAGATACTTTTTAAGAGGAATGCCACCAAACTCATCTTTCATGTAGCCTATTTGTTTTTTCCTAATTTCTGAAAAACATGGATGATTTACATCATAATTACTTGTATCAAACAAATGCAAGTTCTCCTTAATTTTTAAATACACATCATCACATAATATATCATAAATAAAGCTATCTGTATCCATATAACAAAGACTGAGATTTTCAGCTCCAAAAATCATAGGGAATTGTGTATAGTGGTAGTCATACATCAGTTTTTTACTAAGTTCAAGAACTGTGAGACCAATATAGATTGGTTTATTAAATGTTACTTTAGTTTTACCTAAATGGACACCAATTAGTTCATTAGTAAATATTGTTCTATCAATAAAGTTTGGTTTTGATATTAATCTTTCTAGTTTTCTAGTATTGTTACAAACAAGCTGCATATTCAACCTATTTCTAAGGTTTTCCATTGTTTTACCATAATAACTATTATTCATCAATTTAAAATATTCGCGTTCAAAATTATTTTTTGCAGCAGCTCTCAATTCAGTATTTTTTGCAATGTATTTATTCAACCAATTACTTTGCTGAAACTTTATAGCTCTATGAATGGTTTTTAACACTAGACCATTTTGAATAGCCTGTTTTAATGTTTGTATATGAATAACATAATGATACTTATTTTCTAATGTACAAAGAAGTTTTTCAAATCTACCTTTCTGAGGTTTTTTCTTTTGTGCACAGAATGGTAAGTCAGAATGTCTTTCATGTAAACTAGATGGATATAAAATATCTACCTCGAGTATATAGCCTATATCATCTGTTTCTTGTGTATTTAAAATGGTTGATTGCAAGACCTTCAATTCATCATTAGTACACCATTTAAACCCTTTATATGGAATACGCTGACTCATCGCGTATCCATATAAATTATTGACATCTAAATAAATAAGGTAGTTTGACTTATCTGTATTACATTGTACTGCTTCATTACTTTTCAAATTATCTTTGGAATTATCTATCGGGCATTCAAAACCATTACTCAAGTACTTATTTTTAGCTTCACTAAATCTCTTAACACATTGGGTAATTCCACCACGAATGCCACGTTCTAATAGCAGAAACATTTCATAATCCGTAACTAGTTCTAATGTTACATCAGTAAGTTTTAAACAGGCATCCCATGATAACCCAGGAGCAGTATAGTACCAACATGCATCTAAGCCATAGTGATTTTTACACACAGCTCTAAAGTTTTCGAATACATCAGTTAATATAAGTACATCGGTCTTAAGATATAAATCTGAATAGGAACCTAAATCTGATATGTTAAAAGTATTCCAAACAGTCTGTGCATGTAAATAGTCATCGGTAGTGATATTTGAGTTGTTCAAAGAACTATAAAAATGTTCAATACTTGGTAGAGAAGTTTCGTTTAGTATCTCCCAATTGGATACATACTCATAAGGGAAAACCCCTTTACGAGTAACTAAGTCAATATTATCAAGACCAAAATAATTAGTAGTCTCTTTAAATTGAGATTTACTTAAGTTTTTAGCTAGAGAATCAAGACTGCTACTCATGAATCTAAAACTGTCAATAAAACGTAATTCGAATTTAGAACTTACTTTTTTACTTAGACTGATATATTTTTCTTCTGTTGAAGGTATGACTTTTATATCAAGATCATCTATAGCTAAATTTTGACAGATAAAGTGCAAGTCATACGAAGAAAGGTTATGCATTATTACCGGTACAAAATTAGGTAGCTGGTATAAAAGGTTACATTGATTATGAGCAGCTCCTCTATATAATCCACTTAGTGGGTCATGGTCTTTAACTTTTATTTCATCTAATTCAAAGTCATGTTCACATATGTGACATGATGTAGCTAAATTAAAACTTTGAACCTCATTTTCCGTTAAATCACACATTGGAAGTTTATTGTCATAGATACTTTTAATTTTGAGGGCTTCATCCTTTAACATTTCTATAAATACCCTACCAGCATTTTCTCCTCTATAGAGTACAGGTTCAGTTTTTATACCTAGTGTATTTACAATGAAAAAACTAAAGCTCATTGGTACATGCTTTCTTTCTTTGATTGTACTTGAATAATTTTTAGTTTTTCTTTTTTTATCACAATCTTTAAGTGCTTCACAAGTTAAATTTTGACAATTTTCACATGGAGTTTCCTTATGTAATATTGCTTCAAAATCTGCATAGATTACAAAAGGAATCTGTTGTTTATGTTTAAAATTAGAAAACTTCAATTCGTTATTTGTTTCATCAGGCATTTCAACTTTAACTGGACTGTGAGAAGAACAAATGAGCTTATGTCTTTCATAAACAGATTTAGACGTAAAGTGTACAAGACAACTTTTACAAATGTATATCCTACCATGGTGTTTAGTCATTTGATTTGATACCAAGCGTTCGAAATCTTTAATATATGCATAGTGAGTTGTTTCTTCATTCTTGAGTAACAAAAGATCACGATGGTCTTCTTTTTGTTGTTTATTAATTTTGATCGGGTACACATAGTGTTCTTTACTATTTTTCTTTTTCTCTAACCCGAAGATATTAATTGATATATTATTAACCTTTTCAAACTTAGGTATATTGTTTATTGTTACCGGGTAAGGAATCACATTCCAGTTATAGCGATTTTCCATTTCTTCATTATTAATATATTTACTAATTCTCTGAGGATTTCGATCAATGAATTTAGAATAGACCGCATATTTAAAACACATAGAGTCTTGATTTTGAACATTTATTACAGCTCTTTTAGCAGCTATATCCGCTGGCAGGGTGATGAATTTGCGTCCACGTAGTGGATTATATTTATTTATTCTTAGCTCTAATCCTGTGATTTTGCTTAGAGACCAACCTGACCCCCTTCCCATAAATGAGTTTTCCTCTTCAATTAACTTTTCAAAAGCATCATTACAAAACAAATCAAGATCAGTAGAAGTAAATATTGCTGTGTTTTTGGTCTTAAACACCAATTCTTTATACTCATTTTCTTCTAGGTTTTCTTTAACATAAATTGCTTTAACAATAATGTTACATTTAATTGACTTGCATTCAGATACTTTGTCTTGAAATTTTTCAATCATAAAAGGTTTACAAAATTCAAAAAAATCTTGATAGTCCAAAAACCCTAAGCCATTTTTCATATAATATGTTTGAAGACGACATTTTGCAGCAGACTCAATCAGAACTATAGGATCATAACCATAAAGGTTTTTTAAATGTTCAGCATCTTTTAAATGAGTATCACTTTCTCTATACCATATGTCGCATACTTTACACTTTTTTAACTTTATTGTAGATAGAAATTTTTCCATTTTGATATATGGATAAATCTATATATGGTAAATGTCTAACTATCTGGAATTGATATAACTATGATTCACTGACCCTAACTAACTGAAATTAACTGTGACTCACTGACCATTGTTCTTCTGCGTAATTTTCCGTTTTAATTCTGCAAGCCGCTTTGTCTCATCAATGCTGAGGTCCGCCCCAGCGCTCACGATGTTAACAGCCGACTCGTAGTCGCCGAATTTGCTCCTGATGGTGGCGAGCTTAGAGCAGTATGGTAGCCGGACTCTGAACGTGATATCATCCTTCTTCTTGATCTGTAAAAATAAATAAATAAAGACAACACAAATCTTTGTAAAACAATTTGTATAATATTATTTTAATTATACTATATTATTTATGTTGCATAGTGTTATGTTATGTAGTATTTATTGTATTATGTCCTATAATATTTATTGTGTTATGTTATATAACATTTATTTTATCATACGCAATCCTTTTAGTATCTTTGTTTATATAGTAAAAACTATAAAATAAATGCCTGTTATTATCTTCCAAAAGATACATTTTAAAACAATAATTAAAAATATATGTATATTTATAAAACTGTCACTAGTTTTACAAATACTTTTTATTTATTTATTTATTTAATTTAAACATGTATTTATAAATTTATTAAAATTAAGAGAATATATCAAATTTAGATTATTTAGATTAATATTTTAAGATATCCACTTAAAATCCTTATAAACCTTTATAATGCAAGTCAAAATTTATGAGCTTATTATAATAAACAGTTTTCACAATTATAATATCAAATAAAAAATTAAAAATTATTTTCAAACATGGTACACATTTAAAACTGAGTTTTAAACCAAACAAATGAAAAATAAATTAATATATAAAGAAATTTATTACAGCATTATAAAACATAAGTACTTTAAAAATATTAAACAAATTGTTTTACCTCAATATTTCCTTGAGGGAAGACACTTTTCAAAACGATGTGAAGATCTTCTATAGTCTCTAACCCGCCGTCTTCGACGAGACTGACGTCCCAGGTGCTCGGGGTGGTTAGCGCTGATGTTGATGCCATGACTGACAAGAGACAAAGATTTGGAGGTTATATACCATCCGCCTATCTGTTAATTAGCAAACAACTTGCGGTTATCGCGTGCAGAGAGGGCAGTGTAATCATCTTTACGTAAGCAACAAGTGACCTCGTGGAACCGGTCATTCACACAGTCACGCGGACTGAGCACATGTTCTCATTATTTCTAGAAGGTTATAGATAATGATAACTCTAGATAACTAACAATCAAAATTCAAAAACTACACGCAACAATTTTACTTCACATCCTCCAAAGATATAATCATCATTAATTAAAGTAATATTGCGTTTGAATAATATTATGATGAAAACAGGAATTGTTAATGAGCACGCAACTTACTTAATTAACAACTACTAATGATTCCGCAACTCTCTCAGCCGCTTTCACCTGTGCGCAACACTGATTTCACCTGTGCGCAACACTGATTTCACCTCTGTGTACTGCGCGCTCACGCTAACATTAAGACATGCAACCATGTATGTGTGTTTCAAGCACATATCACACTCGCCCTTTAAGAATATATTTGATCCAAAACAATTTAATATATATAATATTTTCAATATTATAAAATAGTTTTATCAACAAATATAACTAACAAAATATCCAACCATACTTAACAATCCACCAAACTAACCAAACGACCCGAAAACACCACCAATCGATGGGAAAATTCAACTGGACGTTCTGAAACACTTACGTTTCAAGCCGTGCGTAAACGCCCAAAAACTACCTACTCTCATAGAAAATATTTTAACTCAAACATACAAGGGCTGTGTTGTTAAGGTCTCATCTGGATAAGAAAACAGTTTAATCAAGTGCTCCTGCCAGATGATTCCAGTGAGAGGAACATCTATTATTCGCAGGGTTAATTCCTTAAGGAGGTAGCGCCACCCGATTGTTTTCCTGGCGCGTTTCCACAGCTCTTCTTTAGCGATTGAAGTTGTAAAGTGGATGATAAACAAGGTTATTACAGCGGAAACTGTGAAACGTTTGTTTTACTACTGAAAATATCTGTCATTTTCATTTTCGTGAAGTAAGATTAACTTGTTTATAGATGTTGCATTGAAATAGTATAGGTTTAAAGTATATTTTGATTATTTTACATGTACCTTTCTGCCTTCTATGAAGCAAAGGTAATGGACAAATGAAGTGAAGATTTTACTTAAGATATTTATAGTACCTAAGAAAACCAACCTTGGGGTTTTGCAGTATCAAGAATAATAGCGTTTTTGTATTTTGACATTAGGCTTTGCCAGATGTCTTAAAAGGATGAAAGTATAGATTTGGAAATGTAATATTATTTTATTGGTCAGAAAGGCTCTGAAAAAGTAGCTGCAATGTACATTTAGTTTAGGTACAGTTTTTACATGGGTCTTTTTTAGTTCGTACAGCCATAAAACTTACTAATAACTGACTAATCCATTCAAATATTTTTAGAAACTATTGTAAATGAATGACGGTAGGAGTTACAGATGAAAAAATGAAAGGCAACTTATGGAAATTCGTTTCTGAAGTATATTGTGCCATTTTGATTCTCTCAATCTCCGGTTGGATTTGACGATAACTGAAAGTATGATTGAAATCTGACATCACTGTAGCACTTTTTATATGTATTTAGTTTTTTGTAAATAGTTATAAGTGTGGATATACATAACCAATGGATATAATAGAATAGAAATCATATAATAATAAATAATAGTAAAGAAATAATAGATATAATCAATTAAAAGCGTTGACGTGAAGGTTTGTTTTATTTGTATTATTGTTTTTTTTATTTGATTGCGATAGTTTGGTCTAAAGTTGGCTTAAGGTGTTTTTATTCTCTATTCTTTGTTTACATCATAAAGTGTAACTTCTAAAAGTAAACTAACTATAGATTTAATATATTTTCATAGACTTTGCTGGAAGCTCATATACTCCAATAAAATTTTTTTTTTATATTTGGAAACAACAGGCTGCAAAATTACTGATTTTTTCGAATGAAGTTAGGAAATTAAAAGCGAAATCCTAAATCACTTCCATACATCCGCTTCCCGTGGCCGATATTCACTTTGGATCTGCTCCAACTTTCAACTGCTCTCATCCGCTTTTATACTTTTCCGAAATGTGGAAAACACAATAGGAAAAATATTGAAAATTGTAACCGCTTTAAAAAAATTATTCGTGTTTAGTATTAGTGTAATTACGGCATGGGACTTTTTATGAATTCAGCAGTCAAATAATATAATATTGACCATTGAGCATGAGAATCTACTGAAAGCTGAAATGTTAATATGGATATTTTTTTACACTGTGAGTAAAAACGTATGTAAGCTCAAGAAAGTCCTTCCACTAGACCAGCTCGCTTCTATCTTGGCACTATTGCTTTCTTATACTGTGACAATGACCTTTTAACGTTATATTTCTTGGCAATATGTATTAAGAAATCGCTTTAGTGTGTATGGTTTACAATACATTGAAGATGATTGCCTGTTGGAATGACAACCTCACCTACAATGAGACTTCTACAGGGTGAGTCAGACCACCCGTGCACATACTTTAACGGGATATACAGCCGCTTGTGCAACTCACTAACTCACTGATCGGGTATAAAAATGTTTACCCTTTCCTAGAATAGTTAGGGATCTGAAATTTTTGTAGAGGTCCGTCTTGGTTCCAAAACCACCTGGAATAATCTGGGTCTGTCAGACGTTTAGTCTGGCATAAGCGTTTTTCGACTATCACACTCCTTCACCCCTACTTCTAAAATGTGTAAAATGTCTTGGATTTTTTATCTTTTATTACTTATCGGACATTATTTTTGAACTGTTAATGACCTATTGAAATAAAAGTGCCTAAAGTGACATTTTAAAATTGTAACCCACTAAAAAAAAAACCTTTAAATGACGGATTTTAAAATAAAAGCGTTCGTTTTTCAACGCTTGTTGGACCAAACCTATGCTTGTGGTCTGATTCGCCCTGTATATTGAAATGTCAAACATTTGGCTGCTACTGCTAATCTATGAACTATTTTGAACAAACCTAGTAAAACTTATCCATCTCAAATACTCTATAGTAAAAACAACATAAGAAGATCAGTAATGAGTTTAGTAGTTCCTTCGAGGCATATATGAGAATATAATTCATGCATATATGAGAATTAGAAAAAACATTTCATTAGATTTTTGTTAAAAATAAAGATTTCAATAGTGAGAACTGCCGCCATTAAGAGGACCGCTCCCGCCAAAAATAACTACAGTTGACACATCGCTCATCGCCGTGACAACCTACCTAATGAGCATTCAAAGCTATTTATCAATTGGTTATGGACCTTGACCTATTCTGATTTGTTATTGTCTACACCAGGGGCATTTTGTAAAAAAGATGTACTATTACTTTAAAGTATGGAGGTACCTTACGATCACACCTGATTTTTTTAAGGTAATAACCTGAAAGAATAACAAACAAATAGCCTAAGAACAGCTGGGGTATTTTTAACATTAGGTATATGGTAAGTTCCCTTTAGAAAGGAATTACGACCTTAAAGGGCAATTTATGAAATAATGAATAGTTTTGCGCAAAGTTTCTCGTCATGAAGAACATTTTAAGTATATCGTTTATGGGGGTGTGACTTGTAGTTTTTTCAAAAGTGCGTGGGTACTTTAGGATTTTTATATGGATTAAATTTAGATTTTTGTCAATTTATACCGTATCAGGAAAAAGGTTTTAACATTCTTGCATTTTTCAATTCATAATTTATTTGCGAAAAGTCGAATTCCCATCCCAAACAAAATCATGGTCCAAAGTTTATAGGTTAAATCTTGGTCATACTGACATTGCTTGAAACACAATTTCCGGCATTTCTCTAAACGGGTTACCTGAGTAGTTAAAGTTGAATGATGGCGAGTACTCAATAACTTTACACACAGCGAAACAAATTTACAAATCATATTCTGACATTGAAAATGGCCTGGCCTTTTTAAGTACTTAGCCTAAAACACTTTCATAGCAATAATGAAATAACAAAGATTTAATACGAATCACACCTCGATGTCAGCTGTCAGACGCCATGAATCGTTCACAAAGCAGTTTTCTGATAATTCACCTCACATTTAATTGAACAAATAAGTTTTTATTTGTGTTCGAAATGTTCGTCACTAATAGGCATTTAATACTACGTAAGTAGTTTCTACCTTGGTCTTAAGAGCCCATTGGGGTTTTATAATCTTAATCTTAATCAAAAGCTTGTTCTTCATTAAATCCCAAAGATAACTTTGTGACCTTAGTTCCAACTTAAAAATTATTCTCTACAAGTATCAGTTAAAATAGGAAACAAAACGAAAACAGTTTTATCAAGTTCAGTTTAAAGTTCACCCTTGTACCGGTTTACCCTTTACTTAGCTAGATACGTTTCATTCACAGGCCTCTGTAGCTCACGTCAACGGTTATATGTAAGGTAAAAGAGTCCACTGACCTCTTAAAAAGGATTTTTTATTCAGAAGCATCAATTCCACTCATATTTGGGTTAAAATACGCACATAGTCCCCAAACTCAAATAATATTGATAAGATAATTTTTAAGTCTCTATAGTAAACCTAAGTGATTAAATAACTTACGTCATCAATCCATAAATTGCTGTGGAGCAAATTGTAAATTGTAAATAGTAAATTGTGCTCCACAGCAATTTATGGATTGATGACGTAAGTTATTTAATTATTTGATAACTCATCCGTTGTGCTACAATCTCAACATTATAAACCTAAGTGTCTCGAGAATTAACGACTAGACGAGCCACTAGAGACGCACACAACTTTTTAACAGTTTGGAAACGTGATAAAGAATGTGCGTGTGTGAAGTCAGCAAACAGGTTGTTTTGCAGAATATGAAGTATAATTATATGCACACGCTTTAGTTAATAGGACTTAATTCAGAAAAACCTGTGAATGGCCTCAACTTGCGTTTCATTACTAACTGCTAGAATTAATACTTTAACCATATCAATGTTACTCTACTACTATCCCAAAACATAACATCATATCTAAGTTGTATACGTGGACCGAATACGTTTTATTGAGGTTATTTGAAGTAAACATTTTTCTTATTTAAAGAAAATGTGGAAGTTTGTAATAAACGGACGCCCGGTTGACATCTACACCGACTTTCCGCCTCAATTATCGCCCACTTCAACTCTCCTTTGGGATCTTTATTTCTGAGATTCTCTAGTTTCATTTATTGTAAAAGGCATTCCATCTGTGAAGTTCTCCGTAAGTATCTTTAAGGTAGGTTGGATTGTGAACCAAAATAAGGAAAAATTAAATTGACACTGATGAAGAAAAGTTCATGATTGACATCATCTCAAATACTATGTTTAAATGATTATTCGATCTTAATAAGCTATCTTTGTGCATTGTGTAAAATAGATGTTTTGCTATTTGAAACAAATACTTCATACTATATTGATATTCAAAGATTATAATAAGTCATGGCTACCCTCGGTGAAGAGTTATGTTTGAATAGTTGCCAAGACGGCGTCATATTGTCTAGGCTGGGCTGTCCTCAACACTATTATTTACGTTCTGTCTGGAGATACAACACTTTGTAGCACCGGAGAACATCAGAGACTGTCTTAAAATGTATAGTTAGTAGGTTGTGTAATATGTTGACTAATTGTTATAAGCAAAATTATTATTTGATGTACGAAAGCGTTAAGAGTAAACATAATTGTTTTGTACAATTTTTGTATTCAATTTCTATATTTCCCAATCAAATGTTAGCATTTAAGGGTGCTAATTTCATCTCAACCACTTTAACTGTATCATAAAGTATATATTTCAAAAACTGGATGTCCAAATTCGTCTGTTTTTTGGGACTATGTGAACTTTCATTTGTTTCTATTAGGCACAAATTTGAAATATGACAGTCAACTTTACAATTAATTGCAAACCTCAGTTTTTGTACTAAATTCGGATTCTTAATAACGTTTTAGATGCTTTATGCAGTGACATAGTGTTTTTAACCAAAGACTTCCTCTATCTGTCTAATATAAATACTCTTTAGACCTGCACTTAACAGAAATTTCAGTAACTTCAGCTTGAAAATTGATTGTTTATGAGAAGTATAAGTAATGACTAAAATATGTAACTTAGTTGAAATGTTCGATTTGTTAGGCTTAAACATTTATGTATAATCAAAAACTTAATCATACGGTAAGGGTCTATATAAAAATATGTTTTTATACTATTTTTAACTACTAATGGTGACCAAGGAAAATATATTACAGAGTAAAAACATGTCACAAAATACACTATATTGATGTTTCTAGAAACTTTCAAGTTAGGATCTGAGTAATCCTTAAAAGTGATTATTTATTTACCAAAGCTTTCAGAGCGGACTTATTTATTCTTGTTCTACCTTGCCGTAGGAACCTTTTCATCTTTATGGCTAGATTTTGGGCCAGCTTAAAAATGTATGACTCGCAGCTTAATTTCCCAGACCTCACATTTGTTCAAGATTAGGTTTAATAAATTTCGTCATTTTACAATAATGTTTTTGTAAGTTATTTCATCTAACACCATTTACGTGTATTTTTTGCCAGGGTTGAATTTATATTTTATACTGTTGCCAAAGTGAAAACAAAAAAACAAAAATTTTTAGCTGTAGCTCAGCAATTGCTTTTCTAAAGTGCCAACAAATATAATGAACACACGAGATCAATTGAGTGTGGGTTGAGACGTTGCTCTAGGTACTCAAGTTAAGTCATACTCCACATGGTGTATACACTTTGTTTTCCAGACGAAAAATAATATTAACCAGTGGTATCAACAAAATAAAGATTATTTTAAAGCACAGGATAGTTACTGCCAGCACCGTCCTGTTTGGACTCAAAGATAAGATAAGATTACCTGGTTATGTTCTTAAGAAATGGTGAATCTAAACAAGAAGAAGAAAACAAATTTAGAAAAGCCTATGGTATAATCTCGGTAATAAAGAGTGATAAATCGAATCCATTTAAAAAATCTGTGCTGTTAAATTTGCCACTTTTAAAATCTTTACCATTTAATTATAGGGTACAAGTGGTTGAGTGGTTAGAGCAAAAACGCCTATCTTGGAGTTCACATTCATGTCCAACCAATTACCAATGGATTTTAGCTATGGCTCAAAAACTAAAATTCCACGTTTACTTATCAATAAAAGAAACAAAAAATGTGCCTCAGGAAGGAAGAATCTTCTCTTTAATTGACAACTTCCCCGCTGAAATCCATCCTACCTTTTTTTAAATTTAATATAAAAATAATGTCAAGAACTAACTTGTTACGACGTACAAGATCTTTCAAGCTGAGCATGTGTTGTGAAAGCTAATTTGAAGATGTAAGTCGAGCCAGAATATTGTTATATTCTTACGAGATCCTGATGAAGCTTTATTCCTTCTCCCTAGAGGACAGGCCAGAGCTTAGAATGACATTTGCAAATACATTTCTACCTGAGACAACCACGATTTTAACCATACACATGCATTTTGTTAACAGTGTGAATTCCTAACATCTATTTTTGTAATTATAGAAAAATGGAACTTATTTGGATATTTTAGAAATGTAATGTGCTTGATGGAATATATTTATATCACAAATACCTCTTGCTTAGAAAGTTTTCAAAGATTCAATCTCAATTATAAAGTATGGTAATCTACTTTTTATCTATTTTTCAGTGTCTAGTAAAAGCAAACGACATGCGAACCTCAATTCGGTATAGTACTTGAGTGGTAAATTTAAAATGTGACTATTGGGTAGTAAAGTAACGTTGTTGGATATTATATTGAAACGTTGAATGTTCTTTTAACCAGTGATTTTACTAACAAATCACTTTATTTATTTCTTAGTCATTAATAACTTCTAGATACTTTAAAAATAATCAATGTTGCAAAAAAAGTATGCACTGTTTTGCAGCAGTTGGTACCTTCCAATCTTACTAATATTATAAATGTGAAAGTTTGTGTGTTTGTTTGTTTGTTTGTTTGTTTGTTTGTTTGAAGTTCAATCACGCATAAACCAATGGACGGATTGGGCTGAAATTTGACATGATGATAGCTTACATTCCCGATTAACATATAGGCATATTCTTATCTCAAAAATCCTTTCGGGCTCCGCCCCAGTGGCTCTGTGATTCCCCATGTTAACCTTATGAGTATTCATATTTAAAGGGAATTAAAGAGTTTAGTCAGCTGTTTCAACTAAAAAAGTTGGTTCTATGATATGGAAAAGCATTAAAAAGTTATAAAATTTACCAACAGGGTGCAGCACTATATTTTTTTGCATTAATGAAAACAGCTAATTTGAACTAAGCAGCAACATAAAACTGTGATTTGCAATGAGAACTGTCAAAGTAGGATTGTTTACAGTTATGTTTATGTTTTTCATTTCATGAATCATTTTTGATATTTTGCGAATTGTTGATAATTTATTTTTCTCTATTGTTTAGGTGAAGTGGTAGAACATTATGGCTATGGTAGATGTGTAATACTATAAAATACTGTAAATTTAAAAAAGCAAATATTATCAAACTGTGTCCTCCCTTATTGCAAACGCAAAGCTTGAGTATAACTGCAAATAAGCATTTTATACTTATATTCCAACCCCGTACGAAGGACGGGTACTCTGCTAGTCTTTTATATATGTTAATTTCAATGTTTCTATAGTATTATAGGAGATCAAGTTCAAGTATATTCTTTCCCATGAGATATTTAAAAAGAATTCCGTCGACTTTCTCGTAGACTGCTCCACGAGGCGTTGAGATCACTTGTTTCTTTACCTAATTGAATCAGCTGAGGCATGATATTTTTCTTCTTATTCTATTTACTTTGAGTCGAGACTCTGATTTAATATTTTATTTTAAGGTAAAAATTGCAAAAGTTATTCACAAATTATTTTCTTGGTGTGTTTAAAAAACGTTATTGAACTTCCTATTATTCCACATAAATGCCTTCTCTTGAATATGAAAAAGTGAATTACATTGCAGCTAGAGTTGTTTTGAGAGATTGCCAACTTTGGGAGGGGATGGTCTAGACGAAGAAACATTATATTGTCTGGTAGACTAGTTAGATAGGGTCGTAGTTATTTAATCGTTTATGGATTTGTTCAATAGTAAATGAAGTGACTATTTTTACCCCTTCCTTAATCTCCTCTTTATATTCGTCTGAAATTAAATGGTAATAAGTATGTTGACTTTCATAAATAAATAGTTTGACTTTCTTCAACTTGACACCCCAGGTTCAATTCAACCACGGTTCAATACTCTTTTTAAATGTTCAGTGTGTTCATTTTTCTTACTTTTAATCATTTTATGTTCATAGAATAGAATTTGTTTTATTCTATTTAACTTTTAGGGAGATTATTTCTTTAATTTGTTCTTAATACACTGCATTTACTTCCATTTAAAATAGTATTACAATTTACCTACGTATCAAACTAACCTTAATGTCTTCTCAAGTATTGCCTGTGGCTTCTAGCTAGGTGAAAGATAGGCGTTTCTCTTTCCTCTCATAATTTTTGATTTGCCTCCAACAAAGAAAAATAAATCTAAATTTCGTTTTAAGGTCTTGGAATTAAAAGTGTTCTAACAGTTGGACACAATTTACTTTTTGATTTTTCAAGATGAGTTTTGGGTTAGTTTAAAGACTCGATGGGTATATATATTTTTTTACACAGTGTTTTAAACTCAAACCATATGTAAGAGATACCCTCATTTTTGTATTGATATCAATGTCAGTTACTTGAGGGAAAATAATTATTTTGTTAATATAACTGTGTATTCACATCCATATTAATTTAACACCCTTTAATTTGTTTCTAATTCTCAAAGTTTATTAACATTTTTTGGTTGCAATCGTAGTAAATAAATGTCTAACAAACGTAAGATTGTACTTATAAAGACACATTTTAGCTGTATAGAATTCTTATCGATAAAAATGTATCATAACACCTTAACAGTTTTAGAAAACAGTTGGTTGAACATGTGAGGATAAAATAATCTATGTATCCGTCTCCAGATATTTGACACAATGTTGTTTCGCTCCTCACTGAAGCGAAATATTGCATCTCACCTCTCTACTTTAGATGCGACGTTTTCCTATTTCTGATACACCACATACAACTTCTACGATCACTATCATGGTGTCAGCCAAAAATGTAAAATATTCAGTTTTACAGTTTCCCAGTTGCTACCTTTTTCATATTTGAAGACAATAAAGCTTAAGATGTATGAGAATTTAGGTTATAATTAAGCTTATAAAACAATCGTACAGAACTATAACAAAACAAATTAGTGTTCATATTTGAGAGGTGAGTAAGCTGTTTTGGGTTTTTTTTATATCAAAATATATTGAAATACCCCCGCCGCAGCAAACCTGCCAACATAACATTAGGTTTAACGAGTACCTAGGTTTGCTGCTACAAGGAAACTAATAAAGTGTGTTTTTGAGTAAAATATTGATAGCTTAGTACAAAATAAATAAATTTGCCAAGTTTGATCAAAATATATCCATAAAGAAGCAAACTACAACATTTGACAATATTCTCCTTAATAATAACGTGGGAATTTAAAATTTACAATTTTTTTTAATTTTCTCCGTTACTAATAATCGAACAAAAATACTTTTATATACTAAGTTATTTGTTTTTTTTAAGCTCTTTAAAAAGGTCTTAAGAGAAATCGGGAAATTTTGTGTTTTGAGGGTCAAAAGTGAGAAAAAACCATTTTTACCTCATAAAACCCCCCGTAAAGCCCCGTTCCCATGGTCTGATCGTGCTGGTTCGCGAACTCATCCAAGTTTATCCCGCTTTACACCTTTAAACCAAATTTCATCAAAATCGGACAAAAATTACTCAAGTTATCGCGTTCACGGACGTATATATATATATATATAAGTCTATATATATATACATATATAAAAATTTGAACGAATGGTGTTTTTGGCCTCTGGGGACATCAAAATGAAAAAGTAAATTGGTCCCGGGTCTAGGTCTTACCGTGCCACCTACGGTAATAGCTACTTCCCTATAAGGAAATTCGCTAAAAATAAATGGAGAACATGGATTCATGTCGGAGCTGATGATAAAGTGAGGAGTTGTGTATCTGACAATTTCTCTCGGTCGAAGTTCAAATATCAAGTTCTTTCAAATCTCTGGAATATTAATTGCTTACGAATTATTTACAGACCATGTTGTAGGCCAGAATTACCTTTTCGTTTTTTTTTTCAAGAACATTTCATTGAGTAGTGAATCAGTAACGGATAAAATAGTATCACACATGATCAAAAGTATAAAGTAGAAGGAATTACAAATACAAATAATTATAGGTTAACATGAATTTTACAGTTATAGTAATACCACTCACAAGAATTAATAGTTCGTTTACCAATCGATAAAAAACTGTTGTATTGTTATGTTATGCCTTTTTAAATCCTACTTTGAGTACTTATCGCAAAAAAAATATTACAATGTCTCTTAATAATACGCTAAGTGATACAGTTATACGATTGTCCTTGTTTTTTTCCTTTTTCATTTATTAGGATGTTTTTTGAACACACAAGTTTCACCAAGCCAAAGCCACTAAACAATCGAATTTTTAGTTTTTTTTTAATATAGAGGGAGTATTACAAATCAATGGAGACAAGATGGAGGCGTCACTACTTAAACCCTACTTTATTAAATTTACCGCTAAACGCATGTTTGATCCTGCCAATTTCTAAGGACACTTAAGGATTATTAGTAGTCTTTATCGAGCTTAGTGCAATCAATACATGGACACCAAACACTTGTTTAGCCCATAACGTTTTATATGATTAGATATTAGTTTATTTTAAAGTTGTGCACAAGTACTTCATACAAGTTTACAAAGTACTCCCATATGAGATTAGGTCACAACCAAGGCGAATACTAATAAATACTAGAATACTAATATTTCAAAATGACCTACCCAGATTGTAGTTTCGAGTTTTAGTATTTTTAACTAAATAAGACCATGCAAGCAAGTTTCCCAATTGTCAGTGAACTTCAAATAAAGGAGTAATCTATTCTTTCAACAAAACATAAGGTAATTAACTGTTTGGAGCCTTGTTTTTTCAAAGAGATACATAAAACGATGTCACTCGTTTGAGTTTAAAACGATGTCAATTAAGTGAACTATTTAAATTCCTATTTGACATATTGTGCCAAAGACAATGGTTTCCTACGCTCTGATGCCAGGTGCTGTATCGTACTGCCCAACGCTGCCAACAATGAACCTTGGCAAGTCTTTCAGTACCGACTTCTCTGGGTTCACCCTTGGATTGATTAGTCACTTATTTTATATGGTTACAACATGTTCGATATCGATGTTTTGGCTAATTTTGTCTGAAAAGTGAGCATTGCGTAAGCGGCGATTAAACGTTAATATCTAAATGAACTTGGTCTATGGTAAATGCATCATTGAGGAGGCTTTGGAGCAAGATCATTCAGCATAGATTTGCAAAGTAAAATTGATCAAGTTCTGGAAAACTGATTGTTTCAATCCTACGCTCTACTTCAAATGTTGTATTCACCCCATTCTTTCACAAATGTATTTAATTGTCAACACATGACTAGATTGACATCAACCAGTTGTGGACGGTATATCATAAAACGTGACTTCCAGAACTTGCATTTACCCATCTGCTTTACACTAAACACCCCTAACATTCAAAACTGCGAACATATCTTAGTGCAATCCGTATCTGCTAATCGTAAGATTTATTGCATTAAATTACATAATTGGAAGATCCTTAAGCTACATATACATTGTGGTTCCTCACATTAAAATACAATTAATGCATTTTAAACTTTTTAAGTCATTAATTGTACCCCCACGGAAACTGAGTGAGTCGGTGGCTCAGTTGGTAGCGTCGCGGACTTCGGGCCCAAGGCAGCAGTGTCGTGGGTTCGGATCCTGGTCACTGCCACAAACTTTTATCAGTACAGTTCACCTTTGTACTGTACCGGCTCACCCCTTGCTTTGCTGGATACGTTCCACGCACAGATCTGTAGTCTATGTGGACGGGCAAATGCAAGGTTAAAAGAGGCTGCTAACCTCTTTAAAAAAAAAAAAAAAACTTTTTAGGCATAACATATCCTGCATCTTTTCGTGGTACATTATGTGCCTTTCAGTTAAGTTAGGCAGTTTTCCCAAGGTTTCTGGCAATGGAGCTTGGTTGTCAAAGTTAGTTTGTATCAATCAATAGACAGCTTACCGCAATCCAATTGTTCGCTTACGCAAGGGTGTCGAGCGCTCACAGACTCAGAGCCGCTTAGCCTTTGATGTACGTTTAGAACTAAATGGTGAAGACTGAGTGAAATACCCAGGTCATAGTTGAAATCTCGAAATGGTAGAGGCTGTATCTGTTGGTCAACTATAAGCAAATTTATAACAACGTTGAATTTGATTTTTAATTGTGGAGTCAAAAGCTCTTTGGCGATTGAAATTAACCAATAGCCCGATGTTAAGTTAATAAAGTAGATTCGTGTCTGAATATTGGGGGTGAATATTCTTTTCCTTAGCTAAAATATGCCTTGTTAAGTGATTTTAGTGATAAATTGTGCATACATTTGTACTCGATCGATCTTGGTTTTCTACGTGTAGTTAAATGACATAAACAGCCATACCCTTAAGATTTTTCGCTTGAATCATTAGTTAATAATTGTTTCTTAAAAACTTAAAGAACGAATAAGATAATAAACTAGTTAAAAAACTACACATTTATTACAATTCTAGGCAAGTAGAGATGGTGTCGTGATGCGACAGATATAATGCAGAGACTCATAATATTTGTCTAGAGCACCCATTATCAGGCCAAATAAAATTAACTTGGAAAACGATAAACTATCGAATTAAACAGGTCAAACCGTTTTAATGAGTCAATCATTTAGACAGCTACGCACATTCAGTTACATATTTTGAGCTGAACATTAGTGTAGGGTGAATATATCGATGTAAAACTACCTGTGTAGTTGTTGTACTGACTTATATCAGCTGTTTATTTAGTAATTAAAGTTTATTAAAAGTCACTTGATCAAGGGCAAAACACGCATCAGCGGCACTGTCCCCAATCGGTTCTGGAGACTCTTCATACAGGGGACCGTGACAGCTGTGACTGAACCTGTTAAAGAATTTACCTAACCAGCCATGTTAAACTTCCCTATCCCAAGCGTGATGTATACAACTTCCTTACTTCTCGAGTGATGTAAACTATCAAAGACTCACTCGGTGATGTAATGAAACCCATTTAAATAACATTGAGTGATTAACTTAAAAAATATACCTCTATGGAGCCAACGACGTTCAACGCTAGAAATCAGCTGTGCTCTTGAATTTTATTGTTATGTTTCGAAGAATTTTCCTAACCTAGCTTTTGTTTGTAAATGAACATTACTGTTAGACGATGAGTGAAATGGATAATGATTAATATTGTTCGTAACCTCCTGTATATTGTCGGGTCAGGTAAAATCTTGTACGTTACACGTTACGCAAGAGCGTGTTTACATCACTTAGGTAAATTATGCAACTCACTTCCGCTCGTTGCACAACCTTCACTTGCGTGATGTAAAAACGCTCTTACTACACTTGTAAGGTAAATAGCTATTACACCCCTAATCTGAATTCAAAGAAAATAAGTTTACTACACTGTGTAGTAAAGAAAGTGTTTTGTTTCTAAAGTAAAAAATAGATGTGTAACTATTTCATACAGCAGACTAAAGAACAGCATTATTCTTTCGCGTTCTCCCCTCGTTGCGAAGCACAGTTATAGCAGCTCGCTTTATACTTGCACTGGTTACCTATTTACATGCACAACAATTAACGTGCTCAAAATTTATAGTTTGGGAATACGTTTTAAGCATTTCAACCTACCTATGGGTTAATTCATAAAACTGAGACTACTTCCCCGTACATTTTTTTTTAATATTTTTTAATATTGACAATTCGAATTTTTACTCCATCTGGGCACAGTTCCGGAAAGAACCAACAATATACCACCAGATGAAATATCAGTTCCATATAAAATATCGATTCAAATATTTCAGTAGTAATATTTAATGTAAAAAAAATATTTTTTTTAAGGGTCTTTCAAGTAGAGTACCAACCGCCACTCATTTACAGTGCGCTGCTGCTGCGTTTATGTTAGATTGGTGTAGTTCAGTAGTTAAGGTTGAATTGTGAAACTTATAAAAAGAGAGGACAGTACGAATGAAATTGATTTTTTAATTTATCTCCTAATCAAATTACATATCAACATTGGTTTTTATAAATTGTTAGCTTATTTGTTAATACACTAACCTTACCTAGCCACCACAGCACAGTGTAAAGTCATCTCCTTGAAAAACATCCAATGGATATTTATATTACGTTAAAACTATATGCAATACGAACAAAAACTAATACTTTTTAAGCATCCGATATTATATCGTAGGTTTCTGCGCAACTGTACCCCCAACATCCAATCAGATCCAGAGAAGAGATTTAATTTAAATCATAACACTAATTTTAAACTAACATTGGTTCGTCAACTATTACATATTTCTGAATACATATACTAAGAGAGCTATTATACCAATCAATAGTGTTTAAGTAAATCATTTTAATTCAAGCAACGTTGATGCCAAAGACATAACTTTAACACAAATTTATAACATGAATGTCGATTCAACAACCTGGTAGTGAATAAAAGTTGGAAAACCACAGACAAGTGGAGATGGTGTCGTGATGCGACATTTGTGACAGATGTAATGCAGAGACAAGCTCGTCCCTCATGTCCCTGAGGTTACGTGCAGAATATACTTGAACACATTAGCTGCAACTTATTACAACAACCATGCAGTTGGAATTAACAAAAAAATTTTCCAACGTATTCAAATTTTGATATACAATTAATGTAGATAAAACTTTAGTACTTTGATGTAATGGTAATTTTCTAAAGTAACATCAAACTAATATTTTAGTTTTACAGTATTTGTTATATGAACAAGAACTGTTGTTGGTTAACGAACTTGAATTATGTTAAAAGTATTCAACAGAATTGAACCTACCCCTACGTTAGTAACCATGTGTGTTTTAAATTTATTTGTGTAAACGTCTTAGTGTGATTATTGAAGTATTCCAATACGAGAACACAGAACTGAAATGTAAATTAGCTGTACTGAATGGTAACTGTTATGATGTGTGATATACCTCTGCTCAATGAAAGAGCCATTAAGTTTCTCTCAGCCAATGATTTCTACAATGTCGTCAATAAAACTACACCACCTGTGGGCGTCTTGTTTGATCCCATCGTTTGAATTTATTACCACGTTGGACCTATTAATGCAACTAGGATAATCTTTCTCATTCGAGGGGTCTGGCTAGAAAAGTAGTCATCAAGTAAACGTTTATTATCACATTTACAAACCCAATGATTTGGCAATGAGACAACGCTGTTACTGTAGTAGTTTCTGTCACCATTATAAACGTACACAGCGTTATATATTATCTCCAGCTCCAGCATAACGATCTGAGAAGTGTCTCTCTCAATGATGTGGCCCGGTGACGTCACCAAGTCTACGCTGTTACTGTAGAAGTTTCTGTCCCTATTATAACCATACAGATATATTTCTCTCTGTGACCTGTCTCTCTCAATGATGTGGCCCGGTGACGTCACCAAGTCTACGCTGTTACTGTAGAAGTTTCTGTCCCTATTATAACCATACAGATATATTCTCTCTGTGACCTGTCTCTCTCAATGATGTGGCCCGGTGACGTCACCAAGTCTACGCTGTTGCTGTAGAAGTTTCTGTCCCTATTATAACCATACAGATATATTCTCTCTGTGACCTGTCTCTCTCAATGATGTGGCCCGGTGACGTCACCAAGTCTACGCTGTTACTGTAGAAGTTTCTGTCCCTATTATAACCATACAGATATATTTCTCTCTGTGACCTGTCTCTCTCAATGATGTGGCCCGGTGACGTCACCAAGTCTACGCTGTTACTGTAGAAGTTTCTGTCCCTATTATAACCATACAGATATATTTCTCTCTGTGACCTGTCTCTCTCAATGATGTGGCCCGGTGACATCACCAAGTCTACGCTGTTACTGTGGGAGTTTCTGTCCCTATTATAACCAAACACATATATTTTCTCCAGCTACATTAACGATCTGAGAAGTGTCTCTCAATGATGTGGCCCGGTGACGTTACCAAGTCTACGCTGTTACTGTGGGAGTATCTGTCCCTATTATAACCAAACACATATATTTTCTCCAGCTACATTAACGATCTGAGAAGTGTCTCTCAATGATGTGGCCCGGTGACGTTACCAAGTCTACGCTGTTACTGTGGGAGTATCTGTCCCTATTATAACCAAACACATATATTTTCTCCAGCTACATTAACGATCTGAGAAGTGTCTCTCAATGATGTGGCCCGGTGACGTTACCAAGTCTACGCTGTTACTGTGGGAGTATCTGTCCCTATTATAACCAAACACATATATTTTCTCCAGCTACATTAACGATCTGAGAAGTGTCTCTCAATAATGAGGTCCAGGTGACGTTACCAAGTCTACGCTGTTACTGTGGGAGTATCTGTCCCCATTATAACCAAACACATATATTTTATCCAGCTACATTAACGATCTGAGAAGTGTCTCTCAATGATGAGGTCCAGGTGACGTTACCAAGTCTACTCTGTTACTGTGGGAGTATCTGTCCCTATTATAACCAAACACATATATTTTCTCCAGCTACATTAACGATCTGAGAAGTGTCTCTCAATGATGAGGTCCAGGTGACGTTACCAAGTCTACGCTGTTACTGTGGGAGTATCTGTCCCCATTATAACCAAACACATATATTTTATCCAGCTACATTAACGATCTGAGAAGTGTCTCTCAATGATGAGGTCCAGGTGACGTTACCAAGTCTACTCTGTTACTGTGGGAGTATCTGTCCCCATTATAACCAAACACATATATTTTATCCAGCTACATTAACGATCTGAGAAGTGTCTCTCAATGATGAGGTCCAGGTGACGTTACCAAGTCTACTCTGTTACTGTGGGAGTATCTGTCCCTATTATAACCAAACACATATATTATCTCCAGCTACATTAACGATCTGTGAAGTGTCTCTCTCAATGATGTGGCCCGGTGAAGTCACCAAGTCTACGCTGTTACTGTGGGAGTATCTGTCCCTATTATAACCAAACACATATATTTTATCCAGCTACATTAACGATCTGTGAAGTGTCTCTCTCAATGGTGTGGCCCGGTGACGTCACCAAGTCTACGCTGTTACTGTGGGAGTATCTGTCCCCATTATAACCAAACACATATATTTTATCCAGCTACATTAACGATCTGTGAAGTGTATCTCTCAATGGTGTGGCCCGGTGACGTCACCAAGTCTACGCTGTTACTGTGGGAGTATCTGTCCCCATTATAACCAAACACATATATTTTATCCAGCTACATTAACGATCTGTGAAGTGTCTCTCTCAATGGTGTGGCCCAGTGACGTCACCAAGTCTACGCTGTTACTGTGGGAGTATCTGTCCCCATTATAACCAAACACATATATTTTATCCAGCTACATTAACGATCTGTGAAGTGTATCTCTCAATGGTGTGGCCCGGTGACGTCACCAAGTCTACGCTGTTACTGTGGGAGTATCTGTCCCCATTATAACCAAACACATATATTTTATCCAGCTACATTAACGATCTGTGAAGTGTCTCTCTCAATGGTGTGGCCCGGTGACGTCACCAAGTCTACGCTGTTACTGTGGGAGTATCTGTCCCCATTATAACCAAACACATATATTTTATCCAGCTACATTAACGATCTGTGAAGTGTATCTCTCAATGGTGTGGCCCGGTGACGTCATTAAGTCTACGCTGTTACTGTGGGAGTATCTGTCCCCATTATAACCAAACACATATATTTTATCCAGCTACATTAACGATCCGTGAAGTGTCTCTCTCAATGGTGTGGCCCGGTGACGTCACCAAGTCTACGCTGTTACTGTGGGAGTATCTGTCCCCATTATAACCAAACACATATATTTTATCCAGCTACATTAACGATCTGTGAAGTGTATCTCTCAATGGTGTGGCCCGGTGACGTCACCAAGTCTACGCTGTTACTGTGGGAGTATCTGTCCCCATTATAACCAAACACATATATTCTCTCCAGCTACATTAACGATCTGAGAAGTGTCTCTCTCAATGATGTGGCCCGGTGACGTCACCAAGTCTACGCTGTTACTGTGGGAGTATCTGTCCCCATTATAACCAAACACATATATTCTCTCCAGCTACATTAACGATCTGAGAAGTGTCTCTCTCAATGATGTGGCCCGGTGACGTCACCAAGTCTACGCTGTTACTGTGGGAGTATCTGTCCCCATTATAACCAAACACATATATTCTCTCCAGCTACATTAACGATCTGAGAAGTGTCTCTCTCAATGATGTGGCCCGGTGACGTCACCAAGTCTACGCTGTTACTGTGGGCGTCTCCGTTACCATCCAAAACAAGCATCACTTGGCGAGCTGCCATCGAGTATCAGTCTTCTTATTTATAAAGTAGTCCATCTCTTTGCGTCACTTGCATATTTCAGTTTCCTACTTCCACGGTCGCGCGGAATCGTTTTCGGCTACAGGTTCTCTTTGGTAGATTTTACGATGATTATTAAAAATTATGTGAGTTGTTAGAACCATTAACTACAATAAGACTACTGAATTTGGTAAATGAAGATAATACCTTAGTTTGTGAAATATTTTGACCCATTCTCTTGTTTTTAAAAAAGAATTTGTCTTAAAAAATAATTTTATCTTTTTTATTCATAACTCGTGTAGTTTATATTTTCCCCCATTTAATATTAGCGTATCAAAGGAAGGTTATCATAGACAATGTAAAGGTAATATTTCGATGATATTCTACACCAACCATACAAACGGATATTGTAAAAACCTTTATCTGAATCTATACTTAGCTAATAACAACATTTTCAAACTCTTTACTAGAATGGATTTCTTGTAACTGATATATTTCTAGGGCTTATAAATTAACAATGTTGCCGTCATTCTCAGAATAAAATAATAATAGGGTTTCACCAAAATCCTTTGAAGATGGGCTAAAGGGATGACTGAACCTTCAGTTTATGTAACTACCACCAGTATAATCATAAACCATTTTATATATTCATATAGCAATAATTATACAGAAAACATGATAACAAATTTAAACAAATGGTGTCTAATTTAGTGTAGCCCTAATTTATCATTATAAGGAGGATCAAACTAGTTAAATCCTTAGCTAGGATAATACCTTATTTCAACCAACAAATTTTCAAACGAATTTGGGATGGCATAAATATTTCAAGGAAAAAGCTATAGAAAGCCTGGACAATTTAATATACTAAAAGGATATTTGAACTAACTCTGTGCTGCATTTCATGAACAATCGTTAAAAAGAGCCGATTTTCAAACTACGGAAACATAGGACATTTATAGAACTCCACCAAGTTGAAGAAATAGGAATAATGTAGTTCAAAATAACGCCTGTAATACTTCGCAATTACTCGAATTTGAGCAACAGGTACACTAGTCTATATATAATGCATAAATTACATACACAATAAATACCAATACACTGTTAAATAGTACTGTATTTAATAGAAGACTTTTTAATACCTTGAATCGTAGTTTAAATTTGTAAAAAGATATTTAAAAAGAAACTTTGGAAAAATACGCTTTCTTCCCAACGTCTTATAACACGACGTGGTACACGGAACTAAACGTAAATAATAAACTATCCTATATTTATTATGTTTTTTAATTTATCAAATTAATATTTTTGTTACAGCAAGATGGTTCAATAAAGAGTAAGTGGCGACACAGCAGTGTTGAGGCGTGTAATCTGCAAGTGTACAAGCCAATATCCCGTGTTAGCTTGGCCATAACTCTGCTAACGGCATATCCACCCTAACAGAGCCATTAAAGTCCTCGGCTCCTGTATAATGACGTTTAACTTGATGGAACCTTCTTAAAGTGGTGAATTTATAATATGTTGCGAACATTTCGTACTCAACAGATAATTCTGTAGAAAGGTTGCATAAGTGTTTACTACAGTGTTTTGAACTGTCACTAAGTCTTCTGTATTCTAAAATTTGAAGAAAATGTTCTTTAACTAAAAATAAGGAAGAATAATATTGACTATAATAGATAACAGAATTGATGAATTCAATTTTGTGAAATTGATCAACAACTGTTTGTGACTAATGTGCATCTCATTCTCCAATCATTTGACCGTCCTTTCATCACTCTGAATACGAAAATACCTCACTTTTGCTCAGCTGGACTACTTTCTTGGAATATCCGATCAATTAAAATGTATAATTTTTCCCGTTTTTTCAAGAATATTATTTTTTCTGTCCTAAATAAATAAATTCCTCGTTATGATCAACAGGAGCACTGACGTATTATTTCATAACGATAAATAAAGAACAAGTGTTATTAGTTTAAGGAGGAAATTTTATCAACAAAGTTATTAATAGTTTACTTTGTAAACGAACTATAAAACCAATCTTTGATAACCTTAAAGGCAATTAGTAGAATATGAAGTATTCTTATGTACAACAAAAACGCTTTGGGTGATTATTTTATCGTGATGAGATGGATCGATACATACTCGTCAAGTAAATCCCAGGTCAGGACTAGTAGTGAAATATACTAATATTGCCAATTATGTTTGCATGGTAACAAAGTATCCTTAGCTCTATAGTGAAATATTGTGATCGCTATCAATTGAACCAAACTACAGGGTATTCTCATCAATGGGATTGTTTTTAGTGAATGATCTTCGCTAGAAATCTTATCTCAACCAGTAACAAAGCTATTCAAATCCTCCATTGTAGCATTGCCTGTACTAGAACAAATTAGACATTATATACCAGCTGTAGCCAAATAATTGAATAGGTAGCAGAATGCGGCCCAGTCTAGAATGTTATCATTTGTCTCAGTTTGTATGTTTTGTTTTTTAACTGGGAAAGTTGCTATGGTATAAACTGTGATGTGGTTTAAAATAAAGTTCTCACCGTTTTTTGGTCAAAAAGTTTAGATATTAATAATGAATAAGTAACTTACATCAGTGTACTTGCTCTATCCAAATACAGTGACTTTCACCCCAGAAGTGGCCAAGACTTTACCATGAGAATGGAATGTCTAGCTACGTATGGTCATAAAGCAATACACCTTGCAATCATTTGTATCCTAAAATTCTTCAACACACAATTTTATCTTCGTAAATCCTAATTACATTAAAATATCTTTACACGAATGGCAGGTTAAGCAGGTAATGTAACGGTATGTTTTGGTGAGAATTTGTGGGGTGCAGGCTGGGTGGGAGGGTGGAATGGTGGTAGTTTACCACACGCCTCTGATCAACATACTGTACTGCGATATGCTTCATCAACACTCATGGTGTATTTATGCAGCTGTAACTGCTCATCAATATACTGTCAGCATCAAAACAAGTTAATTCCCGCGATTGTCAATTGGTGCAAGATGTGAACTAATCGATCGTAATTTGATCTTCTTTATAGTGTTTCTTTTTTATTCGGCCGCTGATGCTCATTCTCCACTATATTTTTGTTCCATAGAAGGTAGGCAACATATGTCTTTACTGCATTTCCAGATGAAGATGAGTAAGATGAATGGCCAAGATGGTGGCTAAATTTTCAACGAGCACCTGTGGTGTCCGACCGAACTCAAAGTTGTTCTCAAACTACCATGAATTTCATTTGATATTACCACATTCAATTTAAGATACAGTATGCACCTAATACTGACTTATTATCCAAAAAATGTTTGGTCGATATTAATCTGAATTCCGTTCATCTATGTTTTGTTTTGTTTTTATATTTGAGGGGTTGTCAAATATTTACCACCAAAATCCCATGTTTGCAAATGTATCCAGTCGTTACAATCGTTAGAAGCATTCTATTACATGGTTTAAGCACATTTCTCCAAATTACTAATAATATATAGTTGTTGCTACGCCAGTTCAAGTTCACTAGATACGTCTATGTGTGTAATACATTAGACGCCATTATCTGACCTCGATGTGGTCCTGTTAGCTACAGACACATGTCTCAACCCCTGGGAACCAACCAATGTGTCTCCCACCATTTTTTACGTCCAATAAATGCCAAGACATTTATAACGATTTCACTCCTTTTTCCATTTTTGTAATGTTATAAATCTATTAAATCTGTATCATAGTCCCATCAGATATAGTGACGAAATTCTTATATGTTTTCGAGAATGTAAAGTAATAGCTTTTAAGTGTGATTTATTATTTACAAATGAAGACTGGTTCATGTCACACATTTATTACAAACCTCCAAGAATTCTGGATATTACAGCAACAGAACAGTTCAAATAAAAGTGTCTACCATTATCTGTCTTTTCCCAAAAAACTTCAAAGTTTTTGATTTTTAATTGGAGTTGAATAAAATGAATAAAACTGCTATAACATTAACAAAATATTAGTAAATATACTATAGACCTTTCTGATGATTCTTAACATCGTAAAATATTATTTAATAAAAATTTCACATGAATGAACGTGTTAATATTCATTTTAGTTTTGACCAAATTTCGAATTGAAAATGAAGCATAATTTTATTCTGACGGTTGCGCATCGATCTCTATTATTACTACTTAGAGATCGATGGGGTTATGTGATATATAAATATGCATTGGAAGGTTAATCTTTCGTTTACTCGTCTAGTTAAATTAAACTTATCTTTATTGCTTCTTTTTGTTTTTTATATATTATAAATCAAATTAAATATTATAATTTATTCGTATATATTTTTTTACAATTTAAAGTACCCAATATTGTACACGACAAAGCCCTTAAGGTTTAAATAGCGCTACTAATATCGGTTTGCTGTTACCGGTTGAACGGTATGCTAGGTTTATGAGGTATGGACGAAATAAAATAACGTACTCAATTGAGGAATTTAATTACTTAGAATTTTTTACGTTTGACATATATTTGCAATAACAATACTCCCTTTGTGCCTTTATAAATCTTGTTTGAGCGTTATTTTATATCCACGTCAAGGCAAATTTTCCATCCTGGCTGAAAATGAAATATGTTTCTACAGGTTTCCTCTAGAGACCTAATAATGTAAACAAAATATTCTACAACATCTCATCCTACTCACTTTGGATCGAATGACGTGCCCATGTTTTACAATGTATCTAAAAAATATTTTTGAAATGTATTTGATTTTTTATCTAAAAAAAAATATAATAACAATGAGATTTTAATTTATTGTTTTCATTCGACATGATTACATTATCTATACTGTATAATATGAAAATTGTTTACAGCTTTCAAAATAACAAGTTAATATCAGTCCGCTTCTTTCGAGCTAAAAAGACACCGCAACTATTACGTTATTAACAACTTATTTATACCTCCAACGTCGGTTTCCCATTTATGTATTATGTATATGGTTGTTATTTGTGTTAGAAATCTGGTTTTAGGATGTTATATCCGTTTTTAAAGAATTATTGCAGATATTTTCTATATCTGGTCGCCAAATAAAATCTTCAAGACGTTTTGGAATTCGGAAGGACTATGTATTTACTTGGGAAGGATACTACAACTTGATCTTTATGTCCTATCTTTACATCCTAGGACGCTAGGATCTAGTTCGAACCCGTTTACTTATTACTTCAGACTAGGCCTTGTCGTGACAATTCCATTGGTGATTGGTGGAATTCGAACCCGGATCTCAGGAACCGAAGCCCCGCACACTTTAAACCAGCTCGCTCCCAAGAACGTAATGATTGAATTTGAGATTAACAGATTAACACTCACTAGACAAAGCCGGGTTAAACAACCACTAAAAAGGGTAAGGACATTAAAATAAAAATAAAAATTGAAATGAAAACTAAATCCCCCACCCACAGCAAACCTGCAGACTAAGTGAATTTCTATTTGCTAGATTAATTTTTCACAAAAATATCTCCTTAAAAAGGTCATATTTATTGCTTATTCGAAAAACACTAGTTTTTCTGCTAGAGGGTAGGCAGTTAAGTGTACTTTTAGTGAAATGTTAATCGTTTAGAACTAATAAGCCATAAAGAAGAAATCTACAACAATTTATTCTCCATAAAATTACACGAGAATATTAAATTTACAGTTTTTTTCCTCCTAACAATAAAGCGCATAACAGAGCTTCAACATACAAAATTATATGTTTTAACCTCTACAAAAGAGTTTTAAAATAAATTGCAAATTGGTATGTTCCAGGGTCAAAGTTATAAAACTAATTTTTTACCCCGAAGCCCCCACTAAATCCCCGTTCCCATAGTCCGTTCATGCTTGTTTGCGAACTCGTTTGAAAAAAATGTCGGTTTACCCGTAAATACCAAATTTAACTAAATAATTTCATGGTCAGCATTGTACGTGTTACAAAATATAAAATAAAAATCTCTGTCTAATAAGACTAAAAACACATTTTTAAGCTCAGTTTAAGTGTTGTTAGACTTTTTTCCTTACTAAATTTCCCCTAAATCAGATCATTTTTACTCGAGATATTGTACTATTCATATACTGTATCTATGAATAGCACACACTTACATACCCTAAGTTTTAACTGAAGGAAAAAGTATTTACCACAAGAAACTCATAGTCCAAAGCTGGCATACTATCGTTAATTATGATTTTAATCTAAGTAAATCAACATCTTATGCGCTATAAAGGCAGAAGTGTGTATATTAGCTCACCTCCATCAATAAGCTGTTAGTAGACATATTACTCAGCCTAACGCAGAGGTATTGGCATTTATATATGTAGATTGCCGGTAAGCATTCCATCTCGTTCAATATCACCGGAGCAGCATTTAAATATTAGATTCACTACGGCTGCAAAACTTCTTGGCTTTACTGAAGCACTATATTTACTAATGAATTATTTTACTCTCGCTATCAACGAATTGGTTTGATAATGTAAAGATACGATAAAATCTGTTTTATAAATTTGCAAATGAAAACGTGCACTATTGAGTACACAAGTCTTTTTTTCTACAGTGCTATTTTATTTTCTGTTTTACTAAACAAACCTCGTATTTCTAATAGATATTGAAGAAATATTTAAATATCCAATCGAAAATTACCTGTATAAAAGTAAACGTATTTACTATCAACCTAAAAATCTCGACATGTTTATTAATTTAAACATACAATTTATAAACGCAACATACACCCAGTTATCCTTGATTTGGTGACTATAATTACTACGATTTAGATCACGTGTTTCTTAAACTAAATAAGCGTTACTGAGTTTTTTGTACAATTGTATACCATTCAAAATAGTTCAGTATTGTTATATAATCGCCTTCGAGACTTATGTAAAAATATAAATGTTGTTAAAATCATAAAGATAAGGATGCACAAACGAATTTTACTTTCAAACTCAATTTATACTAGCAGCAAGGGCTATAAATTGATACCATTGTCCAAATAAAACAGCCCTTGCCAAATAGATTTCCTTCAAAACAACCGGCCGTGGTTCTCATATTTATGTGTTTAGTTCAGCCGCATTTATTCTGCATTCGCAGCGCTGAGAGACTTCTTTACTCGGTATTGTCTAGCATTCAAATTAAACCTAAATTACATATTTTCTACAGATTGTGTTGGGAAATCATGGATCAATTGATACAATTATTTACAGATTCTTTTAGTTTTACGTAAGTGATAAAACATAATAATAGCTGAGATAAGACTATGAGAAGTTAATCCTTCTAATAACAAAAAAAAAAACATAAAAATATCCTTCCCTGACATCATATTCTTTGGTAAAAAGCATCAGATAATATTGAGGAACATAACCAAAAAAAATTCATACGAAAAAGATAATCACAAAATGTAGTTGTGGAGGATAAATTCCTTTGTAGACTTATCATTTTTATCTGCTCTAAGCTATATTAAGCTGATCTTATAAATATAGTGTTTGACTTTTGACAAAGATTTAAGTTGTTTTTTTAACAAGTAATATAGAATGCAATACAGCCTAGTATATATCACAAACCAGAAAACATCCTGTGACAAAAACATACATGTAAAATACATGAAAACTCCTCAATACGTAAATTTCTCAAACAGTATTAATCTATTATGACACGCAATCGTCGCTATGTTTTTGTGTTCCTAAAAAGATAATTGTTGTAATTCAATTTTTTATCGGTATAAAATGACGCAAGCAGAACAATAGCGGTCGGCCAAGTTTGAGACCAAAGCGGGTTTATTTGTGGCGCAGTGGACCGATGATGCCCAATCGGAAAATCGCGCCAACCGGCGACAATCGCTTAGATTAGATCAGCAACGGAGCCAACCCTCGACAATGAGGCAATTGTCACCACCAGTCTCACATCTTCATAGCCTCGGCGCCTCACAGATATCCACAGCATCACATAGTCTCATAGAACCAACCATCGACAATGAGGCAATTGTCACCACCAGTCTCACATCTTCATAGCCTCGGCACCTCACAGATAACCACAGCATCGCATAGTCTCATAGAATCAACCCTCGACAATGAGGCAATTGTCACCACCAGTCTCACATCTTCATAGCCTCGGCGCCTCACAGATAACCACAGCATCACATAGTCTCATAGAGCCAACCCTCGACAATGAGGCAATTGTCACCACCAGTCTCACATCTTCATAGCCTCGGCGCCTCACAGATAACCACAGCATCACATAGTCTCATAGAATCAACCCTCGACAATGAGGCAATTGTCACCACCAGTCTCACATCTTCATAGCCTCGGCACCTCACAGATAACCACAGCATCACATAGTCTCATAGAGCACACCCTCGACAATGAGACAATTGTCAACACCAGTCTCACATCTTCATAGCCTCGGTGCCTCACAGTTAACCACAGCATCACATAGTCTCATAGAGCACACCCTCGACAATGAGACAATTGTCAACACCAGTCTCACATCTTCATAGCCTCGGTGCCTCACAGTTAACCAAAGCATCACATAGTCTCATTGAGATAACCTCCGACAATGAGGTAATTAATTGTCACCACCAGTCTCACATCTTCATAGCCTCGGCACCTCACAGATAACCACAGCATCACATAGTCTCATAGAGCACACCCTCGACAATGAGACAATTGTCAACACCAGTCTCACAGCTTCATAGCCTCGGCACCTCACAGATAACCACAGCATCACATAGTCTCATAGAGCCAACCATCGACAATGAGGCAATTGTACCACCAGTCTCACAATTCATAGCCTCGGCGCCTCACAGATAACCACAGCATCACATAGTCTCATAGAACCAAAAATCGATTGCCTCATTGTCACCACCAATGAAACAGCAAAACATAGTCGAACAGAGCTAACCCTTGACAATGAGACAATTTTCATAGCAATCCTCATGGCTTCATGACATCAACGTCTCATAATAACGCATCACATAGCCTCACAATTCAATGAGGCAATTTGCAATCAATCAATTGGCAATCATTACACCTCAAAGTCGCACAGCCTCATAGCCTCATCTCGTCTCACAGTTCATGGCCTAAAAGTTTCAGAGCCTCAAGCATTACAATATCTTTTCGGAGCGAAAATGTCAAATTTGCAATTTTGATAATCAATACTCTACGGAAAATTCTGATCTTTTTTACGTTAAAATATAAGGAATGAGGTGAAATCGCAATCAACTAAACAGGGAATTTAACGGGGAGGAAATGGAGCGTTAGTTGGTTAAGCACTGCAAACTATACTACACGAATAGCTAAGAGGCAAGGTACGTCAAACCAGCAGAAACATTTTCAAATGTCTCACTATTAATAAGAAAAGAGAAAGCCAAATATATTTCATGCCGTAAAAATAACCATCTGGAGGGGGACTCCCGTTTTCTATTTTTACTCGCATGAATGGACTATCCTGTTTGGATTTATGCTGAAAGTTTTATTTTTCAACTTGACAATAGTGTAATAAAACTCTCACAGTTTACTTAAGCTTATTGAATACAGCACATAGATATTGTTCAAATTGGTAAGGTTATTTGATAAAATCTAAGGAGAAATTGACGTTTTTACTTTAATCTTAACAAACACCACAAAACTTAACTTAAGTATGCATCATCCCTCCCCCCGCAAAAACAGGTCGGCAATTTAAACCTGTGGTGACAACAGCTGATGGTTTTTAAGTTTTTTACAACATAATATATAACCACGTCGGGCGTTCAAGGCACCGGTATAAACAAAAAAATTTGCAAGATGTTCGTCAAAAAACTGATTGAATCAGATTGACTCATTCCCTTGAAAAAAAACCGATTCCCTAGTTAAATTTTCTAGCTAGTTGATTGGTAGATATTTTTAAGCATCACTAATGCCTGATTTCAGAAAAAAACCCTGGCTTTAAAAACTACACGTTTCCCTACTTTTAATAACTTAACATTTCCTTACTATTTTTCATTAATTTGTTTTAAAATTACACACATGCTGTTGTGTCCTTGTCAATATTTGTTTATTTACATAAATAGCAGTGCTACTATCTTATTTGTTACAATGAAGAAAGGTTTTATTTCATTGTTTTATACCTATACAACAATTTCAGTATCCCACTGGTACGCACTGGTTCTCAACCACTATGCAGGCTTATTTCCTGTCGGCTGATTAGGTACAAAATTGCTTTCTTTGAACCTTTGCATTGTTTAAGTTAGTGAAAACTTATTTTCAGTTCATTTTTATTTTGTGCGTTTTACAAATTTTCACTGATTGTTTCTCTAGAAGTAGGTCCTATGCTTTTTAGTTTGTTTTTCTTTTTAGATAAATTACACTTGTATTTTATTTAACAGTCGTATTTAAGATAATAGGGTAGATATATTATTTTATGGATTAAATATATCAAATTTATAAAAAAATTATCCCAGTTGAATAGACAGAGTGAGCTAATGGCATTTTTGTCTCTCAGTGTTTAATAAATTAATTAAATACTAAAATTATGATAAGTTAATCTTTTAGTTTAGCTTCGTTAAACGCGTATAATGGAACACAACATTTGGCAACAGCGCATTCTGTCCAAGCCTCAATTGAATTACGTTATTTTTTATTCTAAAACTTCCTACGACTTCAACATGGGAATGGAATAAATTTTCTAAATCTATCCAATGCGAAACGTTTTTGTTCACCCCATTCCATGCATTTGATACATACATACACTTTTAATACACTGTCGTGAGATTTAAGATTACGAAGTTCGATTAAGTCTGATGATTTGACCCACTGAAGCTAAATTCCATGAACGTATATTGGTATTAGGGCGCTGAATACTCTACAAGCCCGGTAGATGTATTTTAGTACGCAATTTAGCAGCTTCAAAGCCTTGTGGTTATTGCCTAATGCCTATCAAACATTTCTCAAACACTCCAATATTCTTCCGAACATGATTTTGAGTAAATGCTACATATACGTCATTGTAATATTCTATTGGCATTACCACACTATGATGTGTTTAGCTGTTTAGGTTAATTGGTGGCTGAAAGTTACGTTTTGCTGGCCATGCCACCTGTCATCGTCATTTGGGGACCGAGCAGGTTTTTACATCCCTAGGGTCACAAAATCAGCTCCCCGCTTACTTTCTTAAAACATGAATGCATAAATACACAATCAGTATCCAATAGCATTGCAGTAGAATTGCTTTATTGTCACCGCTGCCTAGCAACTGTTTATTATTATTTTTGATAATTTCTCAAATTATTTCTTCACATAACCTAAAGCTGTAGTTGTGTTGACTATCAGTGTGCATTATTATTGTGGTGAATTGAGGTAATAGGTTATAGTGTGGTGAAAAATAAAGGTTCTTACCACGGACCAAAATGGTTTTGCGGCCCTGTTACGAAATATACTATTACATGGTTCCCATTAGTACGGACGTTGATCAATTAAAACCGCTATTTAACAGTATAAAAAAAAATTATAATAGCATTATTTAACAGCATTTACTATTGACCCGTCATTCAATAGTCATAACTAGTAGCTTACCAATTGGCATACAGCTAGCTGAGAATGCATCTCAGTAATTAACTCAGTTTTGTTGTTCAGTTTGCAGTTTTTCAGTAGCTTACTGATTTTTACAAGTACTCCAAGCTTTCTCCTGTAAAAGGAGTTTTTTATGCAAGGGGGTACCAAATATATCGGAAACAACACTACTTTTCTTCGTGTTTATTTTATTTTATTACAATTTCCATTCATTGCCAAACTTAAAATCACAATTACTGTATTTCGTATTTGTGAGGGTTTCATGAACTGTCCTCGTGGAGGCTGAAATTAATATTTAGCATACTTTGGTTATATTATACGTTTTTACCACTATTTCATTAATATTGGGAATATCAGGGTGGGGAAAATTACTAATGTTGTCAATGTTGCCTTTTTAAACAGACTAACGTTTAAACAAACCTTTTATAATTCATAAACTCCTAAATAGCGTTGATACAGAGGGTACGTTTACGACATCCATCTTGGTTAATGATCATACATTCTCAAGAGGAGTGAGTGGTTATTGATAAGACAAAGTATGGTGATAAGCTGGTGATAAGCGCTAACGTGAACAGCACACCTGGTGACAATATATCGCTCAGAAAAGACGATAAGCCCTTAGGAAATATCAGCTGATTGATACAAGAGTGACAATCTTAAACGATTGGGTAGAATAAAGTGATGAAAATTACGTTACCCTTTTTAATTGTCTAGGCAATCGAGGTTGAAAGGGGGCTGGCTTGAGAACCAGATGCCATTCAGCTTTGGGCTATCAATTGATGATTATGACTAACGTAATTTCAACTTTAAATAGTAGCAAGATTCGGACCAAATAATGAAAAGTGTACACAAACAAACTCAAGTTAAAAGATACAGCACTGACACAATCTTATAAAGAAAAAGACCATGCATTGAACGTCTGAAATACGTAATTAATGCCCATGGTGTGAAAAAAACTCAGACATATAAAAATGAGAATGTTTCTTAGCACGGAATAGTAGTGCAGATAAATACCTCATTCTGGAATAAATTTGTGTATTTTGAACTAGCAATTTGTTATATATATTTCTGAACTTGTCTTTTTTTATTTCTGGGAGTTTTCAAATAGTATAGTTTTTTTTATATCCACCGAGAAAAATTGTGGTTGCGACTTAATTACTTCAACTCAACCGCTTCAAATTGTTGTTTTTCATAACTAATATTCAACAAATGCTCATCACGAACGCTTGAATGCTGCTTGTGGATTGATTGTTTTCAGCGGTAAATGGCTTATTACGGGAGAGCTTAAGTTTTAATCACAGTGAAATTGGTTACTTAAAATAACGATATAGAAATATTGAATATTTCTTCTTGTAATAGATATTGTTTTGTGATAGGAAATTAGTCATGATTGCTTATGACAAAAGTTTAAAAGTTAAATTATCATTAAGTAAATAAAGATATGTTACTGGAGTAAAAGATTGCTACTGTTATATTATTTAGTTTAAACAGTAAATTTGGAATAAAAACTTACATTTATTTATTTTATTGTTTCATGAAATATGTCAATCCACTGTTTCCCCCCTGTGTCCCTTAAAATGTATAACTTATAATTAACATATATTTAAAACGTAGTACTGTAAAATGTGAACATATTTTATACCCAAATCATATTTTATTGAATTAATTCGCTTTTTATTGGAGCTAGGTTTAACTTTTACAGTGAAATACAATAGTTTAGCAAGTGAACGTTTTACTAAAACTATTAAAATGAACTAAGAATTAAGAAAAGTATTGTAGTTACTTAAAAATATGTAAAATATATAAATATATATAAGTGTATATTATTTTAGAATTAACATAAATTTCTTCTTGTTTTTGTGAACTATTTCAGTGTTTAACGTAGAATAAAGAAATAACTGGGATCAAACGGATTTTCGTTGCAAATAGAAGCAATCTAAATTTATAGAACTGTTGTTCTAGTAATTAAGGGTGTGACGGTGAAGCTACAAATCAAAAATTGATCTGCTGAAATGGATGGAGACTAAAAGGATTTGTGCCTAGCCAAATGTTGTAGTTAGCCAAATGTTGATTTGAAATAAGTGTTCTGTAAATTTTAAATGGTAAACTTAAACTTTTACAAAATACTTTTTTACATAATTCTGATCATGTTTTAGTTCATTGATTATAACTTCCGTGTCCTGTCCCTTTTACTGTTGCATATTTTATTCCGACATTTCCTTAATAAATCTATAGGCCTACCTATTGGGTTAGAAGTTGAAATTTAACATCCGATGACCATCCCGATTATATAAATTAACATTTTATGGTACATTGGATATTTTCTTGAACCTACGAAAAAAGCATAAAAAGTTAGTTAAAAAAAGACTAGTGTGGTTCAGTTATATTATATCTATGAGCGAAGAGCAGTCCAAACAGCTAGTAGTTACTTATAAATACTATAGCCTATGATAAATTTGGATGTATTAAGTTTGGTACGAATCTTATCTGTAGGCCTATATAAACTTTAAATCCAAAAGTAAGATAATAATTATTTAAAGACCTCAAATTTACAGTTAAAAACTATTGAAATTAATTGGATTTTTACTACAAAAATTAAAAAGTAAAAAACGCATCAATATGTGTTAGTTCGCAGAAGGCCGACCCGCTAACTTTGTACTTAAGTTGGCCGGAGCGTTGAATATTTTAATAGAAGCCGAGGTTTAGAGTTGGCGCTACAGGCAGTGGATGTATTTATAGCTATCACGAGGCCCTCGGTACGCTGCCTCCTGCAAGGCGTAAAACACCTCTCGAGATCACAATCACAATCACTAACAGCTCAAAAAACCTTGCGGGATAACAATCTCAATATCTGAGACTCCTGATATAATCACGATCACTAAGTATGAAAAACGCTTTCCGAGATCACGATCACGACCACCAAGGGAATGAAAAACACTTTTCGAGATCTCAATTACAATCACTGGCAGCTAAGTTCTTCACATGTAAAGGTAAATAAAACACCTTTTACACAATCATATCCACTGAGTGATTAAAGCACATTTCGAGATCACAATCACAATCACTCAGTGAGTAAAACACCTTTCGAGGTCACAATCACAATCACTGAGTGAGTAAAACACCTTTTGAAATCACAACCACAATCACTGAGTGAGTAAAACACCTTTCGAGAACACAATCACAATCACTGAGTGTGGAAAACACATTTTAGATCACAACCCAATCACTGAGTGAGTAAATCCCCTTTCGAGATCACAATCACAATCACTGAGTGGGGAAAACACCTTTTGAGATCACAATCACAATCACTGAGTGAGTAAAACACCTTTCGAGATCACAATCACAATCACTGAGTGAGTAAAACACCTTTCGAGATCACAATCACAATCGCTTAGTGAGTAAAACACCTTTCGAGATCACAATCACAATCGCATAGTGAGTAAAACACCTTTTGAGATCACAATCAAAAACGCCTTCTGAGATCTCAATCACAACTAGGTATTTTAAGAATATTTCTTTAGCAAAGTCTAATATTAATTGTAAAAATTTTCAAATTTGCTATGATATTGTTTTGAATTGTAGTCATAAACTTATTTTAGACCGTGATTGTTTACATCAAAATCCAATTATTTTCGTTCAATCAAACCTAACCAAACGGTGATTTGAAAACTTAGCAACTTTACTGAAGTCAGTATGTAAACAATAGTTTTAGTTTATGACATTTCCCTCAAGTTTTAGATATTTTACGCTTCTTTTATAGTTTTTTTTGAGAGTCTAATCAATCACTAATTAAATTATTCCACGGAAAATGTTTATAAATGCTCACCTAAATGTCACTGAGAAGCTGCCTTGGTGGTTTTGAAGTTCCAAACACAAGCACTCACTTCACTCAACGATCGCCACTTAGGACGCCACTACATGGTGCCGCGCCGCGACACGTCGAGCGCCGGCCATCTACTGAGCGTCGCGACGGACGAGGGGAGAGCGTCGTGGGGTGGGTGGAGGCGTCGCTACCCCTACCTGTTCTGACTTTGTTGTAACTAGCCAATGGATGTTAGGGGAAGTTATCGGATCGGCCGATGAGTGAGTATGGAGATTTTTCTTAATCATAAATGTGCCTGTTGGTACTGTTTTATGATATTTTGTGTGTTTACTTCATTGTCATATTTGTGGTTTTGTGGTTCAAACTTTGGCATTGTTAAAATCCTATATTTGACCGCTTGTTAGACAGCATCATTGATCAAAAGCCAAGTGACAAGTGGTTTCTGGATCACAAATTGTCCCTGATCATGATAAAACCAGCAAAACTTTTAATTTGAAGGCGAGAACTGTATATATTTGGCTACCCAGAAAATGTAAATTTTAGTGGTCAGTAAATATGAATAAAATATATAAAAACCTAGGTATAAAACCCAACCAGCCGTACCGGTCATCATCAGGTCCAACCTTAGAGTGATTTTAACATAAGAGTTTAAATACCTATATCGAATAATGTGGAAAGACCAATTGTATCCTATGGAAGCATTAAAACATAACAAATAGGCAACTTTAAAAATACGCCTCATAATTGTCTAAAATAACAAGTAACTCATGTAGATTTTCACAAACTATACACATTTTGGAGTTTATTTTTTTAATATACCCTCCACATTCGATGCCAGATGCCCTCCAACAGATGCCCCATAAAGTACACTCCGGTTCAACAGTGGTGTAAGGACTCTGAAGTGTAATGGTGTGGTTTAGAATGTACGTCACGTATGAGGGATATACTCTGCTGCTAAAGCTTACGTCACTCATAGCAATACGTGGGGAGTATCTGTCTGGATTACAGGGAAATGGTACAGGACTTTGGCCACAATGTAAAATAGTCCTGAGTAATGTATTTTATTGTGGTCATAGCCAGAACGTAGAGATTCCATATAAAGTACACTCCAGTTCAACAGTGGTGTAAGACTCTGGAGTGTAATGTTGTGGTTTAGAATGTACGTCACGTATGAGGGATATGCTCTGCTGCTAAAGCTTACGTCACTCATAGCAATACGTGGGGAGTATCTGTCTGGATTACAGGGAAATGGTACAGGACTTTGGCCACAATGTAAAACAGTCCTGAGAAATGTATTTTATGTGGTCATAGCCAGAACGTAGAGATTCCATATAAAGTACACTCCAGTTCAACAGTGGTGTAAGGACTCTGAAGTGTAATGTTGTGGTTTAGCATGTACGTCACGTATGAGGGATATACTCTGCTGCTAAAGCTTACGTCACTCATAGCAATACGTGGGGAATCTGTCTGGATTACAGGGAAATGGTACAGGACTTTGGCCACAATGTAAAACAGTCCTGAGAAATGTATTTTATGTGGTCTTGCCAGATTTAAGGAAAAAAACTCATCATTGTTCAATGATCTTTCTGTATATACAAAAACGAAACACACAACCCAACCACTTATTAATTAATTGTAAGGACTCACAACTTTCCGTGTTCAAAATCATCATAGCACCGGTTCACGTGTGTTAATATAAAATAATTGATACCGTAAGCAATATTGAATGACTGTAGTAAAATCTCTAATTGGTTATCGTGGGGGGGATCACTCCCTAGTCAACTTCTAGTTAAATTTTTTATAGATTTTCATATATACCAAAGATTTCTTTGGCAAATATTCTGTCTTACCATATCTATTTAAATATTTAATGAATAAACAACAAACAAAGTCCAGATTTATCAATCATCCCAACCTTCGAGTTGATGTCGAGCACGCTTAATGTAAACTCAATTCAATACACATTTTTTACAAGCAACCCGACCAAAACAATGGTTTGTATAAATCAAGGGAAAAGTAATGTCAACACAAAATGAGTGTGCTAATACATCTCTACATTGCATAGAGTACCAAAAACAGCCCATGGTTAGCAATTACAAAATCATGACCTGTTTCCAAGTGTGTTTGCATTATGGTTATGCTCTACAATGGCTGCACTGAATATTGAATAACTGGTATTCATAATTTTACAGCTGACAGTTCCTGACAGACGTCCACTTGATTTAATGAGCTATTGCGAATTCTATTCATCCTTGGCTATTTGCAATACCCAGGCATAGCAAATGCAATCTATGTTGGAACACACTTATGCATTCACTTCTATATTTTTAGAGAAAATGGTGGATTCTGATACGTTTGTCGTTAGTAACTGAAAACTACAATGTTTTGAAATTATTTTGATGGTTTGCAACTACTGCTCTCAGTATTTATTTAGTGTCAAATTATATTCAATTGATTTACTACAAAGTGGAGACATCTTGGTGTGCAATATACAAATATGACTTATAAAAAGCTCAACCAGGCCTACTAATTTAAACCATCTCGTAACCAAAATCAACAAATCAGAACTCACAATGATTAACTATGAACTCACGGCTGATAGAGTGAAAGATGAGAAGTGAGATCCTTGTGGCTCAGGATCAGCTTTTTGCTTGGTTAGGACTATCATTATAAAATCTATAATAGCCGCAGCTAGTTTGAGATGTTAAAAAGTTTCATTTTATCATTTTACCATCTAGTTGACTTAACTTAGGATTGAAATAGTTATTTGTGTAACTAGTGGTAAAAGTGGCACTTTGCTGCACACGAGAGCAATGTTTACGCACGAGCCGCAGGCGAGTGCGTAATGATCTCGAGTGCAGCAAAGGCCTTTTTCACTCGTGTTACACATTATATTTTTCCTGCAGTCACTATAAAGCATATAAATAATTAGTCTTTCAAACACTATACAACCCATTTTTAGGTTCAGCTGGCATCACAAATAGGTGCCCTAGAGAAAGTAGTACCCGCGGTCCGTATCACTCCGCTATTTTTCCTCGGCAAGAAATGTGCTCCGCATTTTGAGAATATAGTTCCGTATGTTTTTGTAATTTGAAGTGGTTTCCGTGCCTAGAAAAATGCTTTAAAGGTATTTTCTTGTTTATTAAGATCGTAGGAATGTTTTAAAAACGTTTAAAAGAAAAGTCCAGAAAGTTCAGAAATAACGAAACTATAAACACGAAATGACAGGTTAAATCGTAGTTATAATAGTCAATCAGCTGCTCATAGTATTATTATCTTTAAGTGTTGCCAACCTATTTCCAAGCGTACAGGGATTACGTGCATAATAGAACCACGCTGTTTTGTGTTGTTTCGTTGGAATCCTGATGTGCGGCAAAGTATAAACCGTACGGCAAAGTATAAACCGTATGGCAAAGTATAAATATGCAGCAATTAGCAGCTTTCTGTACTATAAACAGTACAAGGAAGCCAACTTTGTCGGGTGACTGTAGGAAAATTAATTTCTAAATTTTACTTTGGGCTCATGTAAGTTTAAAAAGATTGTCCCTCCTACAACCATTGATAGCAACTAATCTTTTATAGATTGAAAATGTTATCAAGACTTTTTTTGTAAATATAGGCAAATTTAATCATCGCCTTACCTTACCTTACTCTCTGGCGCTACAGCCCACGATAAGCCTTGGCCTCCATCACAATTTGTCTTCAATCTTCTCTATTTCTTGCTCTATGTCTCCAATTCCAATTCTCAAAATTCTCAAATCCTCTTCAACATCCTGCAACCATTTTTCCCTTGGACAACCTCTCTTTCTTGTTTTATGTATTTTACCATCTAGTAATTTTTGAAGCATTCTTTCAATCCCAATCTCACTACGTGACCGAGGACCGAGCCATCTTAGGCTCATTGATTTTATCACCCTAACTATATCCTACAAGATTCCTGGATCTTGAATAATCCTTGGATTAGATCATACAGCTCATTATTTCTTATTCTATATTGTTCCCCTTCTTTTACCGGACCACAGATTCGTGTTATTCAACACCTATCCTCCTGTATCTCCAAACTCTTTTTCACATGTTACAATTTACTTAACATCATTGGCAAGTAAACCCCAATGAAAATCCGCTTCTATCGAATAGCAGTATAGGCATCCGGTGTTGAAAAATTTACAATAAGCCTGTACTTATTGTCTACTAGCAGAGTACCCGTCCTTCTTACAGGGTTGGTGTTTAAGTATAAAATGCTTATTACAGTTATACTCGTGCTTTGCGTTTGATATGGGAGAGGGCACGTTTTAAGAAAATTTGGTTTACTAATATTTACGGTATACTATGGTATAGCACATCTACCATAGCCATAATGTAGAGCTATACATTCCATCCCCAATCTAGAGTTGTTGCCAGTTTTTAAAATCAAAATGGACGTAGTTTAAGTCAGCCGCCGACAGATTGTGCTGATGAAAATTACTGATTTTGACGTACGTTTGGAATGTTTAACAGGTTTAGCTAAGTTAAGCTTTAGCATCTTTTACTGTCACGAAAACTAGCCTACCTCATTAGCGAAAAATAAGGTTTGAGATAGATATTTTAGACACTAAATCATTCTGTGACTGGCCCAACTACTTTCTTTTTTATAAAAAAAATGGTGAGTAAGCCAGTCACAGAATGTTCTATTATCCAATTAGTCAATGTTCACTAAACATAGCCTACTATTACTTACATAATAAAGATGTACCCATCATTCTTATAGATCACTAGCAAACCCGTCGTGGCTTCGCTCACCAAAGTTTAAATTAAAAAGTTAAATGTTCAACCTGAGTAGGGGGGCACTTCTTGATTTTTAATTCATTTAACCATCAAAAATCTGTTATGCATTAAACCACTTTTTTAGGCCACAAAAATAATGTAAATATTTTTATTTTATGTAATAAAATATAACCAGCTGTTCCATTAATTAATAGTGCAGATTCAAAAGTATTCATGTGTTCAAATGTAAACAAATATTTTCACCGTAAGTAAAACCATAGACAAAAATTTGTCTATGGTAAAACATGGTAACTTTAAAAGCCACTGGGGCAGAGCCCTGATGGAATTTCTTGAAAACGCTTCTTGGGTACACCTAGGGGTTGATTGGAACCTCCTTGCTAATTCCTGAATGTTTATGACTAGTAGTTTTTGAAGTATAGTGATCAGTAAGTGAGTGGTATTTGACTGGTATAAGTATAGAAGATATAAACACAATTAATTTTCAAATAAATAGTAAAGTCTTACCTTAGCAATCCTTATTATGGTGGTCCGATATTAATTTCAAACCCGTAGGTTCATCATCAGTCGGAAGTTTAGGTAAATCACTACACTAATCATAACTAATCATAAACTACCTAAACTTCCGACTGATGATGAACCTACGGGTTTGAAATTAATATCGGACCACCATAATAAGGATTGCTAAGGTAAGACTTTACTATTTATTTGATTATATAAGCAATCCAGAGGCTGAAATGATAGATTAATTTTCAAATATACTTTTCACACTCGTATATTAAATAGGGACGGTATAAATCATACGCCCAAACAAATTACGTAACTAGTCCGAAATTAAACGTGTTTGTATATTTAAATATTTAAATATACAAACGTAAAACAACGTAAATATACAAACGTACAAACGTAAATATACGTGTTTGTATATTTAAATTAATCAAAGCGTCAAGTTCGTCCGTTACGAATTTTAGTTTAATATTCGGGTTAGCAAAGTTATTTGTTTAAAGGTCGTCAATCCATACTGGTCCTTTTTTAATATAGATTTTTAATGTACGGTTTATTTGAGGTTTTTTAAATAAAATTATTGCTTTTAGTTTGTAACCCGCTTAAAAGTATGTTTACAATACCTACAAACTATTGCTTTATTAAAGAACCATGTTGAATTCCTAAAATGTGTCCTACAACATGATAGATATTTAGTCTTCAAATTTATTTACTCTCCGAATTAAGGTTACTCAGACGTAAACAGACATGCAACACAGATAAAAAAGGCTTCACATTTACCAGCTATTGGATGCAAAGTCCACTTCCACAATACAAAGTCCTAGACATTTCATCCCTACGTTTAATTTGTGGCCAAGTTTAAATCAAAATATCGTAGTTGATGTGAGCCACCGATAGATTGCACTGATCTAAATTAACCAAATTCTGTAGAATACACGAACTATTTTACGAAGTTATCAAACTTTTTAACTTCAAGCTAGGAAGGCTTAGGAACTTTTTTGCTCCTATGGGGATGTCTTATTGTGACTGTTAAGGCCCAATCGATATCTTAACCTCATTTCATCAACTTATCAAAAACAGTGACTATAGCACCTGTTATGACCCATCAACTTGGTCAGCAACATAGGTAAGGTAGTCCGAAACGAGTGCCGTAAGAATGCACATGTAGTGAAATATTGTTAATAATGTCACTCATCTGTTTCTCCTTCTGTTTTACTGTTGTATGGTCTATTTATTTTGTTGTTGTTGTTAAATAGTCTATTTATATTGTTTTTGTTGTAATTGATCTATACTAGTGTCCCTGTTGCTCGAATTCGAGCAATTGCTAAGTATTACAGGCGTTATTTAAAAACAAATTTCAGCCAAGTCAGCAAGTTTGTAGCAAACTGTTAAATTAGTAAACTTATTGACTGTTTACAATTAACATATGCTCTTCTTCTTACTTGTGATTAGTGACAACAGCTGGAGTTTCATAACAATTTTTGTTTCCAATGTTAATCTTACGGAGAAATACGAAACTTTAAAGGGCTCCAGGGCCTCACTCTCACATCATTTCCCTAAAAAGAAAGTTTCCTACACAACTTCACGTTACGCTCTTTCCAATGACACCAAAAACATGACAATCGGTTCATTAGTTTCGGAGGAGTAATTGTCACAAAACATCTGCTTGCGTATTAAATAAGTAATATACAGGGTGTTTTTTTAAAAACTTGCATCTTTATTTATGTAAAAACCGCAATAGATAGAAATATGCAGTTTGCGGGAATCATCTATTGACGTAGGGGGACCAATTGTTTTGAATTCAACGTTACATTCACATTCCCCCCCTTTCCCCCCCTGCCCCCAACTTAATTTTTTTAAATAGCAAGGTACCCCTTGTGACATATTAAATAAAAGAGCATGAAAAAAGAAAATGTTTGATGAAAAAAAATTGAAAATCGGTTCATAAATTTGTGAGATATTCCCCCCCTCACCCCCCCGGAACTTATTTTTTTTTAATAGCAAAGTACCCCTTGTGACATATCAAATGAAAGAGCATGAAAAAAGAAAAATTTTGGTGAAATTTATTTTTCATTTGATATGTCACAAGGGCGGGTACCTTGCTATTAAAAAACAAGTTATGGGTAGGGGAAAAGGGGGGTGATTATCTCACAAATTCATGAGCCGATTTTAAATTTTTTTTTCACCAAAAATTTTCTTTTTTCATGCTCTTTCATTTGATATGTCACAAGGGGTACTTTGCTATTAAAAAAAAATTAACTTCCGGGGGGGTGAGGGGGGGAATATCTCACAAATTTATGAACCGATTTTCAATTTTTTTCATCAAACATTTTCTTTTTTATGCTCTTTTATTTGATATGTCACAAGGGGTACCTTGCTATTTAAAAAAAATAAGTTGGGGGCAGGGGGGAAAGGGGGGGAATGTGAATGTAATGTTGAATTCAAAACAATTGGTCCCCCTACGTCAATAGATGATTCCCGCAAACTGCATATTTCTATCTATTGCGGTTTTTACATAAATAAAGATGCAAGTTTTTAAAAAAACACCCTGTATAGATTGTCTTGTTCAAAATGGTTTGTCATGTAGTTTTTGTTGTTAATAGTCTATTTTATGATTGTTTTTGTTGTTAAATTGTCTATTTATATTGTTTTTCGTGCAACATGCCTGTATAGCTGTCACGTCCTGTAAATCATTATATTTATTAATCAAAACTGTATTGTTATCGCATTTTATATTATTATATTTCATGTTATTTACTAGTATTTCATATTATTATATTTCATATTATTTATTAGTATTTCATATTTTTTTAAATATTTAATTATTGATCGCACTATAACTATCAATCTCAACTCAACTCTCCTGTAAAATGGCGTTTTCCGTGTATGTAATAAATAAATAAATAACATAGAGTTTTAGACACTAGCGCATTCTGTGACTGGCTCACACATACTTAAGTTGGTGACACTGGTATTGGTGGGTTTATGAATACTAGAATGTCTACTTCAGGTCAAACCCATGACGGAAGGAAAAACCAATGCAAATGTTTTTCCCTGACTATGTTGTTGTATTAATAGTCAAAGCTATTAGACAAACCGTGCTAATTCAGTCTCTTCAAAAATGTGTCTTTTGCAATGTAAACCAATTTAGCCAGCTGATCACCTATTTTGTTTTCGTTTTCTGTGTTTCATAAAAAAAAAAACAAATGTTGTAGACATGTTTCTGTTATAACCGACCAAATTCTAAAACATTACATTAGCATTACGATGAACCAACAACACCATTTATGGGTGAAACTATTTCAAAATTATTACAATGTGGTTTAGTTTATTAATGCTCTGTTTCATTTCAGAATATTCTGTTTCCATGTGTCTAGGTAAGTACCAATTTGTTTTACTCTGAACATTAAGCTATCAATGTTAACTATTGTTAAACACGTATTTAACCTAAATCCGGCTGCACTTTACTTGACGTCCTACACTCATTCGATTGTTTTTTCGATTCGATATTTTCATTCGATTGTTTCATTCGATATATCGATATATATGGTGGAGGCCTTCATTACACGGTGTGGAAGACCCTAAATCGAATTAGGGTCGAGGTACCAAAATGCAAGACAAACATGCGGAAATGGGGTCTCTTACCAGACGAAGAAAACATCTTGTGCGCGTGTGGTGCTGTTCAGGATCCTGGCCATCTGCTGATCTGCCCACGCCTAGACCAGTCTTGCACATTAGATGATCTTTTACATGCGAATGACAAAGCCATATCGGTAGCTAATTTTTTTGGAAAAGCGAAGTCTGATTTCCGGACACGGAAAGTAAGTATGGTAAACGGATTTAGACACTATAATTCGATTATTCCTTCAACATTTATTTATCATGCTATATTCGATAGTTTTCCAATGACGTTTTCCACCAGCCCAATGCCTTTTAGGTAGGCGTTGCATACAGCACTGTTGCTTCCTCCACAGATACCTCGCACCTTGCTTATAGTTTTATGCATGAACTTCTGAATCTCACTGGTTATATTGGCTAGTTCATTCTTGATTTCGCGTGTCCCGAAGGAGGACCGTGTTTTGCGGGGGTCTAAAGCAAGCTGTAATCAAAACCAAATAAAAGACTATAAAAAGACTTATATAGTATTGACAATAATGTTGTAGCTTATTACGTTTTTTAAATAGTCCTATTGCTAGTGTCATTTTCCCCATCCAGTATAGATTTTTACATAATACAAAAGTTTGATATAGTTTACTACAACTAAAAAATTCTTAAATGGATGCGTTAGGTAGTTTAGGCTACTATTTTACTCATAAAACTAATTACGAGTTAAACCTAACCTTTACAGAGAGAAGAGTTGCCAGTGTACTTTAAAAAGTTGTCGTTGTTATTTGGTACTTGCCAAATATTGCCAAACAATAAGCAACATGCTATGTGTCTTTTATCATAGACTTCTAATTATACAATAAACATTGCATCCATATCTAGTTATATTATATCCTAGCTGGATAAATCTCTAAAACAGTGTGTTGTTTTTAAAACTATATTCCCCCCCCCTTAGTTTTCAATGATGATATCAATTTATAAAAGCTTAATATGACAATTAAAATTACATATTCTATTGTTTACAATCAGCCTTTCTTTAATTTGGCTTGGTTACAAGAAGTATATGGACAACCCTTAATAACAAAAGAACACTCATTTCATTAAAAGATCTAGGTTACAGCTTAAATAATGGAACAGGGGAACAGGGCATCTAATGTTAACCTATGGCCAACGCTTTTAGTGTGCAGAAAATTAGTGAACAAAAGTTTGACCAAATCAACCAAAATTATGTAATATAAAGAATAAGAATAAATCATAGTTAACAATCGAGGCAAAGTTGGGTTTAGGCTGCAATGTGAACGAAATAACATTTATTACACAATCTACACTCTCAATATCAGTTTAGTACAGAATCCAGTTAATAGTATCGATAAAGTTAATTTTTGTGATTTCATCAACCCGTTTCTCTATTTTATTAAATACAGTTTACATTTAATCTAAATTTTACCGAAATGTTTGGTTCAGTAACGTACCTGATGCATCAGTGTATCAATTAGACGTTCCAACAAGTACAGCCCTTTAGGTACAGCTTCACATATGATGCTTCGTTTTCCTTTACACCTCTTCTCAACTTGCATCTCAATTCTTCTAACGAAGTCCTTGGCTTCTACGCTGATGATATGTACCATGTCACGCAAGAGTTCCTTTTCAAAACCTGACTCTTTGGACAATTCGTTAGTTTCATACCTGTCGGGTAGTTCTGAAGAGGATGGTTCGTCAGTTTCATAGCTGTCGGGTAGTTCTGAAGAGGATGATTCGTCAGTTTCATAGCTGTCGGGTAGTTCTGGATAAGATGATTCGTCAGTTTCATAGCTGTCGGGTAGTTCTGGAGAGGATGATTTGTCAAATTCATAGCTTTCGGGTTGATATGCCGGGAGTGATTCGTCGATTTCATAGCTGTCGAATTGTTCTGGAGGTGTTTTTCTGCTGTAGGAGGGATAAGCTTCATGTTGTTCGTAATCGTAGTCATGATCATAGTCATCACTCTCTCTTGGCCACCATGATTGTGTGTTGACAAATGCCAAAATTGTAAAAAAGACGGAAATATATGTGAACATTGCTATGATTATAATATGGTAAAATTAAATTTAACTTTTATAGTAGGTTACCTTTGTACATAAACAGTCACGCCAGATAGCACGATCAGGACAAATACACGTTATTTTATTGCTTTGAACCGATCGATTGTCATTAATTTTAAATTACTATTAGGTTCTGTTTTCATTTGTAACGCTCGACTAACTTTTAATTGAGTCGACTGTGTTATTGCAAAGCATGTAAAACTATTTGCGATAGTTAATATGTTTATCACGCTAATTAGCAATGTTCATGAGCGATGATTATTTTTACTGTAGAAAACACACAATAAATTAGAATGGTTTTTATTATTAACTTTACATTATATTTTACCAAAAGAATTTGTAAAGTTCATTATAGTATTTGTAAAATACTTTTTCAAACAGTTGAAAATATCCAAATTATTTAATTTCCTCCGTGTTTTAAAAAATATATCTATTCGTAAAACAATTCATTTTTTTTTTCATGAAACACCTTGATGTATTATTATTGACTTTCGACATTGTCTGATTTGTTCGTCATAAGGTATTTGCTTGTAAAAACAATCAATACCTTATCGTAAAGTCTCTCAGAAACTAAAATCACATCCCGCGATAAAGTCAACTTCAATTTAAAGAGATTAACAACGGTCGCACGTAACGTGAAATGATCCTACAGAGCCGAAACAGAATTGGATTTATTTAAGAACCCATCCATTCTCCACCAACCTAAAAGTTAATTGTGTTAAATATGTGTATTGAACGTTAAGTATTATTTGGTAGGCTGTCTCTAAATATAATAGTCATACGACTAAAACCAATTCTTGTTCTACGAAAAGCTTCACATAGCCTTGATATCACTTTTCAAATTTTCAAATATGATTTCGTAACATTAAGACAAATCAACTGGTATAGTTCTAGAAATTTTGATTGTGTTTGGCTACAAGCACTGTTGGTAGGTAGTTTAATCTTTACTTTTACCTACAGCTCATTCTGATAACATTATCTTTTGTCAAAGAGAGCAAGTTAAGTCTAAACTTTAGAATCAAACCTTCACTACATATTTACAGGACTTGACGTCAACAATGAAACAGACTATTATGGCAAAGATGATGATATTATTCCTCCTCAAAATTCACACTATCCCAGGGACTATTCAAGCTCCAATGAAGACATGGTACCTGCAGCCACATTTTTACATACGCCCGTTTTGGATCTAAAATGGCCAAACGCTACTGTACCGTATGTTTTTCATCATAACATGAGTAAGATATTTTACAGTTTTATATTTTATTTTATAGTCTAAATAGAAATTCTGAATACAGCGACTGGATCGAGGGGTCTAAACTATCCTGCATATGTAACGGAAATCACAAAGAATTTCTACTCATTTAAGATTATCTTGTCTAAAGATGAACGAAATGTTAAAATACAGGTCAATTGAGGAACCATTTTATTTTGCTAAACAAACGCCCATAGTCCAGTCAAGGAATGAGGTGTAGAGTGCGTGAGCAGGTAACTAAGCGATTCCTTCAGAAAATTGTTCAGGGGGCTTAGGGTGTTAACATACCAAAAGTCCTGACTCCTAGGTGGTGAGCCAGGGGGTGGGGGGGGGGAAAGGGGGGGGGGAGAAAGGTACGCATTTTGGGTTTTTTGATTATATCTCGAAAACTATCAACTTTTTGTATACTATAATAAATTATAAAATTGAAGAAGATTAAATTTTCTACAAGAAAAGTATATAATGTGTTAATTTTGGTTCAACAGATTACGAGTTATAACTTATTTAATTAATATCTTATTAAAATACTCCTTCCATAAGAAACACATGTAAATTAGTATGTGAAATGGGGCGAATCCTATCCGCCCAAAGGAAATATAACTGATATTCTGGAAATCTTGACAAAATTTCCAGTAATTTGACACTTTAATCATTAAAATTGATCCAAAATTAAGGCGAGGGCGAGGTAACAAAATGTCGAGTTTTGGTGTTTTTTTTATTGGAAATATAAAAAAACCTCAAATCATCCCGTTTTTAAACGCTCACCCTCGCTTTAATTTTTGACAAAATTTCACGATTAAAGTGTCAAATTACTGGAAATTTTGTCAAGATTTCCAGAATATCAGTTATATTTCCTTTGGGCGGATAGGATTCGCCCCATTTCACATACTAATTTACATGTGTTTCTTATGGAAGGAGTATTTTAATAAGATATTAATTAAATAAGTTATAACTCGTAATCTGTTGAACCAAAATAAACATATTATATACTTTTCTTGTAGAAAATTTAATCTTCTTCAATTTTATAATTTACTATAGTATACAAAAAGTTGATAGTTTTCGAGATATAATCAAAAAACCCAAAATGCTTACCTTTCTCCCCCCTTTTTCCCCCCTCCACCCCCTGGCTCACCACCTAGGAGGCAGGACTTTTGGTATGTTAACACCCTAAGCCCCCTGAACAAGTTTCTGAAGGAATCGCTTAGTTACCTGCTCACGCACTCTACACCTACTTTTGGATCATTCATTGACTGGACTACCAGGTTATTTACACTTTGTGTTTGCAGTTAGTATTACGAATCGTCAGCTGAAATTGTTTGCTTGTAATCAGCTATTGGCAGAAACAAATGTCATCTGCACCAGTTAACAAGCTGTGTTTAACGAGCTTTCATCACACTCGACGTGAATTTGAGATTTTTCACTTCTTTAGAAATTATGGTATTGCTAGAGTGTCACAGTTATCCAAATACAGTAAATTGTTTCCTCACCTCAACATTTGTTGTAGATAAATGAACATTCGGCTTAAGGATAGCTTTGAACCACGAGGTCATTACTGTTACTTCATAGTTTAAAGATTTGACTTTTAGATACTGAAGTAGTTATTCCACTAGTGTATACGTTGCTCGAATTCGAGCAATTGCAAAGTATTACAGGAGTTATTTCAAAACGAATAACAGTCATATTTACAATGAGTTTAAAAGAGTCAACTCAAAGATTAGGTACCGGTGTGTAATTCAGACCATGTTTATCTTCGTTATTGATAAACCTTAAGCATTCCGGCCGGTTTTCTCCTTCTCAAAATGCCTCACTGTACAGGCAACACAGGTCATTGATAGAGGGCCAATTGAGAACAAAAAGTCGTTTTGGGGTAGTGTTAAGGCGTATTTATAACTTAATAGTTGAGATTGTCCAGGGTCAGGTGCTGACTTGATGAGTTAAGCCTATTACGCGCCACTGTTCTGTAGCTGCGGTCGTTATCACGATTACGTCTCCTGTCTATGTTTCGTTGTCGTCACGTCGTAGGCATTTAAAAAAATACAACAAATAAACAAATTATAGCTACACAAAACAACGATAAATGCACAAATTTAAGATACAACCATACTTACACGATCCGTCTTGGGGGTTATGTTTACACAAACTCAAATACTGTAGTAAATAAATGTACTCAATGACGACATTGAATTGAAAAATAAATAACAGCAATTAAATTATACAGCTGATCAAAATGTAAACAATTATTGTGTTCTCCATAAGGATAACATGGGAACTTTCAAAAGCCAATGGGGCAGAGGCCAAGGGACTTTTTCAAAAATGTAAGGCCAGTTTGCAAATCTACGCGACACGCTCTTTCCAATGAGACGTCAATGGATAAAATCAGTTAAGAAATGGCGGAGGAGTTCAACCGACAAAGTTTCATGTAGCGTATTAATTATATAGATTTACTAGCTGACCCGGCGAACTTCGTATCGCCTAAGTTATAGGTTTCCCCTAAGACAGACCGATGGAAAGAAAGTACCGTTACGTTTAATTTTCAAGATGATCTCGTTCGCATCGCTCAATCACGTCCTGGTTGAAGTTCGTTCGCTGCGCTCACTTGCCTTCAGGTTAGCTCGTTCGCTTCGCTCACTCGCCTCTCTCGTTCGCATCGCTCAATCACGTCCTGGTTGAAGTTCCTTCGCTACGCTCACTCACCTTTGGGTTGGAGCTCGTTCGCTACGCTCACTCACCTTTTGGTTGCAAATTAGCTGTTGTCATAAATGTAAAAGAAATAACAGTGCTGCACCCTGTTGGTAATCCTTGTAACTTTAATGCTATTGAACATCATAGAACAGAACCAACTTGTTTAATTGAAACAGCTGTTAAAATTCATTAATTCCATTTCTCATAAGGTTAACATGGGAAACTCCAGAGCCACTGGGGCGGAGCCCTTTTAAGAATTTCGAAACGGGAAATCTTCCCGTAGTTTACGTCCGATTCGCATACCTACAGAATTTACACACCAAATTTCATAACGATCGGTGAAGTCGTTCCGGAGGAGTTTGCAGACAAACACTGTGACACGAGAATTTTATATATTAGATATGGACATAATTGAATTAACCACTCACAGACTGTGCTACAGACAAAATTATAATTTTCTATCTCATTCAGTTCATAGCATGTCTTTTTACGCCTGGATAGCTTCAAATATTAGCGGATTCAGACAAATCAATAATAAAACCAGCAATCCGTCGGTACTCAACCTAATTACATTATTGGCTACAACCTTGACATGGCAGATTGTCTAAAGTCAAAGCAAATAGAACTGGTGGATCTAGTTTTAAAAAGGCCAGCTGGTATTATTTAACCCCTATTATCGATAGTAAAAGCTGAAAGCTATTGGAGCACGGCTGATCTATTGTATGAAGTTGACGATTTGATTAAAATTTTGATGTAAACCATGTAAATTATTTTCTTCTCCCGTTTAACTCTGCAGAAGTGATTCCATACCCCCCCTCACCCCCTCAGCACCAGCCCCCCCCCCTGGTTAATGAACTTTGACGAGTTTTCTGACGTAAGCAGTGATGCATCAGCACAATACATTTACACCAATCTACCTTCCAGTTGCAATCGCTTTCACTGATTAAATTAGAGTGCATGGACTACATGGATTAAGCCTTCCTCGGATGTAGGGATAGGCTACCTTAGAGAATTTTGTTTCTGGTTAGGTGAATCGGGCGAATCGGGTTTTTTCTCTCTCTATAATCAAAACATAACGTAAAAGTTTCACACGGAGATTTAATAGTGTATAATAATTCGCTTTCATTCGAGGCGATATCATTCACTTTCTAATCCCAATTTATTTTCTTTAAATTTTATCTTTTTTCATTGTGTGGTTGAATAGTTTGGTTGAAAAATAGTAGCTTGCGTATATTTAAACGTTTTTATTTCGCTGAAATTTTAAATCATGCCGTAACATGAATAGACTAAAATACATTATTTGATATTCAATTAATGTGTGTTTCACTTTATAGGAGACTCGGACCGCAAACAGACCGTCAAAGCCATGAAGGAGTTCCACAAACACAGTTGTATAAAGTTTATTGAGTGGACGGGAGAACCTGATTATATTGTAATTGAATATTCAATCCGGTTTGTATAGAAACAGTGTGTAATTTATATTTTATATACCTGGGCTATGTACTTGAATACTATTATGATAATATGAAGCACGTAAAGGATTGTCTAAACAAAAACTATAGATAACAATCATTATTCATTGTGCCAGTAATTCTGTTGTGTATGGCTTGCTGTGTAGTTTTGTGTTGGTATGTGTATCAATTTTACCTGATAAAACTAATTGTTCTTTAATTGCCTCTTGTGGGTTTCGTTTGTAGTCAATTGGTTAGTTTTCATTGGCTGTACGGAAGAGTATCAATGTAGAATGCTTAGTAATGAATATTGTTTAGGACTTAAGATAAATTTTTAGGTTCAAAGTTGGTTAATTACGGTGTGGTGCGGTTAGGTTGATGCAAGTCTCTGTTTCTTGGCTTGAGGCAAGAGATTGCATGCGGGATTGATCCGAAGTTGTAGAGTAATTTGACAGTAAAGACAAGCTCTTTATGCATCGCCTAATCCACGTCTGGTTACCGGACGCCTAATCCACGTCTGGTTACCGGACGCGTATCCTCTGTGTTCTAACATATCTTGACCTAACCTTGTATTGTATTGCCAGAGGTGAATGTTCGTCCCACGTAGGTAGACAGGGAGGACCACAACCCCTGTACCTCAGTCCTCGGTATGCTCGTAGTGTAGGAGTGGCCATGCAACTTCACACATGAACATGTGGTATGCCTTTCTAACATATCTTGACCTAACCTTGTATTGTATTGCCAGAGGTGAATGTTCGTCCCACGTAGGTAGACCACAACCCCTGTACCTCAGTCCTCGGTGTGCTCGTAGTGTATGGGGTGGCCATGCTACTTCACACATGAACATGTGGTATGCCTTTCTAACATATCTTGACCTAACCTTGTGTTGTATTGCCAGAGGTGAATGTTCATCCCACGTAGGTAGACAGGGAGGACCACAACCTCTGTACCTCAGTCCTCGGTGTGCTCGCAGTGTAGGGGTGGCCATGCATGAGATGCTTCACACACTGGGCTTTACACATGAACATATGCGGCCAGACAGGGACAAGTACGTGTACATCAACTACTCCAACATCGACTACGGTTAGAGCATAGCCAAAACATAATATGTTATAGATTTACAATCTATACACGAATCGTAGGGTATTCAGTCCCAGGGCCTACTGGCTAAGAATTGGTCCCAAAAAAATTTAGAGTTGTTGATAGTGTGACCAGTCGACACATAAATCCACATTAGTCCTGGGACTCACTGCCCGATACTTGAAAATGAGATAAACTTGAGATACCGCAATCAAACCAACATATGTAACATCACCTTTGATTTAAAATCAATTCATTTTTTAAGGTATCTTGTTTTATTTTGGTAATTTTTATAGCAGAGATACTGGGTGCACCAGTGTATAAAAAAACTAAATCAATGATACAAGTTAATTAGATATAAATAATTCAACCAAACCCAAAATAGCTTTGCGTGGAATCAAATACAAGTACATGTAATGATTATTGGTTAAGTTGTATTGATACATGATTTTTAATTTAATGAATATGTTTTTCTGTTACAGCTTATTGGAAAAATTTTGAAATTGATTCGAATGTCAAATTGGACGATTTTGGAGCTTCGTATGATTTCAGCAGCCTAATGCATTACCGACTCTGTGCCATGAGCAATAATTCTTTACCAACAATCATTGCTAAGGTAAGAATGATTCAACTAAAAATATTGGTGATTACTGGGATTTGAACCCAGGTTTCTCTGGTGGATGTTTCGATTTCTAATCAATAGACCAGCAGGGCTCTAGTCTACACCACACTCAACGTTTACCGTGGAGTACAGTGCCAAGAGCCCATAAACCCTGTATTTCAAATGGGAGTTTCAACTAGGCTATAGGAGACGTCCTAAAAACATCGGAACCCCGAAACGCTCTTCTATTGTCTTTGCTACTAATTTTGCTATACCGAAGTCAATTCAACATTAAGTTACTCAAGTCAAGTCAAAACCCCAATCCATCTCAGTAATGAAGATCAAAAGGCAAAGAAATTAGCGAAATTTACTTTATTTCGCGCCTTTCACAAGAGTGTTGAGGACAGTAGTTAGTTGACGCAACTAGCGTGGCAATAAATATATTTACAGAGTGATTTTGATAGCACGACTACAGTAACTCATATTTATTTTTAAGACGTTTTCTGCACGGAAGGTATAGAAAAACACTGGTGAATTTGTATAGATCATTTTTGTACCTGGCGCTCAGACCTGTTACTGGGGGCGCTGGGTCACTGGTAACAGTATGGATTGAAGTTATATGTTTTTTTTCAAGAAGCACATAAGAGTAAAACTTACCCCTCAAATACGTGTAATTATTAATAAATCTTGTTTGTGTTGGTTGTACAGCTATATTTGAGGACTAATCAAGCCAATCAGGCCAAATCAGAAAGGTTGGTTAAAGATTTTTGATTCCTTTTAAACATATAACAAAATTTTTATTTTATTTTTTTATTAAAAAAAATTGTTGTGTTTACCCACAGATCAAGCCTAGAACAAAACTCATTGGACAAAGAATTGGTTTCAGCGAGCAAGACATAATCAAACTCAACAGATTTTATAATTGTTCCTTGAAAGCGAACAATGCGAAGGTGGTACTGGCAGAAAGTGAAAGCATTTTACAAACACATGACTGTGATAAAAACTGTGACTGCTCCTCTAGAGATGGATCGGAATCCAACGCTTATCCTCATTCATGTGTTTTGAAAATTATACTCATAGTTTATACATATAAACAATTATTTCCTTATACCTCTGTTGTAAATATATTCATTTTCCTGTAAAAATAAGCACTAAGTATTGGAAACAGCAATCTATGGAACTTAACCATGCAGCAAAAACAAGGGTACCTATTTGCAATTTTGCCATACAAAGATGATTTAAGATGGTAATAATATTCGGTGGTTAACAATTGCTTTGTTGTAAATCATGTCTGATGTTGTTATAATCAAAGACAGCTCATTGCTTCATTCATCATACATTTGGTGTGTATTCATCACAGTACGCTTATTCCACAACCGTGATCGAGAGTACATCGTGATCATCTCTAGTGATCGCGATGAGTATGTACATGAGTATGTACATAGTAATGATAACCCCCTTGGTGAAAGTAAAACCCTATATTTTTTTAATCTTAGCCAAATTCAATATTATAAATTGATTAAAAACACTTAAAAATAAGCAATAAAGTACGATTAAGCCACAGATTGAGCTATGCCTTTTTGGTAATTCTGAGCAATTACTTGGTCAACCCCAATTTTTTTCATATTTTACTACGGTCATCGGGAGGTTCTCAGAAAGCAAGAAACATATAATTCAAGTTCCGCAAGGTAAAGTTAGGTTAGGTTAGGTTAAGTTAGGTTATTCTAACCTAACCTAACGTAACGGTACTGTTACAATTGGCCTTAGAGATGTATTTGAGACTAAAACAAACATAATAAGTTAACATTTCCTCATCTTCACTTAAAACCGTAAAACTAAGTAACGTGTTTTCACACCCGTCACATAGAAAAGGATTGTCGGAGGAACCACTAGCCATAGTCATAACGGTAGGCCTACTGTCACAACTGGCCTTCCGCGCGTCTCCCGCAAGCCACTGTTATCGCTTGGACTTTGAACCTTCTTATCGCTCTGCAACCTGTACGATGGCCTTGCGGGCCTTGAATTATATGTTTCTTGCTTTCTGAGAACCTCCTGATGACCGTAGTAAAATATGAAAAAAATTGGGGTTGACCAAGTAATTGCTCAGAATTACCGCCTTTTTTAACCATTGGTTGGGGGCGCAATTGTTTTCTGTTGATATAAAGAACACACTACTATTCTCTCTTCCATATCCTTACCTCATTGCAAAGAACGGGCAAATCCAATAACTTTCATAAATTCTGTAAGAAAAATATGACATAAAACCAAAGAGATTATAAGAAATGAAAAAAGTAAACTACGCAGCTGCGTAGCCTGACTAAAACCGGCCAAGTTTGACAAGTTTAATGGTACGGAAAAAGGTTTTGGTTTGTCAGCTGTAGCTGTGGTAGCACGACCTTCTAGTCGGAGGGGGAGGTACAGATGTCGCGCATGCGCACAAGCTGTCACTGTTGTTATTTTCAAAGTAGCAGTAGCAGTTTTGAGAACCTATTGCGTTACTTCGCGTTCCCGGTCACTACACCTTGTAACGTTGTAACCGTTAACGGAGTTGCCACGCCTCACTCATTTCACTCAGTTTGACAGATATTTTGGGTTGTAAGTTTTGTTTTTGTTTCCTTTCACGTTTCACAACCTAACTTAGAACTTCGAGTTAAAGTTTGCACTACCGGTAACTTAAACCAAGGATGTGGATGAGTTATGTTAACTTCAATTAATTTTTAATATGGAATGTAAAACCTGTAATAAACTATTTTCTTCGGCGTATTCACTAAAAATATATTGCGAAGGTGACCAGAATTAGGACATTTTCGCCATAATAGACTCAGTGACCACTCTCTTTTCTAGATGAACTAAAATAATTTTAGATTATCATATTTACTAAAAGCCATTTAGAAATTATCATAATTACAACCACCCCTTCTTCTTTAGAGAGATTAGAATAATAAATGACAAAGCTTTCCATAATACTAACAATAACAATGTGTAGAAGAGTGGCTATGGGTATAACAGCTAGTGTGGTACGTGTAATACATCTAAAGCACAACAACTTTTAAATAGGCTAAATGCCGCCTTTTAGCCAACGATAACCGAGCCTAGTATTTTAGTTGGTATTTTAAATCTTATTTGTGTAGGTAGGCCTATTTATACCTACTCTTACTTTAGATAAGAATGCGGATATGTCTCTTAGCCATAATTTCTAGCCTAGTTTTTGGCTAGGCCTCTATTTGACCTAGGCCTACATTTTTAACATTCACGCAGATTAACGGATAGCTTTAAAGTAATAAAGGGTGTAAAAATGTATACCAACACGTCCTAATTAAAATTAGTAATATAAAAAACGAAAATAATAATAAAATCCACCATTAAATGGTTAGCAATATAATTCTAGCCTAGCCCTAGCTAGAAAGAAAGAGACCTATGCTTCACGGATTTAGTGCCAGTGCCAATGGTTTGGATTGGAGAACTTTACTACTTTTGGTTTTTAACCCCTAACCCTGCAAACAGCTATAACGGTTACACGGTGGCCGTGGAACGGAACCAAAAGTTAACTGTGCAAATAACAGTGACAGCAGAGCAGTGCTTGTGCGCATGCGCGACAGCTGCACCTCCCCCTTCGACTAGAAGGTCGTGTGGTAGCTGTGAGCACAAGCGCAGCCAGCCAGAGCAGCCAGAATGTTGTTCTTGTTCGTTGTTCATGTCGTCTGCCTCTGCTATTGTTATTAAAAATGAGTGAGGTTGAGGGTAGCTTGAAATCTACTAATTTGAACAAGTCTGGGTTATTTTTAATAGGGATTAGTGGTAAATATCAAAAGATTATTCAAATTAGTTCTTTGATTCATTTTAAAACATTATAGCATGGCTTGACAAGGAAGTGTACAGGTTGAATGTTTTAGGTTAGGCCTACTTTACTTATTATTCTATTATTTATTTTCAACCAGAAATATTTTGGGTTGGTTAGGATAATTTCATTCAACCATAACAGAATCAGGTAAATATTATAGCATGGCTTGACAAGGAAGTGTACAGGTTGAATGTTTTAGGTTAGGCCTACTTTACTTATTATTCTATTATTTATTTTCAACCAGAAATATTTTGGGTTGGTTAGGATAATTTCATTCAACCATAACAGAATCAAATTGGTTTGGGTAGTAGGCCTACATAAATTATTAATTCACTTAAAGACACTTGAGAGGACATGATAAAATTATCTACCACTACAATAGGCTAGAATTCCATCTCGGAATAATATAACTAGCCTAGAGCCTAATCATATTATCCTGATAGCCTACGTTTTAAATCTGTATAATTCTTTTTAAGGCTGTTTAAATTTTAAACAAATAAAGAATTGCAACCAAAAGGAGATTTTCTCTTGATAATTGTGAGTGCTTTCGTGTAAAATGGTTTAACCAGCTTTCAATTAAACATTAAGTAAGCTATTAGTTACTTGTATGCAGCGTTCACATCTATATGGGTGTCACAGGTGGAGCAGCTGTTGCACTCACTGTTTTATGCGCTCCATTCGTGTCACCAGCTCTAAGAAGAATATGTCTACCATATGTACCAGCTACTACAGTGCAGGTTGAAAATGTTTTGTCGGCTCTTAGGGGCAGGAGTGGACATCTTGTAGATATAGGAAGCGGGGATGGCCGCATTGTAAGTAGGTATAAATATACGCACAATATTATACAACAGAGGACACAATAAAAAATATTAGGGCCTACAAGTTTAATTGAGTAGGTTACAAGTGAAAACCCACTTGAACAACTTCTCTGTTTCTAGCTTACATTAACTTAAGAATGTGTCTAGAAATATAGGGGTATTCCTTAATTAACATACAAATGTTAACAGTACTATTGATCAAATAGCATTGAAAGTGATGACATAGAAAGATCAAAGATAAAAAGACCATTATTTATATCTGACGATTGAAAATTAATTTTGGCCTAGGTAATCGCCAGAAATCGTAGACCTAGGCCTGACCGACTTCAGTGCTCTCTGTCGATGGCTCAAATCAACTACATCAATCATTGTTATTATAAAACTAGCTACATATTGACATAATCATGAGATCGCTACTTCTATCAATAGTCCAAGGTTTTATTTATTTTGCTGAAAGATTGTTAATTGCTCATTTCTTAATCATCAATGTCTTAGTGTTACCTATCACAGATTTAAGATTTACAAAAATGTTAACATCACTTTGAAAAACTGTTATATTTTGGAATTATTTTCACATGTGTGTAATTTAGATTCTAAGGGGGGAATAAAGTGGTTTTTGCAAGATAGACCAGACTAGGCCAACCCCTAGAACCAGCCACACTCAAATTTCTTCTTCTTCTCAACGAAGGATTTATCGTGATACGGTTGAAATAATTTCAGGTTGATATTCTTCGCATCTGTTCAAATCGGGATTCTCCCAAGACTTATTCTATCGTCCGCAACGACAGGGCTTAGAACTCTGATAAGAAGTTTCATGGAACTAACCAACGATTATGAAAATAATTTAAACGTAATTATGTGTACCAGGTGAATGGAATGGTGGTAATTTCAAATGAATAAATTAAAACCAGACTAAACTATTGCTACTGCTATTTACTAGCGGGCAGGAGCTTGTGGGTCTAAGATAAAGTCGGTGAAATATACGTTACCAAATTTAGATATTTCAAATCGGAATTTTAAAAACTGAAAGTTAGGGCATGTTCTGCCACAAAGATGGAATCCTCAAATAGCCTATGTGAAGTTCAGCTGAGGGCTTGGTGTAATGACCCTTTGTGGAGAAGAACGTCCCAACCTCTTCATGCAAACACTTAAGCTGATCGACGGCTGGTAAATGGATATTTCTTGCTTTATCACACCTCAGGGGCCTTACCATTAAGTCCAATTATATGCATTAGGCCTGCTTTTTACTGTACCTAGTCTAGTTTAAGTTGTTCTTGTTTTTTACACTTAAGTTACTACTATTTTTTATTTGGCCTTGTAACATCAGATTTTATATGTGAAGGTACTAGCAGCGGCGGCATCTGGGTTCAAAGCTGATGGTGTGGAGCTAAATCCATGGCTGGTTTTCTACTCTCGCCTATCTGCACTCAAGGCTGGACTCTCTAGCAAAACATCGTTTCATCGAAAAGATCTGTGGAGGTTTTCGTTAAGGCCGTATAACAACATTGTTATATTTGGTGTAGAAGAAATGGTAAACCCCTTTTTACATTTAAACCGATATTGTGTTAGCTTATGTCGGATATTGTGGCAGGAAGTTTCAAGAGTTAAATTTTAACAAAGGTGCAATATTTAGTCAATGAATTATACTCACCATTATTTGACTGATTAAGAAATTAAGAGGCTACTGATAATGATGCTGGTTAGACAACCTATGATTGCAGTAGGGTGGGAAATGGTTTCAAAACATAAGCAGTTTCAAAGAGACGTAGGAATTGGCTAACTCAGGAACTCGCTAACTCAGTCGTGTGGCAGAACTGGCTAACTCTGGAACTGGTTAACCGTCTCAGTCAGGAATTGGCTAACTCCGGAACCCGCTAACTCGATTTTGTCTCGCGGCGGAATTCGCTAACTCTGGAAGTCGCTAACCCGGCCGCGCCCACTGCTCGGAGCGTTGCCAACCTTGTACGACAAAATAATCGTACACTGCCGTATTTCAAAATGTCAGTGTCTATAAAGATACAGTAAATGTTATTGTTTTTTGTTATCAATTCCACTTTTAACAGATAACTAGCCCAAAGTAATTAAAAGACAATTAAAAAATCATGAAAAAGTGTTTTTTATTAAACTGTACAATGGCCAGTTAAATGTTTATGATTTCGATCTTAAATATAAATGCCATCAGTATAAAAGAAAATAATAGAATATGAAAAATATTCAAAATTTAGTTTAATTGGTAATAAATAATTAAACCTCTACGAAATTAAGCTAAAATACACGCAAGTTCTTAAAAACGGAAAACAGATTTAATTGTAATGTCGTAATAAACCAAAACCATTAATTAATACAGTCATCAACCATCGTAACTTTCATAATTAATTCATAGATTTTAAATTAAATGTTCGTCGTTGAACCGTCCAACTTACGTGTACAAATATGATGACATAGACTAAGTTTTTATCCAGGCCTAATAGTTTGAACCAAAGCATTGTAGGCCTACTAGTAAATAGTTGCCTAATTCTAAAATGTGTTGAATTTTTTAGCAATAATGTTACATGTTTTAAAACGGTGTTTAGATTGTACACCTAAGCACCACTAGTAAAAAATAGGAGAAGATATAATATTCATATAATAAAACGTGACAGGGTTATTTTAATTCACGATTTTTAATAAACTAATTGACGGATTTTCCTGATTTGAGTGTTGGGTTTCCTTTATATTGCTTTCACAAACGATATAAACTATACCAAGCCATTGCTCGGTTCACCGTTCCCCAGTACTGAGCTACACAATAGACAATAGCTTTGTTTTTGGATAAGATAGAACCAGCCTGGAAAAAAACTCCAGACTTTTAAAAAGTAAGCCTACTGAAAGACGTAAAATTAATATTAATTCAACAAAATTAAGAGGATGACCCGGGTTCTACACTAATAGCCTACGATAAAAGAAATTTACAAGTTGTATTTATGCATAGACTAACTTTTAATGCAATCCATGAAACATTAGGCCTACCACTTTATAATGTATTGATAAATATTTATTTAAATTCAATAGCTCTATTTAAAAATACATAACCACTACAATGTAATTCTGTAATGACGTTTAACGTGTAAATTTTATTATGATTTATGATTTAAGGTTACTACAAGCCCAGTATATAAAATACGAACTCAAAAATTTTATTTGCAGAAGTTCACAAAATGGTATTTATTCGAATAAAAGAAACAAATGGCGGACTACGAAAATAGATATTTCATAACATGTAATAGATCCAAATTAAATGTGCATTTTTATCTTTTTCATACCAATAAGCTACTATTTAAGTAAGAAACCCACATATAAAACATACTCCCTTATATTAGTACATTTCTCATCCTTATGGATGATCTGAAGACAGTTGTATTGTTAGTTCTGTCTGGTGCACTGTCTTTAGAGGTCATGTTTTGTTTACAATTGTTTCTTGTTTTCAGTAATTTAAAACCTCGTTTAACCAACACATCCCCTAGTTATATAACCAAACAGTAAGGAACAAATCATGAAGTTAACTATTAAATAATAGAAACACAATTTTGTCGACACTAGCGATCAGTGTCACCGGACATGAACTAGACACGAAAAACGAGCTTCAAAGTTTACAATGGGATGTAAAGTTTACTTGTGTTGGTTAGTCTATGGTAAGACTATAATGCATTTTCCACCCTAATAATCATTAGAACTTCTCTGTGGTTAAACATACTTCTAAATATATTTATTTTATCGACTACGTTGCTCTTACTCCTAATTAATCGTAGGATACGACATTATGGTGGCGATACGATATAGGTACTACACTTTCGGCAACACTGGCCAAAAATATTCGTGCTTGGCTCCCATTGGATGGCCCGCGAGGCTTCTGATTGGGAGTTAGCGAGTTTCGCCGAGGGACCGAGTTAGCGACTTCCGTACGAGGACGGAATTCGCTAACCCGGCTCTAGAGCGGGTTAGCGGGTTCCGGAGTTAGCCAATTCCGAAACCGAACAAGTTAGCGAGTTCCTCTTGACATCGACCAAATTTGAAGATAGGGCATTTAACATGGGGTTAGCGAGTTCCAGAGTTAGCCAATTCCGCGGACCCGTTTCAAACAATACCGCTAAAGAGAAATTAAATAAATCAATAAACTGGGTATCACTAAATTTACAAATATGATTTTTTTAAATACAGCAACACATACCCAGGTTGGTTCCTGAGCCATAAGCAGCAGTGTAGAAGGAGTTGTTTGACGTTTGTCGCTTTGTTGTTTCATTGGTCAAAATAATTGATTAAAAACCCAATGATTCAAGGACCCCTGGGTCCAATTTCAAACCATAAAAATTACTGACTTTTGGTAATGTTCTCTTTGATAGTTTAATGCACTGGTAGATACATACCAATAGACTGATTCCAATACCAAAATTATCATTTGGTATCGTAATACCACAAAATACAGCACTATATAGGCTTAGTGTAATATGTAGCATAAGAGCAAAGTTCCCAACAGGTAATATCGCCAAATGCAGGGAAACATTTACGATGTAAGGAATTTTTTAGCTGTCCTGCACCATATCACTTGCGATTACTAATTTATATCAAAAGAATCTCATGCAACTGTAGACGTTTTTTATTTATTTATTATTATAATAGAATAGAGCTCTAGCTAATCGACCTTCATTCACGATTTACTGAATATCATTGAGGCTGTAACAGTAGCCTATGAACAGTTGCAGCCAACATAAACTGGAATTTAACGTTTACCTGTACATACAAAATTTACAGTGCATTTGATGGCTGTTTGTAAATTAAGGCTCTAGTCACGACCAAGTAAGCTAGTTCAAATCTGACACCAGCTGTGTTTCTTTACTAGTCTACCATATGATTATTTGTAGCTGGTTCTTACCCTTATGTGATGATGAGGGTTGCCGTAGTCCAAACCAACATGAGATAACATTTATTCTGCCACCAAGTGTGAATTATGTATTTCAATTGTATGGGATTCAATTTATGCAGATTATTAGGTGACAGTTAGCTGCAAAACATTTTAAAAGGGATTGAACACCTTGCCACAGAAAGCTGATCACCGAATAAAATCTATTGCAGAAGCGTAAATTTTCCCTGCACCGATTAGGAAATTAATAGGCTACTGATTATGATGCTGGATAGACAACCTATGATTGCAGTAGGGGGGGAAATGGTTTCAAAACATAAGCAGTTTCAAACAATACCGCTAAAGAGAAATTAAATAAATCAATAACTAGGTATCAAATTTACAAATATGATTTTTTTAATACAGCGACACATACCCAGGTTGGTTCCTGAGCCATATGCAGCAGTTTTGAAGGAGTTGTATGACCTTTGTCGCTTTGTTGTTTTGTTGGTCAGGATAATTTATTAAAAACCTAATGATCCTGATGATTGGTTTCAGCTGCTAGGACGAAACCAATTTTTGCTAAGCTCTAGTTAGAATACCAGTGGGGAAGCAAAAAACTCACCTTTGGTGTAGTGTTCAAACTAGCTCCCTTGGTCGCGACTGGAGCTCGTTTAAGGTTGTAATTTATGGACAAACTTCATACAAGCTAAACTTATTACATTAACTATAATTCAGAATGATTTTCACTAATCGTCTTTTTTAGATGGTTGAACTAGAACAAAAGATGAATGAAGAAGTGAGCAAAGATGCTCATGTGGTGGCTTGCAGGTTTCCACTTCCCAACCGAACCCCAGACCAAACCATCGGATCAGGAGTTGACACTGTCTGGCTGTATAGGTTCAGGTAGTTGAACATTTGTTATCAGCAGGTTGCCACAATGGAACTTCACAATACCTGGTTTCTCAAAAGTAGGTACTTACAGAACTTAAATAGTAAAGTAAGCAGGCACTGTCCATGTTTCAAGATGCAATCTACCAAAAATGCCCATCAATTAAATGAGCAGCTGAGATTAATTTGCTGACTTTATCAAATGAAAAGTTTTGTAATTGATATACCGTAACTCAAACAGAGTGAAATAGTCAATTAAGCCATTATAAGTGAATATTATGCCAATTTGTTAGGCCTTTACAGGGTCTTAAAATATAGTTGTAGATAATCGTTTTAACAGTTATAAAATGTTCCTGTCGACAAATTGTATTTAGTAGAATTATCAATGTAGTTGTTATGAATAAAAGTTTCATAGCTTAGACTGTATTTAATATTTCCTTAGCGCCGTTCCCAATTTATGGAGTTTTGAAAGTGCACAATTATTAGTTATTTCTATGAAAATTTGATTTATTACAAGTTATTTTTCAAATTTGTTGATACAACATTTTTTTTTACTTGAGATCAAATACAAGCCTTGGCAAAAATGTGCATGTAAAGGGGTTGAAAATTCCAATATTGCACAGTTATGGACATACAATTGAACTCCAATTGTCCGAAACGCTTACATCAAACAGCTGTGATCGCGGCCAAATCCTGACCATCTCTCGCGGTTGTTTGGACATCATCGTAGTCTTCCCCAGTCACAGAAAAATTATTATCTTCCGTAATTGTTGCAATAAATTGAATATATTCTGAGGTCCTATGGACATCATGATTGTCTCCCTCAATCATGGAAACAGAATCATCATATACCGTAAGCGCCGCAATATCTTGAATATCTCCCGTGGTCGTGTAGACATCATAATCATCTCCCGAGGCCATGAAAACTTCATCACCATCTTCTCGTGGGAAAATATTGAATATCTGTTCTGAGGGGGAGATGCCTTATACCACTTGGTCAATGATAAAACCAAACCTAAAGGTCTACTGCTCTAACAAACAATTTTAAACCAAAAGCCTTGTAGTTAAAAGCGTGACTTATATTGGATAAATAAAACAGTGAATCTTGATATTACTGTCAAATTTTATTTGGAACTTATCTTAAAATCTACTTTTCTACTTAATACAACAGTTAAATTAATTTATATAAATCTATCACACATCCTTAAACTAATAAGCTATTGAAAGTCTCACTTTCAATTTCTCAATAGTTTTGTACATTTTACACTACAGTATATCACAGTTAACTAATTCATTTATAAATATATAAGTTACCTTTCCTTTACTGATAAGTGGAATAAATTTTTGACTAGGGAATTATTTTTCTAATTTAGTGCAAATATACATGTAATTTGGCTGAACATTGTTTTAATTGGTACATATATCACCTAAACTTTTCTCTTAATATTTATTTTGATTGTGAGAAATAGAACCATTGGCTATAAATAAACTCTATGGTTTACTAGGCTCTTGTCCAGAAACGTTTTACAGATTACTTCAGGCTAGGCCTAGGTTGCGGTATTACCACGTGGCTAAAACAACTGTTGATTGGTGGGAGTTGTGACCCTGTTTGATGTGTGTGTTGACTGTAGCCCTGCACTCTTCTTTTTTCCCCTAAGACGCTAGGCACGGGCCAAGAATTGTGTTTTATATTACTTCAGGCTAGACCTAGAGGTTACGGCATTAACACTTCGATAAAATCCGTTGGTGACATGGCATGATTTGAACCCGGGGCCTCAGGGACTGAAATCCTGCGCTCTACCTTTAGACCAGCTTGATCCCAAATTTGCCATCTGGTACAGTACCAGCTGTAATATAATATAATATATTGAGTTGTACAAATATATTATAACACATTTATGTTATTAATGGTTTAAATACCTGCATTCAGTAATCCAAAATGTTGCTTGCAGCAACTATAGTTTCAATTCACAGGGAATCATCTTCAGGCCGTACAAGGCGTCGTTATTCATCTCCGTATACGAAGGTCATCTTAATAAATAAGCACGTAGAACACGAAACACACAACGAAAACGCACATTGATTGACGGACATTTAACATTAAAAATACCGAGTACTCGGAGACACGAGACAGGTGACGCGACAGGGTAGAAGTTGTAGCTCGAACTGGTGGTCAGCGGTCAACATGGATGACGTCAGCCATTGTCTCCTTATCACTGCCGGCTCGCATTCATTCCTTCTCTCCTCCTCACAGAGTTTTTAATGTTAAATGTCCGTCAATCAATGTGCGTTTTTGTTGTGTGTTTTGTGTTCTATGTACTTATTTATTAAATGACAACCTTCATATACGGAGATGAATAACGACGCCTTGTACGCCCCGAAGATGATTCCCTGTGAATTGAAACTATAGTTGCCACAAGCAACATTTTGGATTACTGAATGCAGGTATTTAAACCATTATAAATATTCAAACGTAATCCGGAGGCTAACTGCTCTTGAAAATGAAATAACACATTTATGTCATGATTTCACCACCATTTAACAAGTAAGGCTGCCTCCTTGTCAATGGGAGGTTTTGTTTTGTTGTTTTTGTTTTGTTTTGGGAGGTTGTGTCAATGGGAGTTCAGTTAAAATATTTGCACATGATTTCATCAATAACGATTAGATTATCAAAACTTTATATTACTTTAATACAAATTAGTAAAAGTTTTTCAGCTATTCTAATTCTTGCCTTTTAACAGGCATATTCTAAAAAGTTCTATTCGTCTAATCAATCATACAAAGTTTTTTTTTTAAATTCCACTTTACATATAAGTAGTCACAGTTAAATTTTATGTTACATTAGCTTCAACATTCTAAACTGACACATATTTAGTGACAAAATTCAACTCGCTTTTTTGTCAATGTACCTCAACTGTACATATGTAACTTATATACAATTTTAATATAATACAAGCAAGAAAACGCACAATTTTCAGCTGTCAGATACAAAGAACTGAGCGATAAGGTTGATGCCTCCCGCCAGTGGGATGGCGAGGTTCAGGAAGAGGGAGAAACAAGATAGTTTGCCAGCCTGCTTCTGTCCAGCCAGTCGCAACAGGCACGGCAACGTAAAAACATGGAAGAACCCACTTAGTGCTCCTGTGAATCTGCAATGTAAGATCAGTGAGTTTTTCAGTATTTCAACATCATGAAGCCAGTACAAGCCATGAGTCAGACGAAGGTATAAGTTTGGGTTTACCTTAAACCAATCAAACTCCTTCAGACTCTATTCAATCAATTCACTTGTAGATTTACTGTGTTACTTTAGTTCTGTTAACTGACTTATCAGTTTTCTATGGTTAGGTGTGGGATAGTTATACCACTGGTATGAATGTAGGTGGATTCAGGGCCGTTCGAAGGGGGGGGGCAAGCTGCCCCAGGCTCCGTGGCTGAGGGGGCGCCGCCCAGCAACTATTTGTAATAACATAGTACTAAAATATGCAAATGCGACTGACTATTACTGCTGGGGGGGGAGGGGGCGCCAAGACCATGTTTGCTCCGGGCGCCGCCAACCCTAGGGACGACCCTAGGGTGGATTTGACAGAAATCAGCAATTTACTTCAGCACTCTGTTAGTGTTTCATAAACTGTGTTCCTTTTGATTCTAAAACTGACTACAACCATGGATAAACATACTCCCTTGGTAGATTTCTCATCCTTATAGAACAGCTGAAGCCATTTTTTTTTTTTTTTTTTTTTTAGTTCTGTACAATGCATTTTAGAGGTTGTGTTTTGGTAAAAATTTTCTTATTGTTATTTCAGTCATTTAAAACCTCGTTTAAACAAATAAAACGATCTAATAATAATGATTAACTCATCCCCTAGTTATATAACCAAACAGTAAAGTACAAATCATGAAATTAACCCTAAAATAATAGAAACAAAATGTCGTCGACACTAGTGATCAGTCTCACCGTTGATGAACTAGACACGAAAACGAGCTTCAAAATTTACAATGAGATGAGAATTCTACTTGTGCTGGTTAGTTTTTGGTATAACTTTCATTGGGAATGGAATGTCTGGTTCTATTAATAGATAAACCAATCCATAGTAAACTGTTTTATACATCACATATCACTTTTCCATTGTATTTGTTTAAAACTGTAATACAAAATATAGATAAAGATTTAAAAAATTTACAAATTGAAAAAAATTTACCTTGCTCAGACAGTTAACAAACAAATAACGTTTAATTTTCATGCACTAACAATCATGTTATATTCATCTATATCCTTGCTAACAACTATTTAAAAACTGATTCTTCTAGCACTGTTTGAAGGTTGAACTACTTTAGGCCTACACACGCTAAAAGTACCAATGCACATGTAATGTCTGGTGGTGATACGTTTCAATTAATATCTTCTGTTGAGTCAAACTTTTTAAAGTTTAGGCCAGAGATGACCAAACAAGAGGGAACTAATGTACCTATCTCCAGGTATTAGTCCCGTAAACCTATATTACAAACAGCCTACCAACTGGAGGTACCTAAGTTTCTTCTTGGGGTACAGTAGAACTCCGCTAATCTCTGACCTCGGCCAGTCCCACTCTTCAGTAAATCCAACCGTGCCATTTCCGTGACAATGTTATCATGGTAATATCATGGCTATTTGCAATGGACGAGTGACGATTGTTACCGTCTCTCGCATTAATTATCATCCTTTGCTATCGTGGCTAAATATTGAACGTCTCCCACGGTTATGAGAAAATTATTATTGTCTTCCACGATCAATGAATGTCAGTTAAGCAATTTATTTGGCCATTTAATATGCTACTCGGATAAACCGACCTTCTCTCTGTATGGTCCAGTAGGTAACAGATTTGCAGGGTTCTACTGCAGTTGGATTTCATAACATATATCCTTTTCCTACAGATGGTCCTTTTCAAGGTTCAACTACTTGGTATGTGAACCAACTGAAAAATTAGTTATTACTAACCTTCTTTAGAACACAGTGAACTTACTTAGCATCAGTGCCCTTACAGAGATATTCAAATTTATTTATGTTTGTTATATTATGTACTAGATATTTCTGAACAGTGCTAGTAGAAACCATGCAAGTCAATGTACCTAACAGTATCATATCTTAATAATTATAGAGGCTGATGACGGAAAACTCCAAACATAAATGGTATTCTATTAAAAATATTTAGCATAAAAAGTAGGCCTATGCATAATCTGCAAGTATACTGATTTTACCTGATGATAGTTCCGATCTTTGGTAGAAACACCGCAAAAAGAACACAAACAATGACAACGACTGCGTTGAACGCTATGACATGCAGTCTGCTGGGGAAGGGCTTGGCGAAGAATGCAGTCATGACTTGGTAGCGCAACATGAAGCTGATTAGAGGATATACAGTGACCAGCTGAAAGAACAGGAACACCCGAGCGACCAGAGTGCCGACGTCCCAGCTGGCGAAGTTGTTTAGCAGGTTCTGTAATAAATTGGATATTGAAGTTATAAATGGATAAGCTGAAGAAATTTTTTTATTAAAAATAATATATTTGAATGAGCCTACAGTATATAACATCTACAACAGTCAAAACTAAATTATGGCGGTTATACTGTATTTTCTCAAGAGGAAGGAAAACTAATGGTAATTAGGCTTCTAACTTATTCAGATTCGGTTCACATTATCCCATCGATCATGTTGCTATAATAAAATGTTCTGGCAAAGTTTGCATTGTTTAAAACGTTGTTCTATTCTACATAAATCAGTAATTGACATCACAACACTATGTTTGTTGGTCAATTCAATTTAACTATGTATGAACTAGAAGAAATGCAATTGTGTCATTCTTCCCTTAAAAAAAGATAGAATCTGTCACTTGACTGTGAAATAGTTACTGTTTACAATGGATGTAATATATACACAAAAAATAGTTAGTTTTTTAAAATGAATTATATTTTTGCACCAAGCATATGTCATTTCATAATCATTTTAAATTTATAAAGTAGAATACTGATCTCATTTTTTGGAGATTACTTACATCTGCAATACATGATTTACGAAGAGGGAATGAAGCGTAAAACAATATTCCAATGACGAGGTATGTCCCCATACCAAGACTGTACGCTATCGCTAGATCTCTGGTCTGTAACATAAAAGTCCTGTATGATATATATTTAAAACTATAGTTTTCATATGATCTAACCCTCTCAGTAGAACAGAAAAAGTAAGTTTAAAGATCTGAAAAGTGCCTAATGATGACATATTCTAGAACTGTACTTTTAATTACAATTTGTTTAAACAGTCACCGCTAACTCGGTCCCACCCTCATAATTATCTGTAGACATTTGTACATATTTAAAATGTCAAAATATAAACTAAAATTCTATAATAAACATTTACTACTAGAATATAAAACTAAAACTACTCACATTGTTTTTCTGGTTCCTATTACTTCTCATTATGGTTATGACGATATTTTGCAAAAAATATGACATGGCCAGCATCCCTGATGTGGCAAAGAAGGAGGTCTTGAAAAGTTTGGCGTAGTTCGGACTTGAGGGGTCTGACAGATCGAGGTTCCATCCGGAGTTAAAGGCCTTCACCATCACAAACACCATGAGATACATGAGGGACAGTGTTCCTGCAGACAGACATGGCTTGTAAAGTCATCTGTTGGTGGGATCTGTTGATTCTAATGTTTGAATATTCTTTAATTCAAAATAAAGCTCAGTCAGTCCCACACTTTTAGTCGGAAAGCAGAGGTCAGCTGTTTTTCAGATAAACAACACTTCCTACATAATACAGATCTCTCTTTATAAATGTGAAATTCCGATCAACCCACAGGTCAAACCATAGCACCTAGAAGCATGAGATTTTGCATACATATTCCTCTCATAGCGTAGGCAGACAATAAGAAGCGATTTTACCGAATTCCCAATAGGCCCCACCCCACAGAAGGTCAAAGTTAGCATAGAGTCAATTTAGGAAGAATAATTTGTTTTGGGTTTTTGTTTACATTTGTCTGCAATTTATTTAATCATCAGTTGTTTAAATTAGGCTAAGTTTACTAAGGTTATTTTGGACCATATAAACATCATAGTTGTGTGTCAGTGAAATTGACCTAACTTACCGTGGCATTTTAGTTTTATCAACTTCTAATATGTGTGAGTGTTGAAGTAAGTAGAATTTGTCTTAGTTTTTTATTGCATTTTAATTTTTAAGAACTTATGATATAGTTTTAGCGAATTTCCCATATAGGGAATAAGCTATTACCGTAGTACTCATGGTAAGACCTGGACGCGGGACCGATTTATTTTTTCGTTTTGAGGTCCCTAGAGGCCAAAAACACCATCCGTTCAAATTCATATATATATATATATGTGTCCGTCAGCACGATAACTCGAGCAAAAATGATCCGATTTTGATGAAATTTGGTACAAACGTGTAAACGTACGTTTATTCGAACGAGTTCGCGATCCAGCATGATCGGACCATGGGAACGGGGGTTTACGGGGGGTTTTATGGGGTAAAAATAGGTTTTTCCCATTTTTGACCCAAAAAACATAAAATTTAGCAATTTCTTTCCAAACCATTTTGTAGAGCTTAAAAAAACAAATAACTTAGTATATTGAAGCGTTATTATGCGCCTAATTGTTACGGAGAAAATTCCAAAAAATTGTAAATTTAAAATTTCCATGTTATTCTTATGGAGAATAAGTAAACTGTTGTAGTTTACTTGTTTGTGAACATATTTTGATCAAATTTGGAAAATGTTTTTATTTCTTACGTAACTATTCACATTAAAAAAAAAAAAAAAAAACAGTTTTACCCTCCCTGATGCAGCAAACCTAAGTACTTGTTAAACTAATTCTATTTAAATCAAGAATAAATGTTATATTTTTAAGTAGACATTTCAGTGTAAATCCAATCAGTCAAATGGAAATTCGCTTAGTCTGCAGGTTTGCTGCGGCAGGGGTATTGTTAATATTTTTGTAGTTGTTGAAACCGTGTATGGACACTGAGGTTTTAAATCTTTATGGCGAGTTCGTTCCACACAATATCATTCACATCAGAGGAGATGGTGCATGTTTATTTAATTCACCCTCATTCATAATTCACGTTACATACACTAATTGTGCGCGATCAATTGTTGAACATGTTGTGAGGAACTGGGACTACTTCTCAATCTTATCCCACGACAATGGGGGGAATAATTACCTTAATTCTAGGGAATACTTCTATGAAGTTTCTAAGCCATTAAACCTTGGTGGGTTGTGTAAGCTGGTAGCGGCTTCACAACTATTCACATTTGTTTTCGAGGTTTATCGGAATGATGAATTATAGGTCAAGTTTGGTGATGAACGTCAGATTCACACAAACCCTGTCAGGCAGGCACTTTGTCGTTTTAGAGCCACTAAAGAGCCCGTTTCTCCCAATTGTCAGTCCAAGGCGTAAACGGCGTAGTAGATGCACAGACAAACAAAGTAAAAAACAGGTAAAGAACGCAAGCAAAAAGTATGAACAAACATCCTGAAAGACATTCGCTAAAAATTCAATGGATGGTGAAAAATCTATCAGCAACGACATATAATCCGAAAATATACTATGAAGGAGATAGCTCAGTGGCGATAGGTAATTTATCAAAAATTTCAACAAATTTGAAAGTTTCCGTAGCACGGGTATTCCGCTAGTTACTAATAGGTAAACAAACACATACTTTGGCAGATTCTCCCTCAGGTGTATGGCCAATAATTAATTAGCTTGTAAATTATTACTGAACATTTTTTTAGATTCCTTGCTTACCTTAGTGGTACATAGGAAACAGGCTTCCTCAATGGTGTGCTTGGAGTTTGGTTTGAGCTTACTTAGTTACTTGGTGAGCAAGGGATTCCCAACATTTCTGATGTGCTTCACCAGCTCCAATTAGAAAATAAGTACAACTTTAAGAAAGAAGTACAGCCACAGAAAGAGCTCAAGTTTAACAAGTGCCATAGAATTTGTCTATTCATATACAGTATATGAAATGTATGGGTATATATACATGGAAAATATATACAATATATGGGTGACCATGGTGCCCTAGATCTGAGAGGCTTACTAATAAGTCATACAAGTTTGTTAAGAACAATCTTAAACCTGTATCATCCAATGTCGACCTCCGCTCACTAGAGCCTAGAGCTTGCTATAAGTATACAAACCGTTGTTAACAACTATCCAACTCACCTAATGAGTTGAACTTTGTGAAGAACGTGACGGATTTGAAGCTCAGCAGTGGACCGACCAGCAACGCAAGGTATATTGGTACTGATAAGTTGAGGCTCCACCACTTCTGGAATGTTGTTTGCTCGTCGCTTATAGTAACGTTAGTAGCAACAGCCTCAGGGAAGCATCTCACTGAAAACAGTAAAGGTTAAAGGCGCTCAAACTCTAAACAAAGTGTTAAGTAAATATTTGAAATCCCTTCCGTGAATATGTTCCATAAATTCTCCCAAATCCAATGTTTAAATTGTTCATTCCACAACCTTTAGGCTATGGCCACACGGGCGTTTTTTCACGCAAGAACGCAGCGTGAAAAAACGCAAGAATTATGGGCAGCATTAAATGTAATGAGGTATGCCACACGGAGTGTGTTTTCACGCAGATTAGGCGCGTATTCAAAATCGACCGCCGCGGGCCCGCAGAAGAATGGACTGGGGTGCATTTTTGATGCTTGTTTTCACGCTCTGTCCCTGGCCACATGGGCGGGAGCAACACGCAGCTTTGATCAAGTAGTTCTAGCAAGTTAAAATAAAGTTAAATGTATCTAATTTTTTCCAGGATAGCGTAAAAAATTTTTGGGTCTAGCCAATTATACATTAGGATCTTAAACATAGGTCGACCTTACTGGGCCACTTAATAATTTGTTACTAAAAGGAAAGGCATTTAGTTGGACTAAATGAAAATCTTGTCATAAAAATATTTATATTATATTTATTTTTTATACTAAATGTCAAAATAAAATAATTTTTGTGTTGTTTTCGTATCGAAATTAATATATTAAATTTATTTTTTATACTAAATGTAAATAATTAAATGAAAGGTTAACAAAATAAAATAATTTAGTATTGTTTTCGTACCGAAATCACCATTCATATTTTTTGTTCACTAGTCAAAAACAAGGTTATTATTCCGGCCATGAGGAAGATATATAACATAATTACGTGAATTCGTCAATCAACTGCGGGTTCCCACGGCTTTTTGCCGCTCCTGCCGCAACCTGCGTGAAAATAAGCTAAATTTTTCCGCGTGAAAAAAACGCACGTGTGGCATACAACAGCGGGAATTCAAGCAGCGTGAAAATAAGCTACATTTTACCGCGTGAAAAAACGCCCGTGTGGCTGTAGCCTTAGGAGTAGGCTACTCAAAGAATACAAATTAAATAATGATTAAAATTAAACCAAATCTTTACAAAGAAAGAGCTTTACTACCAAATAGTTCCAAATGGTTAGTTTGTTGCAAAATGTTGACAGAAGATATAATTTTTGTATTTTAAAAGTTTAAAATAGTTTCACAGTCATGCTGGAAAACAATGAGCAGAAGAATGGACAAAGATTTTGTATAGTGAATGAATGGTATGCTATTATTTCCGTATCAACTACTGTGTTAAATTTTTGAACGTACCTGTGCCGTTGATGGTAGATTGGTCAAAACCTCCACTAATTTCAGCTGGAATAAACAATCACAAAATTAGATGTCATAGGTTTTATTTTAAATTTTTTATTAGAATACAGAATATAGGTACTGAACATTGTGTTAAACAGTACGGTATTTCAGGACAAATGAATTTGAAATATTCATCTACCGTACAAGTAAACTTCAACATCATTTCTGGCTTTAAACACAATATCTACTACTATTCTTCAATTTTTCCAGTACAATAATTATTGCTTGAGGAAATTCCCTTTAAGTTAAATAATCCTTGAGCTGTCATTTATTACAGTTGGTCAAATGAACCTTTCACTCAAAGCCGCTTTTTCTCAGCATTGTGAAGGAGATGTTATTTTTGTTATAGTTGCAGATAAAGTAACTTATGCATGTTTACTTAATTATCTTTAAAAGTTAATGACATATGACTATAAAGTCATATGGTTCTTAATTATTATTATGTTGTTTTTTGTAAACAATGTTTCAGTAAACAAACTTACTTGTATCTCATTAAATAGAATTCTTCTATAAAGATCTTGTTTTATTTTAAAACAAGAAACTTAAGGATAAAGAAAGACAATGTTCTCCATTCAGAGAGGTTAATACAGACAACATTGATTATGATAATGATGAGATGAATAATCAAGACTTACCAATGAACATAAAACCACCAAAGCCACTGTTAGTTACCAGTGGTAGTGAAATGACAAAGAAGTGGAATTTATGGCGGAAACAATTTCAGTGGTATACTACTGCTGTCAATTTGAAGAAGAGGACAGTAGAGAAACAGTTAACTTTAACAAAGTCCGAGGGCCTTTAAGAAACTATACAACATACATACAGCCCATAGAGTAATAGACAGTTCTCAACATACTGTAAATGAAGTCAACGATGAAGTAGAGGAAGTTAGTCATTAGGATCCAGTAGACTATGAGAGCTCCAGCCAACACAATGTAGGAGAATATCTTGGAAAGAATTTCAGCCTTACGACCCAACAGATGGCGAGTCAGCTCGGATATCTCTCCTCCTGGCGGCCCTGCAATATGATGATACATGTTAAGATTAGATTGAAAACAGGTAAATCAAAGTCTGTGCATAAAAAAAGTCTTTTTGATTAGTACAGTATGTCAATAAACGCGTTCCTCTGATAATTTGACCTTTTTGCTGTTCCGGTTCCATAGGTGACGGATTAGCAAGGTTCTACTGTAGCTGTATTTTCTGTCAGAAAAAGTTGAGTGTATTGCTAAAACACAGGCAAACATAAAGATAAATATTTTCTTTAGTGTTTAAACAAACATCAATATTTTCAAGAATGAATCAATGATTCATCCAGTGTGTTCTCGTTAGGTTCTTGCTTTATCTTTTTGGGTTCTGTTATATGATTATCTAAGAATGTGGTTAAATCAAATCAAACTTTTGAGGTAGTGCAATAAGTTTTGTGGCCATGCATAGGGAGCACTAAAAGACCTGCTGTACGCTTGTTTTACTCTCTCAGCTTAGCATTCACAGTTAGATTTTGTTATTTAGACTCATTGCTGAAGACGTACATTGATTTTCACTAGTGTACATGCTGCTCGAATTCGATCAATTGCAAAGTACTACAGTATTTCAAAACGAATAACGGTCATATTTAAAATGAGTTTAAAAGATTCAACTCAAAGAATACCGCTGTGAACTCAGACCATGTGTATCTTCGTTAATGATAAACCTAAAGCATTCCGTCCGATTTTCTCCTTCTCAAAATACCTCGCTGTAAAGGCAACATAGACCATTGATAGAGGGTCAAATTGAGAACGAAAAGTCGTTTTGGGGTAGTTTTAGGGTGCATTTGTAACCTAATACTGTAGTTGATATTGTCCAGGGTCAGGTGCTGACTGTGATGAGTTAAGCCTATTACGCGCCACTGTTCTGTAGCTGCGGTCGTTATCACGATTACGCATCCTTTCTATGTTTCGTTATCGCACGTCGGAGGCATTTAAAAGAAAAAAACAACAAATAAACAAATTGTAGCTACACAAAACAACGATAAATGCACAAATTTAAGTTACAATCATGCTAACACAATCCGTCATAGCGACACAAAACACTGATAAATACACAAATTTAAGATACAACCATACTAACACGATCCGTCTTGGGGGTTATGTTTACACAAACTCAAATAGTAAATAAATGTACTCAATGCGTTTCATTGAATTGAAAAATAAATAACAGCAATTAAATTATACAGCTGATCAAAATGTAAACAATTATGCTCTTCATAAGAATAACATGGGAACTTTAAAAGCCACTGGGGCAGAACCCAAGGGACTTTTTCACCAATGTAAGGCCAGTTTGCAAATCTACGCGACACGCTCTATCCAATGAGACGTCAATGGATAAAATCGGTTAAGAAATGGCGGAGTAGTTCAACCGACAAAGTTTCATGTCGCGTATTAATTATATAGATTCTAAAACTAACTTGAGCATTAACGTGGTTTGGCCACCAGCTGTTACACTCCTCTGTATGAGGACTCTTCTCTTGTGTGACCTGGTAGTGAATGTGTTAAGGGAATGAGATGTCTACTTTTATCATTAGTTAAAGGTTGTAAAAAACATTAACAACTACAAATAATATCTGTAGACTATCTTACCGTAAGCAGCCTGTGTGGACACCACGCAGTGTGCTGTGTAGCAGCACAATGTTGCCATCCCCATCACCAGCAATATCCCCATGGCAAACCCTGCTCTCTCTAGCCCCCAGGGCATGGTCAACAGGGAGGTCCCCACCATGGTGTTCCATAGTACGAATCTGAACATACCAACACATTATGAACATGTGCAAAACCATCCCCATCACCAGCACTAACCCCATGGCAAACCCAGCTCTCTCTAGCCCCCAGGAAATAGTCAACAGTGCAGTGAGGTCCCCACAATGGTTTTCTATAGTACGAATCTGAACATACCAACACATTATGAACATGTGCAAAACCATCACCAGCACTAACCCCCTGGCAAACCCTGCTCTCGCTAGCCCCCAGGAAATAGTCAACAGTGAGGTCCCCACCATGGAGTTCCATAGTACAAATCTGAACATACCAACACATTAGGAACAGGTGTACCACTGAACTTTTATCAGTCAGTGTACCAGTCCGCACAAAGTAGTTTGTTTAGGCCGGCCTGGATATTAAATGTCTCAAGTCGTGTAAAACTCTGTGTAGTATGTGTGGAAGTGTGACGACTTGTGTTTTAACAACAATTAATGAAAACATACGATTTGACAACGGGACTGTAAGACTTGAAACTAAGTTGAACTAAGTTGGAACTAAGTTGAAACTAAGTCATCCTGAAAAAAAACTACTAGGATTGGTGACGTGAAAAGGTATCTAACCTATTTATTAGTGTTTCAAGCTCATTACAGAGCGCCATCTGCAGAGCAGTTAAATGATAAATACCCCCACCGCAGAAACCTGCAAAATAAGTGAATTTCCATTGACCTGGCTGAATTATTTCTACTAGAATATTCCCTTGAAATTGACAAATTTATTTCCTATTTAAATAACATTAATTTTAATGATTGATTGGGTTTGCTGCTACAGGGAAGGTATTGAGGTGTGTTTTTATTTTCTTTTATTAAAATGTTGATAATTTAGCATGAAATAAACAAAGTTGCCAAATTTGATTAAAATATACTGTATTCATGAACAAGCAAACTGCAAAAGTTTATTTATACTCCATAAGAATAACATGGGAATTTTAAATTTAGAATTTTTTCAATTATCTCCGTAATTGTTAGGCATGCAACAACGCTTCAATATACAAAATTATTCCTTTTCTAAGCTCTACAAAATGGTTTGGAAAGAAATTGTGAAATTTTGTGTTTTAAGGGTCAAAAATGGGGAAAAACAATTTTTACATGCTGGTTCACAAACGCATTTGAATAAATGTAGATTCACACATTTGTACCAAATTCCATCAAAATATGATCTTTTTGCTAAAGTTATCGCGCTAACGGACACACAAATATATATATATATATATATATATATATATATATATGAATTTTAACGCAGAGTGTTTTAGGGCTCTGGGGACCTCAAAACAAAAAAGTAAATCGATCCCGGGTCAGCCGGGTCTAGGTCTTACCATAAGACCTACGGTAATCGGTAATGGCTAATTCCCTATATGGGTAAAATGTATATAATATTGTGTAACGGAATCGTATCTCAAAATTTCGGGGCTTTGAAGGCAATAATATTGTGATCATTCATACACGTTTGAGTAGGGAGGTTTGATTAATGTGTTCCAGAAAAGAATAATTTAAAAAAATTGAAAAAACCATGTTTGTTTTTTGGATATTGTTTTACTTTAAATTTAATCCAAAATGTCCTTCATTCATCCATTGTTGGTTCAGTCCTTAGGACACCTGTAGTTTGATATTGACATTTGTTGAGAAGGATCTATCTACTCGGGAATAGCCTACTTAAGAGTTTAAAATTAATTTGGTGGGTAATTGGCTCAGTATTATTTATCACTCTAACCGTTCTGAATCAAACTATTCTCTAATTGGAAACCAACTCATACACGTAGGTACACAACAACGTCAAAAATATCCATAATCGATGTGCTGTTATGAATCGGATACAAAATAATAACTCAAGGGCTAGACGAAGTCAATGTTCCTATTATCGGGCAGGGAGTCTTGTAGTGGGAGCATCAACCCCAAATAAAACCGTCTGGGGTTTGGGTTTGGTAGAGAGTGAGAGAGGGTATGGAGTACGATATCAGGAAGTACACAGACAGGGAGTATGCGCGGCCCGCTATATCGGGATGTTGACGTTACAGCCACAGCCAGATGAATCGCTTCCCGCTTGCGCTTGTCGTCGCCATAGCAACAGGAGGCATTGACCTTGCCACCGCAATCATACTAGCCGTTTCATAAACTACGGCTGATAACAAATATACATGTGATAAGTTTTAACCAAGTGCTACGGCGTTCAAGTGAGTTTCTTAGCTGAAGTTTATCGGTTTAGAAACACTTGCAACTTGTGAAATAACACAAAAACGTAATATGTAGATAGATGTTTTCAGGACGGCATGGCGTCGCTTTTCCCCGCCCTGGCGGGAAATCCTTGTACCAACCATTTGCCGACTGTGCCTCGGCGGCCGCAGGCGCCTTTACAGGTAATTTTGCCATTAATTTCTGTTTGCTTATTACAATAACTTAAAAAAATTACCCATGTAATAAAACTGGAAATTTTTTGTTACGTGTTTTATAACATTTTGCAAAAAGTGCTGATGTGCAGGAATTTTTCTATTGGTTAAATAGTTCATGTATCTCATCAGATATTATCGATGGTAAAATTTGAAATATAAAACTGTAATCGTAGTTACATAAAATTAAATTTGTATTCCAAATGAAAATTCTTAAAAGATTTTTATGCATGCATTTGTTTTTCAATCAGTTCAAGAATAAAATAAAATTTTAATTTCAAATTCTATAATTTTATTTTTGACAAATGTTTACTTGTTAAACAGCACTCTAGATAGGGGTTGGTCTACGAAAAGGTCAAGAAGTCCATTCCCAGTTTTTTTAGTTAATGAAATACAATGAATAGTTTAAAAATCTATGTAGCCTATAAATGTATCTTTCCTTATTAAGAAATTTTGTTTACTAAAACACGAGGTTAACAAAGCACAAATATTATAAAATTATGTCATTTTAATTCACTTTTCAAAAATGTAAGTACCTAACCTGCTATTACCAGACAATTAATAAAACAACAATACAGTATATTGAACCATATTTATATGAATCCAAACAATTGTCCTCGAATGCAATCTTAGAGAAATTATTGACAATTGCAGCTGCCATGTTATGCATATTTTGAAACCTTTACCTTGGTGTGACAAAAATGTTAGATTTTAAATGTAACTTATTTAAAATAACAAAATAATCTTGAAAATTTGTTCGCAAGTTAAAGATTGAATGACCTAAAAAGTGGTACAGATTTAGACGGTCTTTACAATTACAGAGTTACATTAGAGATGAGGACAGGTCGCGGATGTCAAGGGCGGACATTGACCCCAGACCTTAATCCCCTCCCTCCCCTCCCCCCTTAACCACCCGCTCCCGCTCACACAGACACTCTCGCTTTCGTTCGATCCCCCGACCCCCTCAACCCTCAACACCGTCGGTCGTTGCCTTCCGCTCCATCATTCAGACTTTTGACTTTTTACATTGCGCCTTCTTTTCTGTCTATGCAAATCACCCAAGAGCAGTCGATTCAGAGTTGGTTGCTAATTAAAAATCTTCACAAAGTGTTTCGTGGAATGGGGTATTGTTTCTGCAAAATTGAAATCGATCACTTTGGAAACTCCAGATTGAAATTTTGAAATCGGGATACCATTGGGTTGATTGTTGAAAGAATGTATTGTAGATGTAGTAATTGAGAAGTATAAAGTCTATTTTCTTTATCGAATGAGTGTCCTTGAGTTGTATAACCATATACCCAATCGCCGAGGACCTTTGCGAAATTTGCCTGCAATTAGAAGGTGTCAGATTTTCAAATCCCTGTGACGCTGTGTAGAATGACGCTGTTGGTTGCTTTCGTAAATACCGTTAAAACGTGATGATATAATTTTCTTGCATTGCATTTGTAATAGTATATTTCGTTGGGCCGAAAATGAATTTTGCCAACTCGAGATAGGTTTTATCTTTATCTTTAGCTCGACTTCGCCTCGAACTTAAAAACTGGCTCGACATTGACCTGGGTCGATACCAGTTCCACCCGCACTACCCCTGCATACTTCCCCTGATAACAAGTACTACCAGACATACCCAGACGTAAACGGGGAAGTGGGACGTGGGTCGACAAAGTGTGTCAGACGGGACATTGACCTGGGTCGATACCAGTACCACCCGCACTACCCCTTCATACCTCCCCTGATAACAAGTACTACCAGACATACCCAGACGCGAACGGGGAAGTGGGATGTGGGTCGACAAAGTGTGTCAGACGGGACATTGACCTGTGTCGATACCAGTACCACCCGCACTACCCCTACATACCTCCCCTGATAACAAGTACTGCCAGACATACCCAGACGTGAACGGGGAAGTGCGATGTGGGTCGACAAAGTGTGTCAGACGGGACATTGACCTGGGTCGATACCAGTACCACCCGCACTACCCTTGCATACTTCCCCTGATAACAAGTACTGCCAGACATACCCAGACGTGAACGGGGAAGTGGGATGTGGGTCGACAAAGTGTGTCAGACGGAACATTGACCTGGGTCGATACAAGTACCACCCGCACTACCCTTGCATACTTACCCTGATAACAAGTACTACCAGACATACCCAGACGTGAACGGGGAAGTGGGATGTGGGTCGACAAAGTGTGTCAGACGGAACATTGACCTGGGTCGATACCAGTACCACCCGCACTACCCCTGCATACCTCCCCTGATAACAAGTACTACCAGACATACCCAGACGTGAAGGGGGAAGTGGGATGTGGGTCGACAAAGTGTGTCAGACGGAACATTGACCTGGGTCGATACCAGTACCACCCGCACTACCCCTACATACCTCCCCTGATAACAAGTACTACCAGACATACCCAGACGTGAACGGGGAAGTGGGATGCGGGTAGACAAAGTGTGTCAGACGGAACATTGACCTGGGTCGATACCAGTACCACCCGCACTACCCCTACATACCTCCCCTGATAACAAGTACTACCAGACATACCCAGACGTGAACGGGGAAGTGGGATGTGGGTCGACAAAGTGTGTCAGACGGAACATTGACCTGGGTCGATACCAGTACCACCCGCACTACCCCTGCATACCTCTCCTGATAACAAGTACTACCAGACATACCCAGACGTGAACGGGGAAGTGGGATGTGGGTCGACAAAGTGTGTCAGACGGAACATTGACCTGGGTCGATACCAGTACCACCCGCACTACCCCTGCATACTTCCCCTGATAACAAGTACTACCAGACATACCCAGACGTGAACGGGGAAGTGGGATGTGGGTCGACAAAGTGTGTCAGACGGAACATTGACCTGGGTCGATACCAGTACCACCCGCACTACCCCTACATACCTCCCCTGATAACAAGTACTACCAGACATACCCAGACGTGAACGGGGAAGTGGGATGTGGGTAGACAAAGTGTGTCAGACGGAACATTGACCTGGGTCGATACCAGTACCACCCGCACTACCCCTACATACCTCCCCTGATAACAAGTACTACCAGACATACCCAGACGTGAACGGGGAAGTGGGATGTGGGTAGACAAAGTGTGTCAGACGGAACATTGACCTGGGTCGATACCAGTACCACCCGCACTACCCCTGCATACCTCTCCTGATAACAAGTACTACCAGACATACCCAGACGTGAACGGGGAAGTGGGATGTGGGTCGACAAAGTGTGTCAGACGGAACATTGACCTGGGTCGATAACAGTACCAACCACACTACCCCCGCATACCTCCCCTGATAACAAGTACTACCAGACATACCCAGACGTGAACGGGGAAGTGGGATGTGGGTCGACAAAGTGTGTCAGACGGAACATTGACCTGGGTCGATAACAGTACCACCCGCACTACCCCTGCATACCTCTCCTGATAACAAGTACTACCAGACATACCGAGACGTGAACGGGGAAGTGGGATGTGGGTCGACAAAGTGTGTCAGACGGAACACTGACCTGGGTCGATAACAGTACCAACCACACTACCCCTGCATACCTCTCCTGATAACAAGTACTACCAGACATACCCAGACGTGAACGGGGAAGTGGGATGTGGGTCGACAAAGTGTGTCAGACGGAACATTGACCTGGGTCGATACCAGTACCACCCGCACTACCCCTGCATACCTCTCCTGATAACAAGTACTACCAGACATACCCAGACGTGAACGGGGAAGTGGGATGTGGGTCGACAAAGTGTGTCAGACGGAACATTGACCTGGGTCGATACCAGTACCAACCACACTACCCCCGCATACCTCCCCTGATAACAAGTACTACCAGACATACCCAGACGTGAACGGGGAAGTGGGATGTGGGTCGACAAAGTGTGTCAGACGGAACATTGACCTGGGTCGATAACAGTACCACCCGCACTACCCCTGCATACCTCTCCTGATAACAAGTACTACCAGACATACCCAGACGTGAACGGGGAAGTGGGATGTGGGTCGACAAAGTGTGTCAGACGGAACATTGACCTGGGTCGATAACAGTACCAACCACACTACCCTCGCATACCTCTCCTGATAACAAGTACTACCAGACATACCCAGACGTGAACGGGGAAGTGGGATGTGGGTCGACAAAGTGTGTCAGACGGAACATTGACCTGGGTCGATACCAGTACCACCCGCACTACCCCTGCATACCTGCCCTGATAACAAGGAGTTTATTATTATGCGTTACACTTACACGATATGTTCGGCACGCTATTGCTAAATTACGCGGATTTACATACATAGTATGTTGCAGTAACCTATAAAAATAGTATACTATGTTTCAAGCCTATTATAAGTATGAAATAATGAAACTGTTAGTTTGAACCCATGGATGTAATATTAATGGTGCTGTTTAGCAAGAAGTAATTTTTTTATGGTAATTAAAATAGGGTTATTACAGTGGGAAACGGACAGATTAGCACAAGTCATAAAACTGTCAATCCCTCGGCCGAAGAATTCGTCGGGGTAGGACTGAGGGGCGCAGAGCTACCTTGCGCTCCTCGGTCCTACTCGTGCAAGGAACTAATCCCCTTCTTACAAGGGTTGATAAAAAATGCTTGGGTCGACCATGCAAGTAAATCCCTAGTTGGGGCCTCACTGACTACAGCATTGATTCAGGCATATTTTTCTATGCTAGTGTTAGTAACAACAAACTAATTTTTGGTATCAACAAATTACCAGGACGTACACTTTCACTTTAAAAAATCCAGTGTTGGTTACCAACTTTCTTTATAATGGTTTAAATTTAAATTGTAATATTAAAGCTGATTCTTCAGTTGAATGTTGAACCACATTCAGACTGTAACCAAGAGATAGTTTTTCTTCAAATGTTGTGTAATTTAATTTCTTATCGAGGTTTGCAATAACATGTGATTAGGGCAATAAATTCTAGGGTATTTGAAAATTACACTTGTTATCAAGGGTTGTTATCAATGTTCCACTGTATACTGTGCGTATAATATTTATCTTAGAATATACAATTGATTTTAAATATCCTCATTCTTATGATCCAACATCTACGTCAATCAGTGCATCATAATTTCTAGTTTGTACCCTGAATGTGGTATGTGAGACAAGTGGATTCAATTGGAGTTTTACCCAATAGATTTATCTCATCAGATCGCTATGCTATCGTATTTATAATTGCATATTAGTGTTTGTGATGTAGTTACGGCTTCAACTGAGGGAAGATATTCGAGGTATTTACTTACATTGTGACAAGGCTACTCTGCTTGTTGGAATCTGGTAGAATCGGAGGAGCGCCCTCCTGGTCTGATACCTGGAATGATATTTAGATGTTACTATTGATTTTAAAATAAAAGCAACTACCTACTTAGCACTCAGAGCACAAACAAAGTAAACCTACAGGCTATAAATCTACCTCGAGAGACATATCTCCTTCACTGCTTCACTTTCGTTATTCTGTGGCTGTAAAGTTCACAACTTGACGCCTGTCGCAAAAATCCGGTACAACTAGACGGCAACCATTCTAGTCGAGATGGAAACAAGATTCTGGTTTTATAATAGCGCATTGGCAATGCGAAAAAAAACCTGATACTATTAGGTTTGGCCATCGATGTATTGCCTGTTGTAGTTTTGCCGCTAGTTGGGAGATCACAAGTGAAATAATCCACCGTTTAGTCTTCTTTCGAGTATCATCACCCATGGAACACGTCGCTGGGTTGGCTATATATCGATTGAATTATGCTTTCAACAATCGATCATGTTAGGCTATAAAAATCCATTGTTTGACCAGTGTTTAGACTGTTCTCTCTAGTCTCGAAAAACGTTAAAATGAAAACAACGATATAATTGCTTTCCCGGTTGGCTGAAGAAGATTATACGGGAAAAGCCTATTAAAACGTAATATTACTGTCAACCACTACTATTACATAGTCATTAAATTCATGATAACGACAACACTATCTCGGAAAGATTTTTAAATGCCTCAAAGAGCCTATGGTTTGTAAACAAACTGCTTTGCGTTTAGTTTTACTTAGAAACGATTATCATATTCAAGCGTATTTGATTCACGAACTAAACACCAGATACAAGTTTTTGTATGGCCACTCTATCGTATTGAACGGCAATATTCTATTCCTCTATATGCTTACAAAGATTTAATACAGAAAACACGTAAAAATGGCACATAAAACCCTCCAACTTATTACCCACCTTGTTAATAGTTATGCTGAGAAGTTTCTCCTGTTTCTTGCACTCCATACTTCCACATGAATGAAGTTATAACGGCTAGTACGTTGATTACATTTTACACTATCAATTAGCTTCTCATATATCACGAAATAATCTGTTTGAAATATTTGGAGATAACCATCCATAGGTCAACCACGGATCTGTTAGTTTATTTATTGTTAGATTAAAATTCAGTTGGTGTTAAGTGTTGGCGTATATTAGTAATATGAGATAAAATTGTGAACAAATTTCTAACGTAAAATCGTGAAAATGTGAAGGAAATGTGGTGGTTTGTCAATTTTAATGTTATAAGTTGTAAAACTTGCAAAATGTACCGTATTTAGAAAAATAATAATATTTGTATGATACTCGTATGGTGTAGCAAAATTGTAACACCTTGTGTATTATTTCTTGACAGTTATATAAATAATCACAAATAAACACTTAGTCGATAAATAATTAGCTTAATAGTCATTGACGAATTTTTGTGACTTAAGTACATCAATCTATACCAAAACGAGCGTTTTGATAATGTTCACTTGAATGCTTGTAATAGTACATTAAAATCGGAATAATTAAACTATTTATCTGTACTTTACTATGATAAATGCAAGACCCTCAACAACAACAAATGATGATCCCTGAGATTGGTTATGGGCTTAATTCGTGATGTAGTAACACTTCGGCCCAGTAACATTTCGGCCAAACTCAAATTTCTTAGAAAAATAGTATCACTTCGTCCCACTCGCTTTTACAGATGATTAAATAAGCTAATGGAGTAACATTTCGGCCCGACGAAAAATTGACAAGGGTTGAGGAACGCAGTTCAGGTAGTAAGAGGTACATGACCTGTATACTTTGCAACCACCCTCTGATGGAATGTCGCCCAACCGTCACCCCTTGCATCCTCTGACCTCACATGACGGAGAATCGGTGGAATCTTACCTAACCTAACCTAACCTAACCTAACCTTTCAAATATTTTGTTGGGACGAAGTGTTACTAGTGGGCAGGTAGAGAGTTGGACCGTAGGCCACATCTGAGGGTTTCGGGCCGAAATGTTACTGGGCCGAAGTGTTACTTGGGCCGAAGTGTTACGACACGTAATTCGTTGGCAGCATACAGTATTTGGCTCCCTCGTCAAAGTTTAATAATTCTTCATTGTGACATATAGCGTAAAATTAAGTAATAATTTTATAAAACCAGTCCTAAGCCCAAACCCCAATGTGTGAGAGGGCAAAATACCCCCGCCGCAGCAAATCTGCAGACTAAGCGAATTTCAACTTGTCTGATTAAATTTGTACTAAAATATTTCCATAAGACATATTTATTCTAAATTTAAATAACATTAGATTTAACGAGTACTTAGGTTTGCTGCTACGGGGAAGTAAAACGTGTTTTTTACGATACTTCAATAGTATAGGATGAAATAAATAAATTTGCCAAATTTTATCAATATACATCCATAAACAAGTAAACTACAACAGTTTTCATTTTCTCCAAAAGAATAACATGGGAATTAAAAATTACACTTTTTTTGAATTTTTTCTGCCACCGTTAGGCATACAACGGTGCTTCAATATACTAAATTATTTCTTTTTTTAAGCTCTACAAAATGGTTTAGGAAGAAATTGCAGAACTTTTTGTTTTTAGGGTCAAAAATGGTAAAAACCCATTTTTACCCCATAAAACCCCGTACCCATGGTCCGATTATGCTGGTCTACGAACTCGTTCGAATAAACGTAGGTTTACACGTTTGTACCAAATTTCATCAAAATCGGATCATTTTTGCTCGAGTTATCGCGCTAACGGACACATATATAAATATATATATATATATATATATGAATTTGAATGGATGGTGTTTTTGACCTCTGGAGACCTCAAAACGAAAAAGTAAATCGGTCCCGGGTCCAGGTCTTACCATGAGACCTACGGTAATAGCTTATTCCCTATATGGGAAATTCGCTAAAAGCTGCCACGATTCTGATTACAGTATGAGTTTTAAGTGTAGATAGCTCTATAGGCTAATACAATATTCACATACATAATAGGTACGTTATTATGTTATCATGTTACGTATATTGTTCACCTTGGCCATCTGTAAACACGCAAATGTGTAAAATGCTGTTTATCGAATATAAAATAAATAAATAAACACGTTCCACCGATTGTCTATGTAGCCGATTGGTTACAGCGCTCGACATCAAATCTGATGGTCGCTGGTTCGATCCTAACCAGAGTCTATTATGGGCCCAGTTGTAGTTAGTCATTGAGCTAACAAATTGATGCTTTCTAACAGAAAGTCGAAAGTATTTATTCAGTACAAGACTAGGTTTTGAACATTTACCTTTAAAAAACCTTACAAAATTCCATTGGCGTAGAAAACCACCATAGAGAACTGTATAAAATGTTTAGGTACAAGCGTCAAAGTTCTGTAAATTCAAAGTTGTCCGAAACTGAGCCAAAGTGTGACAAGGACATTAAATGTCTGAATATTTATAAGACTTTTCAAATACACAGTTGAACAATGTAACTATTCCATCAAGATCAATTAATGCCAAAAAATAAATCAATAAACACAAACTATAAACAAAACAAAACCAGACATACCATAATCTCTGCTCACTGTTGACGATTTGGGACCAGACTGAATTCGGGTAAGGGGGGACAAACATCCATCACACCAATTATCGACAAACGATGGAAGCTAAGGTCAATCAGAGCATAGAGTTGGTCCAACAACAGCAAAGATTGCATGAGATGGACTAACAATTTGATGAACCAGGGCAGAAGTCAAACTAGAGTACGTCGCGCCATGGTCAATGTCGGGAAAAGACGCCATATTATAAACATTCCCGGGCATAAACTAGCCAACAATGTCGAAGCAAGTAGAAACTACTTCACGAAATTGACAATGTTTAATTTTAAAAAAATTAGGATATAATTTAGCGTTAGATATGGTTGGGCAAAGGGAATAAACTGGCCTAAATTGGAAAGGTAAAACGAAACAAATGAGGGAAATACTTGTAGAACAACGGAATGGTAAAAAGAACATGATAATAAATAACGAATTGCCCTAACCTTAATTCCTTCTCTGTGGGTTGGGTAGAGTCCTATATTTTTAAGCTCAATTTAATTTCTTTGCACACCCCTCTTATCCCAACTCCGCGCAGTGGTCACTTCGGGTCTCTCGCGGCGCATGTCCAACTCCAACTCCGCGCGATGTTTATATGTTCCAAAGACTACAATAGGCCTACACAATCTTTAACCTAACCTAACCTGTCACATGAATAAAGTAGTTATGAACAAATAAAAGTGTACCATTACTTTTTGGGAATTGGATTATACACTAAGTGACCACCGCCCGGAATTGGAATGGATCCTTTGGGGGCAATAAAACTATTTCTCATTCAAAATCTGACCATCGCGCTGAGTTGGGCTATACCCGGCTTGACGTCGAGTGTATTCAAGTTAGTAGAACTCCGCCGGAACAATCTGAGACTAAAAAAAAAATCTCCCAGTCTATGATCCCCCTAAGACGAGAAAGGGACTTATCATTCTCATTACCACAATATATCATCAGGCACTAAGACGCTCGAAGCCGTATCTAACATTTCACAAAGTTAAAACTACTATTGTGCGTACCTATTCTACACCATACTCACCAGTGATTCAGTGTTTGCTCTGATGAAGTAGTCGAACTCATGCGGAGGGTTGAGGGAAATCTTCCTCAAAGGAGGTCTGAAACACAAACCATTCTAAATTATCAATCCGTCTTTTTATCCTTTACTTCAGGCTGGATTAATCTCGATACAGTACATGAAGATTTTACGTTGCTAAAATGAGGCATGCCGCATGATCAATATTATTAAACATTTTAGATCAGAATTTCCTAGACTCATTGTTGTTATCTGCAATCATTTCAGCAACGAATTTAGAAGTTTCAGATGAGTGTTCATGGATGGCCTAGATTATTTATTTGCCACCCAGCTTTCTCTCTCAAACACCCAGTTGCAGTTTGACTTACTAGCAGTAAGACAATATGAGTAAGACAATAGCATTCAAATAATATTAGAATAAACTTACGGAGTGATTCTGTCTAGAATCGGCATCGAAAATGTTTAACTCTTTCTTAATTTTGAAGTAAACTCCGTTGATATTATGTTACTTTAGTGTAAACAAGCACCCTCGAAAACATATGGTATTAGAAATTATAATTTGCGCTACCTATTAAAAGTAAAGTAGAGAAGTACAAAAGGTAAATTGTTACATTGATTTTAAAAGGCCCCTTACACTGTACCATCATTATATTTTTATAGAGCACACATACGGCGTTACTTTTATTCAAATATGAGTGTAAGATGAGTAAATTGACTTGTGTAGCTTTGTTACTGATTAGATCAGCTGTTTCCTTTTCCAGCACCATTTATTTAGTCCTAAGACCAACTAAGTCAACTAAAAAAGCTAATGATTTTTCTCATGATTGGACCGGCAAACATTAAGACTAGACTTTATGCATATATGTATGCAAACTACAACCAAACATACACGTGGGTTAGAGTAACCATTTTCCTGTTGTGTGAAGCAAGCACTTGCAATTACTGTATTTAATTATCCTTCCAACCGATATATCAATCACAGTTCTTTTTCATTTACCTGTTGACAATGCACCGATTATAAATCGGTTTAGCTATGATATCTTAGAGTAAAAAAATTGGTTACAGCCAGTCAATATGGAAGTTCTACTTCAGTATCCAAAATAAATTCCATAACAGCCATACACAACCTTACAACCTAAACAATCATAACCCATTTTCCAGAATTGAAACATAAGTCGTGTTTGTTGCCGTATACTGTGGCTTTGAGAACTCGATGGGTTGCGTTAGCGATAGTTGAGAACATAATTTTGATGCTTTTTAGTACATCTGAGTTAAATATAACCATGAAGTAACGTTTCATCTAGGTTATGAATTAACGGTGATTTTCAATTCCATGGTGTAATCTATCCTCATATATCCTACTACCTAACTACGATACAATATAAAGTACCTAAGTACGATACAATATATCAAATTATGCAGGAAATCTTCTGATTGGTCCCTTTGTATTCGTTACACCAAGTAAATACCTATCTTACGAAACTTTGGGTACAACACTGGAATGTTTGCTGTTTAACAATACAAAACACGTTACATTTGTGTGTCCATCTTAATCTTGTTCATTAAGAAACATCTAGCTTCACATTGATAACACACATTTGTATTTTAAGTACATCGAAACAAGTTTTCTTTAGGAATATATAATATCTATGATTGTTTAGATAAATAATTGTTTTAGATTACAGGATAATTGTCAATAGCACGCTTTGTTTGAGAATGATTACACGACCTAGACGAACCTTACTGAACATTACGACAATTTCAAAGTGATTTCTATTTGTTATCTAAGAAATGCATTTTACAACTAACTGTCCCACTAAATGTGTGTTGAATGATTATACATATTTCCAATCTAGCTTAAGTTTGAAACGCTTTTTAAGTTCATTGACTTGTGAAATATAGTAGATTATATATTTTAACAATTTAATAAAATATTGGGACAAACAATAATTTCCTTCTCGTTAGCATGGCAAGATTTGTATTATTTTGTTTATTATATTCACCTTAAGTATAAATAACTTAGATTATATTTGTATTTTTAAATTGTATATTTGCACACGTTTTTGTATAACTTTTTGTAGTAACATAAGAGTCACAAATGAAATATGCCTCTACCAAATTCACAAATTCAACATGTTGTGTTTTAACTAAAGCACTTTTAATTGTGGACAAAATAAAAAAACGTATGATTGTAATACAAACAATTAAGCTGAACTAATCTGAATTAATTACTGTAAGCCTACATGGTCAAATTAAATAACCTAGTTTTAAATCCCGATAGGCCTAAGGCCAACTCTAAAACACACAAAACATATAATTTTTAATTAAACACAAAAAATTCAGTGCCTCATAGTTGTAACTCAACATTAATAGTAATTAAATAAATAAAACAGCATACGAAATCAAAATGCAATTACAGCATGCATAGTGTGACAGAGAAAAGGAAGAAAAGATCAGAATACATAAATGTTCTTTTCAAGAAAATGTTCAAGAACAATATGTTTAAGCATGGATTAAAGGAGTAGTGTCTACTCCTTTAACAGATAGGCCAATGGCTAAATCTCAAACATAGCACACATACGTATTACAACATCTTTTAAATTTTAGAAATCTATATCAAACCTTTGACAAGAGATACGCCCGATACCGAAAAATAGACACTTCATGTTGGATTTGTAGTGTTTCCCCTATCATATCAACTATTAAAGTGTGCATATGCAACTAAACAAAGAGATAAAATGCAATGTTAACAGTATCACACACTATTGGATCGTTAAACGAGGTAATCTCTGTGTAAATTACTAGCGGCAGCTGATTTATACAGACAGCATCTCCACTACAGTATAGTATTCTAAACCAATTATAACAGTCAGCAGTAAAAGTCATGAAAACACGTTAAACACATAATGAACATAGACCTCTAGAGAGTATGTTTTATCTATGCCTTTAACTAGCAAGAGCACCCAAAAGAAAAAATGGTGATTTTTTTGTTAAGAAATGCTGCTAAAAGAAGAAGGACTCGCAAAATGCAGTTTATGGTGCATGCATGAATATATCCAATACAAGAAGAGCAAAATAATAGGCTATTCATGCCAAAAAAAAGTATAAGATTCAGTAAAACTCGCGTGTTCATCTACATCAATAAATGTCTTAGTCTGTTCTAAATAGGGTACAGTCTAAAATCTAGCATTTATTTAACAAAGACTAAAAACCACATGAGGAAAAAATTGTGATTAATTTTTAATCTTCAAAAATAATTTAGGATCTCGAATTTCTAACGCGATTTGCTGATAAAAAATGTTCGATATTGAAACACCCATGAAAATACGCACAAACAAAATTCCTCCAAACACAAAATCCTCCCGAAACAAACCATTATTTTCATATCCATTTTACCTTCGCCTCTGGTACTTTTTGGACGGTGGAGGGGGAGAGATGGATTTGGGCTTCACGAAGATCTCATCACAGCTACTGACTTCGGATATCCTAAACACGCCGTCAATCCTGCACACAGGTCTTCGTGAGCTCTCTGAAGATTCTCACAAAGTCTTCAATTGTGAAGATCCATATCAGATATCTGTTGATGGTTTATTTAATACTATGCATATGAGGGTCTAGATGTACCAACCGGCCTCCACATTGTTAACTTTAGGGATGTTTAGGTCTTGAAGCCAGCTTAAAATACTCATATTCATTTAATCTACTGACTGATAAGTTCACCCTGTTTGACGTTTCTTATGTTACCCCCTACTATTTACCGTACTTGATTTTACCTTAGCCTACAGATATGCTAGCACGAAGCACGTTAAATTTTTACCAGTTTCAGAAGAAAAAAAAGTTAAGTTGAGCAACGTAGCTCAAAGTATAATCATAGTAAACATCAAAGTTAATGGTATTATCTAACGGTCATGTCGGATATTTGAAAAACCAATTTTATCAACAGATGTAACACTATTTGGCCTTGCTCTAAATTGTACAAGTCCGTCACAATATTGTTTTGCATTCATAGTCTGGGTCAGTGCCATCCTAGATTCCAGATGTTTTTCCCTTGTAACAGTTTCAGGGTTCATTGCCATAGAAGTTTCATCTACTTGATCGGAAATAAAAATAATGACCTAATGACACACTTCAAACCGCAATGCAGAAGTGCGAATTTTATCCTCTTTTATCAACGAAAAACTTCTACGCAATCGGCTTTTTATTATGATCAACAATGTGAAATATAATTTCGGCTGCCTGACACCGTTGCTTTGCTGAGCAAAGATTTTGAGCCCTTATTAATAACAACTATGAATTTTCCAATGGGAAAATTGAAAACGTAATTTTTATTAAAAATAGCTTGACAAGTATTTGGAAATTTTGGACCAAACAGGTCTTTGAAATCCAAACAGGTCTTTGAAATAAAATTTAATAGTATATTTCACTACTAGAAAGACTGTCAAGCCCCGAAATGGGACTTTCGTCACGAGTGTTGAACGATACTTTTTTATCACGATGAAAAAAAAAACTACTTCATCAAACTTAAAAAAATCAAAACTTAACATTGTTGAGGTCAGGCAAAGTATTGTTTGCGTATTGTAATGTTTATGTAGCGAAAGTTATCTTTATGTTAGAAAAAGTCAGCTGATCACTATTTTTTTTTTTTTTTTTTTTTTGTATGGAAATTGACGATTGACAAATTTCGGTCGGGCTGACGATCGTGCAGATTTTGGTCGTGCTGACGTCCTCAGCTGTATGGAAATGGGCTATTTTCGAGTACAGAGTGATGAAAAATATTTTAAAGTAGGAAATAAAGCCCAACTGAGCACCCTGAAATAATTATTGTATTTTGTAGAAGTAAATACGGAATAATAAACTTATAGTAATGCAATAAATACAGCAATGCTGAGTAAGTTTTGTTACTAAAAATTACCAATACAGACCCATACCACTGAAAGCTTATCAAGTCGTGAATAAGTAGGCCAAATAAAAACATGTTACAACTTTGGATGGTCTCAAAGTTACTTAATTGCGATTAAATTAACAGCTGACTCTGACATAGTTATCTTTTAGAGAATGCAGAACGAATAATCATGTTATTTGACCATAGGTTATCGTCAGTTGTTTATTCCATTGTAGCACTTCATTTTTTTTTATTTAACCAGGTTAAGTGTTTTTTCTTAGCCCAGATTTAATTTAGATTTGTATATGTAAAGCATTTAAAAGTGGCCTGGTTTCATAAAGATAACTTTGATTAACTTCTGGAACTTTTCGTTAACATTTTTCATTAACATCATGCTGTTAAAGGTACATATTCAGACGTTGATGTACGTAATACAGTAAAACCAAAAACCGATAGCTAATAAATAACTTCTCAGTTTCTTTCCTATATTTTACAACCGAATTTGATTTTGGTGTTCAGGTGTTGGTATCACGATCGTAATGAAAGTACCTATTTTAATTGGCGAAAAGGATCATCTGAGTTGTTTACTTGACAAATACTGTAGTGTAAATTTAAAAAAATATAAATTTATCAAACAATTTGTTTTAAACTAAAGTATATCTATGAGTGTACAGTAATGAATTATCTAAATACATTTATCTAAATTACACATTACTTGCTTCAATTAAGACTGGTTTTAAAATAAAGTTGCATTTGATATAGTTTATTTTGTACCTTTCAATGAAAAATCAATAACCCAAAATGTTATAGTAATGTGTTCAATAAGTCTAAACACATATGTTTATGATTTGCATGACTTGGTGGACGTTACGTACAACTAACTTCACTTCACACAGTGAAATGCAATTAGTAATCGCCATTAACCTAATTTTACAAATGGGTTTCCAATCAAATGTTTTGTAAAACAAACTATGTAACAACACAGAAAAGTAAGGTGTTCCTTTCTTCTATGTGGTAAAGGATTACAACCGGTGAAATCCCACGTGTAGTGGGAAACCGGTTTCCTCCGCGCTGTTCTGTGCTACTTTTGGATTCCTACTGTATGTACATAACACATTTAATATAAGGTACTGTATATGACAATAGTTTAAACTACCTTAACGTACTACAATCTATCACTTATGTTTACACTCTAAGTTGTATAGAAACGTTATACAGTACACACTACGTCTGTTGTATTACAAAAGTCATAATAATTACAGGTATTTAGGTACTTACCCTCCATAACTGTTAGTCCTGCTGATATCCGATGACAGGAGGGGTTGTGACTCCTCCGACTTGGACCTAGCTCTAGCCATGGTCTCTGGGTCTGGTCCTTTGGCCAACAAACTGAACTACACTGACCTAGCGCTTCACAGTACTGCGACGGTGACGGTGCGTCTTCGCGTCGCCTAGCCTGCGATGTGTACGTTATATAACAGCCCCTCCTGTCTTCCTTCAGGGTCGCCACTCGCCAGTCGACGATGTGCTGCTGGAAATATTGATGAATTGGTGTCATACACGTTGAACGCTGAGCTGCAGCGCTGACCGTCGACTGAAGATAAAACGTTTCCAACGGATTTTGTCCGCTGCTATCTCGGACGATAATGCAGGTTACTTTGAGCGCGTGATTTAAATTGTATGATAGTAAATTAGGTTGGAGTCACTAAAAGATATACGATTTTGACTGGTATCTCTACGAATATGTTTGTTTTGAACATTTCTGTTGGATTTGGTACTTTTACTGACTGGCGCAGAGTTTTTTCGTTTGGGAAACTATGATTTTGACACAAAAACGTTGTTCTTATAATGTAACTTAATGTTTCAGATGAATTTTATTACTTTGTGTTCAAATACCTGAATCTTTTATAGATGCACTAATTAGTCTGCCAATATAAAAAATATTAATTTTTACATTTTAACAATGGCCATCAGAGTTCGATGACAATGGCCTGGTTTTATAAAGATAACTTTGATTTAACTTCTGGAAATGTAGCTTAGGAGAAAATTTCTTTGCCGCATTTTAGGCAATTGATTTATTGATTAAATATACTGGACGTAGATCCAAGGAAAATTGTGTTTTATTATGTGAATCGGTTTCAATAAAAATATAAAGAAACAACTCCAAAAAACCAACTAAAAATTACTTTTTCATAAGGATTGCTATGAGGAGTATTGCTTTAAATCCACTAAAATAGTGAAGATCTCCGCCAATAAATATTAGGCATACTTCAATTAAGTAATAGTCATAGTAATTAATACAGTAATTAAGTAATAGTATTAATAATATTTCACTACCGGCCTTCACGCTGTTCTGTATGTGTAGTCTCCTGACCCCGGTAATCTTGCATGTATCTTTCATCCATCTTGCATGTATCTTGCATGCATCTTTTAAATGCAATCCTTTATGTATCGGCTTTTATCATCGGTGAAATATATATATATATATAAATAAAAAAAAATTTAAGAAAACTTCCAATACCTACTGTTAAATACAGTATTGCCTTCTCCCAAAAAGCTAATGACCCCAAAACTACAAAACTCTGTCAGTTGTACTAATCAATAAGTACCGTGGACATTTGATCGGAAGCCCTATGAGAAGGGAAACAGGATACTGAACAGCAGCGGGAAGGATAAAGAATTAAGAAATTTACTATGTGTGATTAAACTAGCTGTGCAGTTATAAATTCATACTGAAGAAAAGTATCTTAAATATGTTCAAAACATCGTGTTCGTAGCTTTAAGTGCGATCTTCAACAATGAAACAACAACAATGAACAATGGATGTTTCAAGCTGAAACATTTGAAACCCGAGACGTCCCGCCCGGCGACACCAGTGCCATCTGTGCGCGCGCCGCTTAACCTCTGCCCGTGACGCAGTGTTGTCTTTGAACGACCTTGAAAGTTATCGCTCTCGCTCAAAAAGGCAGTTGAACTCTTTGCCTCACCGCAACAGGATGGCGTTGAAATCCGTGGAAGTGCCTACAAAAGTGTTCGACGGCCAGAAACCGGGAACTAGCGGTTTGAGAAAAGCCGTGAAGGTGTTTCAACAACAACACTACACCGAGAATTTCGTACAATCTATTTTATCAGCTGTTGGGCCTCAGCTGGTCGGTTCTACATTAGTCGTAGGTGGGGATGGCCGATACTTTGGTAAACAGGCGGTGGATATCATCATCAAAATCAGTGCAGCCAATGGTGTAAGTACATGAGATGTGTACTCAATTAGACTACTTAATGATTAGCCGTTATCTAAATTACCTCATCCGATGACGCAGGATAAACACCATTTAAGCTAGGCTAGCAATGTTTTCGGGCGTGACGCTTTTTAGGTTATAAACAAATACACTGTAATTGTTTGCATTTAAGCTATCGGATTTTGAGTTTATTTTAATAAGCATTAATTACCTTAGTCTCAAAACAATAAGCTACTACGCATCACAAATATTAATTAAGTATTTTTTTCTCATCTACTAAATAAAGCATTATTATTTTCAGAACAAATAAATATATCTAACTAGTGTAACTTAGGTAGGTACCACATAAGAGTAGAAGTTACCTTACCTTTAACTATTGTTCAGGTAATAATTTATTTTCAATATAGGCCGATCATTTTTGAGAACGAACAACACACCACAAACCCATCTACTGTAATTAATTATGGTGCCATCACTATTTAAGCTTAATATCTAATACAGTTAGGTATTTTGTAATAAAACCCCTAAATAACCCCTAAAAAAATTTACTAAACAACTTGATGCCTCAACAGAATCATAGTTAAACATATTATACACTTTACTTATACTTTTCAATGAAATGGCGACCATACAAAGTAGGTATTTTAAGCCAAATATGAATGGAGATGAGTGTAGTAAAGTATGCGACCATTGCAGCTGTTGGCTCCTCTTTAACCGCTTGAATACTATAGTAATATCAACAATCACAGATAGCTCAGAGGTAAAGCAAGAGGTTCATAAGTTGAAGGTATCCAGTTCGAGTTCGAGACCTGTCCGGGTATAACAAATTTTTTCTAATTGTTTTTCCAAAAATTGTTTTTATGAACTAACTGGCCCGACAGACATCGTCCTGTCCTAATGTGGTTTTATGTCAATGCTCGTTCATTTTCAAGATGAACTCGTTCGCATGGCTCAATCACGTCCTGGTTGAAGTTCGTTTCCTACGCTCACTCACCTTTAGGTTGGAGCTCGTTCGCTGCGCTCACTTGTCTTCAGGTTAGCTCGTTCGCTACGCTAACTCGCCTAAAGGTTTGAAGTTCGTTCGCTACGCTCACTCACCTTCTAGTTGCAAATTAGCTGTTGTTATAAATTTATAAAATAAGAGTGCTGCACCCTGTTGGTAAACCTATTAACTTTTTAATGCTATTGAACATTGCAGAATCAAATTGTTTAGTTAAACCAGATGTTTAGATTCTTTTATTCTTATATATGAGTAGGTACTCATAAGGTTAACATGGGAAACTCCAGAGCGACTGGGGCAGAGCCCTTTTGACGAATCTGCACCAAACTTCACACAAACCATCCTTGAATAATGCTTAATAATGCCTGAAAGTTTCATTACAATCTGTCGAGCGGTTTCAGAGTCCATAAAGGACAAACAAACATACATATCGGATTTTACCTAGAAAGAAAAGATTTACGGTAATCAAAATACTCAAAACTGATAAATGTGCTTTTCGGCCTAAATCATTATTATTTTGTTTTTTATGTATTTATTAATATATTTATTTTGTGATCTGTCAGCAGATATCCGTATAATATTCAGTTTTAGAATTTCTTAAGATATTGTAAATCTAATAATCTGTTGAAAGTTGAAATTGATGACATTTTAACTTCTTCACAATAATACGTGAAGGCGATTTCTACGAAACACTACTCCACCGTTAATAATGGACGAATTTTTACAAAGGATGTGTCAAAATGAAGTATTTTTTGTGTAGACACCCCTTTCAACAATTTCTGTAATAAATCCCTCAGGCTTTGCCCAACATGCCATCAAAATCCCAATATATTTATTATGAAGAAAATATTATGGTTACTTAAACAAACGATTATTTTTTAATAATTACAGCTGTTCGTAGTAAATTCATGGTACACGCAAAAGCGTTCGTTTTCAGTTTTGATAACTGAAATGGAGTGAGCGTTTGTTTTCAGAGTGAGTTTAGTTCATTTATAGTTTCGATGACTGGTGTGGAGTGATTGATTATTTATCTTTGAGCTGACTCTTTTAAGTCATTGAAAACTATGACTGTTTTGAAATAACGCATGCAACATTTTGCAATTGCTCGAATTCGAGCAACAGGTGCACTAGTTATAAATAATGTCTGGATATTGATCAGATATCTTAAATATCCAAATGAAATGTTTATAAGATACTCTATAGATACCTATGTGCTGTCAGTATACTGACATTGATTTTGTTTTGAGTACCTTTACTGTGTTTAATATGACTATAGAAATCATAATAAAGTGGCCAAGTTTTTTTTGATACCAACAGTGTTTTTTATCTTACAAATTTCTTTGGCTAGCTGTTTTATAATAAAAAATAACTGAGCTATTACCGGTAACTTGACAGGAACAAGGCAAGCAAATATCTTACTTGATGAATACTCGTTAAACCAAACATAGTGTTAGCATTGTTTTAACATTCCTAATTAATAAAAAAATAATCAATTGTCCTTCTAAGTATTTGTTTTTATTTTCCTTCTGTTAACACTACTGACAACTACAACTAAGCTACTAAACCTAAGATGGACCTTCACAACTTTATCTTTAGCAGGCTATCTTGGTGACCTAGGAGTATATTTAAATAATCATTGAGTTATTTTCTCTTTTTATCATTGCTAAGGACCATTTTTATCTTTGGGACTCAAAAGTCAAAGTTCATGGTGTATAGTTTCAGTGTTTTGATGAATAATTGTCATTGAAATACTTACTTTACACTGGCTATGCTTTGCATAAAAAGCTGCATACACAGTAAAATGTTATAACTGATTCTTGTACACTTTTTACCTTTATTGTATTATGAACCTGTATTACGTATTAGGCTACATGGTTCCAATATATCTTTGTGCTTAATGTGCTCATGTAGGTTATTGTGCCCATGTAGGTTAATGTGCCCAGATTATAGGCTAAGTTTAGATTATACAAAATTATATTTCAACGTTTAACATGATGTACAACACATTTGCCATTACCGTTATCCTATAATCATGCACCAGTATTAATTGGTTAGTATCAACACTTTTCCCAGCTAACTTTATAGTGCTACAGAAAAAAATGTCATGACCAATAATTATCCATTCCCTGTCAAATGTGCTGCCATAAATTTATCTCCTCATCGATCTTTTGACAGTCAAAGATTTAATTGCTATGAACACCATGTAAACATGCAGGACCAAACCAACAATGAACACCATTTATGGATTTTACTTGGTTTGGCAGTTATGAGCTAAGGTACTCTTGACTTTATACTACAAAAAGGCAGAACTGTATATACACTTCCTGCTACCGATTGCCTCATGATGTTGGATTCAGCGAGCACAGAGTGGATTGCATAAGGTTATGGAAACTCTCAAACAGTTTAATTTCCACAACAGAAGCATTGAGTTAAAGGATGTATCCTAAAATTAAATATCCTTTTTATAGGAAAAACATTAGTACATCTATCTATATTATTAAGTTAATGCGCTACATGAAACTTGGTGAAAAAAGACTTTTTGTTTTAAGATTATATACACCCACATATTATATAGGTACCAAAATGTTCGTCTAGGTGTGTAGATTTGCAAACTGACCTTATATTTTTGTAAAAGTCCCTTGGGCTCTGCCCCAGTGGCTTTTAATGTTCCCATGCTATCCTTATGAAGGACATATTTGTTTACATTATGATCAGCTGGATACAATTTATTTACATTAATTGCTCTTTTTTTTAACACTCCGAAGTAGACATCCCAACTATTTCATAACCAGCTGGAGAAATGTTATATTCACTGAATGGCTGACACTCACAGAACTGCTGAATTTCTCCTTTAGATTTTGATGCACTAAAGATCTTTTATTGTTTGCAGGTGGCCAGACTGGTTATCGGCCAGAATGGTATCCTGTCAACTCCAGCCGTCTCTTGTCTGATCCGCAAGTTGAACGTGGCCGGAGGGATTGTATTGACGGCCAGTCACAATCCTGGCGGACCTGACAATGACTTTGGCATCAAGTTTAACTGCTCCAACGGAGGTTGGTATTTAGCCTCCATTCAGTTCATAGTGTTAGAGGGGTTGTTTAAAAACTGGCTCACTATCTAGCTACAGATAAATTTATAATATAAGCTAGGTATATGGTTTATAAGAATCATGCTGCACCTAAAGCTACCTACACAAAAAGGCAGGAACTATGAACATGCTGCAATCCTAACATAGTTTAAATAATTGTTTAACCATTTGAGCTCAATCAAAGAAAAGGGTAAACCCAGTGCTACCAACTCATCAATGATAAAGGTGCTGGTGCTTAGTGAATGATGAAGTTGGTGATTGTTGAATTTGAATGTTTGAGATGACTGCATTAATCTGCATGAATACAGCTTATTTATTTAAAAGACATTTTTTTTCAGGACCGGCACCAGATGCAGTCACCAACCATATTTATGAGCTTACGAAGGTGATCAAGTCTTACTCTTTAGTCCCAGATCTCTCCTGTCCCATTGATAAGTTGGGGACTCAGAAATTCAAGGTGAGATTCAAATGTAGTTGGAGTTGCTTCTAATTGTATACAACCAGAAATATTGTCTGTTAGCATGGTTAAACAAAAGGGACGGAGTGGTACAATCAGTGGCGGGTATAGAATATTTTTTTGGGGGGCCAGGATTAGTTTAAGGTTAGGTCAAAGTAGACACACCATGATACTTTCTTTATCTTAGTTTTGCTTCGGTAATTTGTTCTAAATGTGACCTTTACGTTACCAAGAACACGCTGTATCATTATATTGTTCCGTTAAATCATAAACATGAAGGTACCAAACTTATAACAGGGTTTATGTAAATTTTATTTTTATCTTTAAATTTATAAAATTTAATAGTTTTTTAGTAAGCTAAGCTAATCAAACAGCTAGTGAAGTGGGAGAGCGCGAAACAAAACAGACAAGTTCTTCTCTAAATAAGTTTATTAAGGTCAGGATTGGAGGCAATTTACATCCAAGTACCATGAGTCCAAGAGATGTATGCTCCCCCCCCCCTCCCTTCTTTGCAAGGGAATTTTTCTGTTCCAAAGTGCCTCCAACAAACCTAAAACCTCTGGCTGCTCTGTATATCTATAAGGTTGAATCAAATTCATTAGAATAATAGAAACTCAACTTATTCAAACCATTTAAATGTTCTGGTTTCAGGTTGATGATAGAGATTTTGTTGTAGACATAATTGACTGTGTAGAAGATTACTTGCAGTTAATGAAAGAAATATTTGATTTTAACAAGTTAAAGAAATTAATTCAAGGAAGTGATGGCCGACCACCTTTCAAACTGCTGATCAACTCCATGCATGGAGGTGAGTCTAGATTCTAACTGGTTCCCTAGCATTGACAGATTACAGTATCTGGTAACTTAGAGCCCAACATTTCCATAGACTAATACATTTTATAATACTATTTTTAAAGAGCCCTATCATTTAAGAAGTTGTTAAATTCTTCACTTTTTGTAAATGAATACTTCAATTGTATGAGATTTATCATAGCCAAGAAATGTGACATAGTCTTTAGGACTTTGAAAGCAACTTCAAAGAGGGAAGCAGTTTACTGTTACAGTAGTAGATACTACAATAGACTACCTACTGGCCAGCCTTGATTTATGTTCAACCAAAAAAAGCGTCAAAAAGATTTAGTTCGCTCGGGAATTTAGTTTCCTTAGATTAGTTTGTGAGTTTACTCGTTTATGGTGTGCATAATGGCTCCTAATTGTCTTGGTAGCCGAGTGATGCTTGCCTTCATATCTTTCAAAGCAAGATTGGTACAGGATCCAGATGCTATTGGACTATCAATTTTTAATGCTATCTAAGAAAATGTTGGACTGTTCCCTTACAAAATATGCAAAAAATCCAGTTAAGATGACTAACACTGATATGTATTCTCATCAATGAAATGTTTAATTAATCTATTGAGCAGTAAAATTAAAGTGTATTGATATAGTTTTAGTTGCTCATTCTCAGGTCTATTTTTGCAGTGACTGGCCCATACGTCCAACGGATATTCGTAGAGGAGCTTGGCGCACCCAAGAACAACACAATCAACACAACGCCTCTGGAGGATTTCGGAGGTCACCACCCTGACCCTAACTTGACCTACGCTGCGGATCTGGTTCAGGCTCTGCAAGAAGGGGATTATGATTTTGGAGCAGCCTTTGATGGTGATGGGGTAAGCTTTCTTACGAATATAGTGAAGTATCAATTTGATATCTGATATTTTTATCAATTCACTAACAGATCAGAGTTTATGTCATTCATTGTTGACATGAAGAGATCTTATAGTCTTTCGGAATGTAAGTTTAAAGCTAACCACAGCACTCTATAATACAAATTTAAATATGAATCAACATGCATGATTGTATAAGGTCAACAGACAACAACAGATCAAATTGTTATCATGAACAGATATAATTTGATATTGCAGGTAAACACTCTTATATAAGAAAGATAATGATGTTTGATTAGTGATTTGTCAATTCATTCAGAATATTACGTGTTATATGAATTATTGTTGGAAATGTGAAGTGTTTTTAAAAATTTAGAAAGGAATTAAGTTTAACTTTTATATGCTTTTATTCCACACTTATTGATAAACATTTGATACATGAATACGAATGAGGAACAGATGTGTAATTACATACCGGTATTTGTTATAGGCATTTAAAAAAGATATAAGGCAAGCTTTGAGTTTATTTTGAAATTGGAACACATAGTTTGGTTTTTAAGTACCGGTAGTTTAGTTTGAAAAAAAGTAATTTTAAGCATTTAAAGAAATATTACACCGATTACCAGCTAATGTTGATTTAAAAAAAACTGGATTTCTTTCAGTCTTTATAAGATTAATATGCATATATACAGTGCATTAAAAATTCATCCACACTCAACTCTAATTCATCAAAAATAGTAGCCTGTTAAAATTTTTCAGACTACATATTATTGGAAAACTACAGTATATGGTTACTCTTGAGTAAATATACAATCAAGAAGTTTCATTTTCTAAAAATGCTAGAGCTACACAAGTTTATTTAAAGTGTTAGAGTCCCCAAAAATGAAAGATTTCTTGAACATCTCTAAAAGTTTTTAAATGTTAATGTTAATAAAAACAAAGCTTTATTGTGAGGTATATTCCAACTAAATCCAGTAAAAAGTGATTATTTACAGGATCGTAACATGGTTCTGGGACACAAGGCCTTCTTTGTGACTCCAAGTGACTCGTTGGCTGTGCTGGCTGCTCATCTGGAGTGTATTCCATACTTTCAAAGGACAGGGGTTAAGGGTTACGCCAGGAGCATGCCTACTGGAGCAGCTGTGGATAGGTGCGCTGGTTAATCAACTCATCATTTATGTTTTTACACAAAAAATACTGTCTGTTAAAAGACATTTTTATTTATATGGATTACCAATTGATTGTATTTTAATCCATCTTGGGAATCAGCAGTGTGGGTTTAACGCAAACAGATTGTTGAGGGGTTAAAAGATCTGGTTTCAAATACAGATTACCACACTATTTTTATCGTTAAAAATAAAAATTAAACCACGTAAGTTTGTTGTAAAGTTTTTTTTTTACTTAAAACGCTTTAAGACATCCATATAAAATCAATTGTGGGAGATCACCTCAATAATATACAGAAATCTGACTGGGTCTTATTATTGACAGGAATAGTTTACTAGCAACTTAAACATCCTGGTGTCTCTTGAGTTTAATTAGACATAGTTATCCGGTGTCCGGTGTTGGAATACTTTCAACAGACTTCCAGTTAAAGTGTGCAATTCGTGACCAAAACCGCTGAAAGAGAGACTCCACCTGGCTTATTTAGAAGAGTGTTTTTCCTCTGAAAGAACTGTTTAGTTATCCAATCATGGACTCAAAACAATCACCCATGCATTATCTTTGCCGGTCACATAAGAATTGTAATTTATTGGTAAATACTGCACATACCTGTCCTTCGGCGAATGAAAAGTATTGTGAAAAGAGTTGTCCAGATAATATGGCGAAGGATTGCTATTTGTTTATAAGGTAATAAGTACCGGTAAGGAGTTAGGCCTACTACATAAATTTCAACTAAAACTATATTGTTTTTCCTTGTATCTAGAGTGGCTGCAGTCAACAACAAGGAGTTGTTTGAGGTTCCAACAGGGTGGAAGTACTTTGGAAACTTGATGGATGCAGGTCGTTTGTCCCTCTGTGGGGAGGAGAGTTTTGGGTATGTAGGCTATAACGATGAAGTTATACTATTATCAAGCTTTTATCAAACCAAAATCCATTTCACATTAAGATGAAAACTGTATCCTACTAATATTATGTGAGAAAGTTTTGATGTATGGATGGATGTTTGTGACGAGTAAACGTGAAAAATACTAAAACGGCAGGGTTGAAATTTTACACAAAAGTAAATTTTGCACCTATTTAACACATAGGCCTCCTATTCATGTCCTCAAACTGCTCTCGGGCTCCGCCCCAGTGACTCTGCAGTTTCCCATGTTAACCTTATGAGTTTTAAAACCTTATGACATTATGATAACCTATGTTAACCTTATGTTAACCTTATGACATTTAAAAGAAATTAAAGAATTTTGTCAGCTGTTTCAACTACACAAGTTGGCTCTATGATATTCAATAGCATTAAAAATTTATAAGGTTTGCCAAAAGGGTGCAGCAATATTACTTTGTTTGCATTTATGACAACAGCTAATTTTAACCAAGCAGCAACAAAAATCTGTGATACACTATGAGAACTTTATTTTTTTCTATTGTTGAGGTGCAGTGGTAGAACATTAATTAATCATGGCTATGGTAGATGTGCTTTACTATGACTATGGCATACCGTAATTTTTAAGAATCAACCCGTGTCCTTTCCCAATACAAACTCAAAGCACGAGTATAACTGCAAAATGCCAACCCCTTACGAAGAACGGGTACTCTGCTAGTAATTACCATAAATCACAGGTAAACCTACTAGGCTTATAAAATTCTAAACTTGAATGAGTAAATAAGAGTCTACCCTTTATTTTACCAGTCTCAAATATACTGTTAGGTATTATCATTTATCCCATGGGGGATTAATTCTAGACCCACATTTTTCTGTGAAAATCTCTAGACTCTTACACGTGCAAATTTTCATTTGGATGTCATTTATTCAAAGGGTTTGACTGTTCCCTTCAAAAAATGTATCAGTGGCAATTACATAGAAAATCACAAATAAATAAATATAGTTATTGTTGCACAGTACCGGGTCGGATCACATCAGGGAGAAGGATGGCATCTGGGCAGTATTGGCTTGGTTGTCAGTCATCTCACATCTGGGCAAACCTGTGGACCAAATACTGCAGCAGCACTGGGCCAAGTTCGGCAGAAACTTCTTTACAAGGTATTGTTGACAATTGAGTCCACACATACATTGTGGTTTGATTCTGTTGATACTTATGCTCTCTGGAGTTGATTATCGATCATTTAATTTTTGGTGAACAAAGATCGTTACCACATGGATTCAGCAGCAGGCATTCATAGTACGATGGTTGTAAGGAAGAAATAACATTGCTAAGTAGGCTATCAATTTGTTACTATACATGTCAGGTTATGATTCAATAAATGTCAGTATGACAAAGGAAGAGGCGATACTTTAAGCCCCCCATACACTATCGAACATGCCACCCGACCTGACAACCTGACCTGACGACGGACCCATCATCCAACCTGACTTATGTCGGGTGTTTCCCACACACTGTCGAGCATGTCACCCAACAAGTCAGGTGAAATATTAGTTCTGAGATGGATTTTGAGACGACTGTTAGCTGTTTCAGGGGGATTTTCTGCGATGATTTTAGGGATTTTTAGAGCCTATGGAACTAGGCTCTTAAATTTTCAATTTTATTTTTAACGAACTTTAAATCACACTCTGGATACAGTTCCTTGCACTTTTCCATCAGGATATGGAAAAATGGGACGGTTATCACGCACAACTCGCTAAATACAAGTTAACTGGAAACTGTGGCTAGTCGGTCCAACATGTCAGGCGGACTGCTCGAGTCGGGTGGTGCTACCGGACCGAGCATCCGACCTGACATATCCGTCGAGCATGTCGGGTCGGAACCCACACACTGTCCAATATGTTCGACAAGACGTCGGATCCCGACATGTCCGTCCAACATGTTGGATAGTGTATGGGGGGCTTTAGCACAACGTTGTAAAGAACTACTGGATTGCATTCTCAGTGGTACTGCAGGCACTGTTTTCAGTCTAGCTTCGCCCATACTCATGATTGGCAGAAGCTGACGCAGCCATTATAAAAAAAATAAATAAATAAAAGCCATTATAATTGTAGCAGGGTGGAAGAATGTTTTAAGCTTAAGGGAAGAAATAGTTGGAAGACATGGGCCAAGATTGGGTGATATTGAATTAATTGAATGATTGAGCGTGCTGAATCTGCTACCAAACTAATTTACTCTAAAAACTAGAAGTGTGTTGGAGACAAGAGGGACGGAGATCTTTTACCCAGATAAGAAATCTTGCCTAGCCAGCTTTGTATTAAGTATTTGATTTATACTAATTGTCTAATTTCATTACAAGTATCCCTCCGAACTACCTAGAGAACTGATAGTTTATAATCCATACGGTTTCCATTTTATAATCTGTGGAATCATACAAACAACCCGCCCATCCCGGCATCGTATCGTCAAAAGCTACAAAACGTTCTTTTCTTTTCCTTGAGGGTTTTAATTCAATATTAGCGTAGTGTATTGTTTTGCAGTAAAAGACTACGTTTTTGAATAGTCGTATTTATCCCTTGCTTAGTAATACACCCCAAAGTGTATTTATAATCAATGCTAAATAGTATTTGTTGGGATGTTCTTTTCTTTTGTACGGTATTTAGTAATTTGCTCTTCTGTACTGTAGATGGTTTGTTACAAGCATATTTTACAATTCATTTATTTACATGTTCTTAAAACTGCCATAGCGACTTGACAATCCATAAGACTAATGCTAAAAATATTGAAATTTAATTTTAAGTTTTTAACGAAAACCGAATTTTTGCAGAACAGAGCCTAGAAGGGATATTTTTTTTAGCCTAAAACTAAGATATTTCCAACAAATTGGAGGAAATCATAGGAGCTGTTTTTAAATCATTGTGCGCAAACATTTCTCATATTATAGTATAGATAACACCAAAACAACAAATAATTCCTCGTTCATCAGGTTTAATGATATTTTTAGAAAAATACCGACTGAACCAAACTTTTCAAATAATGTTATGCTAGTGCTAGTCCTTTGAAGAGCGTGTTTTTACAGTATATTAAATCAAATCAACAAGAACTCAACACAATAGCGTAAACTATAAGTCAACCCAGAGTTATATTTTGTAGGTACGACTACGAGAACTGTGAGTCAGACCCTTGTGAGAAGATGATCGCCGAGTTGGAAACCAAGGTGACAGCTGCAGGGTTTGTAGGGACAGTCCTGAGCTCTGGTGGCAAGAGCTACAAGGTGAAGTCTGCTGACAACTTCCAGTACACGGACCCCATCGATCACAGTGTCGCCAGCAAACAGGTACAAACATGTTTAGTCTGTATCATGTTTATATTAACAACAGGTTGAAGTACCGGTGATACTGTCAGGGTATCTTATTGACTGAAAAATCACTGGTGTATAACCTAAAGGTTAATAGGCTAGGCATATTAGGAATATAAGTGACAGTTAGCAGAAAGCTTAGGTTCAGTCCTAATCATCACTTTTCTTTATGTTTTTTGGGTCGCTGAACACGAATATGAGGTTTGCTGACGGATATTTTGCCTGGAACATTGGTTATTTTGTGAAAAACCTTAGAATTTGGGCACTTTTTTTGGTTTTTCGGGCAAATCTCGGTAAGTATGGGTTTTTGAGAAAATCCTGCTTTTTAAAATTATAGATGACAAAATTTACTACAAGTTTCCTATATAATGTTTTTTTCTACGACGAACCGTTTCGTCACTAGAGCACACTAAAAAAGGCCAGAAGTACAAAAAATTAAAAACACTGCTAAATGCTGCTGTTTTACATTACGTTTCCATGGAAACAACCCATGTTACGATAATTTGAACTATTTATTCATGATAACAAACTGAAACACACTTAAAAATACCCCCGCCGCAGCAAACCTGCAGACTAAGCGAATTTCCATTTCCCTGATTGGATTTACACTAAAATGTCTCCTTAGAAATATCACATTTATTCCCTATTTAAATAAAAGTTTAACGAGTATTTAGGTTTGCTGCAACAGGGAGGGTAAAAAGGTTTTTTTTGTAAAATGTAATAATTTAGTATGAAATGAATGCATTTTCCAAATTTGATCAAAATATGTTCATAAACAAGCAAACTACAACAGTTTACTTAGTCTCCATAAGAATAACATAGGCATTTTAAATTTAGTGATTTTTAGAATTTTCTCCGTAACCATTAGGCACATAATAACGCTTCAATATTTAAGCTCTACAAAATGGTTTGGAAAGAAATTGTAAACTTTTGTGTTTTTAGGGTCAATAATGGGAATAACCTATTTTTACCCCATAAAACCCCCCTTAAATACCTGTTCCCATAGTCCGATCATGCTGGTTCGCGAACTCGTTCGAATAGACGTAGGTTTACACGTTTGTCCCAATTTTCATCAAAATCGGATGATTTTTGCTCGAGTTCTCGCCCTAACGGACACATATATGAATTTGAACGGATGGTGTTTTTGGTCTCTAGGGGCCTCAAAACGAAAAAGTAAATCGGTCCCGGGTCCAGGTCTTACCATGAGTACTACGGTAATAGCTTATTCCCTACAGGGAAATTTCACTAATAAACTAACTAGTGTGTCTTCTGACCACAAAACTCCACCTGAAAGAAAGACCCGTCTTTTAGGATTAAATTGTGGAAAATGGAGACAATCTTTCTTTTTATAATGTTAATAACCTCATGAATAGGTTGGTTGGTAGGATCATGTAATTCACTCTCTTCGGGTTGAAGGTTGGCATTCCATCCATTTTTTTTATCGGCCCAAGATGAACTATAAACTTAAAATTTAGCAATTTCTTTCCATACCATTTTGTAGAGCTTAAAAAAACAAATAATTTAGTATATTAAAGCGTTGTTATGCGCCTAATGGTTACGGAGAAAATTCCAAAAATCAGTAAATTTAAAATGCCCATGTTATTCTTAATTCTTCTTCTAAGTAAACTGTTGTAGTTTGCTTGTTTATGAACATATTTTGATCAAATTTGGAAAATGCATTCATTTCATACTAAATTATTACATTTAAAAAAAAAAACCTTTTTACCCTCCCTGTTGCAGCAAACCTAAATACTCGTTAAACTTTTATTTAAATAGGGAATAAATGTGATATTTCTAAGGAGACATTTTAGTGTAAATCCAATCAGGGAAATGGAAATTCGCTTAGTCTGCAGGTTTGCTGCGGCAGGGGTATTTTTAAGTGTGTTTCAATTTGTTATCATGAATAAATAGTTAAAATTATCGTAACATGGGTTGTTTCCATGGAAACGTAATGTAAAACGGCAGCATTTAGCAATGTTTTTAATTTTTTGTACTTCTGGCCTTTTTTAGTGTGCTCTAGTGGCGAAACGGTTTGTCGTAGAAAAAAACATTATATAGGAAACTTGTAGTAAATTTTGTCATCTTTAATTTTACAAAGCACGATTTTCTCAAAAACCCATACTTACCGAGATTTATCCGAAAAACCAAAAAAAGTGCCCAAATTTTAAGGTTTTTCACCAAATAACCAATGTTCCGGGCAAAATATCTGTCAGCAAACCTCATATTCGTGTTCAGCGACCCAAAAAACATAAAGAAAAGTGATGATTAGGACTGTACCTAAACTTTCTGCTAACTTTCCTAATATGCCTAGACTATAATTGTCCAGTTGAATATTAAGTTATTGTAAATTGTCTTCGCAATACTTGGCATTGTGAAAAAATATACACACACACAAAAATGCACACTGTGATTTAACCATTTGACAGCAACCAATGTTATTTTATTATTTGATTATATGGCCGATTTTTTAATGTTTTTGTTTTGGAAGTGAAGCTTGATCAGCTGTGAGAAAGTTTGGATTAGGCTAAGTTAGGTCAAATGGTTATTGACTTTAAAAAAAGAGCCGTATTAGTTGTCTGATATGTCAAGAACTAGAGGTAAGCAGAGTTTGAGATATGGCATATTCTATTATTCGGTAATTTGAGCTTGGTGCAACACCAAAAACGTCATGGACTGTCGTACAGTATACTTTTGTCACAGCTAAATTCATTATGATTTAATCAATATGTGAATATTTTTTATTAGTTTAGTTTTCGGTAGTCCCGTTTAGATTTTTTAGGGACATAACTATGTATTGATAGATTTGATATTTATATTGAATGAATACTGTACCCATTTTAATTGGTCACGAAATATTATAACATATTTACTACAAAAGGCCAAAATGTCAAGTGTAGCTCATGGAGCCATACTCTAAACCCTCCCCCTTCCCTAAGTTAAAATATACATCACTGAAAATGATTTTACAACTTTGACTTTAGTAAAAACTCATTACTTTTAGGGTATCCGGGTGATCTTTGAGGACGGCTCTCGCCTTATCTATCGCCTCAGCGGCACAGGTAGCTCTGGGGCGACTGTACGTCTGTACGCGGAGAGCTACGAGTCCGATCCCGCGGCACTGTCACTGGACGCTTCAGTAGCTCTGCGGCCTCTGATACAGGTGGCACTGGAACTGTCTAAACTGCCGCAGTTCACTGGAAGAGACACACCCACCGTCATAACATAAATATCAAAACACAAAAATAATTAAATTCAGCTCAAAGCTGCTCACCTGTTAAGTTTACTTAATTTTTAAGTCTATTGAAGATTTTATTTTTATACTGCACACGTTCTCTCAGGATGTAGCACAAAACTTCAAGTGTGTTTTAATTGTCTGTGTATTTTATTTGAATGCTCTCTAATGTTGTAAAATTACCTTAAAACGTTTAAATATTACACAAAACCTCATCATCTATTTGCCTGCTTGAGTAGAAAGATGTCTTAAGAGTGTATTTTATGGTTAAACAACAATTAATTGAAACATAACCTCAATTTATGTGTAGGCCTACTTAAGATTTTCCAAATCTGGGAATCTTGTTAATAGTATACTGTATGGTGTATTTTACTAACTTTTAACAAATACAGCTAGTAGTAGTAGTTTCAGTTTACAAGAACCAAATTTGTTAATTTTTTATTGTTTTCCTTTGGTTTTATATATTGATCAAATCTAATTGAAGCCTCTAAAAATAATAAGGTTGAAATATAATTAGTTAGTCCATCGATAATGTTTAGAATATCAGAATGTAAATAGACATGTAAATTGTTTTCAAGAATATATTAAACATTTGTAAATCATATTTTTCATTTTACCATACAAAAATGGATGTGCATGTTTGTCAATAGTGTGAATAAAATTGAATATATTTTTGTAATAAAACTTAACAAACATACTACGTTTACATGAACAATAGACTGTCTTTAAATAGCTTAAAGATTGTTTTTTATTCATTTATGTTGTTTCCAAATCTTTGCCCAAGAACCTGAATGCAGTGGCGGGTCGTAATGGTTAATGCTTATCGAAAGTGAATCGATTTAATTCAAAGTTTTCTTCTGTGGCTCGGTGTCTAAGCCTGATGCATGTAAGCGTAGTAGATTCGTTTCCAGTGTGTTTGCACAGAGAATTGCAAAGTGTAAATATGCGTGACAGACGGATTGCCGAGTAAATGTTTACTTCGATTTTTCTGTACTACTCTTCTAAATAAATGTTATCTGAGAACAAATGTAGCACCGTAGCGACCAATTGTAACTAAATCTTCATTCATCAACATGCATTTCAAAAGATCATGACATATATTGTATCACTTTTGTTGGTTTGTCACCATGTTGGTTCTAAAAAAGAGGTGTGGTAACCTAGTTTTTAAATAGTTTTTTCATTGTTGCTTACATGCTTTTTAATGGTTTGGTTAAATATTGTATAAGATTTGGAAGGATGTCAACTTTTTGTGTCTTGCTAAAATTCAGGGTAAAATGTTGTACACATCTAACAATTTACCATTGTTTAAGGTCATTTTTTTATGTGCTCTTCCCCTAATCGTAAGCATAGTAGCACAAGTAAACCCTTCTTTTGTCAAGGAGTAAATTGATAAACTTAATCATTATCTATTTGAATTGGTTATTATGATTTATGTTGAAATTTAAACCTAAGTTAAAATAAAAAATCAATTTTTAGTGTTAAGACTATAAGATTAATAAAAAAACTCATGTGCACTATGATTAGGTTCAGATAGACCAAAACTTCTGTGCGCGCAAGGTTCACTAGTCACACTGAAAACATGCAGGTGCCGGTTATTGGCAATGCTGGGAGTAGGGTGAGTGAGTCACTCTGAGCAACAAGACATGGATGTTTTGACAAAAGTACCTCCTCCAATACCCGGTTAGTTCTGGTTGCGCAAACAGAAATTTTGGCCGAACTGAATCCCCAAATGTAAAAATACTTCAAATTAGTAATAGATTTTGCATGATTGATAGTACCCATCATCCTGTGTAAAAGTGTATGCTGTTTTACGTGAAAAATAGGAATCGATAATATATTTAGGAGAAACCCAAGAAGAAATTAGTTATTATTGTTTAATTGTTCGGGAGACCATTTAATACCTTGATGGGAGGTTCTTAGGTTTTGGTGTGTTTTCTAACAACTCACGTGGGATTTAGATTTTCGGGCCACAGGCTTATGCGAAGAAAGGAAATCTAAATGACCAAATATTTCTTTTGTAATACATGGACTGTTAGACAACTCTCACTATTTTGGCCTGAAAATTATTAAGCTTATTTTGGGCTTACTGAACCCTCTGCTAGATGTGAGTCTTGTGAGAAATATAAGCCTTGGAATTTGAATATTTGTTTTCATTTACAACTGATGTTGGGGTGGATGAAAATTAAAGGATAAGTGTTAACTCAGTAAACTATAAAATATATTAGCAATTTTGTAGAGTTTCTTAAATGTTTATAGACCCTTTTGAATGATTAAGTAAGATAAATTGAAGATATCTGTAGTGAATGAGCAACTGGTTGAATGAATTTGGACATGAATTGGTTAAGCCATTTTCCTACATCATGTAACAAAATGTGTAAAACTTGTTGATAAACAAATGCTTGGGATTTGTTTACAAGAGTTTCCATTCATTGTATATTTTTGTAGGTAGCCCACTAACTTTTGAATAATACACATATTGAGCTTGTTTGTAAATTGAATTTTATTTGTAAAATTCACTGATTTCTAGTAAAGGAGTTTGCCAACATCCAATCGTGTAAATTGTAAATACTCTAGTTGGAAACAAGGGACCTGATGTTTTTGTTAGTTCTAGTTACTGACGGCGTACACAACACAGCAGGAAAGTTATTGTTAATGTTTTGTACGCTAATGTAACGTGTTTTTGAGACCAGCGTTGACTGCCAGTTTTTGTAAACGCCACTGAGTGGAACCGTGCGGATATTGTACAGTTAGGTTAGGTTAGTGTTAGTCTGTGGAGGAAGTGGGGATATCGTTACGTTCTTGGGAATCTTCACACTTCTTTGACATAGCCTTAGGTTACCAACAGCTATTTAAATATCATAAATTCTTTGCTAAGGTAAATTAAAAGATTTTATGCTTTATCTAGATGTAGGAGCCTCTTCCATTCGATTAGTTTAGTCTAGTCTAAGTGAGAAGTGGTAGATAGGTGCGATGCACACATTTGTTAATGTTACCCAGTCAAAATACACCCAAATTGATTTGTGAGTGGTGTTTGATTGTCGTTTTATTATTGTTATGTTTGAGTTATTCAATAAATAAATTTAAATGTCTTTTGTGATTTGTTGTTGTCACTACATTATTTTTGTACCTCTTGTTCATTAGCTGAGTTCATCAGATAATAAGTCAATTTAAAAAAAAAACTAGACCTAGCTGTCCTTATGATCATTGGGCTTTATTCTTACTGGTAAAGAGATCCAATTCTCCCTATTCTTAAATTTTCAATAACCGAATAACTACATGTACTAATGCGCCAACCAGGCTGTGATTGGGAAATTATATTAATAGGATATATGATTTACTTAAATCATTAATATAGTTACACATACTGCAATTTCCCTGAAAAAGAATATATTTGAAAAAAGAAAGAAAGAAAAAGAATATATCTAAAAAATTCCATAAGGAACAATGTGCCTATGGTTTTATTTGTACAATAACATATACACATCCCAAGTAGCACACACCGTTGGCCCAACGTTGGGAAATGGTCGGCACGGTTGGGAAATGGTTGGCAGAAATTTTAACGATTTGCCAACGTTGGCCCAACGGAAACTGGTATTCGTTGGCCCTACAAAGGAAAGAATCGTTGGGCCTTCGTTGGGTTTAAGTATAAAACACACATTTTAACGAATTGATTTATTTAAAAGTACATAAATGTTATGGCAGCAGAATATAAGACAAATATTGTAAAAATTTTGGATCTATAATAAATGTAGTCAGATGATGTTGTGATACTAGATACCCATGTAGCACAGATGGTTGGGCCAACATTGGTAAATTGTGGAGCCACACAGTTGGCCAACGGTAGAAATGTCACCTCTTTAAACTGTTTTCCAACCAACCATTGTCCAACAATGGCCCAACCATCCAAAAATACTGATAAATGTGACTTATTAGCATCAGGTATCAGGTCTAAATGGCTTTTATGCTCATATTTACATATTATCATTGACCTCAGTTTCTGTAGTTGAGGAGGCATCTCATCCATAATGTCAGAGTGTGGCCAATAAAATATGAAAAATATAAGTAATCAGGTATGTTACCAAATTAAATCATTATAAATTCTGCTCATTTTGAAACATTGTGTAGTTTGGGAAAGTGGGAATTAAGTAGTTTGGTTGAGGGAATATTGGCATTTAATATTTGATTAAATATACCAGAATGACAATTGTAAATAGAAACCTAACATAATTGTTTAAGTAGATGAAAATTAAGGTTAAAATTGTTTGTTCAAGTTAAGAAGTACGAAACTTAAAGTTTGTTTTTGAAGGAAAGCACTTGGCCAGGGAAGAAAATTAAGCGATTAATATGTAACTAAAAAACGTAACTAAAAACTTACTTTAGGAAAGTGTTCCAGGTAGCTAACGCATGCATAAAACTTCACAACACATATAATTTTGCCACTCCTTACAAGGGGGCTTCTTCAAAAGAATCAAATTAATTGTGTTGAGAGAGGAATATATATTATGTGTGCTGCCAACTACCTGGAACTCTTTCCATGAGCAAGTTACTTAGTTGTACATCCACTTATTCTTCCTTAAAGGGGGATCTAAGATTGTGCAATGTGAGCATCATTTGTCGTTATTAACATAAACACCATTCTTCAACTTGAAAATTTACTTTAAAAACAAAGTCTCTTACTCTCAAAACACTTTCGTCTCAAAATTAAAAACTATCTCGAGCCGGCAAAACCTCATTTTCGGCCCAAGGTACGAAATATACTATTAAGTAGTGGCTTAGGTACGGTACTTTGAAGAACATGCCATACATATTTTCAAATTTCACGATCCGTCAGAAAATGTTCATCAGTGTTGAGGTAGAGATTCAATTTGATGAAACTTTGTCTTGGTGATCAACACTCTAGATCAACATCTAGGGTTGTCCTAGATAGTCTGTAGAGACGCCCTATTAGTTTGACAATGGCTTGTTCAGTCACACACTCCTTTTTGTTGATTGTTGGTCTGCTTGCAAAACTAACTAAACTTTGGCCACTGCCTAGACAAGGGATGCTGAACCGCAACTGGGTTAGCCTACACCAGGACAGCGAAAAAGATGATCAACATCCTGCAAATGTTTACATCCTCAACCTCCTCCAAATTCCATCCACCCCTTAGGCATATCTTCTACCCTCCCTCAAACACTTTCGATATACAGTATTTATTGTCTGCTAACTGGCCGTGTTAACAACAGAAATCTAATGACAAAAGAAGATTCATACTGTAGGCTACTTGGCGGTAGCATATATAACTTCCCTTCACAAAAGGTTGGAAACCGGCTAGAATACAATAGTAGATGAGATAAAGAACTAGAACATGGATGTGGTGAAAGATTTCACCTATATAGCTCCTTTTGTCGGTACAGGGGCTCAATAACCTTGATTTATGGACAACCCTCAGATCACCATTTAGTTAAACTATTGAATATTGAGGACATGATGAAACGAGTTTAATAGCAGTGATTAAAAATCATTTTAAAAATGGTCTCATTTAAAAATGAATGCTAATGAACTTTTAAAATGTAGGCCTACATACAATGGTCCTCTTTCACGAATATAATAAAAATACAAACTATGTATACTGTATTTTCGGAAGATGGAAAATTTGTGAGGGCTGTTAAAAGTCATCACATTATGTCCAATTAATGTTTCGTTTGACGAAGTCATTCATTCAATCTGAATATTTATTTGTATTTCTTATTCACCACCATACGATATATCCGAGAGGTAGGCCTACGGTAAATTATTAATATTCAATGAGTTCTGCGGACCCCCAAGTGCAACGTGATATTCAACAAAACTTATCAAAAGTGAAGTGATAAGGACAAGATGCGCTGTCGGTGCCGCAAATCGATATTGGAGCGCAGGGCGGTAACATTCGGTATACACTGAATCGATCCATCGAACAGCATAGACTACAATCGACCTAGACCTAACCTCAATCTGAAACACTTTCAGACGATACTGTCGAGGGGTCGAATTCCTAACCTATATGGGATTCATTTAGATATAGATCTCAACACTGAAATGTTTGTTTCAAAACAAAATACTATCGTAGTTTGTTAACATTTTTTGTTGTCCCAGCACCAGCCAGCCTTTTAAAACTGAAATGTTAATGCCAACGCCTACCTCGTTCGATAGAACCATCGTATCCGTATGTCAATCGATAGCGACTTATCGTTGTCGGATACTCGAATATTTGCCATTTGGTCAGTGTCTGATTCACGGTGAAGGGGCGAGATGCTTTGCCTCTTCCTCACACTTTTTCCGTCCTGGTCGTCCCTCCTAGTACAAGGTTAGCTTGTGTAAACTGCCTTGGAAATACAAATTATTGAATTTATGTTAGCTTACGTCCATTACCACAGAGAAAATAACCCCTCCTACAAACATCCTACATGACAACAAAGCCATGTTTACATTTTGCTTGTTTTGGGTGTTTCCCATTCTTCCAGTTTTTAGTTATTTTTTTAAGGATATTGACATCACAAGAAATGTATTGTGAAAAATTAATTATTTATCACCAATATTCAACACTCAATCCTCCAGTTTAAAAATGCATATTGTATTGACACAAACTCATAATATCCTGTTTGACTTTTAATTGAACAGGTTTATTTACTGTAAAAATAAATCACAGTTCCAGATTGGTATTTTTCATGAATTCTAAAAATCGGTTTTAATGAAACATGTAAAATAGAGATTGCAGTATTCAATTCAGCACACTGTAGCCTGTAAAGAGCCTACTGTAGCTATAGGTACAATAGATTTAAGTTACATAATGCCATTTAACTATATTATGTAACAGTGATTGAGTGTTTCATTAAATGCAGTTTATGTAAACTGTGCTATTTCACTATCTCAAAAAATGTGAAATTTTGGCTAAATTATGAAAATAATTAAATATTTTGGCTAATCAAAGACGTTTTCTATATAAGTTACTGCTGCATTTGCAGGATGATACAATGCTAAGACATCATCAGGAATTAATTTTTTAATATGCTTATTTAAAATAAGATGGCATATAATTTTCTATAGGCCTATAAATAATTTTTCTAATTATTTATTTATGATTTACCAATCTTTTTGATAGTTTATCAACCGTAAACAATGTTTTTGTTTCAGCAATGAAGACATGTGTTACAGCCGATGACTGTGTGGCTCTTTATCGTAACAGTGATGAAAACTCTTGGACTTGTCGCAACTCAGTGTGTGTGTGTTACCCAGACCCCTGTGGCAGTGAGTAATTTTGTCAATCATAGTTTAATTATTAAGCCTCGTCTCCACCAACCGAACATGTCTGCTGAACATTATTCGCGAATTTAAAAAGCGGATGAACATTCCACAAATTAGTCTGTGAACATGTTCGACAATCATTTTCAGAAGCTCACGGACTAGTTAATCTTGATAAAAGCTTATAAGAGGTTCGAACATTTTGATTTGTTCATCTTGTGTAGTACATCTACACAGCATCATCGTTACTTAGCGTGCATAGCAACATTTGCTTATGTCCACTTGTCGACCTCCTCGTTGGTGGCAGAGAAAACTGTTTAGAGGAAGAAATTAGTGCAGCTGCAGTGACCATTATCGTGCGGAACTGACATCGAGTTGCTTATTCACAAATTTTACAAGGGTGTGTAATGCGAAGATTTTGAATAACATATCACTGATTGGGCCAAATATTTTGAAATAAGATAGGCCTACTAATTTGGTATGAACTTTTTATCAAAAAACCGAAGGTGATTAACTACCACGGCTTTTTTTTACTTGTTTCCGTTCCATACTTAGTTAGATGCACTCAAATTCTCTCTTATATATTGAGCAAGAACACTCTCTTATTTCCTTTTTACCTAAAAAATACTGCAACCCACATCGGAAGCAATTTCTGCGATAGCAAGTTATAAAAAAACAACTTATGCAATAACATTATAGCTTTGTAACTGAGTAACTGACTATAAGATCAGCTGGTTCTTTGAAGATAAAGAGCCCAATGCCAAATGATCACGAACAGCTAGGTCCAGTGGCAAATCATCAAATCGTTAATGGTGTTTCTTAGTATTAGGCCTTCTGATCATTATGCAAGTTTTATAACCTCTCCGTCATTGTTTGATCTTGTGAAACATAGACAATAGCTACCCATTTCTTGAAACAAAACTCGTAAAAAAATAATAAACATTCTAATTTTCTTCAGCTGTTCTAAGCATAACAAATTCTTATTGGGAGTAGTATAATTTTAAAAACTAGCAATTATTGGTAGAGCTCTAAAATAGATTTTCCTTCCCTGCTAGATGTTCCCTTTTTTAGTATCAAATTGATTAAAAATTAATGCATGACACATGTAATGTTGTATTACACAGATTACCAACATTTTCCCAATTTTCTGGGGTAGGACCTTTGCAAAAAAAAGAAAAAATGCTAAATCATTTATCTATGTACTGCTAAATCAAATTGAATGCAACAAACTAAATTAGGGACCAAGAGTCTGCAGTTGGCGACAGCCAATACCAAGACTAGACAAGTGCGATGTTGCAGCATCACCAGTTCACTACTTTTCTACAATAATTAAAATATACTAAACAATATTTTCAAATTTTATTTAGTTATTTATTTAATTCCAAAAAATACAAATTTACATAACACATACAACTCAGCCACAAAAGCCAATATGGCTTGTCTGCAGCAATTATTCTAAAATTTTGTTATTTGTTATTGTTATTGTTATTAAATCTACTGGTATTATTAGAGTTGGAAACACCGCGCTGTCCTCATTGGCTTCTTTGAAGTCACATGGTAAATAGGCTCCTCCCTCAACTGCATAGACTCTCCGTGGACTGTATTCTAGTTTTTAGCACGGTAAAAATATCATTGTTATTCTTTGTAATGTTCCTCTTTATGTTTTAGGAATTCTGATGGCTGGAACCATCGTAATGAAGCCATGTTATAGCGATGAAGATTGTGAGATCAACGAGTTTTGCAGTACAAGAAACAATGCTTGTACCTGTAAAAGGTATACATATTAATTTATTTTCATGTTTTTTTCCAGTATTGAATTGGATAATTTATAATATGCCTAACTTACCAATAAACATTTATTTTACTCCATTGGGACTACATATTTGACCATCTTAAACATTTGACTCTGTCTAAAAGTTACTTTATATTATTTACTTTCATTTCAAAGGTTTTAAAACACTTAAAAAAATGACAGAATATTAAAAAGGGACAAATGTGAACATTTGAACATTTGTAAAAAAGGCTGGAAGTGAGGAAGTGAAGACCTCAACAAGTTATCTTTTGTTCTTAAGTTTAACAAAAACAAAATCTAAATAGTAGGCTTGAATTATTATGAAAAAGACTTTTTTAATAACAGTTTCATCAATTAAAGTTTTCACCTTGTTTTTTCCAGTGGTTACGAGTATGACCACAACAGACAATGTCTGAATTTAGAGGACCACCATTCTTTTTTTTGGTAAGTAAAGAGTAAACAGGATTTTTTACTCTTTCAAATAGTTATAAGCTGAATAAAAATACAGAACTATATTAACCTAAAATTAAAAATTCCAACCAACAAATTCATCTAGAGAATAGACAGACTTAGATAACATAGGCTACAAGTTTTTAGTTGATTTAATGTGACACACTATTAAAAAGCCTTGCTGAGGCCCATAAAGACCCCAGTAACATTATTTATCTTATTCACCGAAATCCACACGAAAACCTAGTCGATTTTTTGTCCTAAAAGTAGGCCTATGTAACACATTTTTACATGTCACAGAGCTTCTAAGTGTGTACTCTTTGTGATTGAACTCAAAAACCAGCATCACTTAAATAGTTACCGACACAGTTAGACATACTAGTGTTTCAAGTAAAATATGTTGATTGCAGGTTCCAAGTTTGATCCACCCAGAGATATGATTGTGCCTGGTTTGTTCATTCTAGGAACAGCAACGTCCATTTACTTTGGATTCAAGCTTTACTGTAATGACAGGTAAGCTGATAAATTTGTGTAGTATTCCCAGTTTAAGAACAATTAATTAATTAATCCATACTATTATAAAATTGAGGTAGTGCTGTCTGTCTGTCCTTCCGGCTGCCACGACTAAAATACTAAACCGACACAGCACAAAGATTGTCCACATACCTACCCAGATAGCAGAGAAAGCTTTCAGTTAGTTCATAATAAACTTTCAGAGGCAACCCAAGATGGTTGCAGCAACTATGCATTGCAAACATTTTAATTTGTAACACGTTTGCTGCAAGTATAAAAGTAACCCCATCTCAGACTTTCTGAAAAGTTTCACCGTGTGTTTGAAGCAAGGTTGCAAGGAATAGTTGCGAACCACTTGCAGGGAATGATTGCAGATGACTTGCAAAGATACCGTGCTGCAAACATACAATGGATGTTTTTATCAGGCTACCAAAGAATGCTTGTTAAACACTTGCATTGAATGAATGCAGATGACTTGCAAAGATATCTTGCTGCAAACATGCACTGAATGTTTTACTCAAGCTAGCAAAGAATGCTTGTAAAACACGTGCAGGGAATGAATGCAGATTACTTGCAAAGAAATCTTGCTCCAATGATGCACTGCATGTTTTTCTCGAGTTAGCAAAGAATGCTTGTAAAACACTTGCAAGTAATCTTTGTACATGACTTGCAAAGAGTACTTGCTGCAATTATGCTCTGGGTTTATTTCTCAGATTAGAAAATAATGTTAGTCAAACATTTACAGGGAATCCTTCTGCTTCGCATTTGCTTTTCAATGACGTGTACGAAGATGAATTGCAAAGATAATTTACTGTAAATATGCACTGAATGTTGAATATAAATATGAAAAGAATGTTTGTTAGATAATTACAGGAAATCTTTGTAGCTGATTTGCTAACTGCTACCAATGTGCACTAAATCTCATTGTTGAATTTAGCAAAGAATTCTTCTTGTGAATGTATCAAATATCTTCAACCTTAGCTAAATTTAATCATCATAATTTTTTTCTATAAATGTAATAGCAAAAATTTAGTCTTCAAAAGTTATTGACTAGTATCTTATTAATTATTTTATTATTATATTAAAATAAAAAATACATTTTACATAAGCCAAAATTTGTTTAAGACAGCAGAAAATATTAAAATAAGCATTCCTTTATCATAAAAAGTTTATTTAAGAATTCAAAAGCAATAATTTCTTCTCAAAATAGTCTTAACAACATAACATGTAGAATACAATTATAAAACAGAGAAAATTAATTAACGGAGGTTGAGCTAAGAGTGTATACTTGGAGCTGTTTACTCTTAAAATACAATACAAGTTTGTATAAATATGGGTACTAAAATCGTTGGTTATTAGTTGTAGAAACCATTTTAGTAGAGTGTTTTTACTTGGTATGCCACTATTTATAAGGGCAGTCAAAGAACTAAAAACTACACATTACATTAAAAAGATTGTGTATAGAAAAACATAAAATGTAATATTGTAAACAAAAATGTACGGGGGTTATTTAGGTTTTTTTCACAACACAAGAGAACATTTAACTGTTCTGAAGTTACAATTATTTCAAATTTGGTGTGATTTTCATAATACTGCAAATATGCATAGGTAAAATTCATCTTAAAAAGCATGTAAAAATATGTCAAAGATCGTGCATACTGACTGATGGATATATGAACATTATTACAATCAAAAATGTTTGTGAAAAAACTCTGAATATGTTGGACAGGCAATAAATTCACAGATTTTTTTAAAATAAATATATTTTGGGGAACTTCAATAAAGAATAAATTATAAAAAATTTAACCATAAAAAATATTAATTACTAAGGTGTTTGTCCAGCCAAGGGTGGTCACAAGGGTAGTGTTTATCCTCCAGTGCTAGCTTTGATTCCCTGAAACAGCAATACAACAATTACAATAAAATACTGTAATGTTCAAAAGTTTTAACTTTTCTGGCTCAAAAATATGTTGTATTTTATCAAAACTGCCAACAAAAATCTTATTACGTGAAAAAATTAAAAAGAAAGTCATGAGAATTTAACATAGGACCTTATGAGGTGCCACGTTGGAAACATATTAACAAAAAAACCTTAACATAGGCATAAGTTATATAATGTAATGTATGTCTATCTGCAGTCACGTTTTTGGGTACTTTCCTTTTAAAGGGAACATTCATGGTTATCGATGATTACTTTACGATTTATCGATATTTTGGGCTTCCTTTACTATCCATATTCCTTCGCTTCTGTTTGATTTATTCAAACGCATTTAAACTACGAATTGAGAACTGCTTATTTGGATTAAAAAATGAAACTATATTTCAAACTAACCCAACATACTATTGCTGTAGGCTAAGTTTAAGTTACCATTTAAAAAATCCATTTAATAAGATAAAAGGCATGTGGGAAATGGAATAGGTTACCTATCAAACGGAATTTTGAAATTTTACAGCAAGTTTTGATAAGTTAGGATAGTTTAGAACAGTTTTATTCCAACATTTTTTAATGTTTGTTGATACTGAACAATATTTTTTATCGTAGTTGTCCGCTAATATTTTTCAATTTGTCAATATCTATATATATATCATGGAATAAAAAAAATCAATAGCCTATATCGAAAATAAATCATCGATTATAATGTACGTTCCCTTGAACAGAAGAGGACCAATTCTTACAGATATTTCACTAAATAATTTATAAATAGAAAACTATTTTAAATACCACTTTTTTAAACGAATGAAGAAGTTAAAAATAATTTATAAGTATGTGGAGAGAATAAATACTTGTAAGATTTAAAACTAAAAATGCTGGACGCATGCAATAATATCTAATTTACAATTATCCTAAACTACAAATAAATAGCTATTGAACTTTTGTTATCTACTGCATGCACCCGCGTTTTTCGTTTTAAACGTTACAAGTACTTCTCTCCACATATTTATAAATTATTTGCTAATTTTTAGTTCGTTTGAAAACGTGGCATTTTAAAAAGTTTTTTTTTTTTTATTCTGGCCTATAAATTATTTTCTACTTTCTAGTTTTTAATGTAAATATATTGAATTTATTTTATAAGGCCAATACATAACGAACCCCTTCAACTCTAATTCGATGTTTTTGCTATTCTCATTGTCATAAACTTTAGAATATTCCGGCAGCAGAAACTTTACCTCTCAACCTCTACTCTTTAAACAAACTGTCAAATGAATCTATTTACAGCTTACTTAAATTGATATATTTACATTCTTCCAAAATGTAAACATTAAAAATTCGGTGGCCCATGTGGCGTAGTCCAAGGGAAATATGAAAATAAAATCATTGAATATGATGCCAAAGATTACACATGCTACGCAAAACCATCGATAATAGAGATCGATGCGCAAAACACACCCTTATCATTGCATTGTTATCCATTTGTGAGCTATGTTTCAAGTTTCAACTCTCTAGCTCATCAGAAACAGGAAGATTGTTTAAAATTGATTGCAAAATTTGTACCGTACAAGAAAACGAGCTAGTAAACATTTTAAAATTGCTGCATAGAGAAATATAATGGGTCAAGTTTAAAACAAAAGCAATTAGTTGAATACAAATCTCTATACTGTATAAAATGATTCCACATTTTATGCATCATATTCACGTCAAATTTTGAGGGTTGGGTTCTATCTCAAGGATCAGTTTATTTATGTTTTATTGGTCCATTCAAGGCATAAAAATGAGTAGGGCCTAGCTTAATTTATATTGCAATCTTTAAATGAATGTCTCTTTAGTAGACAGTTATAATAATCTAATTAGGCCAATAAAAATAAAGGGGAATCCGTACAATTATTTTTCCGTCATACTGCAGCAAAACACCTGTTTTTAACGCATGCGTTGCTGGTCTAAAGTAGTATTTTTACTCCCTATCGGTTTTAGCCCCCAATGGAGTAAATATCAGCGGTTGTTGTCAACTCAGAAGTGCATTTCTATTGTAAACTATTGCATCTGCATGTATCGAAAGTGTGTATCGATTTTTTAACCGATTGCAGTTACAGTAATTGTTGCCTTTTTGTAAATAGTTCAACATATCGATAATAATATACAACACAATCGTAATAGCAATAGGCAAGACGATTGAAACAGCTGTTGGTTTCAATTAGCAAATTAAACTTAAAACAAGCTAGAATTAGTTTTGAGAGTTTATCTTAAAATGAAAACTATTTCAGTTTTGTAACAGTTTGCTCAAACATTGGTGCAATATGACGAAAAATATATAGTTTATCACGCGGGGAAAAATGTGTCTTTTTAACCCTCGCTACTCGATTGTTAAATTTGAGCTCGGGTCGAAAGCTAGAGGAGGTCACTTACCCCCATAAATGGTTGTGGCTCTGATCCTGTAGGCTGCGCTCGGGAAGCCAGGGGTTGTGGTCAGTGGTCACTCCTGACAACGTCGCCTCCGATCGACAAAGTTTGGCCTCCTTCAGAGTTGACGCAGTGGATGGACAAAGGCAGTGGACTTGAAGAGGGTTGGTTGACTGACAGGCAATAAAACAGGCATCCCTATAGCAGCTTTCTCCGTGTCGACGAGTCCGATTTCAGATCAAAAACTGGTCACTGTATTCACACTTAACACTTATCCGCTGTATGCGCGATCCAATGACGAAAGAACCGAATTTAACTGAATGCACTGTATGCACTGTAGACGCACCATGAAAATATATTTATGTAATTGAGCTTGAGTTATATTGATGAAGCTTTAATGTCAGTAATAATGCACACTAAGAAAATACTCCTTATTGAAAACACTATGCTGTTAATAACGCTGATGTTTCGGTAAAAATGAAATTAATGTTTCAAAGAATAATATAAACAACTTGAATAACAATTTTTTTAACATGAAGAACGGCCGAGTGATGCACAACAGAGACGTTTAGACGCTGGTGCAAGACTGACCTCTCTAGTCCTCTACACACACTAGACTAGACACTATTCACCCCCGCCCGTGCCAGTCTCAGGGGTGGAGTGGAGATCACTTTTTATCAAAGTTGATCAGTCTTTAAGCAAAAAAAAAAAAAAAAACACTGTCATTATACTACAGAGTGATAGTTGATCAAGCTCTGACCAAATTCTTAAATTTTGATCAATCCTGAACAACTATATAGTTAGTTCGTCAACTAAGTCAACATTTGATCAAGAAATTATTCTTGTTCTAATATGCTGACCAAACTTGATCAAATTTGGTCTACTTTGAACCAAAATGATCAAGTTTAGACGAATCTTGATCAAACATGTTCAAATGTCGTTAATGAGTGGAAGCATCGATTGTAGGTTTTTGGCACCGATGATTAAAAACATGTAAGTTTCCCAGTCCTGTACAACACTGATCCCGGTTATCAAAACTCATGTACAACTTGATACACACAGAATCTCCGGTTCCCGACCTGGATGATGGCTAGATATTTAATTTAATTTACAGCTACTTATTATGGTATTGCGATCAATCAAATCCGTTATGTAAGCCACGCGGTTATCAATCCCACTTGGTTTTGGATATGAATACAAACGTGATCGGAAATGGTTACACAGTACTGTAATGTAATAGCATAGATAAAACAGATAAAACATACTCCCTTAGTAGATTTCTCATCCTTATGGAACAGCTGAAGTCAATTTTATTGTTAGTTCATGTACGGTTTATGTAGAGGTCGTGTTTTGTTTACAATTTGTTTCCCGTTATTACAGCCATTTAAAACCTTGTTTAAACAAATAATACGATCTAATCATAAACAATAACTTGTCCCCTAGTTATATAACCAAACAGTAAAGCACAAATCAAGAAATTAACCCTAAAATAATGGAAACAAAGTTTCATCGACACTAGCGCCTTTGTGTTACGTACATGAACTAGACACGAAAAACGTGCTTCAAAATTTACAATGGGATGAGAAGTCTACTTGTAATAGTAAACAACATTTTAAATGTAAACATATCAGTGACAGCTAGAAACAAGAATCTTGATCCAAACAGCTGTTCGAAATTTTATAGATGACGTATTCTTTTAACAGATGATTATCGCAAATGGGATTTTCCCTTTTTTGACCCTAAAAACATAAAATTTAGCAATTTCTTTCCGAACCATTTTGTAGAACTTAAAAAAAAAGAAATAGTATATTGAAGTATAATAATTGTTGTATGCCTAATGGTTACGGAAAAAATTCAAAAAAGTGTAAATTTAAAATTCCCAAGTTATTCTTATGGAGAAAAGTAAAACTGTTGTAGTTTTCCTTATGTTGTTAAAATTAGGCAAATTTTTTATTTAATCTTATACTATTGACTTTTGGTAAAAACCCATTTTTGACTTCCCTGTAGCAGCAAACCAAACCTAAGCACTCGTTAAATCTAATGTTATTTAAATTGGGAATAAATATGTCTTATTTATGGAAACGTTTTAGTAAAAATGTAATGAAACAAATTGAAATTCGCTTAGTCTTTGGCTTAGCTTAGGTTTGCTGAAGCGGGGGTATCTTTACTCAATACATAACATACAAAAATAGAGTCAAAATCTCTATAAACCATAGACAATAATACATAAATCCACGCAAACGTCTATTATGAAAAGTAAATGGAAATTCAAATCAAATATTTCTTTTTATCTACAAATTTGTGTAATGAATAAAAATGATTTTTATTAAGAAATATTTTAAACGTTTTTTGATTCTTTTGAAATGTTGTTCCTGCCGGATGCTTATTGGTGAATATTGTAATAATTTCACTTCTGCGTAAGTAGTTTTCTTTGAATAGTATTCTAAGATATGCTGGGGCAATTGGAGGGGTGATGTATTGCTTTTTAGTAAACATAGGTAGAAAACGGGACGAAAATCACACAAAATTGGAATTTTGATTGTCCGTTATTCTATATACAAAATCAGAGAGGCAGGCTGAAACTAGTTGATGGCTAAAGACTCCCATTCCTGAGAATACAATTAAACATTAGAATCATTATTGGTAGCGGTACACTCTAGTTTTCTTGGAGTTGCAGAATATTTTGTTTTACTTTAATGCTAGTGGGTAATTTTTTTTTTTTTTATTCGATTTCTAACACAGAATATAAGTTTTAGGCGTCCCAACACGTGAGCACGCAACATACAGCTTGCCAAGTGAAAATCATTCATTTTCGAAATTAAAACCGGAGGTAATACCATTAGTGCCTTATTAATTGTGATTGCGCAAGCAAAACACCGAGAAAAATTTTTAGTCGCTTAAATTCAACGGGTAATTTGGATTAAATTGTCAGCATTCTTGGAATTAAGAAAATTTCACCTTTGAACTGATGATTGTTGCTTCGATCAAGTTTGGTGTAATTTTATCCATCAGTCTGGTTCCGTGCACAGCTTGGGTGGATTTAAGTTTCGCTAGTATAATTGGAGTTCCTTCTTTTAATGAAAATACGTGTGGCTGCTGTGTATATTGATCTATATTATACAAAAACTCTCCTGGCAATTTAAATTAAATTTGTTGATTTAGCTCGTTAACATATTCATTTTTAGAGACCAAAATTGCACGGTCGCAAAGCCACTCTGGATCTTTGAAATTGGTTGACAAGTCTGGGAATACTGTACATTTTCCCAGATTGAATATTTGGTTGTAGTTTACATAAGTATGAAAAATAAAAAATCTTTTGTGGTTTGGTCAATTTCAGTTTTGCCACTCCCAATGTCCAAAGGCTGTTTAGTTTAGAGAATGTTTCTGCAACCGTTTCTTTCGGGCAAAATGTACGCATGCTCGTTAAAAGAGTTACTTTTAACCGTAGTACCATAAGATGCTTTTAGGCATGCGTGAACCTCGTTGGCAGGGATTCACAGTAAAAATAGGCCACTAAAGGTAGACCAACACCTTAAGTTTAGTCAACGATTGTTCAAATATGAAATAACGGCAATCGATATTTTTATTAGATCTTTGATCATCTAAACAACACTAAATTGTTGATTTAAAATTGAGTAAAAAAACCAAATTGTGTGAAAAAAAACTAAATTGGTTACTTAAACTGTCAGCACTTGACTTATGAAGTTTAAGTTCGGAAAATTACAAGGGCAGAAATAGATTTGACCATATCGTTGTAACATATTATATAGTGGCGCAAAAGCGAAAAATCGTTGTCACGAGCCGTTTCGAAACTAATGTGGTTTCGTTTGTACAGTATGTTACAAAATTATCTGCTGTCGATGTTTACAAATAATTCTGAGTTTAAAGTTATGAGCAAAATCATATAAAAGTGTATCTTATTTTTCTTTAATTGCATACTTTACATTACAGAGTTCTTATTATTTCAGGGATCAAATTTCTATGGTTTGTAGTAAAAATGTTTGTTCATAAATTATAAAATACAACTAACATTCAAGTCTTTACTTGACATTCACGAGAATGTCTTTTATAATGTCGATTAGACGCAATTAACCACAACCGAGCAGGGCTATCGGTACCGTATTGTAATCAACGAGCACAATATAACATTTGAATTTTTTTCGCTGATTGTAATGGTTTCAATTATCGAACACGTCTGTTTTCGCAGGAGTAGGGCCTATACAGAATAGAAAGAAAAGGTTGTTTTCAATTTGCTAAAAGTTAAAACCAGTTATATTTTACCTCAATGCATTATGCAATCATTCCTATAAAAATTAACTCACGGATATGAGCCTACAGAATTATTAAAAACCACTACAGTATTATTCTACCATTAGCTTCTAAAAATTAGCAGGTATACTGATGAAAATTTATGGGAAAACAGTTTCTAAATTTTGAACCATATCTTAATTATTTAAATAAGTAAAAAAAAAACGTTGCAAGGGCAACGGGTCACATCGAAATGATAACACAAATTAAATATATTTTGTTATAACCATAGTTACGTTACGAATAAGGAAAGTGGGCCCTATTATTGGCGATTTTGGGGTGGGTTGCCTACTTCCCGTACTACAAGGACGGGCGCGCATTGTTCCCTCTGTGACCTCAATACACAGTCCATTCTTAGAATGACGTTAGGAGCCTTGGCAGGAAAGGGGTTTCTCCCAGATTCTGTGAATCCGAGAAATTAATCGTTCGTGCTCTGCTAACCACGAAACCCTTCCAAGTTTGAAAAAGTCTTTGTAACAATAATAGTGGATAGGTATTCAATTTACTTGTAAGGAATAATTAAGAGAGTTATTGAAAAAAGCAGCGCTAATTTTTCCTTCACTTTTCAGTGGCGAACCTAAAAAAATACGTCCCATAACTTATTATATAAATTAACTACAGTTAATTTAATTGGAGTGTATATATAATACTATTGTCTTACTATTTGTTCAATACATTTGAAAGTAAAATAGTAAAGATCCAAATACAAAACACGATTCAGAATTTGTTTATTTTATTTTTTTTACAATGTTTTCACTTCTAAAATAAAACAATCATTTAACGATGAGTATATCCAAAGTTGTTCCTATCCTGCGCCTAATAAAGTCGAATGTCAGTAATGATGGTTAGTCTCTCCACAAAAGGCAGCCGTTAAATAAAAGAAAAATCCCCGTCGGCATCCATGCATTTGGTGGGTTTTTCGTTCGTTATTGAAAATATGCATTGGAAGTTTGGCGTAAACACGTTTTTTGTTTCCCGTGAAAGTCTTCTGGAGTATATTTGCCACAGGTTTGCCGAAACGATGCCTGTTGCCGCATAGCGCTACACGAACAGGTGCGGAGCCATCGTGAACTACTTGAAGCGTTTCACTTTTATCCCGCAACTGGTCGTAGCGCTAGGCGGCAACAGGCAACGTTACCGCAAACTTACAGCAAATAAGCTTCAGATGACTTTCACGGGAAGCAAAAACAAGTTTTCGCCAAACTTCCAATGCATACTTTCAATAACGAACGAAAAACACACCAAACGCATGTTTACAGAAAGCGTGCATGCTATCTGGGTAGGTATGTCATAGGACTATTCACTTCCCTGAGTTCCTCTCGGGCTACGCCCCTTGGATGTCCAAAGTTTCAAGGTAAGGTTTTCAAAAGTAAATATTAATTAGTCTCCATGGAAGCATGAGAAAATTCACAAACTTTGTTTACCTTTGCGTTGACATTTCAACGTAAACAGTCATTACTGCTAAACCCAATAAAACATCAGTGTGTTAGTTTGTGTTTGGGTGTAACATCAGCAGGACAATTACAATGTAAGTCACACTTTTTTGTAAAAATTTGGTGGCGTTTTGTTTATATAAATTTGATCTTCTTAACAAGTGTTTGGATTAGGCAGTATAGTACATCTTCCCGTTACGAAACACGGGTACATCAGCTAGTTCTCCATAAGATTTACCTTATGGTTGCCATTTTACAAAATGTATGTGTGATAAGAAGTCCGAAGTACATTTTGTCACATGTGTGGCTTCATCAGGAGCAAAGTTATGTATTTATTTATTTACATCTCTTCTTTACATTCTAAACACCTCTGATGCTCCTGATAATGCAATACATGAGCAAAATGTACATCAGGCCTCATATCACACATAATACAAAAACCTGGCAACCACAAGCACAAAGTAAACCACAAACTACTAAATATTTTATTTAACAAAAAAGAAAACAGATGATTTATTTGCATCAATTTGATCATTGACCTTTGGGCTAACGTGTGACTTAATAGAGCGCGCACATGGAACATGGAAGCTACCTCCAGCCTCAAACAAAACTAACTAAAACCAAAAGAATATTAACCCTTCCCGGACGGGTGAAATCGGGACATAAAACGGGAAAAAATTATAGGAAAAAATGAAAATTAATTTTCCTTATTTGTGTATTGTTTTACAAGTAGGCCTATACATTAAATAAACACAATGGAACACTTCATACTGTCAAAATAATTTTCTACTCGTTTTTAACTATGCGGATATATCCGCTACCCGTCCGCGGACGAGTAAAAAAGCAGCAGATATATCCGCAACCCGTCTTTGAAGATATAAACATGACAACGTTAGGCAATAAATAAAGAACAATATGTAAACAATAAATAAAGACAACTTAGTGTTCAGCGCGAAACGTCGAGGGGGGAGCGTAGGAGAGGTTGTGGGTGCGCCGGAGAGTGGGTGACGTGGGAGAGGGGTAGGAGCGGGAGAGAGGGGGGAGTGCGGGAAAGAGTGCAGCCATGGAGAGAGCAGGAAAGTGGCGCCTTGGTACCGCGAAACATCTGGTTACTGCTCAAGCACCTGCCAGTCTGTCTGAAGAGAAGGCGGATATATCCGCTTCCCATCCGCAACATCAAAAACCATAAGCGGATATATCCGCCACCCGTCCTTTATCGCCAAAGACTTAGGCGGATATATCCGTCACCCGTCCGGGAAGGGTTAAGTATAGGGATGGTTAAAAATCATCCTTTGAAGAGAAGTAAGATGATTGTGAGGTATAGTACTCAGTCCTTCTTACAGCCGACATACACAAAAACACTTTTATTAAGTCAAACAAAACAATCATACAGATTATTTCTATGATGCAACGTCTGAAAGGTTATGACTGATTTGAATCATGACAGTATTGTACAGTGTACACAGTATAACTACAGATGGTTTTGTGAATAGATTTGCATTTGTGTAGTTCAAGAGAAGGACTTTACAGTGAAAGCTGCCACAAATATTTAATGTGGCCGATAGACAAGAGGACTGGGAAACCCAACACAGAGTATGAGAGTTTGTACTGAAGGTTTTAAGTCTAAATTTATAATGTCAATTATGTCATTTTATTTTCTAACTTGTAGTTTTTGACTGCATTTTGTTTAGATGGAGAATGTGGAGGATGAGGCAGAGACCAATATTCCGAGGAAGTGACATCGAGGCAACCGTCCCTCCCACTACCTGGGTCGCATCATACAGAGGTGAGTCAATGGGTTTACGGTAATATGTTTAAATCTTTTATTATCGCCGTACATACGAATTTAAAACTGTTTTTTCTTTCATTTTATTTTTGTATGAAAAGAACAAAGGTAACTTACAGGATGTATTTTAAATGAAAAAGTTTTGAACATAGTACGAACTAAGCCTTTGACAAATAATCATAATTAGCTGTGCTTCCATTTCCTAGCAGGTCAATAAATGGCACTAATAACTGAGTTTGTATTTTAATTTCTTTGTGCAACTTGTCGAGTGGATTTTGTGGGACCCTCATGGTGTGAAGATAAAGTGAACACTGAAACATCAAATAGCACAGTATTCATGTTGTTCTATATGATTTATTTTTGTTTAACAAATTTTGTGTTAAAACTCTAAAGCTTATCTAAGGGAAAGCAGTCTAAATCCCTCAAATGATTTTGGTATGCCGAAGATCAATCTTATCCCTCTAGCACCAAAGTCTGAGACATTAACCACTAGGCTAGCCAACACCTATTTTCTAGTGGAAAAAAACTATATTATAGTTATTTGTTAATTATTGCACTTACACTTTTAAGTATACTAAGGCTGTCGAGTAAAATATCCATGTTTTGTCTAGTGGTAGATGCAAGGACCAGTCCACTGTACCCTCCCTGTCTACTGCTGCCTCTAGGACCTCCATCCTACGAGGAGGCACTCAAACACAAGGTGATCCTCAGCAGTTACCATCCTCCGGACAGCCTTCCCCAAGTGCCTCTGTGATGTGGTGACACCTTACACTTCAACACTCTTCACGACATACATGGCTGTTAGAGAGAAGCGTCATTCTTGTCTCTCTACGCTGATCTGTACGAGGATGTGCATCCAACTCTGCTGGTGAAGATGTCCAGTTCCTGCCATCTGGATCTGACTGTGCAGAGTGTTATTCTCATCCCACACATTCTTGGGTGAAGATACCCAGGGAATGGAGATTAAAGGTTCAGCTGCACTAGATACGAAAAGGATCTGACTGGAAACGGATGGAACACAGAGGGCAAATTCTGGGGCTAGTGCTACACTAGATGGGACACAGAATGGAAAATACCAGGAAAAAATTTATTTTGGGAGTATGGGTGACAAACAATACACAACAGAGTATGAATTGCATCTAACTCAAGGGTCTTTTTCCTCTCCTATCGTGTCACGATGTACTTATTTTTGTATTTAAAATGTACATCTTTATCGAGTCCAGTTTGGATACAATGTTTCTGTTAACCACTTGAGAATGCCATTTTCGGCAAAAGGTATGTAGAAAATTCAAACATTATATTTGAACTGGAGACAAGGTAAGAAATAGTTTAGTTTAAAAATGTTGATTGAATGCTCCTAACACAAAACTCTACGAGTGTCATGGCATTAATTGATCAGTCGCAAGTCATGTCCTGTCTAGTGTGACAGTTTCAATTTAATTACTCAGAGAGCTTCACCAGAAACTTTCCAGTCAGTTTCCTTTCTGTATCTTCTATTGTCTAGTGTAGCCCAAGCTTTATTGTGCAAAGTATGTTCTAATCCCAAACATTCTTGGGTGTAGACACCCAGGAAATGGAGATTTATGCTATTGCTATAAGAAAATAAAGCTGAGGTTTGTAAGAATATACTAAGGATACCAAAAGATTTCATTTTTAACGTAAGTGGTGGTTTTTGTGTGTGTTTGATGACCAGTAAAGCCTAAAGTGTTATGCAATTACAGTTTGAGATTCATCAATTTTCAAACCAGTGGCAACTGAGTTACTATATGTGACTCACTATAATGTAGGTTTGTAATTAAGTATTCAGCAGTGGTATACAAAATCGTATCTAAATTCAGCAGAGAAACGCTTGTTTTTATTTCATTTGAAGGGTCAATAATACTGATTACTGATAATCAATGATTCAAATTTTAAGTTATTTATTACCTGGCCAACATAGCTTTTTGGTAGCTTAACCATTGGTAATACTTGAGACTATTGCAGGATGTTGTTTCACAAAACTCCATAGGGTGCAAGAGTATTTCAGCCTGAATTCAGAGTCCTGCCAAAGCTTCAAGCAATGAAACATTACAATTTTATTTGTATCAACATCGATAGCCTAATTTATTAGGAATGATTAACTAAACCAGAAAGAAATTACAAGAGCAATACTTACCGTTGTTTCATACTACAAACGCACATAAAAAATCAGCACTTATGATACATTGATGAAAGTTGATTTGTTAGCATGCCAAAGCTATCTTGTCAATAAATATTGTATGGAATTTAATTGTTGGCAATTGAGTGACTTTGCTTGACATATGCTGTATAGAAGACTAATTTTTGTGACAATTACCAATGAATACAAAACCTATAAGAAGCGCTATGCCTTTGATAAAGATTCCGTCTGGGAATATTTGAAATTCGGTTAGTTCCTGTGGCAGCCGCTAGGTAGTCTATCACGAGCACACAGCCAAGTCAGCTGACAGAAAGAGAGAGTGAGACAAAGAATCAGCTTAAAGAGAGAGAGAGATAGAGTAGCGCGGCAGCCGCACAAGCGATCCTAGCGGCGGCTGCGCGAAGCTCATTTCGGTGGCAAAATTCCAGTCTGACTATTCTCCATAAGCATTTAGCTTTTTAAAGGGTTTGTATTCATTGCAATTACTCCCATCAGCTGGCTGATGGGTAATAAAAAATAGAAATAGAAATATTGTTTTTAAGATAATAAACTGTTTTCTGTCCGTAGAGCAGTCTTAGTATCATCTCAATGTGCCGACCAATATATCATGATTGAATTGCGGTGGTTTAGAAGAATATGAATTAAAAACATCTGACTTAGAAAAGTTAAGTGTAAAGCCACCATGATATGTTTGAATTAAAAATTGGTTTTATTAGTTCTTTACTCCAGATTACTATACACTGACTCCAGATTAACTCCAGGTTGGTTTCAGAATGTAGATTAATACCAATATATATTTATGTGTAAAGACATAAGAAAACCACTAAAGAATAAATAACAAATGAATGTTTATCAATTAAATTTTCTAAAACCTGAATCACATTGTTTCCTTCATTAGCTATTGTTACGGTACTAAATTCTGAAAAGGTGCCATCATGGTTGATGTAGTGGTATAGCTTTCTGCAGGAGTTTAGTGATTTTTGTATGTATCATATTAAACAGTGAGTATTGCCCAGGCAATAAGAGCAGGTAGCCTATATACTTTTTATGAAAATTTTGCTGTTATTGACAAAAGCTGAATCTGGAATTCAGAAGCATTTAATGTAGTCTATTGTATTTAAACTTTTATATAATAAGAAAAAGTGATAAAATCATATTTAGTTAAGTATGGCTAACTTTGAAATAAGCATAGTGCTGAAAATGTATCACATTGTATTTCTTAACTATTTTCCTTTTTGTAAGATTTACAAAATAAGTAAATAATATTATTCATTGTTATTCTTTAAACCTTATAATTTTAAGGAATATTATTGGAGTGATAAGTGTCCATTTAAATTTATTTTGGTTTTAATATTCTTTGTAGAAAAAAATCAGTAAGTCAAGTACGATACTTTGGAAATACTGTAATACAAAATGATTGTTTAAAACTCAAAAGCAATTTGAAGTTTTTCTATAAATTTCAACGCGATTATTCAAGACTTTTTTTCAAAGACATAATGCAATTCAAGCATATTTGTTGTAAATTTTCTAAGTTTAAATGCTTATGTACCTAACTGTACTCGTGCATTATTTTTATCTTATTAACTTACTTTTAAAATTCACACATTTTGAATTTAAAATTTTTAATAGCAATAAACAATAACCAAATGATAAAAAATTTACAATTTTTATTTACTGTGACATGCTTTTGTTTGATGATTGGAAAAATGCAATCAAGAACGCCACCAGTTTAGTATGTGGAATTTGCCAAACATTATTCTAAATATTTAAACAATGATCGTAAAATTAATTATTAACTGGCATAAACATTTAGTTATTTACAAATTGACTTTAGTTAACTCTAAAGTGTAGGATACCTACTATAGAAGGGATCAACACCCAACTTACATGTACCTTTACAAATGTGATCGCTTATAGACAAAAATCCCTAGTATTGGAGTAGGAAAAATAAGTTAGCAACCTTACTTAAAACAATATTTATTCTAATAATTTATTGTAAATATTCCTTGTTACAACATTCTAGATTTATTGTTATAAAATCTTTGACCTTTAGAATTTTGTATTTTAAATAAATGTTCTATTTACAGTTAGTGTTTTAGTTCTATTTGCCAATGGTCAAGTTCATTTCCGAACCACTGAATGTGGTGGAATGAACCTTGGGACGCCCTACAAGAGTGGTAAAGCAAGATGAGACACTCGTAATCTATTGTTACAGTTCTTGTGGTAATTTTTAAGAAAGTAGGAAACTCAATTAACAATCCTTGAATTCCAATTATTCCGTTACTTATCATCAAGCAGTCGTTTTAACACCTTAGTTTACCTGTTTATTGAGATAGTAAGCTTGGTACTCAAAAAGTTGTGAAAAAAATATTGCTATAGTTGGAAGGGTGCTTAAACCATTCAACTTTGATTCTCAAAACCACAAACTCATTATGTAACAAAAGTTATAAAAATATTTAAATTTAGACTTAATGAACTAAAGTATCAATGTTAAATTAAATAATAAAGGTATCCAATGAAATTGTCATTTGGATGAAGTGTCTAGCTAATTTAGCAAGAACTGCACAATATAATTACAAGGTTTTCTCCTGTTTTACCACAGAAACTCTGACCACTTCTGAGGATCTCAACAACATTGAAGCCCTCAGAGATACGATAGAAACACAAGTTCTCAAGGCAGATTGCTCCAATGGCATTAACAACACATTTCATATATACACATTTGACACATTTACTGCTAAAGAGGTTATCGACACTTGAAAATAAAACTGTTCAACAAAACAGGTTGCCTGTAATATCAAAGTGGGAGGTTAGTTTTGTGATAAAGTTGTGTCTGACAGATGTTTCTGTAAGATACTGAAGGATGGTAATGTTCTAAAAATACCTTGGTTGACTTGGAAGAGAATACAGTAGTTACAACAATTTTTACATTGCATGTGACAAAATTGGTTGTATAGTGACCAATTAGTTTGCTAAATTAGTACGATTGCAAAATGTTAAATCATTCATGTTTTTCCGATAAATTAGAATAATTTTACAATTAGCAAGAAACTTTTTCTCTGAAAACCACAACTATATAACGACCAAATAAGAAATTACGAAAGACAATCCAATAGTTTTTGCTAAAATGTTAATTACCTGAGTGTAAATCTATTTCAGTAATTCACTAATGATTGAAGATATTTTCACCTATTCATTTTGAACATTCTGGCACAGAGGAAGAATTACCTAATTGACCAGGGGACAGGGACACTTTGGAATTCAAGATAAAAGGATGAAAAATATTATCAAACTTAAAAAGGTTGTTTTTAACAAGTTGACATTCATGCAATGGACACATGGAAATCTTATGAAGACGAAATCATTAAAGCGTCAATACTGATTTCATAAAACTATTAAAAATATAAAAATAGTAAATTGATAAAATTACTAACAGCTTAATCCATTAAAACATAATACAATTTTTCAAAAACAAGCGTAAACGATTGTTGATCTTTTTACTTGTATAACAAATAATTTATGAAACAAATTGTTCTGTTTAAGCAAATAGAAAAGCCTATTCCAGTCAGTTGAGTATTATTATACAAAATTTTCATTTACTCTGAAGGCTGTTTTACTTGCATACATCATTTTTATTGCCAATACCAACACAAAATACACTCACTGAGGAATGTCGTAATACACTGAGGAATGCAATACATCAGTCTTTACCAACATCAACATCTTACATATATATACAGGATCATATAAACAACATGGTGAATATGTATACAACAGGAAATAAAGTATAGCGGACACGAAAAACACTGTGTACAAAAACTGAATTATAGTGTTGCACAAACTGAATGTTCACATGGAAACTAACAAGACTTGTGAAATTCAAATATGATGAATTAGATTCGAAAATAACATATCTATGTACATTTGTATTGTGGTGTCCCTAATTAAAAAACATGTAGATGAGCATATCAGTTAAATACTTAAACTAATCTTAGAATCAAGATAATACACAAAGTACTTAATGTGAATGCTAGTAGATGTTACAAACTATCTCTTTTCATTCCACTTAAAATGTGAACATTCATTTTATACAACCGTGAATAATCGATAATGTTGTATAATGGTAAAATTTAATTTACAACTAGAAAGATTTGGACAGAATAAATTTATATGAAGTTAAAAAGTTTTAAAACAATCAAGGTATTTGATTTTTATATTTAGAACATTGCACTGTTTAACAGCAATAAATATGTATAATATGTATATAAAACAAACGGTAAACTCACATCAATAACTAACCACTCCCAGGAATGTCACCTAAATTAGCAAGATTGAACTGAATATAGTGAACATTAGATATATTATAAACTTTTAATAGGATAATCATAACTACTATAAGAAATCTATGTTTATAGAATTTGAGTATGGTAAACACCTCTTTTTAATTCTTACAAATTTATCTCTGCAATTAATTTAGTTAATACTTTGTGCAGACTAAACTATTATCTAAGTATTTAAAATTTTCTATGATATTGAAACATTGCAGTTAAGTACAGTAACTCTAAAACTAAACTATTGTTACATTTACTCCCATAAACATAAAGTATGCCACATTTATTGTTTTAAAATTATTTACTAGGATAGTATTCTTCTATCCTACAGTTCATGCATTAGATTTACTAATAGTTCAGAATACTTGAAAATATACTGGAAATAGTTTAAATATATTTCATCTCATTACGTTACCAGATAGGTTGCCACAGCCTGCTTCAAACATAGAAATTGTCAAAACATGAATTGCAATTATTGTGGGACAGCATACAATACTAATTAAATTGAAGTACCCTGTCTTTTACCATTAAAATATCCTATTCATTGGCATCTTCAATTAATATTTTTAAACTTGGAAATCAAAGCTATTTTCCAATCCTAAGGTTTCTTTTTGGTAGTAGGCCATTTTAAGGATTTAAGTTTATTGGTTTAGTACATTTAAATTAGATAAACATCAAGGGAGCATCAAAGTAGTAAGACTAACATTTACATAATGGGTGTCAATATAGGCTAGGGGTGGCTCGAGCCCCTGGGCCCTTCAAATATGTGGTTCACACCCAAGTTAAACACATATTTGTTGGATCGTGCAGTAAAAACATAAAAGTTAATAATTCTCGCATTTGACTGAGAAGTGTAAGTAAGAAATGTGTAAAATCAAACATTTAGTTCCTAAATTTTAACTATTTTCCAGGGGAAGCCCCCCACCCCCCAACCCTCCTCTTTACTGGAAGTACTCCATACCCACAGACCCTCAAAACCCCCGATGGAAAAGTTAAATGGACTTAAACGTGCACACCAATAGGTACAATTATTGAAATTACCCTATTAATAAAATGGGAAACCCACTAAAAACCGGTTTACAAAAACCTTCAATTGAAGATTTATTTTTATAGACAATCCACTTGTAGCACACAAGATGTAATAACTAAAACAACTACAAAAATAAACAAAGAACATATAAAATAAAAAAAATAAAACAAAGTATTTTTAAAATAATAAAATTGATAAAGAACCTTTAGGCAGTATACTTTTGTAATATGTTTTGCTATATGCTCAGTCTCAACATTATTGCAAAATCAAAATTATTTTGATGAATCGATTGCACAAAACAATACTGCATGACCTATGTGAACTACATTAAATCACTTGAAACATAACAAATTCCATATAATATTCCATTAACAGAAGACAGCCAATGAATAGTGATGAGGTGCCACACCCCACTTTGATATGCTCTATCAAAAATACTGTATCGAATAAATCCTGTAACTCGCCCAAATAATAAATGCAAATTAATACTTAACATTAGATTATATACACCAAAATTATAGGCACAACCAATAGAACAATTACAGTACAAACTAGGACAAGAGCGCAAATCTATCGCGAGGAACGTGCTGACCCCATCAAGCTTCTAAACGAGAGAAAATCCTTTCCTTTCAACGATATTTCAATCTTAGATAAACTGGTTCACAAATAAAATGTATAACATTAGTACAAAGTCAAGGTCAAAAATTAGTAATCTTAAAATAATAGTAGTCTATACACAACATATGTGGAAGGAGTCAAAGGTCTGTCTTCTCTTATTCCTTGATAAATTACTTGCCACTGTAGGGTGCCTAACTCTGGGAACAACGCCCTCTGCTTCATTGCCAAAAAGCGATTCTTAGAACTACTCACCCATCTTGTAATAAAATTATTACTAATGATTAAACTGCTTCATGTACAAAAGAACTTGTTATATTGGTCTTTTTTTCAGTTGAGCAAGAATTAACATTTTTCAATGGTTTTTTAACGGGATACATTTTTAATTACTCTATGTCAAGTATAAAAGTTAACCGGTTGTGTGTACAAAAAATCCAATTAATATAAGCAAGAGATTAGGACAAACTGTACCAATTTAAAATCTCTCCACAAGTTTTATGTATGGACTATACAAAATATTGATCTTATTGGCATTTAAATGCATATCGATTACTAAAACGTCAAAATTTAACTGTTAAGGAAAGATATATTAATCTATGATTGGATATGGCAGACCAGTGTTTTTAACCAAAATTACAATTATTGTTTACAGAAAAATAGATTAATTCAAATTAGAAGGTCTTTATGAGGTCAGCAGTAAAAATCATTCATTACACAACACAACCATATTCGTATGTAACAACCAATGACAGTTTTGTGATCAGCTGTTACATGACAAGTAGTGTTCACATTCACCATTTACATCCCGTACATACAGAGTGATCGGCAAGATCCACCTAGGTTGTATTGTTCAGCTGGCGTTTGGACACTCGACGGATCAGGCGGCGGAAGGACGACGTCCACCTGGTGGCACGATGTAGTGACGGTCGCTGAGAGGCTGGTGTGTCTGAGCTGAACCCACTGTCCGAGGAGAAGGCGTGAGGAGCAGACGACGTGGTGCTGGCATCCGTCTGGACATAGCCTCTGTCCTCCTCTGGAAAACACATCATTCTAACAATGCTACTAGCATATAGTATAGTATCACTTCTTGAGGCATATGCAGAGTTCCCACTCACTCTTGAAAATGAAACTCAAGGTTAGTACTAGCACATTTTTTGTTAAATGTATAAGAGAGGCTATGAGTAAGACCTGAAAATTTTGAAATGTTATTGTTTTTTTTTATGTTGGACATTTTTTTAGTCTTGGGATTTAAGTGTTAGTGGGAGCCAACTGTAAATTTGGGTGATTGGATGTTAGCGATGTCACCGCTATGGTGGGAGGATCTTAAATTGGTGTTGAATTTAAAGTCACACTGAGAATCCCAGATTCCTTAATACAACCGGGATTGAAAGTTTTTAAAACAAATCAGAATCAGCCTATTTTAATTTTTAATGGTTAACTGCTAAATTTAGGTCTCAACCAATTAACGATTAACAAAATTTACAGCATTCACAGTTGGGTGGGTTACAGCATATACAAAATTGCCTCTTACCATTTGTACCCCAAGGATTTTTTATTAATTAAGTGTCTATTGATCATGGTTTCATTCTGGTTGCGGACACGGAAATCAAAATTTTTTATAGACAATTGTTTTGTGAAGACGCACACACAAACAGCAAAGATAAGTAAAAAGTAACAAAATGCCTGTTGGTAACAATAAGAGGTTTCCCTGTTACATCCCTTTTCCAGCCGTCCTACATAGCAAATTTTTACGATTGAGGTGTCATTTTAAAGCTTATGATCTAGCGCACCTGGTAATTAAGGTAATTTTCTCTAGGAATTCAGTAATTCACCCCCTCACATTTGATTTGTACCTTCAGTCTAATTTCAAAGGTCCAGTTATGCTAACCAGTTCTTTATATCCATTTGAATATGATGTAATTTAACAGCTGTTCCTTTAGTTGAATATTTAACCACAATCAAATTGTAAACAAGAGACAAACCCTTTAATTAAAATGGTTTTTTTTAATAGGATACTTTTATGACAACTGTGACCTGATTGAGGTAGGTGAATCACTCTTTTAGCGTATATAAAAACAACAAATAAAAAAAAAAATTTAAATTAGTATATCTTTTCACTTGATAGCTGTTCTAAACAAATGCTTGAAAAGGTAAATGGGTATTGCACTGTTTCATTTTTCATCGGAAACAAGTTTTGGACCCTGGAGTGCAATTTGCGCATGAGTCCCCTCATTATTATTACAATAACGGTAACTATAGTACTAAATAACGTACGATAACTAAATCCTATCACTTTCCAATACAATAAGACCTTTTAACTTGGCCTTCCTATATAAAACAAATAATATTTGTACTCGGTAAGTAAACATGTGACCCACCTCTCTCGTCCTCGCTGCTGCTGTCCGAGCCCTCATCTATATAGGAGATGTGTTTGAGAGGCAGGGGGGAGGGACAGTACTCTGAGGGGGAGGGGGGAGCCACAGATATCTCTGAGAGTCTGTCTGCTAGACCATCCGTGTCGGACCACGTAGAGCTGTGTCTGCCCTGCGCTGACCGTGACCGCTTGCGAGTGTCCACAAAACAAGAGAACAGCTTCTTACCCCCGCTCCTGCCACAACAAGAAATAGTTTAAACAGAGTTTATGAATTTTACCTAGTTGAAGACTGATTTAAAGTCAATTAGTAAATTTGTGCCAAACATACACAAGCCCTCAGGTTTGACCTCTAGAGGCTTACATCAGATATGCAACTTGAGTTTTGAGACTCGTTGGAAATATCATAATCAATTAAACTTCTGAGACATTTCAGTTATATCACCTAAAGCTATTGTATCTAATAGCTATTTAATGAAACAGAGCAGTAATATAAACGCTGATATATCCTTAAAAAACCCAGATAAAATGTGATATTCACTATATTTCTTTATCCACTGTACTTCAAAAATATTCCTTTAAAATGAGCCAGCAAAGTAAGTTCACTAAAAATAAAAAAATCAATGGTGGTTTTGGAAATATACATTAGACTTGAAGGGTGGTGCGTACCACGTGTTGCTAAGTCTTTGCAAATGATATTAGTTGATGTAGTTCTAACTAAGAAACAATAACCCTGCTAACCAAGAACTTGAGAAGAGTTGTCAGATTATCTAATTAAGTGTACTTTGTGTGTGTGTGACTTTGAATTGAAATATATGAGTGATGTTTTTTATTCAGGGACGTAATGCAATTTTTGTAATTATATTTTGATAATATACAGTTATCACTTGTTACATGGGTGTAGCCAACTAACTGTGGGGTACTCACTCGTTGTTGGCGTACTCGCCGAAGGTGGCACGAGTGTAAGCGCACACAGAACACTTGCGTCGTCTGCAGGTGGCTAGGTGCTTCATACCCTTCTTCAGCTGACTATTGAGTGTGGCACTTTGCTTGGCTACCTGCTTCAGGTCATATACCTGCAAAAACACATGAGGTGAGTAACAAATTATAGTGAAGTTATTATTTCACCAAGATCAGCTAGTTCATCACCCAGGATCATTTATTATTCCCAATGACCAGGGACAGCTGGATCTAATTTCAAATCATCTAAAGCTTCTAACTTTTCTCGGGATCAAACAGGCAACTTTATCTGAGCCCAAGCTATTATTCAATAGGCTATTTATGTAATTTTTCCCTCATCTTATGAACATAAAACTCAATTGCTTAAAAAATCATCTTTAAGGGCACACACCCCAAGGGCAAGAACTGAAGTATTTCCCACTCGATCTGTCCACTGTCCATTGTTGATGGTGGTCTCTGAGCTACTAGTAAGTACCTAATCCCATTTAAAGGCTTTTACCCTGGCCTTAAGCAAAGACAAAGTTTTAAAACCCAAACAAATTATTTAGTAATTTTACCTGGGTATGAATACATGCCACTAAGCTAGAGACTCAACAGCAGGTAGCACTGAATGAGAGCATTGCAAGATGTTGGCCACCCTCTGTACACTAAGGCATGAAGGTCATTTTGCTGAGTAAATTGGAACAAGGGGAATAGGAGATTGTGGGATTGTAATAAAGCCATGAGCCAATGGGCCGGTTGGTTCCTCTAGTTGGTACCATCATGACAACATTTTACACCGTCTCAGTTTTTGTAGTAGAGTTGCTGTGGCAGTGCTATCTCTAGTTGTATTACTAGCTGATACATACACTTATGGTATTGAAGAAGATATTGTTTGGTAGAAGAAGCTAACTTACAGTAATGAATTTATGAGGACATAAATTAACCTAATTAGAATGAGTACCTAATAAAAGACCGACCTCTTTCTCCAAGCCATGGACACTGTGTGTACTTCTGCCGCTTCTGTGACTCTTCCTTTCAATGTCTTCCAGCGCTTCCTTTAGTCTTAGATTCTGAAAAAATCACAAAATAAATTAAAACCCAATAGCTTACCTGTAAGGCACAATCCTAATTTGTATTTGAAAATCTAAATTTTTATCTAGAAATAAACAATAAATATAAGTGCTTGAAAGGTTAATAAATAACTAATCTGTAAACAGCTAACTATTTAACACTCTGTAATCCATCTTATAATTTATACAGAGGATTTATCTTTTCTTTATGCAATACAGGATACAGTACTTATAAAAAATAAAATGATACTGTTTAAAATGTACTAAGAACACAAATGATTTTAATTGTTCACTATTATTTGACATGCTAATGTGTGCATAGAGTTTTCCAATACAAAAAAGTTCTCCAAATGTAAAAAAACCTAAGGTTTTATGTTTCTTCTTTAGACCAACATCATACGATTGGCTCTGAAGCACCAGGTGACTAAAGTATGTTTACGTAACTCAAACACATCCTTGATAGAACTAGAAGCCAAGCCTAGACAACACGTACAATTAAACTCAAATATTTTAAAATTAAGAACCAAAATTTCTGAGCCTAATAATTTGAAGTCTAAGGTACGTTATATATTTCTTTAACGTCTCACCTCTCGTTCCAGAGAGTCTTTCTCAGCCACTATGGCCGTCACTTGTCGCACAACATCGTTGCGAGCTCGCTCCAACCTGCGCCTTGTGTGCTCCGACTCCTCTGCCTGCATCTTCAACTGGGAACACACAAACAGTCTTTAATTAGTGAACAAGTTAACTAGATAATTTAATTAGTTTACTCCAGTATTCATGTAAAATTACATTTCCTGCTCAAGTAAAGTAGTACTTCAGACTTTACCCTTTAAGTCTAAAATATCATGACTATTAGTAGAATATACTGGATAATGTATTTCCATCAAACTTCAATTTTATATGCTTCATCACCAGTAGTAAACATTAGATAGTTTATAAATCAACATAACCCATACAAACAACCAATCAACTCTTTAGCTATGTCCACACTTGTGCGCTTTCAATTTCGACGTACCTTTCAACTTTAATTCAATATGCATCAACAAATGCGGTATTGCAAGCGCTTTGAGGCATGCCTTTTAGCTATCGACACTCATGCCTCACGGTTTAGAATTTTTTTTAGTTGGATGAAGACGACCCTATTCTGATAGGAGGAATTGGTGCGGTATATATAGTGTTTATAAAATTTCACAAATGTAAGAATATTCGATGCGTAGAATATGGAAGAAGGAGTACTATAAAGCGCGTAATTTTCTTACTTTATTTTATTTATTTAATTCATATTTATTTATTTCTTGATTTACTACCTAGTATGTCCCACAAACATACATGCAAGTGATAATCTTCTATGAATTCTGATGTTTGTTGGATATTCATGTTGCTTCAAACAACTACAACAGGGACGACTTGTAAAAAATGTAAAGCAGTTGCAATTTGAAACGCACAGAAATCCAAGGCTGGTGGATCGTCTTGTGCTACGCTGCGCGCTATGAAATGGAGCTCCTTTGGACTCATTTTGGGCATGGCTTGACCAAGACCCCACTACACTTGACGCATGGGTTACTTGTGTCCATCTGCGTGCAGGCATGCGCTTGGCGTACACAAAAACACTCGAGTGTAGACATAGATTTTCACTAGTCAAGCATTGACTACATGGTATAAATTTTAATGTATAGAGACCCTAAAAGGGACCGATGCATTTTTAATCGTTGAATTAAAAATATGTTCACAGCATTTAAGTATAATCATTCATTGATGGTGTTGTAATTAAGTAGTCAAATCTCTTGATAAATAAATGTAAACTGCCCAATAAATACTAGTTGAGTTCCTTAGAATATCACAGGTTTGTGCAATTATTGAGCAATAACAAGATTAAATAGAGTTTAAAAACAGGTTTATAATACCTATAATAATAAAATCTTGAGCCAAGCTAACAATAAACATCATGAAATCATATTTGTAAGTAAATATTGCAATCCCTAAATAATATACTACCTGACGGTAAGCTTCATTTTTCTCCCGCTCCAATCTGTCCTTCCACTCATACATTCTGTCCTTTTCTGTCCGTATCTGAAAAAAAATAAATTTATTAGTTTTGTAAAATCGTAATTTAAGGAGGCAACATGCTATGAAAATAAAGTATATGATCATATTATGTAAATTAATGAATAAATACAATATAATTATTATGCACTGCAGAAACACAGGTAAATAAGTTTTAACTTTGTTTTAAGGAACTTCATTAGTAACAATATTGATGTGTTAATAAGAATATTTAGGTATTTTATCAAATGAAGTATTAAAACCGAGACTAGCCTACCAGTAGATCTTGGTATACAAATACCACAATAAATCTTAGAAAAAAACGCACTGTTCTTGATGAAGATATTCCCCAAAATAGCAAGATTATTATTTCATTTTTTTCGCTGAAGCACTTAACGCAAGTGATTAAAAAATAAATTGTTTATGAATCCAATAAGTAAGTGGGTAACACACAACAGTGCTCGCCTTCTGAAAAGTTGCTAGTACGATCTTAAATGGGGTTGATTTTGTAGCCAGATGCTATAAGTAATTACTAATAAGACTATCAATTAATAATGCTTTCTAACTGAAGGTAGATGTTTTCTAACAAGGCCCAGGTGTGGAAAAATTCCTTACAAAACGGAAAAAAAATTCAATGGTGTAAATACACACTAAATCGAAAAATTTTTGAAATATGTATTTCAATTCTTTATCAAACACAGAATAATGAATCTACCATGTATATTTGTATTCAAAATTTGCTATTTGTTAAAGAAAATCTGTCATCATTCCAAAAACGTAATGAATTTCACAGTTATAATACTAGAACAAGTAACCAGCTAGATATTCCGATAGTAAGATTATCAAAATCAACTAATAGCAAACAAATTCCTCCAAATACAGCTCTTAATAAGCTACCTGTATCGTTTCAAGAGCTTAGCTTTAATAAATTTGAAAATAAATTGGCTGTTTGGCTTCTCAACAAGTTTTCTTTTCAGTAAAAGAATTTTTAGGATACCAAATACCTAATGTATAGTTTATTGTTTTTTTCTCTTTTCAATTCATGTTGTAACTTATTTTCTATGAACACAATATACCTAATCCATAGAAAAATTGTATTTGTTTTGACGTTGTCTATTGTACTTTTGTTTGTATTTTATGACAATAAAGATATTCTTATTCATATAATATGCTGCGACAGGAGCAATTGCTCTTGTAGGAGTGTAGAACAATAAATCAAAGTAGTTCCCGGTAATGAAGAGTTCCGAGTAAGTACCGGGATGTCGATTGTCGGCACCAATCATCATTATAGTTCCGCCTCAAACATTAAACACGAGTAACCCAACCCAACTCATAGCATAACGAAGTAACGGAGTCGTGGTTAACTGGCGGAACTGCAGGGTAGGAAACAGGCCTACCACTATAATATGCAGGCTGTGCAACTGGAATACTCAAAGAACACCAATAACATCGATATATGTGTCATTAAAAAAAAAGATATTGTAAATGCGAAGAGTATTGAACAAGATGTATTTGCCACTTCGTTAAACACATCCAAAGAGGAGTTCAATAACATTGTATTTTTTTGCTTATGGGATTCCTAAGATAAGATGAAGAAGCACAGCAGTCTTGCCTCTAGGTCTGAGCTTCGTGAAGACGTGAATGTAATTTAAGGGAATTTTACACAAATACTGGGAAAATGTATGGTTTATTTTATACATGTTATTTAGCCTAAGACCAATTAATTAATGTTATTGTACGATGTCGGCCTATTTACAAATAACAAACCAGTTCCTTAATTAACACAAGTTTGTTCGACTTTATACAGTGAGTTAAAACACTTGCACACAAATAAATGTTGTACATTTTAGGGACTTAGCCATACCCATTTCCAAAACAGACTGAATACAAGATGTATTTAACGAATTAAATGACCTGACTATGCTTGTACACAGTAAAATTGACCAATAAATGTCTGATGTCTAATGTCCGAATTTCTCGGTTACGTTTACTGATACTTCAACTTAATACACGGCTTTTGTATTAAGAGACAAAATGCTATTACAATTATTATTATTAAACATGCAAAGTTAACCCGCCTGCAGCAGGAATGGCACAGTTTGTTGGTTATCGACCCATTTCACTGGGCCAGAGCTGGTGTCACCGCTGCTCCTATCTCTGTATTGTTAGAAAGTTACTTCCTCCAATTTACACAATCTTGGGTTTACAGGACCGCCTCTTCCTCAGCTAACAGCCTGATCCCGGTATGATTATCTTGCTTGACCGACAAACCATTCTCACTAATCAAGTAATCCGCATCAAAAGTCGTATAAATCTAAGCATAACTGGAAATGGGCTTTGGTGTAAACAATAGAACATAGCAGTATTATTATATTTTCAACATTGTATAAACAATTTGCTATAGTTTTAGTTATGGAAATGTAGTTGCTTATCTGTTTTCCATGATTTAAAGCCACCAAACAAAATTTGATTACATTTTGCACAAGTATAATCTACGTATCCAGAATTACTAAAGGCATAATCCCGTGTTAAAAGTTTGACAGGCCTTCCTCCATAGTTCTAAGGTGAGGCTTCGGAAATTAAAAAGTCAATTGGTTTACAATATGACAAACTAACTGTACAAATTTACTTCTTTTAAACGGGTTTAAATTATTAATAATTGGCCACGCAGTTTATGAAGGAAACTGTCAAATATTTTGCAAACCTAAATATTTAGCACATTTAATTATTCTATGGCAATACAGTTGATTTTAGAATATACTTAAAGATCTATCAATATTGTAGTACCAGCTGCTTTGCAGCTAAAATGTGCTTTATTAAATTCTACTTTATTTTATTGCCTTCTATGCACTAAAACGTGATTTAGTCACTGAATTTGGAAAAAAACTAACAATATTTGAAAACTAATTTTAAAAGTATTATTGCATGAGTTGAACATTTAAAATGTAAATATGGCGGAAAGGAAGAGAGTTAGAAAAAGAGATAGCGATGAGGTCTAACTAGGTTTGCATAGCTTTCATCCACAACTGTGGAAATGAGTTTGCATTTGCATTTTATCATTCTTTCCACGACCCATTTCACAAAATGGAAACATAACGCCGACGTTTCATGCTACAGGAATAATACTATCGTCCAGGGAAAAGGCATATTACGTAATATTTTCATTTATTCATAATTGTAAGTCCTTTTCATGTACACTATATTGTTTATTTAGAACCTAATTTTGAAAACCCGTTCTTTGACCTAAGATTGAGGTGTGATTAACTAAAAATAAAAAAAGCATGCTTAATATAATAAATGATTTTACAGAACGTGGTTAAACGAGTTGTCAACTTATTGCCAATCTTTAAACCAATTTTATAATTAATTGCACCGTAGTACATATCAGTTGCAAATTAAAAAGTAGACATCATGTTGAGGTAAACTCATCAGTATGTGACCGTGTATGACATTTTCTAGTGTGTGAAGTAGGCCTAAATATAAGAAAGTGTTAAGTATATTCCGCAGAACGTGTTACACTCACGTCAAAACAGCGCTAATCAAGAGATCTGAGTAGCAGACTAGAAAAAATAATATAAATAATAATAATAATAATAATAATAATAATAATATAATAAAATAACTGTAAATACAGTAATTTGATTAGAATATGGTTCAAACATTTCAAACATCGAACATAAAACCACTAAAATTGCATATTGTATGATATACAATAGATATAATACTTCTCATCATATTATCTAAATCATCGTTCCTTTCGCTGTCCTCATTTATTTTTACAGTAGCTGTCATGGTTCTGTCATTATATTAATTTCACACCAACGAAACTATAGTTAATACAGTATTCATTAATTTACTTAATATATTTCGTCCCTTAATTTATTTTAAACTAGAATTCTATGTATTCTTTTCTTGATTGTTTGCAAACCTGGAACACATTCCGATTCCCGCCACGGCCGATTCAACATACAAGCAACTAACACACAAAACAATCTGTAGGCTAATTATTATTCCTCAAACATAGATAACAAATAATACTACAACCTGTGGCTTTCTGACTGAACTCAGCGAATTGGAGAACTTGAATATTACAGAACTCAAAAGTTTTAAAGAGGTTACTCTCGAAGCCTATAGAAGACAACACTATATAGAACCATAGATAAAACATAATCTACGAGAGAACTAAGTGCATCCGTGCGTTCACACCAAGTACCAGAGTCTTCAACATCCCATCAGCTGATCATGGTCACGTGACATAGTCCATCGCACTTTCCTCGGTAGCCAATATAGATAACGACCATTGATAACAATCAGGTGCAGTGATGCCAATACACGAACCACACATTACCAGCTGAGCCAACTTGACATTTCCACTTTCGATACCTCTTTCCCACGTTAAATCTGTATCCATTTTTTTAGTTATGAACGTAGTTGAACTGAGTCTACTACAGAGTGTACTTTTGATCCTGTTCAATAAGCTAACTTTTAAACCAATCCAGGCAAACATAACCACAACATCTTTTGTCACACCAACTGTATCACGATAACACAAGGGGAGCAAATATAATTTTTACAATATTACACTACATTAGAGGCTCATTCCGATAGGGTCAATTTGGATAAAAAATTGGTTTTAGCCTGTATAAATTATATAAAATGTATACTTCAGTATCCAAAAGTAAATGAATGATTTCTACAAACATTCTCGTTGAAACCCTGTTTTTGAAAGTTGACAAAAACAAGCAGCTATAGACAACAACAAGAGCTATAGAAGTTGCGGTCGCTGGTTCAGTACCCTTCATTATTGTCACTAGACACTAGATATCCGCTAATAAGTAGTAGTACATTCTTGCCAACAATCCGTTGTGGTGTATTGGGCTGAAATGTATTGTTTTGATAAATTCTCTACATTTGTTCCTGCATCATGACATCAACATTCAAGCTGCTGACAATCCATTGTCTGCTGTTCAAATTGAAGTAAAGGATAAACCCAGAATGAATAAAATTGTGATTTATTACATATACAAAACTTATAAACCGTACAATATGCTCGAATCATGCTAACACCCATATCTCTAAAGTTAAAGTTTCAATTTAAAGAATCAACTGATTCCATTGAGACTACAGTATAATCTGTTTAGGAAACCGCGCAACATAAGACTTCTCAAACTGACTTACATAACTCAGCACGACTATTTTTGAATCTACACCACTTCAAATAATGAGTCATGATTTTTTTTAGTTTAATCAATAACTAATGAGTTCAAATTTCATGTAAAAGACTAAAACTTACGATATTTAAAATTACATAAGAAGAATGAACTGATAATTACGAATATACAGAAAATTATGAATGGACCTCAAATTACAACATAATTATTTGGGTTATAAAAGCAACTCGTTAAGTTTTCGAGATGGTGAATAAACAAAAACATCCCTTAAAACAATTGAGATTCTATGTAATTGATCGCAATTAAAATTCAAGTATCTACATTCCAAGCTGCTTGCAACTGTTACAGGAGGGAATATAAAATCCTGTTGCAAACAAAAAACAATACAACTTAGTTACACCGTTATAACTCGGAGAATATAATGCTATCGGTACAACCGTAAGTAACGAGAATGGAACTTTGAAGTACTTGTCAGATAACGGTTGGAGGGTATCCAGAAGCTATCAATCACAGAACAATGCTCCATCCAGACCCGTTGTCCTGGGAAGGGAAACAGTCCTTAGGAAAGGAGAGGAAGAGGTGGAGGAAATGGAGCGGAGGATTCGCAGAAGTTGCGGTCGCTGGTTCTGTACCCTTCATTATTGTCACTAGACACTAGATATCCGCTAATAAGTAGGCTAGAGAATGTAGCAGCCAAGCTGTGGTTACTGAACAGCTTAGTTTGTACAAGAAACCCCGTGACTAGAGAGATGTTAGGTTTCTTCTGTTAAAAGTGCTATACAACTATGGTTTGGCCCCCACCAGGTAGCGGCTGGTCTAGTGTAAGGTGTGCGATTTATGTGCTATAGACCCGATTTCAAGTCCGGTCAACCGCCCATAAAGCGAGCCGGTGGTTCACCCATGGTCCAACTAATCTAGAAAATGGAATGAGACTTCCTTCCACTAAATTGCAGGGCAATTTATTTTATTTTATTCTCCCTTAAAAACACAATTATTGTTATGTCATAAAAAAAAAAAAAAAAAAAAAAAAAAAAAAAAAACTAAACCACAATCGTCATTATGCAAAACTATTTATATTTTCTGCTCTACACCAATGTGATTTACTAAATCACCTTTGCAATATACATATACGCTCTTGAAAAACAATAACATATGTTAGAGAAAAGGACAAAGTAAGCTGTTAAAATAGCGACGTGCTTGTTAGTAAAAGGTTTTCGGATTAAGTAAGGTTCAACAAGTTAGAAGTGGGTTGAAATCTAATTAGTCCAATTCTCCAATTACAATTAAACGTAATGTACCAAATTGACCGGTGGAGAGAGGAAGGTAAAGTTGCCCATGGGATAACAAGGATCGGGAGGAACATGATGTTCAAATGGGGGGGGGGGGAGAGGGCACAAATCCATCCGTGTCGCTCAATTGTAGACCAGAAAACATTATTTTGTTTTTTTGGTTTGAAGACTCAATTTGGAGGGAAAACTTTGTTCCTAAACAAAAGTAATTTTAAAAGTACTAACACTGACGGGAAGTAACCTGGCTATGCACATAGATCCAAAAGAAGCAAGCACATCTTACAACAAAAAGTGACGATGGTTACACAAACAAACAAATAAAACAGCTGATTCAATTGTCAAAACTATTTTACTTTACTTCCAGCTGTTCTTGCAAATTAAAACCAAACCAAATAACAACTGATTGTTGTTTTATTTTATATCTGGGTTATATTTTCGTGAGTTTGGTTCTGAATGACTAGAGTAGGCCTTCTTGTTATTTGCAAATAGAATACTGTACCCAAAAAATACTGTTCAAAACTTATTTTTGAATATCATAGAACAACATCTGTCAATTACCCGATTGATGTAAAAATTGTTGATTTTGATGTGCTACGTGCTACTTGCCAAAGAAAACACACTTTAATTAAGTCCGGCAGACATCTCATTTCGACAATTAATTCCTTCGAGACCATAAAAACGTCATTTTATCACACTATATAACCTTTAACACGAATTTTTGTCTCTCTCCAACCACTTGTGACGCCTAACAGCATATTTCCCTTGTCAAGTCACCACTGAGTTCATTTCCCTCGATTTGCTGTAGTTAATGAGGTTTGAATTGCGCCAGATTGGCGAGATGAAGTGGTCACTTAGTTGCGGCAGTCGCCAGGAGACCAAATCACAGGGAAAGGTAAAACTTAATCATTTCCATATTGCAACACCAGGGGCAACTACTGCAATCCACCACTTTGACCACTTGTAGCCTTCTGTAGCTACTGTAGAGGATACACTATTGGGGTTTACTTATTCTGATTTCCTACGGTAGAACATTGATGAATTAAAATATAAATGATGTTTGTATACCACGTTCACACAACGAATTCATTAAAACCTTTAATATTACATCCAAATTTTTCCGGTGTATTAATTTGAAATAACAAACAAATGACATTAACTTTTTCAAATTAATTATTATAAAATACAGTATTCCTACCATGCATAAGGAGACACGAAAACAAAAAAATGCACTAAGAGTTAGCTTTTCAAGTTACTTTTTTCATATTCCCTTTTTATTAGTTGAACGTGCGTCAAATCATACACAATCTGCAGAAAGGAAAGGCGTAAAAGAAACAGATTGAAGACTACCAACGCTGATAGTCAATCATAAACTCAGCTTTACGGCAAAATAACACGTATATGAAGGCTTGGCTTTTGAGACACGTTCCAATATAACTCGCAATAAAAATACTCCAATATTCGAGGCAAAACGATGTTGAAATATTGAAGGGGGAATAATATGAAATCAGGTACATTACTGTTGGTGTGGAAAAGTTATAGACACTGTTTAGAAAAGTCGCTTAATAGACGATTATAAAATAACACTAAAAAGACGAGTCTAAATGTATGACTGATCAATCTTGTCGATTTAAATGTCTCATATCTCTGGTCATTATATTTATATTGTGTATTGGAATTGCATTGTATATCTTTGTATGGAAATTTAATTTTATCGTAATATAGGTGTGTTTAATGAAGAAAATTCTCAATCTGAATTCCTCATAATGTAATACAATTTATTATAATGTTACATAACGTGTTTTACGCAAAACCGATCAGTAGCAGAGATGTCTGTGGGTGAGATACATGTTTGTATAAAGCAAATTATTGAATTGCATTACATTGTATCACAATGTATTGGATTGTACTCTGTATCCTATCGCGATGTATGTAGAGCAGTACAGGAGCAGATACATGTAGGCGAGATCCTCGCACCCCACGTCCGAACCCACTGAAAGTACAACCCACATTCAATACGGGAACGTCGAACCATGGAGAGTACTCTGTACCCAATTACTTTTACAGGGTTAGCATAAAACAGTACCAAGTGTAGAAGATTACGGGAGCGTTTAGTTAACGAAATATATTAAAGTATATACAAAATTGTATACACAACATAATTAAAACTCGGCCCGTCACGGTGGAGGTAATTGTTTCAATGTAGATCCTACAAAAAGAATAAACAGGACCAAAACACGAAAAAAGAATTATTAATTAAACATTTAACTGCTTCATATACATAAGTATTTTAAATAACCTGTTATTGGTAATACAATTTGTGGACTATGAAAAGTTAAGTAAAAATACAATAACTCCTTTTCGATCATTATATAAACCATGATACAATTCGGGATAAGATGTGAACAATTTGGGAGTCCACCTTAATTGTACTGTATTATACCATTTTCTGTGTTAGATAAATGAAATACAAGATCATTCATACATTCAAATCTACAAGGGAGATGACCGCATCGTTGAACTGACTGACGGAATAATAGGCCTATATAAGCAATCCGTGTTCCGTATTTGGAGTAAGCTTTATTTTCGCCAGTTCAATAAAACGGTAATTACCAAAAGTTATGGTTCAATAGCGTAATTTACTTTAAAGCCTATATAAGTTTCAATATACAGTACGGTAGTTACAAGTAATACATCATTGAGTACGTGTATACTCAGTGTCTACGTTAATTGTGTCTGCTTATAAAGCTACAGTGGTAATTTACTATGAGGAGTATGCATCGATAGTATTGAAAAATACATTTAGAACTGTTAAAGTTACTATATGCAATGAAGCGTTCAAAAATTACCATGCAAAGGTCTGTGTATGTAGCTCAGGAGGACAAGGCCATGTATAGCATAACCCTGTTGTAGCACTGACAAACACATATATCTTGTGCCATTCCACTAGAGTTAGAAAGTGTCATAGTTTAGTATCCAACTTTGTAATGATATTGCACAAGAGTGAAGAGTCATTGATGGATTAACGTATTCGACTAGCTGAACGCTATGCACTGAAATGTTCAGGATTTGACTAGTCTATACGTGCAGCAGAATTCTGTGGTCGCTGGTGCAGACAGACAGTCACTCCCAGGTTGAAGTAATAAAATCGAATATTAGATAACAGGAAGACATCACATGTATTTAAGGACCAGACGATGTAGCCATTTTATACAAACAGAACATAGAAAGAGCCACACACATGGTAAGCTACTGTTACTGCCAACATTCAATTTCTTAGGTTCTTGACACTACGATATTTGATTTGGTATTAGGATTCTGTAGCAGGTTCAAATTTCAGTTTTGGATTAGTTAAAAATTAGGTGAATACAACAGACATCGGCAAAGATGACATCCTAGGCACATATAGAATCATCAGTGTTTCAAAATAAACATGATCAGTTTGGTAATGCATACCGGGTACAATGAGAGAAAGAAATCATATTTTGATTACATAAATGACAGCAATTATAACACGCAGTCTACGTAACATAGTACGTAGTACATTGACGCAATGAGAACTGACTGAGGTACGTCGATCTCCCAGTCACATTAGATCACTTCGCCATAGACAAGAGAGTCTAATTACTGATTATGTTAGATATCTCATCAATTACAGCACGCACGCTATCTTGCTTTATTGCTACTTGTTTTTGCACTGAGCTTCGTAATGTTGGACCAGCAACGACGGAGAGTCAATTAAATGAGAAAAAACTGTAGAGAATCTGGTTACACTGCAATAATTGCTAATTGAGCAATTAATTCGAATTACTTGGTACTAATTTTAACGGTTAATCGATTTTAATTACTGGGTGGATGTTTGATTGAAAAAGGCCTATTGCAGTAGTTCCCTACACTTATATAAAATATTGTTGAAGTAGAAATCGGAAAGTTGCCAGAGCGATCCTGAGAAAATGTGTTAGTTTTGATGGATCATAACTTGTCCCCTCAAAAAAACTGTCATTGATCATTGGGTGTTTAATGGGTCCTGGCATTGACTAGTCCTGGATACAGAGCTAAACTGCTAAACACGATATAGGAAAATAACATAGAAGTTGACGAATTTTTACATGATATTTATCTCATCCAAGAGCAGATTAACGATAAGGTGTCTGAGTGGGTTAAAATAATTCATTTGAAGGATTGAAGTGTTGGCCTCTAAATCGCTGGTTCGAACCTGAGCGAACTCAGTGCCATTAACGGGAATGAAACTGGACTCAGCTTTTCTGATCATTGGGATTGAAATAATCTGTTCTAGTTGAAAGAGCTGGTTTTATATATCAAAGCTACACCGGCACATACCATCGTTCTATCACATACTCATTTTCGCTAATTTTGTGGACACCCAGTTTATTCTCAATGTCAATTCGTGATATGATAGATAGACTATATAAAATAATTTGCAAAACAACAACAAAATACTGCAATTTTATAAGGCATAGTTGAAGTAATAAACCATGTCACAGAGATGCAATGATTGAGTTCAAAACTACATAAAGGAAAGTCTTATAAAATCCTTATGTCAGTGTAGAGTTCTTGTAAGAGAGTCAGCAGGGATTAGATGAGTAACGCGAGACCCTCTTAGAAACCATGTAAGGCCACGGCGAGGGTGCATGTAAGACATAAGTAAGAATAAGCAGAAAACTGTTATTTATAGCAACACATTGCCACATGCTGCACTAAACATAACCTGAATAATAAACTAAATCTATATGCTTAGTACAATTATTTTAAAGCCTATGCTCTTGCGGAGGGACGAATGAAACCAAAAAGGTAATTTCATTTAGGGCCCCCTACCGTTTTATTTTTAGAGTGTACTTTCAAAGATCCAGTGATGATGACCAATTTTCCTACGAAGATTATCCTACTTTTGAACGATTAACCACAATCAGATAGTTAACCAGAAAGAGACAAATCAGTTTATTAACAGGGATTTTAAATTATCTAGGCTACATTTAATGAGAACTGAAATCTGAGTTAATTGATAACTGTTTTTCGTATAAACAACAATGAACAAATGATATTTGTTTTACCCTAATAATTGACAGTTTTATTCACCTAAAAACTGCTTAAAAATACAATATTTGAGAGGCTACATTTTTTTAAATGTATGGGCAACTGAGGTTAGTAGCTAAAGAAGACTATGATGTAATTAATTGAAAATGTCTAAGTAATTGCTTTTAGAAGCCGTCAAAGATAAATTTAAGAGCCAGAGTAAATTCAATGAGCTATCCCTCACACAAACCCACAATTACGAAAAGATAGGCCTACTTATACGATCTCCCAAGTACATAATATGATACAATATTATTCACCCAAGTTATAGACACCGATTACTCCACTACATATCAAGTTTCAGTGCCTCCTACAAATGTCAGCACGATTATGAAACACGATAATGATTCAAACCAAAGCCTTTAATTTGCTCATTAATCTCTGGAGAACGTACGCATAATCTTGTAAAATTTGCATACACATTCAAGGTTGGTTCGAAATTACTAAAACACAGTCACGAGTTTTTGCCCACAATTTTGTTATTTACTCAGCTGGGCGTGGCTTTAGCCGAATTCGCGACCTTTCAGAAGGTCGGCATGGTGTAAGTCTTGTAACCCATGATTATTCAGACTCGCCTGAGCTGATACAACTTTGAAATAATAATTTTCCTCCACACGAGATGAAATTTTCAATAAGCTATATCAAGAAAGGGATTAATCATATTGCTTTTAGTGGAGGAGGTTTTCATTAAAGATTATGATTTCTTTTCCTGCAGGCTCTATCTTTTTAAGTTTTCTACGTATGTGTAACTGGAGCTTAAAGGGGCTCCGAACCGCACGTTCACTAAAATATCATATTGATAAAAACCATTGGTAAAAGAAGAAATTATAAATGGGACCCACAGGACACAGGCACTGCTCTCCTCGCACTATTTACATCTAGCACCTCAAATGAGACACCAACACACAAAAGTTGATTTGCAAGAAAAGGGTGTAGTAAATAAATTACTGTACATAATCGTCGAGGACAAAAAGATATGTTAGTGAGGTTGACTTTAACTAAGAAGTTTGCTAATATAATTTCTATTTATTGACATTTATATAGTTACATCCACTTTTAATAGAAAAAGAACGTCAATCCACCATCGATTTCTAATAATACTATAATAATTGTATTATTAGAGATCGATGCAATTCACATAATGGCAAAGAATATAAGACAAACACTCTGAACTATACAGAGGTGGTGGAACAAGAAAACTAAAAAATCTAAGATTTTCCAAGTCATGTAAACTTTAGTTTCCATTATAAATAATTAGAAACCGAGCCTTAGATTTGATTTATAATGTTTGCATTACTATCCATGGAATTGAATGGAAGGCTTGAATAAGAAAATAAGGTGTACGTTTATTTTATGCTTGATGGGATGCAGACTCGGTTGGGAAAAATTATATACAGAGAGAACATACAACACATTTTCGTTCGTTACAACACATCTCGTCTAATTTTAAGGTTTTACAATCAAATTCAATAAAATAAGTCGAATAATTGGTAGGTGAATAACAATGCCAATAAAACATCACTGGCAGAGCAGCACAGAGTTAAATCAATGACCTTCCCAGCACTGCGGCCGGGGAGTGAACACCTATGACGACTGGCACATCGCCAAAGTTATTTGACAAATAACACGTTACTGGCTGTACAAAAATATTACAGATTTTATACAGTGTATGAACAACAAGACTTAAAAATCACCTTTAGTTATACCACTGACTGAATTTTGACTTATGTTAATGCATTTAGCCGCTTTACCTTGCCAACTTGATATTTGGTCAAATAAAGTTTGTTGTGAGGCACATGCGAGTACCATAATTCTCTACTTTTCCTTAGTGAGATACCTGAATGATATAAAGCTTATCATTTCCCAAGGCTGGTTAATTAACGCTTAACTCGGGCCTATAACTTGTTTTCTCATTCAAGCCAAGGAAGGGCTTTTTCAGATTCAATTAGTTCTCCCCTAGTAAGTTACCCTGTAGTAGAAGTTAGCATTTTCCAGCTTGACCCCTGCAGAGGCTAGAGTCGTGTACGTTACTGTGATAGATGGGTGAAAGTGTGATGTTGCATCACAGTGATTGTGTCTAGTTATCATGTTGCACCTGAGGACATCGTGTAGGAAACAGACAACTTGAGAGAAGCTCAGCGTCACCCAGAACTATGACTTGGGTGAATGCAGGACTTAAGCCAGGAATAACTCAAAACCAATGATCAGGGACAAATACAATGGAGGTTAGGATTGATAAAGAAGATCATGGCCATGTATCTAATTGTTCTCATTTATGTCTTTGTACATATTTATATGTGTTCAATGTTTGTACAAATTATACCAAATCGACAATATCTCAAGCAAGAGATGGCAAACAAGAAGTTTAGCTAGCCTATGAGAAAATGACTGACGATAACGTTTCGACGTAGAAACATAGGTCTCCACTATATAATTAATTGGATCGTAAGGTATGCCTTAGATTTAATTATATACAAAAACAATCTCAGATATCCTAATTTGCATGTAATCACAGTTTGTTAATGATTGGATTAAATAATAAATATTATTGGGTTATTACTGGCTATCTCGCCAATCAAGAATTATTTTAGCTATGGGTATGCTATGACCCAGTAGATCAAAGACTACCATTGCTCTAGTTCTACCCAGCTTTATTATCCATACCCAGCTAAATTAGACTCCAATGTGTAGCATTGTTGTTGCATCCGTCGTAAAACAATTGTTTTCTAATTCGAGGAGAAGTCACTTGATTTGGAGAACACCCTCCAAACCACACTATTTAAACATTGCTTCGTTCAACCCATCTACATAGTAAACAGAGTAGACCGTCCAACCGACAGCGACGTGCAGAGGTAGCACTTGATAATCTGATTCATCGCTATAGAGCAGTTAGAGGCTGAATGAAGGAGAAAGCCTGGCGAGGTAAACGACTGCATCACGAGTCGCCTCAGTTGCATCATCGTGCATTGTCCTACATGCAACTGCAACACCGCAACCACAACACTGCGGTTAGTTAATAACGGTAATCTACTGGAGGGTTCATCCTGGACACTACTGCAACTGATACTGTATAGTGTTCAAAATTAGGCATTGGGGAGAGGGTTGTAATTTCCATATTGATTTTTTTGTCTCGGCAAAATATTAATAGTAGGTTATTTAATAGTACCTAATTTTCGTTCAAAAAACTACGGGAAACAGACTTAATCCCATTTCTTACTTGTTTGAGTCAGTAACAAAGTTATATCAAATTCATACAAAACTGACTTTGAGCCACCATAATGCAATAGTTTCCTAGACATATTTCATAAGACTCGTCGTAAAATAAAGTCTTCTTTAATAATGATTACACCGAATGAAACCAATATGATGTACAACAATGTAGGTAACTAATTCAACTTGCTACGCTTAGCAAACAGTTGATTATTATACGTACGACAATATATTAATAAGTTGAACACAAATATATGTAACAATACTCTTATTTCATTTTTTGATGTTAGCCTCCGGATTACGTTGAATATATAAATTGGTGTAAATACTTGCTTCTGTGTAATACAATAGTTGCAAAGTCACGCAACTAGTTTCAACTTAATGAAGAAGTCATCTTCAGGCGTCACAATCACTTCATCAGAAGTTCGTCAAACTGAAACTAGTTGCGTAACTTTGTAACTATTGGATTACAAAGAAGCAGGTATTTACACCAATTTCAATACTCTTATGCCTTATTTTATTTGTTCACCAAACAGTAACAAAAGAATCATAATCATGTGAAACAAAATTAATGAAAATGGCAGAAACAAAATGTATTTTTGATAAACAATGTTTATCGCTCGTTTGAACAAATGTTTAATTAACTATTCAGTACAAGACACAGTAGTTAGATAATTTTGACCAATACAAATTATCATTGAATGAAAGGAGTTCAATATCAAATTATACGGGAATTATATTTATTTAATTACTGCAAGTTCCAGCCGGCATGCTACAGTAGTGGTGTGGTGACATTGGAGCCTGTGATAGCACAGCACTGATAACGCCGGTGATAGTGGGAATAGCTCCATTCATAAGTTCAACGCACTACAACCTGTGTACACAGGCGGTATCAGTAGACTACTTCCTAGTGTCGTCATCAAGTTGAACTGATGTCACACAGAATTAACAAGTATTACATGCTTTGACATTTACTTAACTCTTATACAATGTGCAGTTGCCAATTTTCAACATTTCCCGATTAAATCTGGGTGTTTAACAGTATCGTCCAGAGTATGTCTATTAACATATTACATGAACAAACCCAACTTCAACCGCGTAACGACTTGGTTGTTTGTCTATGATCACGCACGATGGTATACCACCCACCGACAGTCTGCGTTGACAAGTGACTTTGATTGCTTTGCAAAGTGACGCACGTCAAATTATATCCAATTAGCACAACAATTAGTTCATCTAGGTAGTCTCAACCGAGGTCTTTCGTATGAGCAGAAGTATCTACTATTTATGTCTACGATGGCACGTCTGCCTTCGAAAATGAAAACTGCATTTGTGCTTTAAATTTGAACATATAGTATTTTAATTATTCATTTCTCTATGATTTTTTAAATTTGCATTCGAATAGGTTTTGATCTTCACAAAAGGATTCATAGGACCAGTATGACCAGACGAAAAGAGGAAATTAGCTGCTGTAGCGATGTCTCTAATAGAATCGATTTTACATTATGATCAATAGAGATAAGAAGAGTAATTTGTTACGTGGTTATGAGAAGTGTATATGTCGTAATAGAGAGCCAGGATTTACACGCATTCAATCAGGAGGAGAAATGGATCCATCCATTCCATTTAAGCACTCAAATGGAATTTACTTCTAATCTCCACGAAGATGTTGATAGCATAGTAGCTTTAAACTTATGCTTTCTTCTGCATACTGTAGTACCAACTGCCTGTCGAGTCAGAGGCATATCCCTTATTGGTGCATCTCCCCCTACCACAGAACAACTAAAGGTTGCCATAGCAACCACCTGTGTCCCAAAAAGTCGAACTGCAGTATTTACCTTTTCACAATCCTCCTCCAGCCTGATGGCCTTCTCCAGCTGCAAGAACAGCTCCTCTTCCTTGTCGTGAAGCTCGTTGTCCTTGGTCTCCAAGCGACGCTCCAGCTCTTGCTGCCTTCTGGCCAGACGATCCCTCTCCGCCTGCAAATGAAGTAGAAATTCTCAATGAGATGATGACCAAAAGAAGTGCTTAAATACACTGTTATTCACGTCTTTTATTCGCATCTTAAGGCTACTTCGAGATAGGAATATATCACAACACTCACAGCTTTATCAGATGGTCAAAGCTATTGGTGTTTGAATTCGAACTTGGGACCTCGGGTCCCGAAGCCTCAAGCTCTGCCACTAGATCTACTGGCTTCCATCATAAATACACTATGCCAGAAAGTCGTCCAGTGGTAACAAGTCGAGATGTGTTGGCTCTACTGCGCATAATAATTCACATATGTGTTAAATACAAATGGTGTCAATGATATTACGAAAACCACGTGTGCGATAGTAATGTTGACATTTTTTAAACCTCATTAAAATATAGAAGCTATGCACATTTTCCAACTACCAAACGAAATTCAAGGTTCTCTTCTCACGTGGTATGAAAATATCCATTAACTGACGATGACCTCATGATGTGTCCACTCTAGGTTGAAAAAGATACTTGAACATGACGCCGAGATCCAAGAACATAGGCTGGAACACTTGGTGCAGAGAGAAGCGCTTTAAACACGTCAGGGATTTATAAACACTCGTGTTGTCAAGCGTGAGAGGGAACTAGGCACTTCAGAGAAGGTGTAAAAAGCGATGGGAATAGATTGGAAGACTCTTGAGTCTTCAACACAAACAAGCACCGGTCGTGAACACCTGTTGAGCGAGTTGTTACATACGGAGTAAGGTGAAGTGTACCACAGGGAAAAGTGCTTCTTTGGTAATAAAACATGTGATGGTTCAAATCTTTAAAATTAAATAATATTAAATCTAAGGACTAACACAAATTCAATAACGGAAAAACGGACGACAGCGATAGTTCTTAAAAAACAAATCAATAACTATTTGCAGAATTAAACACCAGGCGCGCCACTTGACGGAGCGCCGGTAACGAAGTACAGAGTTGCCAAAAAAGACCACCAGGGGGTGCGTGTTGCAAAAGTATTTCGTTTCTTGTAGTGAAGGCAGTCTGAGAGAGAACGTTGAGGGAGTGAGCTGTACGTGTGCGCGGTGGATAACAGACAACGCCGACGCCATCTTGTGACGCCATGTGAGTTGAGTGCGTACTGAGTAGCGACCGTTACACGTTATATCCTCGAGTTATTCGACATAATAGAACTATCACCACTCCACATTTTAGTTATTGAACAGTAATAACAGTATCAACTACTTCTTATATAGTTTCAAAGTAGGCTTAAGTTAGTAAAGTTGTGTAGCCTAACATGTGACATTTTTTCGTTTCTTTCATCTACATTAAAACTACATAAACTATTACTGTGTGGTTTTTCATCAAAAATCCTAAAGCCGATCCACCTAAACAACAACAAAAGAAGGGGACCGTAGCAAACAACAATATTTGATTTTAAAAAGTGTATTTATATGTGGATCGGGCACAGTAGTCACAATTCACATGTATACCTCACCCGTTAAAACACTACTTAGATAAACAATTGAATTGAAAAAAAGAAAGTTTTTATTGCCCGTTAGACACATCGAATAACAACGAAATTCACTCAAACAATAGGAGAAATACTCCTAGGTTCTGCTGTATACAAAATAGTAATGTTGCTGAAGTTATGGTTGGGTGGTATTCGAGTTACATCGTTGATACATTTAAGTATTTAAAGGATTTGTTCAACTGAAACATCCTATCACAAAATTATTTATCACTTTATCAGAAAAACCCACTACAGGAGTTTCAACTGGTTTCAACACATCAAAATTTATTCCAATTTAGGGGGCACTGATTTATATAAAACAATAACAAACTGTTAACGAGTAATTAACGCAAAACAATCCACCTGGAAAGAAGTTTTCGTTTTAATTGGTAATATTTAGAGTAGTTATCGCTATTTACAGGTTTTTTAATCATTAACGCTCGACCGGGCCTAAGTATCAGACCGTGACGGGTAATTCTGCTCTGAAAATCCCCGAGTTCGCCATCAGCTGTTGAGGATTAACTGTTTATTATCATCCTAAATTTTGAATTAAGATTTTACATGAGTGTATTACCTATTATAGTTTGTTTAAATCTTCTTGCTGTAATCTCCAATACCATTGAAGGAACTCGTTGTAAATTTTATATCAGTCAATGACGCAGAAATAGTTATGAAAAATACAATAAATGTATCATATGTAAGATGTTTATATGTATACTTATATTTTAATGGATTAAATCCACATAAGCTATAACAGGGTTAGGGGCCTATACTTGCAAAAAATATTTTCTTATAGATATTCATATACATAAATATTTTCATCATACATAGATGGGATGACATCACATCTTTCAACATTTTTAATGATTTTTTTTATCTATTTAATCGAACGTAAACACGATAAATGGTAAAATAATTGCCAAACTTTAAAAACACATTAAATAATATAGTATAATAGATTCTGTCTGTTAATCATGTTAATTATACGTACTTCACCTTTTAGAAAATTCATACAGTATACAATCTAGTTAAATAAAATTTTATCATCATTAAAACAACAAATTTCTCGTCTACAATTGTAACACAATGCACTAACTAATTTAAAACTTGACTTAATTAAATTTATCGTCCGGCAAAAATATTAAAATAACACAACACTCGTCCATTCAAAAGGGACTTAAAAAAATGAACAAAAGAAAACTGAGTGACGTGATTTCGCAAAGAACGCAGGTACACATGTTTTGCGGTAATGAATTGATATAGCATATTCCGGCAACGCCTATAGCATGCACAGTCTTGGCACGCCAACTGTCATGTTACCTGTGGTGTTAGCGGCGATGGAATTGTTGACTACTCTACACTTACTCTCTGACAAACTAATACAATTTAAGAGTTGTTAATAATTGACAAATGATTATTTGGTAGGTTAATTGAATTTTTACTTATTTCTTGCCGTGGCTAATATTAATTGGACAACAATTGAACATTCAGCGTTCCCCACGTTTGAAAAATGTTACTGTATAAAAAATGCCTTGATTACAGTTTAGAACATTTTTTAATAACACATACAATATGAGTTATTTAATTAGAATGGTGCAGAGAATTATTTATTATATTTAACCCTCCTTGTTGCATATTTTATTATAAAATAGTATCGAAGTTATTCATAACATAGACTTTGTACACTTAAGTATACCATATATTGACTATCTGTATCAAATATATCATTCAAATACCCCCGTCACAGCAAACCTGTAGAATCAGCGAATTTCCATTTGGATTTTTAATTAAATCTATTTAAATAGCATTAGATTTGCTGCAACAGGGAGGTTAATAAAGTGTGTTTTAGTAAAATATAGCTTAGTATAAAATAAATAAATTTCCCAAGTTTGGTCAAAATATATCCATAAACAAGCAAACTTTAACAGTTAACTTATTCTCCATAAGAATTACATGGGAATTTTATATTTACAATTTTTGAATTTTCTCTGTTAGCAGTAACCATAAAAACACTGCCCGTTTAGTTCACAACTATAGAATGTAAGGAAACACAATTTTAAAGCATAATACTCTGATGTGTCTCAACTAAACGTGATCATAGTCGATAATCAGTATTTATCAGTTCGTACATGTGGTACAATAAATAGTGTCGACACGACACTACCTTGGTGTGTGTGTATGTGTGTGTGTGTGATGTCGTCACCCAGGTCAGACTACCAGACTGCTCAGTTGATGAACCACATTCCAGCCAATGCCGTCGTGGAGGAAAGGTCACTTCGTGTACACTTCCCACTCCTCCAGAGTCCCGCAACATCACACACAACCAACTGTAGCTAGTGTACCTCCAGTTCTGACTACTATAAATACACCTAGACATTCCATGGACCTTTGGATCCATCTACATTCTACATGAACCAATTGTATCCACTTTTCTCTATACAAAGAGCATAATGTGCCGCTCACAAAGAATTCTGCAGAATAAAACGCCAGAATGTGACGTAAAATGCTATAGTTTACAATAAGTTGTCCCATCAGTTTGGCTAAGAGGTCAAGCTAAGGGCTATGCGTATTTGACGGAAATCTGTCATTGAGCGCACTTTGTCGGTTCGGTGGCCCGTTACAGTATTACGTTAGCTTATTATAAAACTTGCTCTAGCATTAAAATAGGAATTGAATGCCTAATTCTAGTCGTGGCATGATTGGTTTTTGAAATATTAGAATGATCTTCGAAATATTACTATACGTGATGTTTGGATGATTTAGGACCTCCCGAACATCTGTGTGTGTAATGAGTAAGAGAAATCAATTATGTACTAATATCCAAGTCAAGAAAGAATCATTTCTTCAAATATACGATGAATTAATGTGTTTACCTGAATTCTTAATTATTACGTAAACTTAATTTGTTTCTATGTGTAGCCCAGGTGATCACCCAAATTGAAAAGTAAGACAGATTGATCGTATTCAATTATTTAGTCCATTAATCACTTAGCTAGAACAATAACACATAGAAGATTGTGCTGTCTGCTACATTGTGAAGTACAGTACGAGGAAGGAGGCTTTAACATTAGCATAGTTGGTTAATTACTTTGTTGGCCCACATTTACCTAATTGTGTCGGCTGCGTGACGATACCGCTAGCTCGCACCTCCAACAATGTGAGGCGCTGAATGCTGACGTAGCGTAGGAACAGAATATAATGTCCTATATTCACTGATTCATCAAAGAAGTTGTCACGTATCAAATTGTCTAATGTTTGAACGCTTCAGTAATTGAGAAAGCATGTACAAAGATTTATCAAAAATACGTGGGAGTCGACACTAACTTAAGGTTTTTGTTGATGTCTTAAGAGGTTCAACAAATATTTTATTGGATAGTCATTAAATATTAAAACAGTGTAACACCTACCAGTTATTGTGTCTTTACTGAGTTTGTATTTGCAAGTACACCACTAGGGATATACAAATTTACTGAACTGAACTGGAAATATCTCACCACAGCGTTCCCATTTTGAAATTAAAACTTGTACGTATTAGTGAAGCGGACCTAAACAGGAAGTCTTGTGACACCCAGGGTGGGAAATGGCGTTCTCACCAATAACTATGAAGATTTTGCAAGTTTAATAACGAAGCTGGGCGGGAGATAATCACAACAAGGCGAACAATGAGTAATAATTCAGTCGGAGAAGAGTGAGAAAGCTACAATAGCAGATCACACCCAAGGCTTCCGGTTGGAGCAGTAGAGCGACACCGCGACAGTGCACGACACGCTGGGTGGATCAGTGGTTATGTCAGGGGGAAATCAGGGGGTTACCGGGTATGTCCTGAGAAAATCAGTAGCTTTTTAATGGTTTAAATATGGACCCAGATGCACTTGATCATTGGGCTTTTGGTAAATGGTCCTGGCTTAAGAAGAAGCAGGTCTTGCTGAGTAACAAAGGCAAAAGACGCATCTTACTTTAACCTTTAAGTAATTAATTACTTAAAGGTTAAAATGGGCAGGATTGTGACCCCTACCACCACCTAACCAAGCAATACATCATAATATAGGTCAACCAGCAAGATGTAGATTGACCTTAAGACAACAGAATACTTGAGTGCTCAGACTACAGAGAATATAATTTTCTTCGAGCCCAAACAAACTTTGCTGGTGGATGACGATAGACTTGACAATTAATTGTATTGCAACCTGAACCATAAAATTATAAATGAGTTAACTTTGCGGGTTTTGATAGCGTCTGAGTTATTTTATCAGCCTTTGTTTTCATCTCATAGGATTTGCATACACAGTCGATTTACCAGGTACCATTATCATTAAAGGTAGTGATTTGACAACAAAACTATAAACGATCACGTGTGCGATTGCACTCATTCTCTATTCACGCAAAGGGAATTTCTTCGAAGCTAAAAGCAGATCAAAGAGGAGAGTGTACACCTAGGAGTACTTATCGGCACAACAGATAAGCACAATTATCCTTTGGTTGGTCTTCGAATGTTTTCTTCGAGGTGATAGGCAAACATCTTACGAACCTTTCCTTCTATTTGTCTTAAAAGCAATTTCAAAGGTACAACATGTATATCCCGTCACAATACGGATATATTCTCGCAATCAATATGCTTTGTTACAATGTAAGGCACAGTTAGGTAGGCATTGGTCAGCATAACGGACAGCAATGACCACTGGTCAGTATCCATCTCACGTCGGTAGCCAGTACTGCAGGACCAGGTCAAGGTCACTCTCCCCTACCTCCAGCAGCTGATGTCATCGCCATCCTCGTCCATCGCCGGCTCGCTGCTGGAGGTAGGGGACGAAGGGAGTGGCCCCTGGACAGCTATGAGGATACAAGCTGGAATTCAAACTCACTCCACTCCTGTGGGATGTAAATGTTGACTATGAAGACCTCCTTGAAATGGTTTCATGTATTTAAAATTCGTTGCAGGAAACTTTAAGATATACATTTGGAGGTGTTCAGCCGGGAATACCGGTTTGTCAAATGACATCACCAGAATGACATAATTCTGTTGCCTCACACGATATGCGGTGTTTACATTACAAAACATACAGAATAATCTCAAGGCCGATCCACGATTACTAGAAAAATACCGGTATGGATCATAAACATAAACAAATGACGTTTTTGTTTTGGCCCGAAAATAAACATGATTTAACATTGCATAAATGGAACTGCCAAAACATATGTTCAATCCTATTAGTATGGGATTCGGGCCAACAACGTCATTTGTTTATGTTTATGATCCATACCGGTATTTTTCTAGTATTCGTGGTCCGATCTATTGATAGCAACGGAACTTAACAATTTTTCAAGTTTGTAATGAAATACATGACTATAATTATTGGATGTATAAAAGATGTTTAAATTATTATATATATTAATAGTCTATAATGGGTTTAAGCAATGACGTTGAAATGTGCAAAAGCTTTATACAATAGGGTGTATAAAGCCTACAATATTTGACGTAAAGGTTCATTAATTACTCTAAATAATCTTAACTACTGTACTAGTAAATAACTCTAACGAGCAAACACGTTTTTAAATTAAACTGTAGATTTTACTATTTTGTTCTTCACCGTTAGGTAAAAGGCTGCACTTTAGTTTACGTCCTACACCCATTCCTATGAAAAATATCGATACATAGATTAATCGATATATCGATTATTTCTTTCGGTTAGTTAGTTTAGGTTAACCTAACTAACCGAACTTAATATATCGAATGAAATAATCGATATTTCGATCGATATATTCATTCGAATGAGTGTAGGTCGTAAATTAAAGTGCAGCCGGGTAAAATAATAGAGGGATACACCCTAGTATTAGTTTATACTATTAGATTGTTACTCACTATAGGTTGTTCATGTTAAATATTCTAGGTTGTTAAATAACAAAGTAACAAATAGTAAACAACACTCTGTATACAAACCGAACAAAACTGCCCGTAAGAATGTCTTCAGTTGGTCCATAAGGATGGTGAATCTAAAAGGGAGTACTGTATGTTGAATCTTAACATTAAGTAAACATAAAAAATCTCAAATGTTACCAATGGTCTTGTTACTTCACGTCGAGCTTTGGTTAGATAGGTTATTTGATAGCAATGACATCTTGGTTGAGAAACAATCCTGCTTGGATCGAACCTGCAATCTTCAGATTTAAAGGCAAACCCTATTAAGAAAATTACATATTTTAAAACATCAGGTTCTTGTAGCACATAAACCATAATCTCATAACAAACGTAAACAAATTCAACGGCGTTGGAGACTCAAAAACAAAACTTATCGCAAATTTGCAAGACCAAATATAAAATCGAGTTTAAAACAAACTGAACAGCAAAATAAAGTAAATACAAGAGTTTTCCTCAAATGCAGCTGTATCACAACCACGAGGCGAAGATAATAAAACCGACCGCGAAATGGAGGTTACAATGTTGCGAGATTACATCTGCTGGCGGCGAACTGGCAAACTCGGGATTAAAATACTCGTCCGAATAATTTGCTCTAGAAAAATTACAATGTTTTTGATAAAAATTCCTACGCTAGTAGTAGTAGTTCAACAGATGTGTTTAGAAACATCAGTAACGTTCATCTATTTCAACGTTCATCTATTGTAACGTTGTTGCAATAAAAAATAAAAACGGACTTATTTGAATTGAGCTACCGACTGGTTGCAATGATGTAAATTACTTATTTCTGTCGAATTTGCGGACTTTTTAACCAAGACGAAGTGTTAGGACAACTTATTGTAAGCTGTTGCATATTTTATGCTACGTTAACTATTACTGTAAAAAATAAAGGTATAAAATATTGTAGACACTAGCGCACTCTATGGCTGGATCTTATTTTTACCTGTTCTTTTTTAATAAAAACTAGCTGGTTCATATAGATCGGTTGTCTACTTCAGAATTCAAATGTTAACGGTAACTAGTGGCTTGTAGGGACAAAGCCCCCAAAAAACCCAACACAATATTAAGTAAAATAGTAATTACTGTAAACTAACTAATATAGAAATTATGTGTCAGAGTTTCTCTAAAAGTGGATATAGCATTGGATCACAACGTGGACTCAATAGGAAAAGCTACATGGCTAAATAGAAGTAAGATAAGTAGGCCATTGTAAACTATTAATATACTTTTTACTTTATACTTACTCTACATTTGGTGTCATGTACACCAAACCATATTTTACCACCCACAGTCCCATTTCAAAAGTTTGAAAGTCCACAGTCAGGGGTATAATAAGATCAAAATCGAAACTAAATAAACCCATAGTAATCGTGGATAATAGACGGTGCTAGATCAGTAATTTGGTCCAGTGGTTTTGTACTGACTTAGTAGCATGGATTACAAGTAATTAATCGTGAAATAGTTTAATCTTTACAACCCCCGCATCTAATGTCCCCGCATCACGTAATTCCTCACTTCCTGACATAGCCGCAGGGAAAGTCCGCTTCTTGTACTAACACTTTCTCCATGTAACCATAAGCCTGTAAACTATTTTTAATGTCCTTTTCACAGGTGGCGGCTCGCGCTTATGCAACCAGATTACATGTAACGTTGTGTAATTCTATTTGTATCGCAGAAACTGCACGTCATCCGTCATTGTGTTTGTTTGATCTCTTAACATTTTGCTGATATTGCAGATTTAAGTCCGAATTAGCGATTTAAAAGATTAGCACAAGTAATAATCACATGTTTGTGTTGCTGCTTATTTTCCATCGGTGTTTGGTAAAAGAGAAATGAAGATCTAAAAGTAAAAACTTGTTTATAGTTTACACAGACACGGCTTTGTATATTTAACATTTCTATGCATTTCGGTGCATATATAGTTTTATTATTAGTAAACTTTTTAATTTTCTGGGTATTGAAACAAAAGTTTTGCAATTTGGAAACAGACAAAACCAAACTATTACAAATTTACTACAAGTCATCAGGTAAGTACAGTAGTTCGTAACAGTTCTAGGAGCCTTCCCACAAGACAATTAAAATAAATAACAGATTCAAAAACGTCAAACAATGATATTTTACTAATTGGCTACGCAAAATATTTCTAAACAATATAAACTCACGATCACAAACACACTTAAAGTTTTGCATTGTTAAATGGTATTTTACTGTACCATGAAATGTACAATTTGTATGTAACTCATTGAACGTAACCTAACCTAACCCAACCCAACATAAAATAACCTAATCCTTCAGGCGATTTTTTGATAATTATAGCATATTAACTTGTAAAAAATAGTGCTTTTGGTGAATAACCGGAAAACCTCTAAACGTTGCATTACAACTAAAAGTAATTTTAACAGGATCCACGAAAGAAGTTCACTTCAAGGTACAGCATATTTTTATTTTTAGCAACCAATATGGATTAGGCAAGGCACGGAATGAAGCGATGTAATGCAATAAAGATGTCTGAAAGACGAAATGTAGTACAATATCATTCCTACGTGTTCTGTCACGGTAAAACACTAACGTCACGCTTCGTTTAGTTTTATTTTACATTGCAAATTCCATCCTTTAAATCATCCTACGTAAACGTTATGTTAAATTTAAATCTGTCAGTCATCGTGATTAATTCAAGCTACACGAAAATACACTACGTTCAGCTTCGTTTGTGATTTCAATTTCGACAACAAATTAATTTGCTGCTGATATGAAACGTTGGGGGGGGGGGGGGTTGTAACTTTACTTGAAACATGTCAACTCTACCTTAAACAACATTTAGTCTTACGTGATTAGGTATTGAACCCGTCCTTCAGACGTATTTAAGCGAACCAGGCAAGTGTAAAACTTGCAATGAGGAATATCCCACAACAATACTAAATTTATTTTAACATAATTACACATCCAGTTTTATAACGATATCAGTTTGTTTTTTACTCTGATTTTTAAGTAAACTAATTTTCCTCTCAGTTTTATTATGCAATTAACAACTACATACTCCTTAGATTCCAATAGATTTCAACATTATTACCTTATACATTTTTTATATGAAAGTATAAATGGAAAGATTCTTCTGAAAATATATTAACAGAAAATTCCATTTCCAGCAGAGAAAATCGTAAGATAAGACGATAGCAAACGTGACAAAGGCGTAGTCAGCACAAGGGTATATTGAACCGCCAGAACTGTACAACTGGTGTCGATAATGGTGTGGTATGGCAGTTATTGAGTCGTTCCGAACTGTAATCATTGGTCCCTTCCTGGTTGTATGTAATAACATCATACTAATAATATCCGATATTGTTTGGTAGTCCGAAACTTGACAATTCACGGCCAATATACCCTGACTCCTAACACTGCAAGTTGGGTTAGGTTAGGTTTATTTTCATAATTTGCCAAAAATCGCTTACTCAAAATACGTGGATTAAATTATATGTTTATCCATGTAGGTAGATGTTTAACTGACTAAAAAGTAGTTAAGGACTTAATAATTTTACACCCTATAGCCTACAGAATATGACCCTACGGTTCCTAAAGTTAATTCATGATCAATGGATGAAACTGCTCACTGGCTTTTGAGCAAGTACGGTAGTTACTTCATCTTCCTAATTCACAAAGTATACGTTTAATACTCAAATATTTTTTAATGAAATGGCGACCATACGAAGGTATGTATTTTAAACCAAGTATGAAGATGAATGTAGGTTGAGTTGCGCGCTCTTGTATCTTTTCAACAAACCTGACTCAAATCAACATCAAAGTAGTTAAGGGGAACTGGCTTATTTAAGGGTTACAACCGATTTCAGCTACTATAGGTACGTGCCAATCATGACCAACTTACCTTTCTACTGAGTAAACAATTTACAAGATAAACCATGTTATGGAAACCCTAAGTACTAAACCAGGACAAAAGTCTACAAATATCTGGGAGTGAAGTTAATCAATTAATCAATTAAAAAGTTATCAACAAAGAATGCAGAGGTCAAGCGTAGAGCGGGAGATGACCGGGTCAAAGGCCACCATAGAAGCGCCGCTGTGATTAAACATTCATACAAACCGACTCTTATCTCTGGTACTTGATCAATTATAGCAGCAGCTCACTTGCAGCTTGCATATACAACTTGTTAATCACCCTTTGACGACATAGAAGCAATATATTGGACGGCTATCGTTGTAAATTAAAACTACGAGTTTTTAACTCGTATATTTGTTTAATATGTGTATACAGTACATATTTCAATTCTCTAACCGGCTACCCAACGCATTTCCAGTTTTATTTAAGAGGTTTCCCAATTGCTTACGAAACTATAAAGCTATTTGTGTAAAATGATTCTTTTGCACCTTTGTGTTCCATTGATTTTTATAGGTATGACACCATCTGAGCTTTTTACCACAAAATGCTGTGCGTTGACAAAGGATGTTAATGCTCCTCCGGTTTCAGGTTTGAATCAGGATAAAGGTTTAAATTTTTCAAGAGCACCTTGGGTTTCTGGTTGAAAATATTTTCTACAATAATGAAACAAACATCTCCTTTTAATTAATTCTAGCAACATCTCTTCTATATTCAGAAAATCAATCTTTGAGACAGCCACACGCATTGGTGCACATTATATTTTAAGCTGAACATTCGTAGAAGAGACAACCGACGTGTGTAGCTTTGTAACGGACTAAGGTTAAATACTTATTAGAACCAATTATGAAAAACCTAATGATCGAGGGCAGTTCTGAACCAAGAAAAATCTACTGACTTTACAAGCGACCATCTGGTTATTAAAAGCAACTCAATGTAATATGAGCATGATATTCTCATCTATAACATATGTTAGCAGCGTTTTCAACGCTGGTCAGATATTTGGCCAGTCAAGTTCTGAATTCAATTCTTGACAACTTTCCAAGGTTTGCAATCCACTTTCGATTGGCCACGAGCTAGAGTCATTGTTGGACTAACGATGGACAGCTTGGCGACGACAGGTCCATCGTGAGCATCAAAAGTGACCAACAGTACGGGGAAAGCCCTTGACCCCGCGCTTCTTCGTGCAGCTTTCTACGAGAGGGCATCAGTTGCTCATTGTGAGCAGAGCAATGTGTGCTCACGCGTAACGAGACGGATAACGCTGCCAACTTTCGTTTAAGTACAAAAACTAATTGTGGTGATCAGCGGGATATAAAAAATCATCTTGAACTTTCAGCTTATCTAGTATCTGACCTTTTTTCAGTGGTAGGTGAAATAAACCTTTGAACCTTCCGTACGAGCAATGGATGCTGTAGCACTGAGGTGGGTAAGATGAGGCGTTGAAATGGGGAATGACAGACGATTCTTATAGTCATTGTGGCAAAAGTGTCAAACTACGAACTGCATAGGCAATGATTGCTCTTTGATGGATGTTCCTAATGAAAATTTCTATTCTTACTTAAGCTTAATAGTATGAAGATAAGCTGCAAAATAATGAGCCGGACTTGTCTTTCCAAAGAGAATACTGTATTCTCTGTTTTATCTCATATAAGATGACAGGCTAAAAATATATTTCACACAAACAGGTTGTTTACAGCTTGAATTATCTCTACAATGCTTAAAGACCCATCTGAGATGAGGCTTGTTTATTCCTAATTAAAGAACCACAACATTATTACCAAGCCATTAGTGGATATAGAGTTTTATTATCTGTCCTCCAGGACGTTTTAGGTTGCAGATTTGAATTGAGCACCGTCTTCTGTACGTAGGCTATTAAATGTATTAAACTCCAACAACCGCCCAAGTGTAGACATAATTTGAAGCAAAAAAATGTTGTTAGCTCGAATGCTAGTCATGTGTTACCTAAAAAACGGGACTACATTTCTTGTAACCCTCACTTAAGTTAGATAAATAGCCGATTATTTATACATATTTTAATATTCTTCGAACCTTCAATGTGCAATGTCTGCTTATAATTAATATACTATCACTGATACTTTAACAAAACTTAGCTTTTTTATGTTAAGTAATTAATAAACATTGTTTCTATCATACGAATATCTTCTATACAATAAAAAAGATATGAAAAATCCCCATTAAGTGAAATAATACCCTAAATAAATTAACTTGACTAAACAGTTAATGAGATTTAATTTATATTTTTAATATCTATAAACAACCCTTTAAATCCCTAGGTGGCGTATATTACAAGTTGTAATACAATGAAGTTATCGAATAGCACGATCAAATCATAAATCAGATAGTTGAGAAGTTTATCCCAAGTTTGGCCATTCATTGGTTACCATTATACACTGTAAGACGTCGATTCTCGGCCCACAAAGAGACTATCGTTGAGCTCCTACAGTCTGTGGTAGCGTGTACTCCGCTCGTAACAACTAAACACAGTACTCAGATAAACAATCTACTTTATGGCTATAGATAATATTTCTACATCGCCTTATTGTGCTGTAGTTCCATTTAATACTTTATTACCTTTTTATCACTCTGTGAAGATAAAACATTGCTTGAATCGACTATTTTATTGTAGTTTCATCGACAAAGATGTTACATTCATTGGCAGATTTGATAGAAATCGGCAATTTATATCTACTGTATACTGAAACTGGCTTTGCCTTTAACATTTCTTTTAGTCCTAGGACGCTAGGCACGAGCGCGGAATTGTTTTTCACATTAATTCAGGCTAGACCTAGGGGTTACGGCATTATCACTTAGATTAAATCCATTGGTAATTTGGGGAGATTTGAACCCGGGGCCCCAGGAACCGGAGTCCCGCGCGCTCTAACCACTACTAGTAGACCAGCTCGCTCCCCCATTGTCTTTAACATGGAACTGGGAAATATTGGACTATCAATTGGCAGAGGTCGATTCTTCTAAGACACTCAACAAACAACTATTTACTAAACGGATTTCGATCAAGTCATATGGTAGGAGTGAGATATTCAAATTCACAGACAACTTATCTTTTGCCGCTTTTAATCAGCTCGCAGTCAACTACTATAATCACAAACCTGTCTTTACAGCAGACTGTCACGGTGGGGCTCCACTCGGCGGTTATGTGGTTATTTTCTCCAAGTCGCCATCGGCTTACAATTTGAATGGGTTTGTTTCAACATCGCTAAAATCGGCTAAGTCGGATGTTCAAAAGAGGGCATTAAAGATTAAATAGCTCATTACAACAATTTTGCAAATAATTGTACCATATAATAAACATAATTTCTTTTGGATTCATTTTCTTGTGCTGATCCTTAAGCACGGCTGAGGATCCAGATTTTGGAAATAACATATGAATAGATCTGTCAGGCGAGGGGGGCGTTGTTTATATAGGTAACTCCCTCTAAGCAATACACAAATTAATGAATAAGAAAAATATTCCCACTACTATTTGGGACACATCTGCAGCAGATTTAACCAAATACAGTACAATGAGAATTAAGAATACTGCTATTAAACTCTCTCTTCTTGCTATTTGGAGTAAAGATGGGAAATACTGTTACTTTTCAGTAAAAATCAGGAGCGTTCCTTCGATTTTTGGTAATAGATTTAATAACACTATTAATTTGTCGCATATCATTTCCCCTTCCAGTACCAGTGTTATTTAACTTGTTCGTACTACGACGTTCCAATATGATTCTCAGTAAACTTTTACCAATAGTTTACTATTAATTAATAGGACGACATGGTCAGCGTTATTTCACTAGCTCGTTTTAACGCTTCAGAAGACGTTACAAAAAAATAGGGTATTCTCAGTAACCTGTTACCAAGGTAATAGGTGAATCTTCAGTAATAGTGTTATTTATCCGATTACGTCATTATAACGCCCACCACACATTCGGAGCAAAATTCTTCATCGAGGGTTTTGAGTAAAACAATGTTATCACTCAAGAATATTCTCCATTGGGAGGATAATAAACGTTTAAGTGACGCAAATAGGACCACATTCTCATACTAATCTATCTTACTAAAGGTTAAGAGCTAATAAGGAGTCGCTTATTACCATTCAACATATTTATATTCCAACAGTAATATTGACACCACTTAGAAACGCAAATACGGAAGCCACTCATTAGTACCAAAATTTGTAACGTAAATCAAACATCAAACAGTCATAAATTACTTGTAGCATGGGAAGCGGAAGTTGTAATAAATCGATCGAGTGATAGCCTGAGCCTAATGATAACGCGGACATTGTTGTTAATGAGCCGGCAAGGTCAACCTAGTGATAGTGATAATGTAGTAGTATCGTGAGTGATAAACGTGATAAACAGTGATTAGCATAATTGGCTAGACCACTTAGCGGCTCTTCCTACGGCGATTCATATTCGTTGGTAAACAATCTGACACATTCAGTAAACATTGATGACACTTAAACTGAGGAATGAAATTTCCGCTAACAATGTAATTCAAGACAAAAAGAGATAAATTAAGGCTTTATCCAACGTTCAACGTATGCAGTAAATGTTGGTGCAATTTACTCATTACCACAGCGGTGAAATAAAATAACAACGAAAATCAAACGCTCTTAACGGGCAATCCCTCAATTTTTGAGAGATATTCCGGGATAAAACATGACTCCCGCACCAATGTCCAAAACTGTAACCACTAGCAACCCGCCTCAACACACTTTACACTTATGTGACTAAGGAATGAGAATTCCGTTAAGCATATAATTAGAGATGAAATGGACAAAAATAAAATAACATAACCTTGACAATGACAGAGAAGGCACGAAATCGATTTGACAGCGCGAACATCATCTCCGTCATGCTACAAGGTCGATGACACAACTACAGAAATACACTTCATGTGGTTGGAACAGCAGAACCAGTCTCAAACAACGTCAACAATAGTCCAGGACCTGACTAGGGTTCTGTGTGCATGTCGTGTATAGAGAATTTTGCTTTTGCATTTCAATATAGGTGTCTTAGGAAGTGTTTTCCACTCGGGTGTCAAGTTCGCACCTGGTACGTTTTCGAGCTATGACGTCATCAAAATGGCGGCCATTGATTTTTTTAAATCGTGTATTTCGCAAACTATTTGTCGGATCGGAATGAACTTTTTTTTGTTTGAAAGATAATTTTAAATGCTACCTGTTTTAAATTTACACATTTGTTGTATGTTTAGTACATTCTTCGTAATTTTGCAAAAACCTATATTTTTAAATATTTTTGTGTTATTTTTGTTTGTAACGTTTTATTGATACAATTTATCAAAAACCACGAATGAAAAAAGTTGTAGAAAGTTTAAAAATCTTTACAAAAATACCAAATTCGATATGTTTTACTCAAAAGATTACGTCAAGAAACTAGATAAATCTCATAAAAACACCAATTTTGGCGCAAAAAGGCCTATTAGTCCGGCATCTAGGGCAGTTCGCAACTCTTATAAAGACAGTTTTACCATTCAATGTTGATGTATGTGTCTAAATAAGTGTTTTCAACTCGGGTGTCACGTCTGCACCCACTGCAGTTTCCGGTTATGACGTCATTAAAATGGCGGAAAGGGCTATATAAAAATAACTATATTTTACATACCATGTATCGGATCGGAATGAACATTTGTTTTTTTGAAAGATAAGTTTACATGCTATCTTTCTTACATTTACACTTTTGATGTATGTTTAGTAAATATTTCGTGATTTTTTAAAAACCTATATTTTTGAACATTTTTGTGTTATTTTTGTCGATAACGTTTTATTGATACAATATATCAGAAATAACTTAAAGACAAAGTTGTAGCACGTTAAACGAGATTTACAAAAATACCAAATTCGATATGCTTTACTCAAAGGATCACGTCAAGAAACTAGAAAAATCGTACAAAACAACCTAATTCGGCGCAAAAACCCATATAAATCCGACATCGATGGCTGTGTTCGAGTCATATATAGACAGTTTTACCATTCAATGTTGATGTATGTGTCTAAAGAAGTGTTTTTAACTCGGGTGTCACGTCTGGACCCACTGGAGTTTCCGGTTATGATGTCTTTAAAATTGCTACATGTTAAGATTTCACCAACTATTTTACTTAAAATAAGACCATTACCTTCTTTTATGCAAATGACTAATTGGAGAGTTGTTGAAGGGAACATTCTATTCTATCGTACCTTCATCTGTACTGTAAAGACATTTGGTTAAATAATTCCAAATGTGACCTATTCGTTTATGTGTGTAAAATCCACATATTTTTATTCTGTGCCAGTTTGAGCGACCACATTCGTTGTCAAGACACCCCTTATCAACAGTAGGGTTCGCGTGCTATGTCTGACTTGTCTTATCTTGGGAACAGCAACAGGTCGGGTGTTGGCAGTTTCCAACTATTGAAAAGCGAGGAAATAGGAGTTGGCAAACCAGTCAAACAAACAAGTCATACAATATGAATGTCCAGTGTACCCTCAATAAAAAAACCCGGTCTCAACAAATTAATCAGTAATGTTTCATGCGTTACATTGATGTGCTAATTCTACGACATCGTTAGATAACTAATCAATAAATTATCACCAAAACTGTTAATTTATTTTATTTTACTACGACTTAATTACCTTTAGTTATAACCAGTTATGAGATATTTGTGTGTGTTAATTTGCACTGGTAAACTTAAAAGGCATGAAATTTCAGAAGGTTTATTCAAGTGTTTAATTAGTATTTTAAGAGCATTTAGGACATTAATTTAACACTACCTTTTTAATGGTTTGTTTAGATGCTGTACCAAGAATACATCCCGAAATTGCGATGTAAAAATTCTACCAGACCCACACTAGCATCGATAATAATCCACAAATAGACAAAACTAGACACATTTTATCCCAGCGAATTTAAAACGTTTGCAAAAGAGTGTGTTTTGGAATCATTATCATATACCATGAACCATGCAACAGTCAAACTTGCAAACTAATCTACGACACTCCATCATAGTCGACTTCTCAGACTTGCTAATGTAGTTCGGTATGCTGACGGCTGACTGCTGATGCCGAACTATCCCGCAAAAACAAGTTGGTCAACAGTGTGCTGGCGTAATAACGACTATCGAGCACACGAGATAAAAGATCGAGATTTCCATCAAAAAGTTCCAACTGAGGAGTTACTACTGCGCTAAAATATCACACAATACTTTGTATCTCGTTATGTATCATGTTTCAAAAGTATTCTGGTACATTTACTGTTCCTTCATAAAATTACAGTATTTTGAGACGGTTCGAAAAAAAAACAGGTAATCAAAGTTCTCTTTCAGCCTAAAATGTTGGGGAGTGAGCTGGTCTAGTGGTTAGAATTCGGTTCCAGATGTCTCGGGTTCAAATCCCGCCAAATCACCGATGGATTTTATCCATGTGATAATGCTGCAACCTCTAGGTCAAGCCTGAAGTAATGTGAAAAACAATTTCGGGCTTGTGCCTAGCGTTCTAGGACAAAAAATGCCTTAGTTAGGCTGATGAACGTAAGTGTACCAAGATTAGTGTGGCAAGGGGTTGAAGAAGTAATGACTTTTTCCTACAGTTACCTAACAATGTACATGTTCTCTCACTGATTTGAGAAAGCAAAGTGGCCAATTCGCTCATCAGTGAGACAATGTTAACATTGTCTCACTCTAATTACTTTGTCTCGCTCCAGATTTGCAACATGAATGCACGAAATAGTGAGCGCGTAACATGCAGGCAACGTCGTATGCGCGCGAAATACGTTGGCAGCACTGGCTGTAAATCAGCTGGTCAGCTGTTGTACTGTTGTATTTGTCACTTCACGTTCATGTTATATTAAAAGTTCAGTTCCGTGTAAAAATAGGTTATGTTTCTTCACCATTTTATTTGTTTTAACTGTAGGAAAAGTATAATGTGCAACTCGAGTTCAAAGTACAATTGCCTCACTCGAGAAACCATTCCTCACTCGCCTACGGCTCGTGAGTAAGGATTTCTCTCGAGTGAGTCAATTGCTCACTTTTCTCACTAGTTGCACAAATAACTATTAAGAGAAACAAAGACAATAGACGACAGTCTTCAGTGACTTGTTTGCAATCTAAACATATCTACTTGTATTGGTGGTGTAACAGCAGTAAGAAAATGTGTTACAGCTTATGTACCTACATCTTCATTATATATCCACTGAAAATGTTACACATCAAAGGCCTAAAACAAAATAAAAATTGTGTAAACTATTAAGACCAAAGCGTAACTCATAAAAATCTCATTGGTTTCAGACTTAGGCAATTATTACAATCTTCCTAGAGATAACACCTCAAGGACACATCGAGTAATCACAATTTGTAAACGCAAGTAAATAAACAAGAGTTAAAAGGTAAATAAATAAGGTAAATTCTCTGTGCCAAACCAACAACTGTTTTACTTGCAAGATTAAACTCAGATGACAAGATTCGTTCAAAGCACAGATGCAGCGGTTATGCAGAATGCAGCAGCTCTCCAATTATTTACAGACGCCTCAGGCAAAGTTGGAACTACAAAACCGCGTTTGCTTTGCACCACTATTGTTAAACTTTACCATGCTTTACCACTCATTGGAGTTTCTTCAACGGAAATTATGTTATCGGACGCCCAATTGGACCTGGTCCAATAAAACTAATGAGATGACATGAGTTATGTTTGTACACAACAACATAACTTTGCGTTGTTATAATATTGAAAGGTATACTGCATAGAACTATACAAGGTACACAATCAATAATCGTCTTTTTCTCAGTAACTATTTGAAAAATACAAGGTCTCTTAGTTGTTATTTTGATTGACTTAGTTTCAAGGTGACGTACTATAATTATTTAACAAATCCCAGAAACTATTTCGTAGAATGGTCGTAGTTAACTGAAGATTTTTCATGATCAAGTAATTTGTAACCTTCGATTTTACCTAAAAACCAAATTTTAATCACGCCAAATCAATAATGTACGTAATTTAGCAAAACATAGTACTCAATCCAAAGAACGTATTATAAAAATGAGTTATTGTCATACTTGTGTTATACGTCTTGTATTTGCGTTAAATCTTATACGAAGAGTTCAAACGGCTGGGAGGGAACTAAAGACGGTGACACACTATCGATCTTTTCCCCGAACAAGACCCCGAACCGAGCAGGGAGAAGGGAGAAGGGAGGTCGAAGGGAGGATGTTCGATAGTGTGTCACGGGTCCGTACACCGATCAAGACGCCGAACAAGACATCAGGCCGAGCAGGGAGACGAGCGCTCTGGAGGCGGTTTTTTGGCGAAAGATCAAAGAAAAGATCGGTCCGATGTACGGTCCGATGTACGATAGTGTGTCACGGTACATTTTTGCCCCGTACATCGTCGCGAGCGCCGCACCGAGCGGCCGCCTGCGCTAGCATTGATAGTTCTGATTTAATATGGCAATTAAACTCTTTAATTGGTAAAATAAATAAATGTTGGGTAATATGTTGCCGTTATATATTATAATAATTTAAGATGTAATGTTTGTGGTTTGTTTGGTCAAGGTTGAAAGTGTAGAAACCGTTAAATCAATTATATCAATAATATTAAGGTTGAATTAAGTAATTGATGTTGACTTAAATTCTTTCAAAAATAATATAAACATTAATATTATTAAAGGCAATTAAAATTATCATTCTGTAACGTTATTTCAATTAATAAAACCAATAGAAATCAATAGATATAACTAAGCATCCTTTCTAGAATATTTTATTTTTGCGACAAGTTTTCAAAATGCGACTTTTCACGATAATTTGACCGCGCTCTCACTCGCACACACTCTCTATCTCTCTCCAAACTTCCTTTTGCCGCGCTCGGTAGAATTCGTCTGGTCTTGGTCATGTTCGGGGAAATGTTCGGAGTAAAATTTTGCTGATATTTATCTCCCTTCTCCCTTCTCCCTGCTCGGTTCGGGGTCTTGATCGGGGAAAAGATCGATAGTGTGTCACCGCCTTAACCTCTACAAAAGAATTTACCTGCTATAAGAGATTCTACTTCATAACATTGACGTATTCAGGTAGAAAGTTATGCAAACATGATTGATCAGACGGCCAAGAGAGAAGTCTCCATATCTAACGTTACACCGCGGGATTCAAAGAGGCCGCAAAACTGTCCAGTTGGATGGAATCTTTGGGGTCAGCAATAGGAGGTTTAATTTGTCAAATACGTGCCCGGCGGTTCAAAGTTCTCCCTACTCGAACATTGTCGGTATGTCACGTGCCTTGCTTTGTTTTGTCTGGGACGATGCAGCACGGCTCACAGACACGCGTGTTATGAGAGGTACATCCAGCATAACATATCAGACACCAACCATTGTCTGGAAATACGCCTTCTTGTATGTCTGGTTGTAACGGCAACAACGGAGATCAACGTCTTGTAGACAATAATAAAACGGATATTTTGTATATTTTCTTCTAAAGAACGATGTAGATTCATGTAGTAGGAAAATGTAGTAGTTGCACGATGTTTAATCGCATGACATACAGTCTTGGACAGTATTATGCGTATTTTAACCTGAGTATGAGAATAAATATGTAAGTAATTCACATCCACTCCAATTTATAGTAGCTGAGGAGTTATCTGTAGGCTACCTATGATGGACACTACATCAACTCCTGAGTCATCAGATCCCTTTATCATCTTGTAGTCTCGGAGTCGGAAGTGACCCCCGTGACCAGGGACTCCGCCCTACAACTTCCTCCGCCTTCCTTCGTCCGTCTCCACCCGAGCGATAAATCGTCGACCCTCCAACCATCAAACACAACCGAGTACTGGGTGGTCCATGACTTGCTTCGACGGTTAAACATTTACTTTTCCATCTGCCACGGTCTGGTGGAAAAGTCGATTCTAGGAGACTAACTCATCAAATTCGCGTTTAAGACATTTTAGGAGTTACCTAGAAATTCGCAATGTTCAACGTGAGAAATGTTTTAGGGTACAAATTAAATCCTCGGTAAGACGTTTGGTCTCAGATTTGTATTCAAAAGTTGCAGAAAATGTCCAATCATAAAAGCTACATTGTGGGTTACATTTTCAGGTAAATTCTAAAGGTTTATGAGTTTGCAATTATGTATTGAAACGGATAATCCATCGCCCTGCACTTACTAAGGTAGTAAATGTTGGTTCGTTGACCTTGGTGACGGAAATCTTCTAACGTTTATTTTAGTTAATATTGGATGTAGGAACCAGTCTTTTGGTCGTAAACCGTTGATTGAACGCGGTGAGTTCGATTTGTCTCAATGGAAACGAGTGATGTTTCTCAAGTAGCTGCATTATCGATGAGAACGATTCTACCTTTCTCCGGAACGGCCAATTCCTGAACACTTGTATCACTGTAATTGTTTCAATAGTCAAAGGTTAAACGAAATTCTGTCTAAAACCATTTTGACGTTTTACTCAGTTCTGTTAAACGGCTCTGTTCTTTTCCGGATTGTATACATCGCAATAACATTTTATACGCATTAAAAACTCCCATTGATTCCACATTATAACAATATATAAAGATTTGATGAACAAAATATATTTCAGTAAAATTGCTACAGTACTTCAATTCTAAACTAGTATAGAGTAACTGGGGGGAATAAAAGATACTGATACAGTATTTAAACAATTGCTAGTAAACAAATTGCATTCTCTAAAAGAGTACACCAGCTCCAAGGAAGGAAATAACAAATATGAAACCATTCAGTTCGAGATAATTTACAGTTTTTATGAAAGTCGTTATTTACATTTTGCCGTAGGAAAAACTGTTTAAATGCTAGTATTGTCATGTAGTCAACCATTTAATACATAGCATAATTAAGTCAAAGCCAAATAACAAATTGTATATGAGCCTAATCTTGTTCAAGATCAACATCAGCCACCTTCCAAAATAAAAAAGGCGAAATCTATAACCTCTTTACCCAGTTCAAGGATAAATATTTTCAAGAAGTACTCCCCGTTGGCATTTACGATCATCAATAGATTCGTTCCACAACGAAATGTCGGATCGGAAATAAAAGCAAGTGTGAGATCTGAGACCGTGTGAAGCTATTACATGAGACGTGAGATAGAATGCTACGTCATTGAGACGACTGACGACCACCATGACTGTGACGGTGACGTTCCCATGACACTCTGCAACTACTACAGCACTACTACAGCACTACTACAGTACAGACAACTTACAATGCTTCTCTTGACACTTAATACAGGGACGAGCCTGGTTTAGTGGTTAAAGTGCAGGACTCAATCCTACAGGCCTGAGTCGGGTCACTGGGTGAATACTATATATCCCACCTACTTTCAACTCTGTGAGAAAACCACCTGTCTAAAAAGGACAGGTCTCTTACGGAAGAATGACTTTATTTTGAAATATAAAATAACTGAATTGTAGGTAATAAGAAGTTGAATTTTATTTAATTTAATTTGGACTTTTGGAATGTAATTGGCACTTGGACTTTAATTTGAAGCGGCAGAAAATTTCTCTTCATTTTTATCTTGGAAATTAAATAGAATTTACTATGAAAAATACCAATATTTAAATGTTTTCTTAGTAGCCAAAGGTATAACTTTTATTGCTTGTAAAGTGAATATTGTTTACCATTCTAAATATTGTAAACAAGTAACCGTTGTAATACGTAAAACAGTACTTTGATAAAAAGCGAATCTCGATAACTTTCTATACATAAAAGCAATGGTAATTTTGGTTGTTGATGTTATTTGTTTTGAAAGCTTGTAAGCGTGAAAGGAATATTGAACCTTAAATCCCTTTAATACATAAATTTCATATGCTAAAAAATAAAAAAAATTCAAAAACTTATGAATACGTTTAAAACTGCACAGGCTTACATCAAAGATGTTATACAATGAAGAGTAAAACCCGAAAAAAATGTATGCAGTTAAATGCGGGTACGTTTTTTGTCATACTTAAAAGTCAAATGCGTTATTGTAGATTCATGTCTAAAATATATGAAGACACCAGAGCAAAAGGAAATCACAAAAACGCGAATTTGAGAAAACAGCGATTAAGGGTTTTCCAATGCTCCCAAAATGCTCCCAAACTTTATGATAAAAACCCTTTTCAGGCTGCTTAAAATACAAGCTATACACTGTACAGCACAACTTTTCTGTTAAGAAGAATTTTTTACCTTCCGATACCACGTTGATTCAATTTCACCCTCTCGCCATAACAAAATAACACACACTACACATTTACTTGAAATAACAGCCTTCTTCGCAATTAGGAGAAAGGAACGAAATTGAAACTATAAATTTTCCATCGCCAGGTTTCTAAACACAATACTTGCTCGTCCGTTTCACGAAAACAGGGAAACCGCGTGGTTAAGATAACATCTAGGGTCAACTACCGCTTGGGCTGCGGGGCTGCACGACCGGGTGTTGTTTTCAAATTTGAGTTTGTTGCGGGGGTCAAGCCACGACACGGTGCGTGATAGGGAAGTAGATCAGCAAGTGGCGTGACGTCACCACGGCGAAGACGCGGTTCCTCTATTTTTGTAGCGTAAAACATCGCAGTAGACACATTAAAGGAGTGTCTTTTTCATTCAGAGTACAGTAGGCCTAAGTTTTTGTTGTAAAAGAGTGGTGTACTACACGCAAGATGTACCCAAAAGATGCCTAATACTGCTGAATTTCACCCAAGGCCTACTTCACTTCGTCTTGACTTTAAACAATTTAGACATCTTGTATACCAAATTAGATCGGATTAGTAAAGGTTTAAGCTGGGTTTTCCTAGACGCGGAGTCGGCCAGCGGAGAGCGGACAACGGAGAGCGGAATTGAAATTAACATGGCATTCCGCTCCGCTGCTAGGAAAACAGTAACATTAAATTACCTAAGACAAGCTGAGTCCGCTCTCCGTTGTCCGCTCTCCGCTGGCCGACTCCGCGTCTAGGAAAACCCATCTTTACTGTGCCCAGAAAAATTAAGATTCTGAGGGCAAAGTATGAGAATGAACAATGCATTTGTGCCGGTTTGTGTAAATAAAAGATTGAAATAAAACGCTGACCTCATTATACAAACTACAGTAGTATAAAGGTAGTACAGGATTATTTCTGGCCTAAGCAAGCGCTGAAATCATTAACCTCAGATAATATGTACGTATATTTATAGTTATTATAATAACACATGCATGACTGGTAAATATTTTACTGTATTTTCACAAGAGAACATATAAAAAATTGTGTTTGCATTCAGGAAGTTAATCCTTCTTTACCCGTGAGAACAACTTCAAAGGGAAACACGAAAAATCACTTAGGGCAGTCCCAAGGGCTATCGAGTTACAACTGTCCTTTCATAGTCTCTTCGTACTAGAATAACTGTACAGATTACCGGACTGTATAGCAATTGACAACAACTTGGAATATTAAGAACGAAATCGACAAACACAATCCTTTTATGATCAATTACTGTATAGTAGGATGCCACAGAAAAAGACTAAAAAAAGGAATTCAACTCAAAGATTATCGATCAAATTTAAACAACAAAGAAATAAATTCATATATTCAAACTTACCCGCACAATTGAAAACTCCAACTTGCGTGCTTATGAAAAATACACTCACCTGCAAAAAAAGAAAACATACAATTAACGACACATACAAAGCAAATACCATCTATTTATTATACAAGTGCATAAGTGTAATACTAGTTATTTTAATGGAGAATTGTTATCGTTTAGAATTCATTACCAGTTGATTATTCTGCATTTTTCAAAAACCTATAATGTATCACTGACTTTTCTAAGTGAATTCGAATTAGGTTTATGATCTGTGACCTTTTTACTGGATAAGATAAGCTGTGTAGTCAACTCTCTTTATAAAAACCCCAATATTACACAACTGGTTCTACCTGTGAACCATCCTGCAGACATTTCTCTGGATGTTGCTTGGAGGTTCCTTATTTATTTAACTTTGTTATATCATCTTAGGAGTTTATAGAGCTAGTGGGATCTGTTATATTTGTAGATGTGCTGAGTTATGTCGGGAGTGGGTCGGAGTGTGAAAGTGTGAGCGGGAGGGAGCCTTGAACTAGTAGCCCTGACCTCTCAGTAGCCAGTACGGTACTTGTGCTCATACAACGGACCAAATGATACAACTGACGCCACATACACTTATGCAATACAACTGATTGTGCATAATAGACTTACTAATAGTTGAAGAAACTTATTATTATTTAACGTTGGGTGTTTGTTAAATCATATCATTAATTGATAGCCCAGTTACAAATGGCATCTGGGTTCACATTCGATTCTGCTTGGGATTGATATTTTGGCTAATCTGCTTTGCACATTTGAGCGCGCGTTAATGCTGACCGTATTGGATTCAACCCCTTCAATGGAGATATTTATTTACATCTACTCATGATGCAGAATAATTTATAGTTTTCCTATGTGACACCGGTACACTGCACTTTTACTATTCAGTTGTTAAAGCGGCCGGCTGTGAAAGTTATACGAAGTATATTTAGTATAGTGAAAGTTTTACATATAAGGATAGCAATGTTGTCCAAATAGTTAATAAAACTTTACAAGGATACATTTATAAGCTAGGTATAGAGAGGGGATCCATAATTGAGGCGATTTAGGATTTCACTTCTACAGCCACATGCCATAAAACATTACGAAACCCATTCTTTATATTTAAGTTTAGAAAATTTTTTTGTAAGTATAAGAAATTTAAATAAACCAAAACCAGGTGTTTTAATACGTTTCATTTACTTGCTATACAAAGGTAATCTATCATCGATGTCTATAGTCCGACTAAGTTATAACATTTACAACGATGGTCTATATTCACACGATTCTCATTATATCACCTAATATTGCACGAATTATTGACTATTTGGTGCACCACAACAAAACTACTCACCCATGCCGAATTTAATGCCCTTAGTAATACACGAGCCTTTCCATTCGGTTAGTTTCTATAATGATAGACTAAGAAACCAATTATAGCCGTCTATTGTCTGTGCTATAACACACATATAAATTTGATAGGAAACCCCCAACGCATTAGATATATTGAATCGAGAATGCGATAGAAAATGTTTATCAGAATCCATGTTTTTTATTTGCATACTATCAAGTGCCATCAGTCTATGGTGCCATACAGAGACCATGTAAATTACATTGGGATGCTAAAATACGGATTACCAGTATTAATCAAGTCATCACCACAAGCAATCACTATAAATAAAAGAAATCAATTACGGTGTTCAGAAAAATAATGACTAAATAAAGCTAAATCCAAGGAACTAAACCATCGGTCAAACAACTCCTACCTCTTGTCGTATGGGGAGGCTAACTAGATGTTAAATGTAAGAAAGGACCATGAGGTCCTAAGTTCGCCTTGATAAAGAAGCATGTTCATTTAATTTCGACCAAGCCTCACAGAAAAGCTGCAAATCAATGGCATATGCTCCATATCGTTCGAGAATATACTGCACCCAAAATATTGATACCTAACTTTTAATTCTTCATTTAAATGTCTAATCGTTACACCTTCATACTACAAGGCGAAAGGGGTTTAGCATTGTCCTCTGTTTCCGAGGAAGAACCGTTCCAACTAAATCCATACGGTGCGCGTCGGGTAGTATTTTAAGACACAACTCCAACAGATATTGCTTAAAAAAGAATGCGTTGTTGAATCACTGCTTCAAATGAATGTGTAACTGAACTGAAAGGTACTGATTACAAAATGTGTTTTCGAGCAATGCCTTATAGGAGCAATTTCTTGATTTAAATCTGCAATAGTGTCAGATATTAAAAAGGTATGCCTATTCTGATTTGGATAATTTTCCTATGACGATATTCATTAATCATGGAATGAAAATATAGCTTCTTCCAGTTGAAAAGGCGTTCGTAAACAAAGCATATTTCGCCCTCACGACGGCAACTCCGATAATTTATACAACCAATTGAGAATGACTATTTACAAGTAGCCATCCCATGCCCTAAAGCTGGAAAAGCTATGCAATGAAATTAGATATAACTGGTCTCCTCTCCGAGTAAATGAGCCAACGCATCCACACCTAAACCGCATATCTCACTTAGACTCAATTGCGTCCTTTTCACTTCAAAGTGCAGTTTTAGCCTCCAGGTAAATGTGGGAGACCACATGATTAGCCGGGGATAAGCAGGAGAGAGTGGAGTGAAATGGATCCGTGGGATTTTAGGGTAATTACACCAAACGCTGCACACAGCCACATACGTACCGAGATCTGGTTTATTATAGAAGACTATGCGATGACGACGTATGGAAGAACTGGTAGAATGTTTGGGATCTTGTACCAATGGAGTGGTGATCAGAGAGCGAAATGCCAAAGGGTTATTACGACTACAAGGAAAACTTGCGAACATCGAGTATAGAATTTGAAAGCGTTGTTCGAATGTTGGTTTGTGGTGTTTGAGATGATTTTATGTGATGATGATGAAGACGGACGATGATGGTATGATAGATGATAAGTTGTAAGTTTCAATTCAAGACAAGTAGTATCTGTCCAGAAGGTAATTGCATTACATTTTTTGCCATTTAAATCTCATACTTTAAAACTATCACGACCATATATAACGATTTATTTGTATAAACATGTGCTGGTTCACTCGTACTACTAATGAGGAACAATGTATCCAATGAGGAACAATTTAAACCTTGGAACCTGTTGTAAAAGAGGAGAGACGCTTTTAGTTTAGGTAACCTCTATCAATCGTAACAGGGCATAAAATAAAATAAAATAAGCTAGAAACTAGTATTTGGATCAAACAGATACAACTGATAAAACACAACCACTGACGATTGACATCACGTTGTGAAGGAAAATGTATTGCATTATTGTATCACAATATTCACATGCTTTCATATTGCTTTCTAGTGACATTTAACATCGACATTTCTCCAAACTTATTAATTTTATTCTTTAATTGAAAAGGAGCCAGCTGATGTCAACAGAAAGCGTTTCATTGAATGAATCATAACCGGCAGAAAAGGGCATCCGATTTCCCATCCACTTTCTCAACACCCATTTGGCACCCGATGACAATCCGTGGGTGTATGTAAGCAATGTGTATTGGCAACACTGTTTGTCATTACAGCTGGAAATGTGTACAGGAAAACGGTAATGTAATCTCAATAAACTAGTACAACACAATGAAAATTGTCAACTCAGAGTCACTTATATCGTTGGCAATAGTACAATGATAGCACAAAATACTGAAGAAATTCCATATATATCTCCTAGTTGTAGTGATTTGTATACTCAAAGACAACATTAGCTAGATTTATTTAAGAGTGTATTTTATTGGGTTACATTATTATTGTAGCCGTGTTATCGCTCTATGGATAGTTTAATGACAAATAAAAGTTGTTGTTATCACAAGTGCAGTTAAAAATGTTGTTGGTAATAATCGATATCAGTTATCAACCAATTTTCAAATAAACTATATTTAATTTTCATCTAACGTTGAATACAAACTACAATTTTGAAATGGGAACGAAATGTCTACTTCACCGGCGTCTGACGTTGTTCCTTACAAACTTGCAAATTTACTCATGCTTGGGCTCTGTATGGTCATATAAATATATTTTTACAGCCTATAGAATATTCATAAACATTTGAGATTGTACACAAATAAGACATTATGAGTAATCTACAATCAATACATAGCCATTACATTTTCAGCCAATACATTTTCTCGTGAACAATACATTACCGTCAAATGACCCGTGAAATGGTGCAAATTGCAATTTCGAACTAAATACAATAGTTGCGTCGTTAGAGAGTTGACACATCACGTGGTGTAGGAAGATGTATTCATTTTAGTATCACCATTTTCACAAGGGATATTTATTAATCATGCTTTCTAGTGACATTCAACATCGACATTTCTCCAAACTTATTAATTTTGTTCCTTTAAATAATTAAAGCGTGAATTATAATTTGTAGTTAATAGGCTACAGTTAACCTACATGATTAATTGTGCATTGCAATACCTGTTTATGTACATTCCTATTATGATGATAAATTTAAATGCAGGATAAAGATTTACTTCAAGTTCAAAAATCACTAGAAAGATTTGTAGCCTACTGCAGATTAAACATTTAAACGTTATAATAATGAAACTAAACAAACTATCAATTTATAATAATTTTTAATTTCAAACAACCGAATAAAACATTAACAGCTTTATATAATTTAAACTAGAATATTATATGATTCTATGAACTTCAAATTCTTCCTACACTTGTAATACAAAAAGCTACTGAGATGAGAATGAAAATTGACCCATTAAAATAGCATATATTCGTTTATCATAACTATAGCTATGAACATCCTGATAGTAACAACATCCTACAATCTTATTAATGTAATTCCAAACTAAGTTTCAGTGCTTATCGCCAAGTTTACAAAGTTAACTAAAGGGAAATCCGTTTGGTTGTACAAGTTTTAATGGTGTTGTCACCAAGAACTACTACAGGAAGATAGAGATTACACTGTAATAATGCTTTTCGATATCATGAGTGTTTATCCAGCTAATCGATCTGTAATTTTTATTTTTATAACGTTTCTATCTTACTCGTATTTCGCTAGACACACGTCACTTAACTGATCCAAAAACGTCAGTTATGAAGCTAGCACTTACACATAAACTTAATACTTACTATATGTAAAACATTGAGTAGCGGTACGATACGTCTTGGATGGTCTTTACTCGGTTGTTACTTTTTCCGCATTTATCTAGACTTGCAATCTTACCACATAAACCCACCGCGTGGCCTACAATTTACCACATTACCGGTCTAGTAATAACAGGTAATTCGTAGACCAGAGAAGCATATGGGCATAAACGCCGGTGGTCACTCTTATTTAGGCAAACTAAATTGTCTACGAGATGTGGTTGCTGGGTGTTGCCCAACTAACCAGTTTTAAATCTGCGAACGAAAACTGTTATTTCTATGGCTCAAACTGTAGAGCACATAGTTCATGAATGTTGACCAACTATCTTCCTGAAGAATTGGTTGATGATGACACGTGAGGCAAGGGAATATCTATGACTTAAATTTAGCACAGTGAAAGGATTTCTGTATATCTGCGCATACTCTTGGACAATTGGTTGGTTAGTCTAACCATAGAGTAAAGAAGTAGAAAATTGTCTACAGTACTCCTTTACTCTATAGTATAACACGCGTAGTAATGGATTCAATGACGTAGCGTAATTAATTTAGCTCTGCGAAAGGAGAACTTTGTGCTACACTCGTATCAATGATTATTTCGTTGTTACTCCTTGTGTTTACTCAAGTAATATTTCACAGCTACATAGTAATCCTACATCTGATTGCGAGGGGTTCACGGGTTATTGGTCGAGGGGCGCGCGATCATTCCATCAGAGCCCCAGCCAATGGGGGTGTCCCTCACATAGGGTGCCGATGAGATTGAGTCATCTGCAATGTTCATATTAACGACTGAGGCAGAATAATTAATTATGCACGAAATTGCAGATGATTTTGCAAGTCGTCGGTGTTATTATTGAACCGAGAACATAAGATAAAGATGGAAAATTGTATAAACATGTCGGCGATGGTCTAGTGTCTAGTGTAAATATTAGAGTGTGAAATTTCTGGCCTGAGGAGCTTGGGTTTAAATCCTTCAAATCACTAATGATTTATCCTTGTGATAATTCACTGTGACGCTCACGGTAAGCATCAAGTCTACTCGGGAAAATATAACACCTTGTTTTAACGACCATTCTAGATGTTTTAATATTATAAACACTGTTTATTCAATTTGTTTAACACCATTTGTATTTTTACATCTATTGAGTGGGAAATAGCCCCTATCTAACGTCGACCTTCGGTCACACCGTTAATTGATAGCTAATTGAGATTGTGGTACAGAATTGATCCCACTCATAGTAACTTTGGAAAAAGGCGAGCACTCAATACACTTGGATAGCCAGACAAATGAATTAGTGTTTAATTTAATTTAGTTGTGTAAGTATAGTAGTCGGCTTGAAAATCACAAAAGAATGTATTTTGCTTTTGACACAAACCGGCCTACTGTACCTATTATAATATCTCAATACAAATGTCGTAAATCTAAAATATCTATGGAACTAGCAATCAAAATGAGTAAACATTCGTATAGAATAAATAGCTCGTATTCAATATTACAGCACTAAATTTTTTTCATAAAAACAGTGCAAAGCTAACTGAATTAGCCACATTATCTAAGTGTTAATACAACACCAGTACACCACATATGGGAATGTTTCTATAGATGATATGTTTCACAAGTCACAACCTGAGCTCGTGAGACACTGCCTCGCTTGATCAGGTTACTACCTAGTAGTGGTATGACGGCATCATACACCTGATATTATGGTGTACTGTGTGTTACTAGACACCTCCCTCGCCTGTGCTGGGGTAGGTGGCAAAAAGTAGTATGATCTTATTAGATAATATCATGTCTATAATATTATGTAAATACCCCCGCCGCAGCAAACCTGCCGTCTAAGCGAATTTCCATTTGGCCGAATTGATTTTCAATTGATCTATTTAAATAACATAAGGTTTAACGAGCACCTAGGTTTGCTGCTACAAGGAAACTAATAAAGTAGTGTGTTTTTAGTAAAATATTGATAGCTTACTATAAAATAAATAAATTTGCCAAGTTTGATCAAAATATATCCATAAACAAGCAAACTACAACATTTTACAATATTCTCCATAAGAATAGGCCTAACATGGAAATTTTAAATTTACCATTTTTTTAGTTTTCTCCGTAACCAATAACCGTACAAAAACACTTTGATATACTGAATTGTTTGTTTTTTTAAGCTCTTTAAGAAGGTTTAGAGAAAAATTGGGAAATTTTGTGTTTTGAGGGTAAGAAGTGAGAAAAACCAATTTTTACCCCATAAAACCCCCCATAAAACCCTGTTCCCATGGTCCGATCATGCTGGATCGCGAACTCATTCAAGTTTATCCCGCCTTACACCTTCAAACCAAATTTCATCAAAATCGGATAAAAATTACTCAAGTTATCGTGTTCACGGACACACACACATATATATATATATATATAAATATATATATATATATATATATATATACACCTATATATATATATATACATATATAAAAATTTGAACGAATGGTGTTTTTGGCCTCTGGGGACATTAAAATGAAAAAGTAAATCGGTCCCGGGCCTAAGTCTTACCATGAGACCTACGGTAATAACTACTTCCCTAAACGGAAATTCGCTAAAATGGGTTGTCTTAAGTTTTAGTTCCAATACGGAAACCATTACAGTAGCAAGATGTTCTACGTACAAGCATTTACCTAAATCCTTTAAGCTGGTGCGTTCTACTCGTCCGCCACGTGCTAATGCAAGGGTTTAGGATCTCCGTCATTGTCGGCTTTGTTCTTAACCGATTGAAAATATATTTGTATCTTTGCTATCATGTTAACGTATTTTTATCACGTACAAATTTATAGTCATATTTCAAGTTAAATATTTGTCAACTATAGTAAAAAAATACACTAGCTACAACTTACCACTTTCACTAATTAATTGTTAACTGCATTGTTATTCGACCAGTTAAACAATTTAGTCTGTGACCTGTTTTATCTCATCTAATGTCTTTATGACAAAATGTCTAAGCTAATGTCTGAAACAGAACGTTACCGCGATAAGCTAGACAGTGGACTATAAAAGCAACTGAGGATCCAATCTTGAGCCGATGTCAGCGCAGTTTGTGGCTATTGTACCAGTTGATCGGTTAACTCTCGTCCCCTAATAACTTTCCCTTCTTGTTAGGCTAAAATAGTCAAATGTTAGGCTATAATAGTCAAATGTTAGGCTACAATTATCGCAATGCCTAAATTTATAGGAATTTCTCAGTTTATTTACTTTTTCAGTACAGTGGAGCTACGTTGAAAAGACTACAGATTTCACAAAATTATGCTACAATTGACAGGTTTCTGATACTATTGGAAGTTAAGTAGGGCCCTTCTACAAAAGACTTTAATGGGTGTAAAACACGTAATTGTAATAATTTTAATGCACAAGCGTCCAACTCAATAAATCTTGAAGCAATTCACTCGAAAATTGAGAATCACAGAATAACCGAATAAACTTGAGGATTCTCTTAAACATGTTCGAGGTTACAAGGAAGCAAAAAATAAAAATACCAAGAAAAAACGTCACTTTGGCCACCAAACGCCATTGTGATTAACCTATGAACATAGCCACATGTTATCACATTCCCTTGTAGCAATAACCATAGACTGAACCACTCAACCTCACATTGCCCAACTACTGCCTGCCATTAGTCTCACATAAGCTGCTTTATAGATCTCCCAGTCCAGTAGTAAATCTTCACGTAGCTTTCCAACAATTGTCCACTTTTATTAACGTTTATATTTTTTTGTCAGATACCAAACAGGTATCAAGTAGCCAATTGATGGACTTGAACAGAATCAAAATTCGAACAATAAGCACTTCCATAAGATGACCACTAACCAGGGCAGTCCCATAAAAAAAACTATTAACAGAAAACCCCCATTTAACACAATATGTCTATTCATTATTCACTACTGAAATAACTTGGTTTAACATTTGTTCTAACCGTTACAATGTTACCCAACCATTTCCATCTTCCGCTACATATTTCACTACAAAACGTGACGAATACGTAACAACTTTCATTTCCGTGACTACCACAACTACTGCCAGTTTACAACCTCCTCGGCGATGACAACGGTTAATTGACATTTCTAGATGAAGCAACCAGTCCACCACGACCAGTAACACCAAGTACAGGTTCATCTGTAACTGCCACAACAGGATTCGTCTACTTTCCCTAGCCAACGTGTTATTTTTTTACCAACAGTAACGACTATTTATAACAATTTTACGTAGACTTGACTTGCTTATAGCATAATAAGGGACATGCCGAATAAAGAACACTACTGCCCCAGTAGATATGTAAGAAAGTAGAACTATTTGTTCAAGGGTACTGATGTCTAACAAATCGCTGAAGGCATAAATACGCTGGATAAATTCTCTCAGAGTAATTTTCTTAAACAAAACTTAAATGTTCCAGGAGTATGTTGTGCTAAGCCCATAAAAACTAGTTTTGGAGAATCTTTCACTTTCCTTTCACTGACCCCTCTGAACCCACCTGAAGATGATAATAACTATGACTAAATTAATAGATAAGATTGTTTATAACTAGTTGATTCGCCATTACCGCTACCCTAGCTTCTTATTAGACGTAATAATGAAGGTAATTGATTTCTAAACTGGTTGGACCTGGACTATTCAATTAAACCAGTTAACAGGCTATTTTCCTACACGCTGTACACTACAGGCGGTTAGCTAAGTAGAAATGTGCACGAGCTCATCATTTGATAACTGTAGGTATTAACAGCCATTACGTCATTGAGGTCCACCTAGGTTCAAATTGATGTAGACTTGTTATCAATCCAAAAAAGGAGCCATTAAAGAGCACCATTAATTGTCCTTTGAAACTTCGCACCTCTACACAATATAACATATCATCTGCCCCGCCTCCCTAATTCAGCAACAAAAAATTACATCCACCCAACTAATTGCAATGGTTGTTTAATGGTCAGAGCGTAGGTCTCCTGTCCTCAAGTATCTGGTTGTCGTACCGCTCAAAATTAATGTTTATATATGTAATTAAGAACGTTACGCCCATTATGTCATACCACATACAAGGAAATAGATATTCCCTTGGCTGTGGCCATAGAAAATATTGTTGGGACCTTAATAAGTATGTGTATTTTGGGTGTTGGCGAGACATCGTTGGCTAAGTCGACAGCAATAAATTACTGGTTTCATAGACACAATATTGTTATTTCTAACTTCACATACACCTACATGATTTAAACAAGAAGGTGGACTTCATTGGCCAAAGAAGGGGACTGCGTCGTTCAACGAGTGGAAGAAGTGCCAACATTTCGGACTCAGTAATCCCTATTCAGTGTAAGCTACAGTTCATCTGAAATGTTAAATCTTGAACCACTTTAATTGCAAAAAAGAGCGAAGCTAGTAGCATAACTCATTTCTAACAGGACAACTCGCAACTGAATACTTTCTCACCTACAAGTACATAAAACAATAATTTCCCGAGATAAAACCACCAAGTACGCCAAGCATCCAGTGAAACCTTGCCTTACATCTGCACAAGACGAGTCACCAAGACAAACGTGTTTGAACGGAAACTGATTTCACTCGGTTGTTTGCCGTTTGTTGTCCACAGTTTGTCGTGTAGTGCTTCACAGGTCCTTATACAGCGAGATGGCGCTCTTAGAATGCGGCAGTCGCTATGTTTGGTAGGAGGAAAACTCTGAGATGCCATTTAATTTTTAAAGAGAGATCCAGGAAGGTGTATACGCACACTTGGATTAGACTATGGTTTTAGTCAGAGTTAGAAACTAATATTTATATGTTTCATATAAGGGTGCTAAGGTGAGCCAACAACACTCCCTTTCTATACTTCCATCTCCTAGTGCACTAGAGGTGTTTTATGTCATCATCCTTTATCAACCTAACATTATTTTAATTTGTTGAGTTGGTGTTGAAATTTCCTTTCGTTTAATTATTACTCTTATAATTCAAAAGTACACAAGCTTCCTCTGGTTGAAGCTTCAAGTTCAAGTTTAAGGTGAAACATATTTACGCAATATACTATACAATCTTTCTTTATCCTCTTTCGTCGACATAAGAGGTAACAAAGAAAATTGAACTTTTTGAAATCCAAACTGATCAAGGTGTGATAACATTTTATGATCGAAATGAATGTATTTAACTTAAGAGAAATTCTAACCTGCTATTATCAACCTCTTGATGTCTTTTGCAGATAATGCTGTTTCTTTAGTCACCATAAAATTTTATTTCAAATTTGTCTTCACGTGACCAATAAAGATGATGAATGTATAAGGGAGTGAACTTGATCCATCTATGATGCAACTAAAGAGTAACGAGTTTATACTTAGATTAAATTCTGTTTGAAACGTAACGTTCACACGACTAAATAATTTATTCGTGATATCAAAGAGACTTGGCAAAACCCCGTGGTGATTTACCGATCGTTATGGACGAAAGTCGCGAAAGTGATTGGTGGACAAATGGACGTGAAGCCACAGAGAATGAAGGTCAACAGTAATGATGGAGAATAACATTTTAGAAAACCTGCAATCTTCTAGCTTGGCCTGAATGGCGAGGAAATATGGGCAAATCGAATGAAGGGATTGAATTTGATTTGATTTTTGAGGAAAATATGAGTACTTATACCGGAGTTGACGTTTAGTTCAAGTTTAAGACATTGGAGTGAAA